>NC_135234.1:698177051-698802051 GCF_051348905.1 Ranitomeya variabilis | reverse complement strand
CAATGAACTTTTCTTCCGTTTTTGATGTTGCAGAATTTCTGCACCATTTCTGCACCTATTATTTAAATTAGTTTACTTGCATTATTTAACAAGCATTTTTATTGTGTTTTTGACACTGGGTTTTTTTTGTCTCTTGTTTGTATGTCAGCTTTTAAATAAAGCTGCTTTGTTTTTGATACTTCCTGGTATTCGGCTTTGACAAAACTTTATTGACATACTTCAGCTCAGACTAAATGCGTTTCCACAGCAGAAATACACTAACAACTCATATATGTTTTTACTTGTGGAATTTCGGGACCTAATGTAAGTCTATGGTGAAATACCGCACAGAAAACTCGGCGTACACACAAGAGTAATTGAGATGCTGCAGATTTGAAATGTGCACCGCAGGTC
The DNA here is from genome assembly GCF_051348905.1 of Ranitomeya variabilis. NCBI lineage: Eukaryota > Metazoa > Chordata > Amphibia > Anura > Dendrobatidae > Ranitomeya > Ranitomeya variabilis. The sequence goes on along the minus strand of NC_135234.1, from coordinate 698,801,658 downwards.
AGTTAATGCTGTGCTAAAAAGATGCACAAAAAAGATGCTGGAGTTTTCTATAAATCCCATCCACTTTGTTGGAACCCTAAAGCCCCCATCACACTAAGCGAGATCGCTAGCGAGATTGCTGCTGAGTCACAAGTTTTGTGATGCAACAGCGACCTCAGTAGCGATCTCGCTATGTTTGACACGTACCAGCGACCAGGCCCCTGCTGTGAGATCGCTGGTCGTGTCGGAATGGCCTGGACCTTTTTTTGGTCGTTGAGGTCCCGCTGACATCGCTGAATCGGTGTTTGTGACACGGATTCAGTGATGTCTTCACTGGTAACCAGGGTAAACATCGGGTTACTAAGCGCAGGGCCGCACTTAGTATCCCGATGTTTACCCTGGTTACCATCGTAAATGTAAAAAAAAAAAAAACAGTACATACTCACATTCCGGTGTCCGTCAGGTCCCTTGCCGTCTGCTTCCCGCACTGACTGAGATCCGGCCGTAAAGTGAAAGTACAGCACAGCGGTGACGTCACCGCTCTGCTGTTAGGGCCGGCGCTCAGTCAGTGCAGGAAGCGGACGCCGGGGGATGCGAAGGTGAGTATGTACTGTTTGTTATTTTTACTTTTACGCTGGTAACCAGGGTAAACATCGGGTTACTAAGCGCGGCCATGCGCTTAGCAACCTGATGTTTACCCTGGTTACCCGGGGACCGCGGCATCGTTGCTCGCTGGAGAGCAGTCTGTGTGACAGCTCCCCAGCGACCACACAGTGACTAAACAGCGACGCTGCAGCGATCAGCATAGTTGTCTGTATCGCTGCAGCGTCGCTGTGTGTGACGGGGCCTTTAGACAAGGTGTTTTTGATACAGCGCAATTATGCAACATCAAAACAGACCAAATGCTAATCGCGGCAATGTAGTCTTACTTTTTCACTCCTAAATTGTTTTTATAATTTGTTTTCAACTTAGCTACGTGATGACTTTTTTTGCAGACGTTGTTACTTTTAATAGCACCATTTAATACACGGTTTAGTATCATGCAGCATTGTAGAATAATCAATGGTATTGAAAAACTTTTAAAACCTCGTTGCAGAGTGGAGTGGGTAAAAAAAGAAATTTAGCATATTTTGGATGGATCTTTTTTTCCCCACGCTTTAGTTAAGGCTAGGGTCACACCACCAAATTATCCGTCATTCAAGAGAATTGGACCAATTATACTACTACTACTAATAATCTTTATTTATATAGCGCCAACATATTCCGCAGCGCTTTACAGTTTAACAGTTTCCAAACACAAGTCATAAGTAACAACACTAGTCACACTCTGATCAGAGATTGATTAAAAGGTGACCATAGTGTGATCCAATTTTCTTGGATGAGGGGAAGATGGAATGAAAACTTTTTTTCCCACCTTCTCCATTCCGTCAGTCCGTGAAAATCAGACCGCACTTGGATGTCATCTGAGTACAGTCAGATTTTTTTCACACTGACTCATTGACTTGCGTGGTTAAGTGCGATAAACATATCAGATGTAAATTGTTCATGCTGTGATTTTTTCCTCAGACATGTCCTAGGAAAAAAATCTGACATGTGCACGTCCCCATAGAACAACATTGGTCCAAATGTGATGAGATGTTTTGTCGGATCGCACTTGGGCTGAAAATATGGTCGACTGCATGAGTCTTAACAGTCTAAAATAGCATGCTAATTTTATTCAGTGGGTCAGTATGTGTACAGTGATGCTAAATTGATGCAATTTTTGTCACTATATTCTAACAGCCAAAACCTGTTTATCTATCAGTGTGTGATGGTTTATAATTTGGAGGTCAATCTGCATTTTTTCTGCCTTTTTTTTTGCTACCAATTTGGTGAATACATTTTTTATTCTCTTTTTAATTGTTTATATTTTTGGAAGAAATGAACCCATGAATATTTAATCTTCAGTATGGGACAATATTGGCCTACAAGCATTTTTTAAGTACTCTTTCTTTCTGATCTTAAAGAGGACCTATAAATTATGAGAAATACAAAAAAGTTATATTAATATTAATAATAAATTCTAAGATTTCATAATTATAATTCACAATACATCCTAATAGGAATCAGTAAAATGCAAATCTGAAAAATTACCTCACCCTCTACCTCCTACTAGGAGTCTGAACGTTACTCCATACACAATATCGATATTAATCAGCCATGAAATAACATGTCACTGAAGGGGGAGGATACAGCTAAATGCTTCAAAGTGTTTAATCCCCAAAAGTAGGACATAGCTGCTTGTAAATGGCTAATTAGCAATAATAGGATTCAGACGCCGGTGAAGGACCAATCTGTGTCTCTATTTACTGTATATAGACAGAAAGCAGAAGTCAGAACACACTGAGGAGAAGACTGACAGGATTTACCTCAGTCACTATTTCTATCCAACCTCTTCTCCTCCTCCTGCTCCATAATACACAGGAATGCATTTACATATCTTCTTACACAACTACATCCAGCTTGAAGGCAGCTGCGCTGATTTCCATTCTTCACACTCCCAGTCTATTCCACACTGTGTTCCAGCCCAAGCAGGTTGTGTCACACAGCTCTCAAAAAAGCAAGATAATGCAAAACCCCACCTTAGGCAACTTCAGCCTCTATTTATTAAGGGATCGCATATATAATCAATACATTATTCATTCTTTTTTTTTTCTTTTCCTAATCTAATATATAAAGCTGAATGTGTGTGTGTGTGTGTATGTCCGGAATTGGCATCTGCACCGTCGCAGCTACAGCCACAAAATTATGCACAGTCACACGTCTGGACCACGAGAGCATCATAGGCTATGTTGTGAGGTGAAATTTTAACCCCGCGCTTTCCAATTTACCAAACAATTTTGCCCCTATCTACATAATGGGGAAAAAGTGAAAGGAAAAGTGTTGGAGGAAAATTGACAGCTGCCAGATGTGAACAAGGGGGACTTAAAGAGTGAGAGCGATGGCGCCAAAGAGAATATACCGTACAGTTGTTAAGGTGGGGCCCCGACATGGGATACTCACCACACACGGGGATATGAACACATACACAAAATGCGCCACACACTACCACGTGCTTGAACACATATACCACCCTCAGCACACATTTCACCACACATACACCAACCTCGCCACATAAAATTCGAAACACAAAAGTCACCGCTCAAAACGCGCCAAATGCAAAATTCACACACATGCAAAACTGGGCTCACGCAAAACTAGCCACACGTGCAAAACTCACCTCATGGAAAACTCGCCACATGAGGAAAAATTGCCACATGCACAAAAGTTGCAACACATGCAAAAATTGCCTCACACAAAACTTGCACATACTCAAAACGCACCACACATAAAACTCGCCACGCGCAAAACTCGCCATGCACAAAAATTTCTGCACACAACTTGCTACACTAACCTGTCACATGCAACTTGACACACAAAAAGTTGCTACACGCATGTCACCACACAAAACTCATCTCACAAAAGTCGCTACATGCATGTCGCCACAAGCAACTCAACACACACAACTTGACACATGAGACTCGTCCTAAAACACACACAAGTCTGGTATTATCCTTCAAAAATAAAAATCTGATTAATAAGCAGACAAACTACAAGAGCAACAAATGTACCATACAGGAAATACGGCAGCTGTCAGTCATATGACCTGTCTATTATGTGTATGTGTGAGCTAATATTTACTGCCAGGGGGAGGGCTTCCTGTTGGCTGGGGATTTATCAGGCTGTCAATTTAGCTTACAAATACTTAGGTGAAAATACTGACCAAATAGTGTGTGAACGAGGTCTAATAAAGGAAGAGATGACATACAGATACATACTATATACAGGGGAGATGACACACAGGTATATACTATATACAGGAGGAGATGACTTACAGGTATATACTATATACAGGAGGAGATGACATACAGGTATTTACTATATATAGGAGGAGATGACATACAGGTATATACTATATACAGGAGGATTAATAAACCTATAAAGAGGGCACTCAAGATAAATGCTCCGCTTGATACGCACGTACGTGGCACTAGTGTTGCCTTTTTGTTTATCTATTGCATCGTTTTTATTCTGATATTTATTTGTTGTATTTATGTATTTTTTTAATGGCTTTCAATAAATTTGTTACTCTTAGCTTTGGTGTCCATTCCTTTTTGGGTTATATATACAGGAGGAGATGACACACGTATATACTATATACAGGAGGAGATGACATACAGGTATAAACTATATAAAAGAGGAGATGACACATAGGTATATAGAGGAGGAGATATATAGAGGAGGAGATGACAGACAGCAGGTATATAATATATACAGGGGAGATGACACACAGGTATATACTTTATACAGGAGATGACATACAGGTATATACTATATATAGGAGGAGATGACATACAGGTATATACTATATACAGAAGAGATGACATACAGGTATATACTATACACAGGAGGAGATGACATACAGCAGGTATATACTGTTTACAGGGGAGATGACATACAGATATATACTATATATAGGGGAGATGACATACAGGTATATACTATATACAGGAGATGACATAGAGGTGTATACTATATATAAGGGAGATGACAAACATGTATATACTGAGGGGAAAATGAGAAGTGCTAGGTGAAAATGAGAGCTGTGAGGTGAAAAAGAAAAGGTGTGAGTGCAAAATGAGAGGAGTGAGGGAAAATGGTGGAGTGATCAAAAAATGACAGATGTGAGGTCGAAATGACAAGTGTTAGGGAGGAGAGGGAGAGGAGTGAGGGGGGAATGAGAGGAGTGAGGGGGGAATGAGAGGAGTGAGGGGGAAAATGAGAGGTGTGAGGGGGAAAATGAGAGGTGTCAGGGAGAAAGTGAGAGAAGTGAGGTGCTAAATGAGAGGGGTGATGGGAAAATAAGAGAAGTGAGGTGCTGTAACTAACCACAGATATTTACTATGCCCAGGCAACGCCGGGCTCTTCAGCTAGTACTATATACAGGAGGAGATGACACACGTATATTCTATATACAGGAGGAGATGACATACAGGTATATACTATATAAAAGAGGAGATGACACATAAGTATATAGAGGAGGAGATGACATACAGCGGGTATATACTATATACAGAAGAGATGACATACAGATATATACTATATACAGGAGGAGATGACACATAGGTATATACAGTATACAGGAGGAGATGACATACAGCAGGTATATACTATTTACAGCGGAGATGACTTACAGGTATATACTGTATACAGGAGATGACATACAGGTGTATACTATATATAAGGGAGATGTGTTGTGAATTCTGCTCTTGGGCTCCCTCCGGTGGTTGTTGGTGGTAGTGCAGTTGTCTTGGGGTTGTAATCCGGGCAGGTGTTTCTGCTGATTGCAGCTCTATTAGGTATTTAGGTTTGCAGGCTCCATGAGTCAGTGCCAGTTGTCCATTGTACTTGGAGGGATTGCATCTCTCTCTGGCTCCTCATGCTATGCTGCCAATTCAGATAAGTGTCTTTTTTTTGTCTCTGTGCACATATGCAGTGTGCTTTGCAATTCAGTGCAATTTATTGTGTTTTTGTCCAGCTTAGACTTGTTTGGATTTTTCAGTCATGCTGGATTCTCAGGAGATGCAGATATACTTTCTATGTCTTTAGTTAGATGTGGAATATTTGTATTATCTGCTGTGGATATTTTTAGGATTTTAATACTGACCGCTTAGAATTCTGTCCTATCCTTTTCTATTTAGCTAGAAGTGCCTCTTTTGCTAAATCCTGTTTTTCTGCCTGCGTGTGTCTTTCCTCTTATACTCACAGTCAATATTTGTGGGGGCTGCCTATCCTTTGGGGTTCTGCTCTGAGGCAAGATAGAATTCCCATTTCTATCTATAGGGGTATTTAGTTCTCCGGCTGTGTCAAGGTGTCTAGGACGTGTTAGGTACATCCCACGGCTACTTCTAGTTGCGGTGTTAGTTTAGGGTTTGCGGTCAGTACAGGTACCACCTACTCCTGAGAAAGTCTCTCATGCGGCTCCAAGGTCACCAGATCATAACAGTACAACTGGCCAACAATGAGTTAAATGCATCTCAGAAGAAGGGAAGAAAGAGCCATTTTTTTTTCTGTAGTCTGCTTTGGCTTTTCTTTCCTCTTTTCCTCTGGGTGACTGAGGAGTCTTGTGCTAGCATTGATGTTAAGGGATTAGTTTCTCGTGTAGACCAGCTTGCTGCTAGGGTACAGGGTATTTCTGATTATATTACTCAGACTCCGCTTTTAGAGCCTAGGATTCCTACTCCTGATTTGTTTTTGGGGACAGGTCCAAATTTTTGAGTTTTAAAAACAACTGTAAACTGTTTTTACTCTGAAGCCTCATTCCTCTGGTGATCCCATTCAGCAGGTTAAAATTGTCATATCCCTGCTGCGTGGCGACCCTCAGGATTGGGCATTTTCCCTGGAATCTGGGAATCCGGCCTTGCTTAATGTAGATGCCTTTTTCCAGGCTCTAGGATTATTATATGATGAACCAAATTCTGTGGATCAAGCGGAGAAGACCTTGTTGGCCCTGTCTCAGGGTCAAGAAGCGGCAGAATTGTATTGTCAGAAATTTAGAAAATGGTCTGTGCTGACTAAATGGAATGAGGATGCTTTGGCGGCAATTTTCAGAAAGGGTCTTTCTGAATCTGTCAAAGATGTTATGGTGGGGTTTCCCACGCCTGTTGGTCTGAGTGATTCTATGTCTCTGGCCATTCAGATCGATCGGTGCTTGCGGGAGCGCAGAACTGTGCGCGCTGTGGCGTTGTCCTCAGAGCAGATGCCTGAGCCTATGCAGTGTGATAGGCTTCTGTCTAGAACGGAACAACAAGGATTCAGACGTCAGAATAGGTTGTGTTTTTATTGTGGCGATGCTTCTCATGTCATTTCAGTCTGCCCAAAGCGTACAAAGAGAATCGCTAGTTCAGTTACCATCGGAACTGTACAACCTAAATTTCTGTTATCTGTGACCTTGATCTGCTCATTGTCGTCATTTTCTGTCATGGCGTTTGTGGATTCAGGTGCCGCTTTGAACTTAATGGACTTTGAATTTGCCAGGCGTTGTGGTTTCCCCTTGCAGTCTTTGCAGAACCCTATTCCTTTAAGGGGCATTGATGCTACACCTTTGGCTAAAAATAAACCCCAGTTTTGGACACAGGTGACCATGTGCATGGCGCCAGCCCATCAGGAAGATTGTCGTTTTCTGGTGTGGCATAATTTGCATGATGTTATTGTGCTGGGTTTTCCATGGTTGCAGATACATAATCCTGTGTTGGATTGGAAGTCTATGTCTGTGACTAGTTGGGGTTGTCAGGGGGTTCATAATGACGTTCCTTTGATGTCAATCTCCTCTTCCTCCTCTTCTGAAGTTCCAGAGTTTTTGTCTGATTTTCAGGATGTATTCGATGAGCCCAAGTCCAGTTCCCTTCCACCGCATAGGGACTGTGATTGTGCTATTGACTTGATTCCAGGCTGTAAGTTTCCTAAGGGCCGACTTTTCAACCAGTCTGTGCCGGAACATACCGCTATGCGGAGTTATGTTAAGGAGTCTTTGGAGAAAGGGCATATTCGGCCATCTTCTTCACCGTTGGGAGCAGGATTTTTTTTTGTTGCTAAGAAGGATGGCTCCTTGAGACCCTGTATTGATTATCGCCTCTTGAATAAGATCACTGTCAAGTTTCAATACCCTTTACCTTTGCTTTCCGATTTGTTTGCCAGGATTAAGGGGGCTAGTTGGTTTACTAAAATTGACCTTCGGGGGGCATATAATCTTGTTCGTATTAAGCAGGGTGACAAATGGAAAACTGCGTTTAATACGCCCGAAGGCCATTTTGAATATCTTGTGATGCCATTCGGGCTCTCTAATGCTCCATCTGTTTTTCAGTCCTTCATGCATGATATCTTCCGGAATTATCTTGATAAATTCATGATTGTATATTTGGATGACATCTTAATTTTTTCCGATGATTGGGAGTCTCCTGTGAAACAGGTCAGGATGGTATTTCAGATCCTTCGTGATAATGCTTTGTTTGTGAAGGGGTCTAAGTGTCTCTTTGGAGTGCAGAAGGTTTCTTTTTTGGGCTTCATTTTTTCTCCCTCATCTATAGAGATGGATCCGGTTAAGGTTCAGGCCATTTATGATTGGATTCAGCCCACATCCATGAAGAGCCTTCAGAAATTTTTGGGCTTTGCTAATTTTTATCGCCGTTTCATTGCTAACTTCTCCAGTGTGGTTAAGCCCCTGACCGATTTGCCGAAGAAGGGTGCTGATGTGACGAATTGGTCCTCTGTGGCTGTCTCTGCCTTTCAGGAGCTTAAACGCCGATTTACTTCTGCCCCGGTGTTGCGTCAGCCAGATGTTTCTCTTCTGTTTCAGGTTGAGGTTGATGCTTCTGAGATTGGGGCAGGGGCCGTTTTGTCTCAGAGGAATTCTGATGGTTCCTTGATGAAACCGTGTGCCTTCTTTTCCTGTAAGTTTTCGCCTGCTGAACGCAATTATGATGTCGACAATCGGGAGTTGTTAGCTATGAAGTGGGCGTTTGAGGAATGGCGACATTGGCTTGAGGGAGCCAAGCACCGTATTGTGGTCTTGACCGATCATAAAAGTCTGATTTACCTCGAATCTGCCAAATGGTTGAATCCTAGACAGGCTCGATGGCCCTTGTTTTTCTCCCGTTTTGATTTTGTGGTTTCGTATCTTCCGGGTTCTAAGAATATTAAGGCTAATGCCCTCTCTAGGAGTTTTTTGCCTGATTCTCCTGAGGTACTTGAGCCGATCGGCATTCTGAAGGAAGGGGTGGTCCTTTCTGCCATTTCCCCTGATTTGCGACGGGTTCTGCAGGAATTTCAGGCTGACAAACCTGACCGCTGTCCAGTGGGGAAACTGTTTGTTCCTGATAGATGGACTAGTAGAGTGATTTCTGAGGTTCATTGTTCTGTGTTGGCTGGCCATCCTGGTATTTTTGGTACCAGAGATTTGGTTGGTAGGTCCTTTTGGTGGCCTTCTTTGTCGCGTGATGTGCGTTCTTTTGTGCAGTCCTGTGGGACTTGTGCGCGGGCCAAGCCTTGAGTTCCCATGCTAATGGGTTGCTTTTGCCTTTGCCGGTCCCTGAGAGGCCCTGGACGCATATTTCTATGGATTTTATTTCAGATCTTCCGGTTTCCCAGAGGATGTCGGTTATCTGGGTGGTTTGTGACCGGTTTTCTAAGATGGTTCATTTGGTGCCTTTGCCTAAATTGCCTTCCTCTTCTGATTTGGTTCCATTGTTTTTTCAGCATGTGGTTCGTCTGCATGGTATTCCGGAGAATATTGTGTCTGACAGAGGTTCCCAGTTTGTTTCTAGGTTTTGGCGGGCCTTTTGTGCTAGGCCGGGCATTGATTTGTCTTTTTCTTCCGCATTTCATCCTCAGACAAATGGCCAGACCGAGCGAACTAATCAGACTTTGGAAACTTATTTGAGATGCTTTGTGTCTGCAGATCAGGATGATTGGGTGGCTTTCTTGCCATTGGCCGAGTTTGCCCTTAATAATTGGGCTAGTTCGGCTACCATGGTTTCGCCCTTCTTTTGTAATTTTGGTTTTCATCCTCGTTTTTCTTCGTGGCAAGTTGAACCTTCTGATTGTCCTGGTGTGGATTCTGTGGTTGACACGTTGCAGCAGATTTGGGCTCATGTGGTGGACAATTTGGTGTTGTCTCAGGAGGATAATTCTTGGGTTTTTGCCTCTGATGTCCATGCTGCTGATTTGGTCCGTGCCTTTCATCTGGCTCGTCCTGATTGGCCTGGGGGCTCTGGTGGGGGTTCGATGACCCCTCTTCAAGGGGGGGTACTGTTGTAAATTCTGCTCTTGGGCTCCCTCCGGTGGTTGTTGGTGGTAGTGCAGTTGTCTTGGGGTTGTAATCCGGGCAGGTGTTTCTGCTGATTGCAGCTCTATTAGGTATTTAGGTGTGCAGGCTCCATGAGTCAGTGCCAGTTGTCCATTGTACTTGGAGGGATTGCATCTCTCTCTGGCTCCTCATGCCATGCTGCCAATTCAGATAAGATAAGTGTCTTGTTTTTGTCTCTGTGCACATATGCAGTGTGCTTTGCAATTCAGTGCAATTTATTGTGTTTTTGTCCAGCTTAGACTTGTTTGGATTTTTCAGTCATGCTGGATTCTCAGGAGATGCAGATATACTTTTATGTCTTTAGTTAGATGTGGAATATTTGTATTATCTGCTGTGGATATTTTTAGGATTTTAATACTGACTGCTTAGAATTCTGTCCTATCCTTTTCTATTTAGCTAGAAGTGCCTCTTTTGCTAAATCCTGTTTTTCTGCCTGCATGTGTCTTTCCTCTTATACTCACAGTCAATATTTGTGGGGGGCTGCATATCCTTTGGGGTTCTGCTCTGAGGCAAGATAGAATTCCCATTTCTATCTATAGGGGTATTTAGTTCTCCGGCTGTGTCGAGGTGTCTAGGACGTGTTAGGTACATCCCACGGCTACTTCTAGTTTTTGGTGTTAGTTTAGGGTTTGCAGTCAGTACAGGTACCACCTACTCCTGAGAAAGTCTCTCATGCGGCTCCAAGGTCACCAGATCATAACAGAGATGACAAACATGTTTATACTGAGGGGAAAATGAGAGGTGTGAGGTGAAAATCAGAGGTGTGAGGTGAAAATGAAAAGGTGTTAGTGCAAAATGAGAGGAGTGATGGAAAATAGTGGAGTGATTGGAAAATGACAGATGTGAGGTCGAAATGACAAGTGTTAGGGGGGAATGAGAGGAGTGAGGGGGGGAATGAGAGGAGTGAGGGGGAAAACAAGAGTAGTGAGGGGGAAAATGAGGAGTGTGAGGGAGAAAATGAGAGATGTGAGGGGAAAATGAAAGATGTGAGGGGGAAAATTAGAGGCGTGATGGGAAAATAAGAGAAGTGAGGTGAGAACTAACCACAGATATTTACTATGCCCCGACAATGCCGGGCTCTTCAGCTAGCTATATATATATCTTATAAAAGTTTTTTTTTTAATTTTGGTCTCCTTTTACTTCATAATTTTTTCCAGTAGGCGATAGGTCTTCATAAGTAAGAGTACTGAAATAGCATACTTTTGGTACCTTCCTAGCTGCTTGTCAAATTGCTAGATCACAGGGCTTTCTCTGTGAAACGACTGGCCAGTGGCATCTAATGGGTGAAAAGAACACTCCCATCAAAGTTTTTATATTCTATTTATATTGCAGTCATCATATTATATAGCACTGTGTACTTACAATTGCTCACTTTGCCTTTCTACCCAGAAAATTCTTCTCTTTTCTCTGCTCTATTTCGAAACAGAAAGTTCCCTCTTCAACTCTGGACCCAGCTGCTCCCTCCCCCCACCATGTACTTTTGCAGTGACTTAAAGGGAACCTGTCACCCCCCCCAGTCGTTTCAAAATAAAAGAGCCACCTTGTGCAGCAGTAATGCTGCATTCTGACAAGGTGGCTCTTTTAGTTCTGGGTGCTGTAACTAGAGAAATAATCAGTATTATAATTTGTCCGAAATACCTGCTCCTTAGTCAAGTAGGCCGGCGTTTCCCCCCTGCTTCAGACAGCACACAGCTGTCACTCACATCTTCTTGGCACCGGGCGCCGCCTCCTCCTCACCGCTGTTTTCAAAAGTAGCCGGCGCCTGCTCTCTTATTCCCTGTCTGGTGCAGGTGCAGTGAGTGCTGGCCATCTTTCCTCATATGCAGTCCAGCTGACTGCGCCTGTGCAGCCGCCCTGCTTGTGATTCCCAGCCCCGCAGTGACTTATGATTTATTCACATTGCGGGGCTGGGATTCACAGGCAGGGCGGCCGCGCAGGCGCAGTCAACTGGACTGCATATGAGGAAAGACGGCCAGCGCCGATAAGAGAGCAGGCGCCGGCTACTTTTGAAAACAGCGGTGAGGAGGAGGCGACGCCCGGCGCCAAGAACATGTGACTGAGGAGCAGGTATTTCGGACAAATTATAAAGCTGATTATTTCTCTAGTTACAGCACCCAGAACTAAAAGAGCCACCTTGTCAGAATGCAGCATTACTGCTGCACAAGGTGGCTCTTTTAGTTTGAAACGACTGGGGGGGGGGTGACAGGTTCCCTTTAAGGTATGCTAGATTTTATTATACTATATTCGGAATATATGGTATAATCTGTTTTCCCTCTGTGATTCACCAAATAGATATTTTTCTACAATTACTAACAGTGTTGCATCCCTAGGCTTGGTGAATTATCTCGCCTTCCGTTTCTTTTGAACTCTGTAGGCTACATGATGCTGACATTTACTCGGTGATCTGCAGATACTACATGTAGCTTTCTCTGTACATGTGACTTGCTTCTCCTTAAACTACTGTAATTATCTAGTTTTAACCCATTAACATCCAGCTAAGGCTACTTTCACACTTGATTCGTGTGAAGTACGTCGCAATGCATCGTTTTGGAGAAAAAACGCATCCTGCAAAGTTGCCCGCAGGATGCGATTTTTCTCCATAGACTTGCATTAATGACGCATTGCGACGTATGGCCACACGTTGCGTCAGTTGTGCGACGGATGCGTCTTGTTTTGGCGGACCGTCGGCAAAAAAAACGTTCCATTTAATGTTTTTTTGTGCGTCGCGTCCACCATTATCGACCGCGCATGCGCGGCCGAAACTCCGCCCCCTCCTCCCCGGACATTACAATGGGGCAGCGGATGCGTTGAAAAACTGCATCCGCTGCCCCCGTTGTGAATTTATTTCACAACATCCGTCGGTATGTCGGGCCGACGCATGGCGACGGCCCTGTACCGACGGAAGTGTTAAAGGAGCCTCCGAGGGGTTTTACCACTATTATAAATCATATTAGTTGCATAGGTCATAAAATAAACAGTGTTTGCCATTGATATAAACAGCTTAGTGACATCATATATTTAAGGTGCCAATCATCAGGGAGCACACGGGCTGGGTTAGGAGTCGAACCATAGCTAGCTGTAATTCATTCTGTGCTCTGAGATGACTCCCAACCCTATTTAAAGAAGCAGTCTCATAAAAGTTTTTTCCTCTTATTACATTGCAATCGTCATATTATATAGCACAGTGCACTTACAATTGCTCATTTCTGCCCAGATAATTGTTCCCTTTTCCATTAGGTCTATGACATAACATGATTAAAAACAGACTGGCTGAATCCTTATTAGCTCTATATAGAAAATGGATGCCTGGGTCATCATTAGAACAATGATCCAATACCTTGAAAAGTCCCTGGCAGGGAGGAGGAGTGGAGCAGATGAGTCATGAATTGAAGAGTGGAATAATTCATGTAGGATAAAACTTTGATGTGACTGTATTTAACTTTCCTAAATTTGTTTTTAGCCATTTAAATGTATAAAGATCCAGATGTACCTATTTATTAGTTATAGTTTTTACTCCTTTCTATTATAAACTAAACTTGTTGACTTTGGAATATTAATATAGAAAAGAACATAAGCATTCATCTACCCAGAACATTATTTACTTCTTGCAGAAATAAGCAGATTATGAAATGAGGATAACAACTGGATTTATAGTTTCCTGCCATTTCTGTACAGACAGGGAACAAATTATTGATCGGTAAAAGGAGGTATTTACGGATCTAGAGCACAAATGTAACACTTCTTATTTAGTGCTTCCTTATCAGATGTCCCCATCTTCAATTAGTTCAAGTTGAATGGTTTTAGTCTGTTGGCAGAAATGTGCTTCACTTTTAATTAATGGTATATCCATTCAGCGCTCACTCCTGTTATTATATAATGTTGATAGAGCAAAAGATCCAAGATCAAGAACTTAACATTTTACTTGGCTCTTGCAGTGAAGAGCACATATAATCATTTCAGCTGCTAGACCTAGCATCAAATAATTTGTAGTTATTTGAAGCCGCGCCAAGCCCTGAAAGGGTAAGACATAGATGAGCAAGAAGAAAAGCCAGTGTAATTTGAAATGACAGCAATTGGTACAGCTATGGGGTATAGCTCTAGGCAAGAAAATAAGTATCTGTAGGAGGAGGATACTGAACTTAAGAATGACAACCAAACGGAGCAACAACAAAGTGACAAATGTGAAGATTCCTTCATTGCCTGATGATGCTAAAGGACAGGAGAGTTAAAAGCTCATAACTTTTGTAGCCTATGTATTGGTATGATGGATCTGTGGAAAAAGTAATATACATCAATTTTCATGGCACGCTATGACAAACATTACAGATTACTCATTTGCATAACAAGCTATCTTCTGGCTCAACAAATGTGATATACACATAATAGTATTGCCCTCTGGAAAATCCCATATTATCTGAGAAAATTCTGGAAAGTATGAAAGAAAAATTCCATATTCTATTCTTTACTTGTGGTAATCACCTATCATGTAACAGGTGACTTGGTTATGGCTGATTGTGGCAGGGGCAGACATCTTTGGTGCAACCTATGTCCAAAAGGTAAGTGGTGCCACTACCCCCTCCAAAGTAGGACAAATTGTACATTAAGATGAGTTATTAGACTGCAAATTGCCTATATACCGTTTTTGCACTGGGGCCATCTTCTGTCTGTTTCCACCTCAGTAATGTGGACTGCAATACATTTAAAGAATTTTCCAAGATTTACCTTAGGCTGAATTTAGATTTTCATATTGTTAGGACAGGCAGAACACACCAAATATAAATAAGAGGCGATATAAGGTGCATTCACAGTCCGGGGTCCACCGTGCAGAGAAGACTCCTGGCAATATCAGCAGTATCAGAATTATTTAAGCCATCCATGGCTTTTATTTGTGTAATGAAAGTTTTTTCGTTATGTTTCTTCAGAAGAGAAGTCATGAGCTTACTGCCTCTATTGCCATGAAGATAAAATTTCTGTTTGCTTCTCATGTATTCTTTGTGCTTAAGATTGTTTATGTAGTTTTTCACAAGAATTGATCTGGTGTAAAATGGAAATTATCTCTCTTGATCTTTCTTTCTTTAAATATGAGCCTAGAGCTATCAATTCACCTCTCATAACAGCATTGTGTGTCTCCAAAACCATGGGTGTCGATGGGCCTGAGAGAGAATTTTCTTTGAAGAAAAGATCAAGAGAGTCCGAAAACTTAGATATATGTGAACTAGAATCTAATAGCGTTTCATTTAGAGTCCAGGTGCGAGAAGGTAAAGGTATTGATGAGATATTCATTTCTAGAAAAATCAGAGCATGATCTGAGAGGGCGATAACATCTACGGATTTTATAAGATGGAGATGTGAAGCTTGCTTTAAGAGATAGTTTATTCTATGATAATTATTATGGGGGGATGAGAAAAATGTATAATCTTTAATTGAGGGACATAGTGTTCTCCACGGGTCTATTAAATTTAACGATTGTAGATTGAGATGTAATTTTCTCAGAGCTTTTTGTGAGATAGAAGATTTGCCTGATGAAGTGTCTATTAGCGGATTGAGTGGGACATTAAAATCCCCTCCCAATATCAAAAGGCCCTCCTTAAACAAGCGTAGAGTGTGCAAAATTTTACATAGCCAGCCAATCTGATTACTATTCGGGGCATATAGATTGCAAAGCGTAATTTTTGTGTTGGCTAACATGCCTTTTATCATAATGTATCTCCCATCTGGGTCAGACAAAGTGTCTGTTAGTGTAAAGGGTACTTTTTTTTACTCACTCCTCTTGAGGCTGTGGTGCCCGTGCTGTGATACCAGATCGGGAAACGTGTCCTGGTCACATCAGGGACCCTGCCTTTCTTAAAATGAGTCTCCTGTAAAAATACAATGCTACAATTTTTAGAATGCAACAGTTTCATCAATTGACCTCGCTTTCTAGGTGAGCGCATGCCCTTCACATTATATGAAGCCACTACTATAGTGGCTGACTTGGCATCATTACCAATCATGTCCCAAAAATAATATAAAAGAGGTAATATAAAAGAGGTGCCATCACGTGTGTACCAAAACTAAAAACATATTTGTAACAATAGGAAAAACTAGATAACAACTATAAACAACGTAAATCCCATCCGCGGCGGAGGCAGGGGCTTGCAACATCCTCCCAAGACAGATAGGACAGTCTATCACAGGTGCACAAGTGGCAATCCAAAATTACTAAGAAGTACAACATTCTGAATCAAGAAGAGGAAGATAAGAAGAAAAAAAAATATATATATATATTTATTCCTTCTCCCTTCTCCTCTCCCTCTCCCATCTCCCATCCAAGAAGTAAGCGATGAAAGTGTCATACCCAGAATTATTACAAATCACAGTCAAACCAGACTACGAATGCCCAGTGCAACTAAGAGCCTGGTGTATGATGGCCTAATGTCTTGACATGACCGGACTTCAAGGAGGTGGTTTCTTCTTTGTGCCGGACAGGCTTGGACTGGCCCACCGGAGAACCGGAGGATTCTCCGGTGGGCCCAGGCACTGACACCTGCTGGCATACTGGCCAGCAGCTGCCTAGGGCCCCCACTGCTCCAGGGGGCCCTTGCCAGTGGCTATAGGGCCCCTGAGTCAAGGGGGCCCGCCCTGTGCCAGTAGCAGCAGCTGGAGACAGGATCCTGTCCCTGCTGCTAAAGCCAAATGAATATTCATGCTTCCCCATGCCCCTATGGGTGTGGAGAGGTGTGAATACCATTTCTCTTTAATAGCAGGCAGCGTTAGCCGAAGGGTGCAGCTAACACTGCCCGCATGTAAAGCCGCACCACACACACACTCACAAAGTACCGCACACCCACACACACAGCACCGCACACATACACACACATCGATTAAATGGGTCATACAGCATAGGGTTACTGTTGTGAATTTGCTTTTTGCTCCCTCTAGTGGTTACTAGTTTTTTGACTCTGGTTTTTCTGTCATTCCTTTTATCCGCACCTGGGTCGTTAGTTAGGGGTGTTGCTATATAAGCTCCCTGGACCTTCAGTTCAATGCCTGGCAACGTAGTTATCAGAGCTAGTCTGCTGTGCTCTTGTCTACTGATCCTGGTTCCAGTTATATCAGCTAAGTCTGCCTTTTGCTTTTTGCTATTTGTTTTGTTTTTGTATTTTTGTCCAGCTTGTTCCTAATCTATATCCTGACCTTTGCTGGAAGCTCTAGGGGGCTGGTGTTCTCCCCCCGGACCGTTAGACGTTCGGGGGTTCTTGAATTTCCAGTGTGGATTTTGATAGGGTTTTTGTTGACCATATAAGTTACCTTTCTTTATTCTGCTATCAGTAAGCGGGCCTCTCTGTGCTAAACCTGGTTCATTTCTGTGTTTGTCATTTCCTCTTACCTAACCGTCATTATTTGTGGGGGGCTTCTATCCAGCTTTGGGGTCCCCTTCTCTGGAGGCAAGAAAGGTCTTTGTTTTCCTCTACTAGGGGTAGCTAGATTCTCCGGCTGGCGCGTGTCATCTAGAATCAACGTAGGAATGATCCCCGGCTACTTCTAGTGTTGGCGTTAGGAGTAGATATATGGTCAACCCAGTTACCACTGCCCTATGAGCTGGATTTTTGTATTCTGCAGACTTCCACGTTCCTCTGAGACCCTCGCCATTGGGGTCATAACAGTTTGCCAGGCCAGTATTAAATGTTTAATGCATTGCAGAAGAGGGATTATAAGAAAGAAGATTCTGAGTTTTTTTTTTTTTTTTTTTCTTTTCTTTTTTCTCTTCTTCCCCTTTACCTCAGAGTGGCTATGCTTGCTGCAGACATGAATGTCCAGACCTTGATTACAAGTGTGGACCAGCTGGCTACTCGTGTGCAGGGCATACAAGACTATGTTATCAGAAATCCTAGGTCAGAACCTAAAATACCGATTCCTGAACTGTTTTCCGGAGACAGGTTTAAGTTTAGGAATTTCGTGAATAATTGTAAATTGTTTTTGTCCCTGAGACCCTGTTCATCTGGAGATTCTGCTCAGCAAGTAAAGATTGTTATTTCGTTCTTACGGGGCGACCCTCAGGATTGGGCTTTTTCGCTGGCGCCAGGAGATCCGGCATTGGCTGATCTTGATGCGTTTTTTCTGGCGCTCGGTTTACTTTATGAGGAACCCAATCTTGAGATTCAGGCAGAAAAGGCCTTGCTGGCTATGTCTCAGGGGCAGGACGAGGCTGAAGTGTATTGCCAAAAATTTCGGAAATGGTCCGTGCTGACACATTGGAACGAGTGTGCACTGGCCGCTAATTTTAGAAATGGCCTTTCTGAAGCCATTAAGAATGTTATGGTGGGTTTTCCCATTCCCACAGGTCTGAATGATACTATGGCACTGGCTATTCAAATTGACCGGCGGTTGCGGGAGCGCAAAACCGCAAATTCCCTCATGGTGTTGTCTGAACAGACACCTAATTCGGTGCAATGTGATAGAAAAACCGCAAATTCCCTCATGGTGTTGTCTGAACAGACACCTGATTTAATGCAATGTGATAGAATCCTGACTAGAAATGAGCGGAAAATTCATAGACGCCGGAATGGCTTGTGCTACTACTGTGGTGATTCTACACATGTTATCTCAGCATGCTCTAAACGTATAGCTAAGGTTGTTAGTCCTGTCACCGTTGGTAATTTGCAACCTAAATTTATTCTGTCTGTAACTTTGATTTGCTCACTGTCATCTTATCCTGTCATGGCGTTTGTAGATTCAGGTGCTGCCCTGAGTCTCATGGATCTCTCATTTGCTAAGCGCTGTGGTTTTACTCTTGAACCATTAGAAAATCCTATTCCTCTTAGGGGTATTGATGCTACACCATTGGCAGCAAATAAACCGCAGTATTGGACACAGGTTACCATGTGCATGACTCCTGAACACCGCGAGGTGATACGTTTCCTGGTTTTACATAGAATGCATGATTTGGTTGTTTTAGGGCTGCCATGGTTACAGACCCATAATCCAGTCCTGGACTGGAAGGCTATGTCAGTCTCAAGTTGGGGCTGTCGTGGTATTCATGGGGATTCCCTGCCTGTGTCTATTGCTTCTTCTACGCCTTCGGAAGTTCCGGAGTATTTGTCTGATTATCAGGATGTCTTCAGTGAGTCTGAGTCCAGTGCACTGCCTCCTCATAGGGACTGTGACTGTGCTATAGATTTGATCCCAGGCAGTAAATTTCCTAAGGGAAGACTGTTTAATCTGTCGGTACCTGAACATACCGCTATGCGTTCATATATCAAGGAGTCTCTGGAGAAAGGACATATTCGTCCGTCTTCTTCCCCTCTTGGTGCGGGATTCTTTTTTGTGGCAAAAAAGGACGGATCTTTGAGACCTTGTATTGATTATCGGCTTTTAAATAAGATCACTGTCAAATTTCAGTATCCTTTACCGCTGTTGTCTGACTTGTTTGCCCGGATTAAGGGTGCCAAGTGGTTCACCAAGATAGACCTTCGTGGTGCGTACAACCTTGTGCGCATTAAGCAAGGTGATGAATGGAAAACCGCATTCAATACGCCCGAAGGTCATTTTGAGTACTTGGTGATGCCTTTTGGGCTCTCCAATGCGCCTTCAGTTTTTCAGTCCTTTATGCATGACATTTTCCGGAAGTATCTGGATAAATTTTTGATTGTTTATCTGGATGATATTTTGGTTTTTTCTGATAATTGGGATTCGCATGTGGAGCAGGTCAGGTTGGTCTTTAAAATTTTGCGTGAAAATTCTTTGTTTGTCAAGGGCTCAAAGTGTCTCTTTGGTGTACAGAAGGTTCCCTTTTTGGGGTTCATTTTTTCCCCTTCTGCTGTGGAGATGGACCCAGTCAAGGTCCGAGCTATTCTTGATTGGACTCAGCCCTCGTCAGTTAAGAGTCTTCAGAAGTTCTTGGGCTTCGCTAACTTCTACCGTCGTTTTATCGCTAATTTTTCTAGCATTGTGAAACCTTTGACGGATATGACCAAGAAGGGCTCCGATGTAGCTAACTGGGCTCCTGCTGCCGTGGAGGCTTTCCAGGAGTTGAAACGCCGGTTTACTTCGGCGCCGGTTTTGTGCCAGCCTGACGTCTCACTTCCCTTTCAGGTTGAGGTGGATGCTTCGGAGATTGGGGCAGGGGCCGTTTTGTCGCAGAGAGGCCCTGGTTGCTCTGTTATGAAACCTTGTGCCTTTTTCTCTAGGAAGTTTTCGCCTGCCGAGCGAAATTATGATGTGGGCAATCGGGAGTTGTTGGCCATGAAATGGGCATTTGAGGAGTGGCGTCATTGGCTCGAGGGTGCTAAGCATCGTGTGGTGGTCTTGACTGATCACAAAAATCTGATGTATCTCGAGTCTGCTAAACGCCTTAATCCGAGACAGGCCCGCTGGTCATTGTTTTTCTCCCGCTTTGATTTTGTTGTCTCGTATTTACCAGGTTCAAAGGAGCTTTGTGCCTGATGCTCCTGGAGTCGCTGATCCTGTTGGTATTCTTAAAGATGGAGTTATCTTGTCAGCTATTTCTCCGGATCTGCGACGTGTGTTGCAGAGATTTCAGGCTGATAGGCCTGAGTCTTGTCCACCTGACAGACTGTTTGTCCCGGATAAGTGGACCAGCAGAGTCATTTCCGAGGTTCATTCCTCGGTGTTGGCAGGTCACCCGGGAATTTTTGGCACCAGAGATCTGGTGGCCAGGTCCTTTTGGTGGCCTTCCTTGTCAAGGGATGTGCGGTCATTTGTGCAGTCCTGTGGGACTTGTGCTCGAGCTAAGCCTTGCTGTTCTCGTGCCAGCGGTTTGCTCTTGCCCTTGCCTGTCCCGAAGAGACCTTGGACACATATCTCCATGGATTTCATTTCTGATCTTCCGCTATCTCAGGGCATGTCCGTTATCTGGGTGATATGTGATCGCTTCTCCAAGATGGTCCATTTGGTTCCTTTGCCTAAGCTGCCTTCCTCTTCCGATCTGGTTCCTGTGTTTTTCCAGAACGTGGTTCGTTTGCACGGCATCCCTGAGAATATTGTGTCAGACAGAGTATCCCAGTTCGTTTCCAGGTTCTGGCGATCCTTTTGTAGTAGGATGGGCATTGATTTGTCGTTTTCGTCTGCTTTCCATCCTCAGACTAATGGACAGACGGAGCGAACCAATCAGACTTTGGAGGCTTATTTGAGGTGTTTTGTCTCTGCTGATCAGGACGATTGGGTGACATTCTTGCCGTTGGCTGAGTTTGCCCTTAATAATCGGGCTAGTTCCGCCACCTTGGTTTCGCCTTTTTTCTGCAACTCTGGTTTCCATCCTCGCTTTTCTTCGGGTCATGTGGAGCCTTCTGACTGTCCTGGGGTGGATTCTGTGGTGGATAGGTTGCAGCAGATCTGGAATCATGTGGTGGACAACTTGAAGTTGTCACAGGAGAAGGCTCAGCGCTTTGCCAACCGCCGCCGCGGTGTGGGTCCCCGACTACGCGTTGGGGATTTGGTATGGCTTTCTTCCCGCTTTGTTCCTATGAAGGTCTCCTCTCCCAAATTTAAACCTCGTTTTATTGGGCCTTACAAGATATTGGAAATCCTTAATCCTGTATCTTTTTGTCTGGATCTTCCTGTGTCGTTTGCTATTCACAATGTATTTCATAGGTCCTTGTTGCGGCGGTACATTGTGCCTGTAGTTCCTTCTGCTGAGCCTCCTGCTCCGGTATTGGTTGAGGGCGAGTTGGAGTACGTGGTGGAGAAGATCTTGGATTCTCGCCTCTCCAGGCGGAGGCTTCAGTACCTGGTCAAGTGGAAGGGCTATGGTCAGGAGGATAATTCCTGGGTGGTCGCCTCTGATGTTCATGCGGCCGATTTAGTTCGTGCCTTTCATGCCGCTCATCCTGATCGCCCTGGTGGTCGTGGTGAGGGTTCGGTGACCCCTCACTAAGGGGGGGGTACTGTTGTGAATTTGCTTTTTGCTCCCTCTAGTGGTTACTAGTTTTTTGACTCTGGTTTTTCTGTCATTCCTTTTATCCGCACCTGGGTCGTTAGTTAGGGGTGTTGCTATATAAGCTCCCTGGACCTTCAGTTCAATGCCTGGCAACGTAGTTATCAGAGCTAGTCTGCTGTGCTCTTGTCTACTGATCCTGGTTCCAGTTATATCAGCTAAGTCTGCCTTTTGCTTTTTGCTATTTGTTTTGTTTTTGTATTTTTGTCCAGCTTGTTCCTAATCTATATCCTGACCTTTGCTGGAAGCTCTAGGGGGCTGGTGTTCTCCCCCCGGACCGTTAGACGGTTCGGGGGTTCTTGAATTTCCAGTGTGGATTTTGATAGGGTTTTTGTTGACCATATAAGTTACCTTTCTTTATTCTGCTATCAGTAAGCGGGCCTCTCTGTGCTAAACCTGGTTCATTTCTGTGTTTGTCATTTCCTCTTACCTAACCGTCATTATTTGTGGGGGGCTTCTATCCAGCTTTGGGGTCCCCTTCTCTGGAGGCAAGAAAGGTCTTTGTTTTCCTCTACTAGGGGTAGCTAGATTCTCCGGCTGGCGCGTGTCATCTAGAATCAACGTAGGAATGATCCCCGGCTACTTCTAGTGTTGGCGTTAGGAGTAGATATATGGTCAACCCAGTTACCACTGCCCTATGAGCTGGATTTTTGTATTCTGCAGACTTCCACGTTCCTCTGAGACCCTCGCCATTGGGGTCATAACAGGTTACACCGTGGCCAAGAGGAAACTAATGTCCCTCTTCCATCATCAATATCACAATAATAGATTGTTTGTGTGAGAGTACTTCCTGATAAATCCAGGACCACAGGAAAATGGAGTAAGCACAAAATCTCACAAATCATTATAAAATACTCAGTTTATTAAATAGATACCAAAGAACAATTAAATCATGTAGATATGGTACATAAAACACAGGAACAATCCAAGGAACAAACTAGTGGTACAGCAGAAAGTTCATGGGAACACAGAACAATAATATATTATACCATGGTAGAAGCTCAGTATATACCAGTGTGTACAATGCAAGAGGCATGGTATATCATCAGATACATAGTCACATAATGTTAGTTGCAATAGAGCCAACCGCAAGGTACACCGGTGTAATTATAAATGCTTACCCAGGGGTGCCAGGGAGTTCGTGGGATTTACCTCTCTCCATGGCGATGAGTGCCTCTTTACCAGCGACCATTCTCCTTGTCCTGACAGGGAATGTAGAGCAGGAAGGGCACGCAGATCCATGTATAAGGGTAGCCAAGAAGAGACCTCTACTGCAGCAATATTAAAAGTTTCCCACACCTTGATAAGGTTTTCCGGATGTTGAACAATAACTTGTTTTCCTCCGCCATGTATTGCCAGACTGAATGGGAATAGCCATTTGTACAATATTTTGTTTGAGCGGAGTACATCTAGCAGTGGTTTTAGAATTCTGCGCTTTGCTAGAGTTGATGGAGTTAAATCTTGGCATATTTGTATTGATGATTCTTAGTAGGAAATGTTGTTATTGTCTCGAGATGCACTCAAGACGGCCGAAGTGTCAAGGTAGTTCAACAAGCCACAAATTACATCTCTCGGGGGACCCGTGGATTTTGGTCTAGGTCGAAGTGAACGATGTACTCTTTCAATCACAATTTGATCGCATCTCTCCTGTGGCAATATTAACGCAAATATCTCTTTAGTTATTTTTTCAAGTATTTCAGATGAGACACTTTCCAGTATGCCTTTAACTCTGATGTTTTTCTGATGGCTTCGATTTTCTTGGTCTTCTATAGCTAGAGATGTGTTATTCAACTGAGTTCTCTGAAAATCTATATGCTCTTTTATATTATTTGAATAGCTTATGAGTGAAAATTGTGTTGTCTCCAAGGATTCCACCCTATTGCCGATTTGTTGTATATCTGCTCTCATACCAGAGACCTCAGCTATCAGGGGCTTCATCGCCTGAACGAGAGCTTTCTTAAGAAAAGATTTTGAGATCCCCCCAGATTCCAATTGAAGAAGATCGCTACCTGAGGCCTCATCACTTGAGTCAGAATCATCAATATGGTTGTCCGTAGCAGTGTTTGAATGACTATTTTTAAGGGTTGCACGACTTGACAAGGATTTGTGCTTTAAGTACTTTTCCATCTCACTTTGTTTGTCTTGGTGGAGAACAGTAGAAGAGATTTTTCTGCGCTCCTTATGAGGTTTGACCATTATAACTAAATATAGCACATGCTTTTAGGATCACTACTTGTGCATTAACAGTAAGATTAGATCCACATATTCATTGATGAAACTCTCCTTCTATTAGCACGGATTGATAAAGAGTGTTTCTGACAAAATGTCTAATGCAACTGCATATAGGTGCGGTTGAATAATGTTGCACAATATATCAAATGAGAATTAGCTGCTCATATATATTGGAGTCCAATAATTGAGACCCCAAACTGGTAATTTTCTATCCTGAGACTCTTCCGAGTCACCCCCCAGCTTCCAGGCCTGTGTCCTCTTCTCTTCGCCCTGGCCTCTTCCTCTTTTCCTCTCACCGGCGCGACCATGTACCTCACACACCATCCCGTGGTCAGCTGTGCAGTCGCTTTCCGGTAAATGTTGCTGAGGGGTTTCCGGGAACCGGGTGAGCTCGTCCTCCTCTTCCGTGTGTGACAAGCCGCTGCACCAAGTCACGTGCACTGCAGCTAGGGATATCAGGACAGACCACAAGCGTGGCACGATGGCACCCGGGACCTCATCCTCTTCACCTCCGCCACTCACCCGACCTCCACCATTCTCTAGATTGTTTCCAACGCTGTCGCACTGTCTTCTAAGGACCTGGTGGCTATTATCGAACTAAAGCTTCTTTCTTTTAGGCACTGAATATGTGAATTAATCGGCCTGAGAGCGGGAGCTGCAATGACTTGAGTCCTCCCTGTTTGAGATTCAGGCCACGCCCCCACTTATGTATTTTATTTTATCACACAATTCTCTACATGTCTGCCTATCTAGCTAATCCCTAATTGATTTTTTTTACTGTACTTTCAATGATGTTTTGTTTGAGAGGAATCTCAAACATGATGCCACAGGAGGCTGGGGCTGCACTCACTTCCAGTAGCGTTCGTCATCGCTCCTGGTACAGGATGTCATTATTGTACAGATCTGCAGTTACTCTCTAGTTTCTTGCCTCACTGTCCCCTCTTAAGATGTCCTGGATCCTGCATGATTAACACTGTGGCAGATGTGAGTACTGTTCTGGCTCCCTGCTTGTGCAGCCACGCCCATAGCTTTTAACTGTGAAGGACATTAGCAGGGGCAAAGATACAAGTAGAGAGTGGCACTGGTGCCGTGCCACAATTTCTAGTATCACCCTCAAATGAGTTATCATCAGGGAGCAGTGTAGGAAGCAGTGAGTGACACCGATGCAGCCCACTGATGACGATTCATTTATGGGTGGTGATAGAAGCTGTGGGTGGCACAGGTTTCACTCACTGCTTTTATCTCCGCCCCATGCCGACATCTTCTTTCACAAAAGCTAAGACAGTGGCAGAGACAGAAGCAGGGAGCCAGTGCAGCACTCACATAAACCACAGCATCCATCACCCAGGGTCTAGGACATCTTCAAAGGGGCAGACATTCAAGAAACTTGTGCTCAGCACCTCCCCCTGGTGACATCCTGTTCCAGGACGTTTGATGGACACCACAAGGAGTGAGTGAAGCCCCAGCCTCCTGTGGCATCATGTTTGAGATTCCAGCCAAAAAGCAAAATGCCACAGGAAGTTCAGTAAAAAATTTTTTTAGGGATTAGCAGAATAGACAGAAGTGTAGGGTTTTGTGTAATAAATAGTGTTGAGCATTCCGATACCGCAAGTACCGGGTATCGGCCGATACTTGCGGGTATCGGAATTCCGATACCGAGATCCGATACTTTTGTGGTATCGGGTATCGGTATCGAAACAACATTAATGTGTAAAATAAAGAATTAAAATAAAAAATATTGCTATACTCACCTCTCCGACGCAGCCTGGACCTCACCGAGGGAACCGGCAGCGTTCTGTGCTTAAAATGCGCGCGTTTACTTCCTTCCGTGATGTCACGGCTTGTGATTGGTCACGTGCCAACCATGTGGCCGCGACGCGACCAATCACAGCAAGCCGTGACGTAATTTTCAGGTCCTGGATGCCTAATTCTAGGCATTCAGGATTTTAAAATTACGTTCCGGCTTGTGATTGGTCGCGTCGCGGTCACATGGGCGACGCGACCAATCACAAGCCGTGACGTCACGGGAGGCAGGAAATGCGCGCATTTTAAAATTACGTCACGGCTTGTGATTGGTTGCGTGCCGCCCATGTGACCGCGACGCGACCAATCACAGCAAGCCGTGACGTAATTTCAGGTCCTGAATGCCTATTTCTGCATTCAGGACCTGAAATTACGTCACGGCTTGCTGTGATTGGTCGCATCGCGGTCACATGGGCGGCACGCAACCAATCACAAGCCGTGACGTAATTTTAAAATGCGCGCGTTTCCTGCCTCCCGTGACGTCACGGCTTGTGATTGGTCGCGTCGCCCATGTGACCGCGATGCGACCAATCACAAGGCGGAACGTAATTTTAAAATCCTGAATGCCTAGAATTAGGCATCCAGGACCTGAAAATTACGTCACGGCTTGCTGTGATTGGTCGCGTCGCAGCCACATGGGCGGCACGCGACCAATCACAAGCCGTGACGTCACGGAAGGAAGTAAACGCGCGCATTTTAAGCACAGAACGCTGCCGGTTCCCTCGGTGAGGTCCAGGCTGCGTCGGAGAGGTGAGTATAGCAATATTTTTTATTTTAATTCTTTATTTTACACATTAATATGGATCCCAGGGCCTGAAGGAGAGTTTCCTCTCCTTCAGACCCTGGGAACCATCAGGAATACCGTCCGATACTTGAGTCCCATTGACTTGTATTGGTATCGGGTATCGGTATCGGATTAGATCCGATACTTTGCCAGTATCGGCCGATACTTTCCGATACCGATACTTTCAAGTATCGGACGGTATCGCTCAACACTAGTAATAAAGGAAATTGCAAAAGTGGTTAGGATGTAAGGATACATATTTAAAGTAGAAAATACTTTTTTTAAGTGCTGGACTATCCCTTTAGACACAAGGAATGTAATTTTTTTTACATTTTATATTTCCAACACATTTCACAACACTTTAAACAAATTATAATTATTAATTTCAGTCCTTGTTTCCAATAGGCCTCACAATATAATTTCCCTCATTAACATACAGTATATACATTAGTTTCAAAGGAAACTAATGAGACATGATAGAAACTCTTTACAAATGTCACTCTTGGTCCATTTAGAGTCAAAAACTTCAGTGCTGCTAGAAACCATTAAAACCACTGAGCTATGATTCACAGCACAGCAGTAACAGGAGAAAATGGACCCCAAAAGTTGTTGTACAATTTGTCCTGAGTACGCCGATACCCCATATGTGGGGAAAAAAAAGAATACATTCATTATAATAAGCATTTCATTTAGTAGACTGATAGGAAACCCAATCAGTATACTGTTTCCAGTAGATATAAAGCCAAATCTTCCAGTAAGGGTACTGTCACACAGTTGCACTTTGATCGCTACGACGGTACGATCTGTGACGTTCCAGCGATATCCATACGATATCGCTGTGTCTGTGATCAGGGACCCTGCTGAGAATCGTACGTCGTAGCAGATCGTTTGGAACTTTATTTCGTCTCTGGATCTCCCGCTGTCATCGCTGGATCGTTGTGTGTGACAGCGATCCAGCGATGCGTTCGCTTGTAACCAGGAGAGCTGTCACACAGACCGCTCTCCAGCGACCAACGATGCCGAAGTCCCCGGGTAACCAGGGTAAACATCGGGTTGCTAAGCGCAGGGCCGGGGCCTTCAGCATCGTTGGTCGCTGGAGAGCGGTCTGTGTGACAGCTCTCCAGCGACCACACAACGACTTTCCAACGATCACGGCCAGGTCGTATCGCTGGTCGTGATCGTTGGAAAGTTGCAGAGTGTGACAGTACCCTAAGCAACAAACATTCAGTAAATGCTACCATAAATGCAGGAGGACAGATAAGATATGCTCATATGGTTCCAGTTTATTAATAGTTTCAGTATTGGTATTGGATGTGGAGCATTATTTGCTACTGACTGGTATTCTAGCTGCAAAAAGTACACTCTGCACATTGTACATTTGTATGCATGAATGCAAATATCTATAACTGCATAATTGTGGAGACAAAATAAGACTTTAGGGTAAAACAAAGCAGAAATTACGAGGTTAGCAAATGTACAATAATTTTGCTTGCCACTTTTTTTCTGTTTTTATCTATCTTGGACCTGCTAAAGCAAGTATAGGTGCTTACTATTTTATGTTTGCCAAATGCTATAGCTAAGGGTATAATGCTCTTGGTGACAGAGAAGGGAGTTAAATATAATGTCACTTTCTGTCTTTACACAATCTACAGCCCTGTTATTGAAGAATTTCTTTAAAATGAAATGCTCTCAGAAAAGGGGTCTCGGAGAGTGTGTGGGAATCTGTTTCACACAGAGTGAAGGCCATATTTGGAATAGTTAATTGTCTTGCGGCTTAGCCAAGCAGAAATCTCCAGAACTAAAATGATGGACAACTATATGAAAACTAGAGGCAGTGTCATGGGTTTACAGCAACACAGAGGAGCCAGAAGACTGCGCTGCCTGATTTCTTATACTTCTGCGCCGATTAGAAGTACTTCACCAATTAGAAGCACTTCATATTAAACAGTCTAGGTTTCTGCTATAAGTGCAGATATTAATCTGTTCATTTTGGTGCTCCTCTAAGGCTTCCTGCTTTGATGCTCTAAGCTGTTCAGTGTTGGCCACTCCCCTCTGCTATATATTATCGCCTCTGGCAAGCAGGCATTGCCACAATAAGTTTGATACTGCCTACTTCTGGAGCTGGAGGTGTTGGTTGATTGAGGAGTGTTGTTAAGGAGACTGTTGCTTGGTGTTACTTGGTTTTCCCTTACTTTACTTCCCGGTGTTCCACTCTGTTTGTGAGTGCATATTTGTATGTATGGTATTTTCATTTATCACTGTACGTCCTCCCTTGTTTGTGTATTCATATATACAACAACTTCCCACTTCCCTGAGTGGGGAGATGACAGATAATGATGGTGATGGATGACGGTAATTCAGAAGCTCAATAAGGCATGTGGCCCAGGTGCCTTTACTATCAGAAATAATAATCAAGGGGGCAGGGATTGATAGGGCACCCCTAGCTTTAGGGATAGGGAAGGAGCCCATAGCCCTGGGATATATTGCAACTGTGCCATCACAGGCAGTCTTAAGGTAGTAATTAATTGTTCATTGCTATATCACCATGATTAAGATGTTAGTCGAAACGCGTCGGAAGAACGCTGCCATGTGTGCATAATGCTGTAAGAAATTATAACTTATTTACAAGTGGTGTACCATAGGATACAACCCTTTCCCTTTTTAAAAAAAAAATGAAGAAATAAATTTAGTGATTTTACTACATTCCTGCTGAATTCATCGATTTTTTTTTAGGGACCACATCTCATTTGAAGTCATTTTGAGGGGTGTATATGATAGAAAATACCGAAGTATGACACCATTCTAAAACCTGCACCCCTCAAGGTGCCCAAAACCACATTCAAGAAGTTTATTAACCCTTCAGGTGTTTCACAGGAATTTTTGGAATGTTTAAATAAAAATGAACATTTAACTTTTTTGCACAAAAAAATTACTTCAGCTCCAATTTGTTTTATTTTACCAAGGGTAACAGGAGAAAATGGACCCCAAACGTTGTTGTACAATTTGTCCTGAGTACGACGATACCCCATATGTGGGGGTAAACCACTGTTTGGGCGCATGGCAGAGCTCGGAAGCGAAGGAGCGCCATTTGACGTTTCAATGCAAAATTGACTGGAATTGAGATGGGACGCCATGTTGCGTTTGGAGAGCCCCTGATGTGCCTAAACATTGAAACCCCCCACAATTGACACCATTTTGGAAAGTAGACCCCCTAAGGAACTTATCTAGATGTGTGGTGAGCACTTTGACCCATTAAGTGATTCACAGAAGTTTATAATGCAGAGCCGTAAAAATAAAAAATCATATTTCTTCACAAAAATGATCTTTTCGCCCCCAATATTTTATTTTCCCAAGGGTAAGAGAAGAAATTGGACTACAACAGTTGTTGTACAATTTGTCCTGAGTACGCTGATACCCCATACGTGGGGGTAAACCACTGTTTGGGCGCAAGGGAGAGCTCGGAAGGGAAGGAGCGCCGTTTGACTTTTCAATGCAAAATTGACTGGAATTGAGATGGGATGCCATGTTGCGTTTGGAGAGCCCCTGATGCGCCTAAACATTAAAACCCCCAACAAGTGACACAATTTTAGAAAGTAGGCCCCCTAAGAAACTTATCTAGATGTGTGGTGAGCACTTTGACCCATTAAGTGCTTCACAGAAGTTTATAACGCAGAGCCGTAAAAATAAAAAATCATATTTTTTCACAAAAATGATTTTTCGCCCCCAATGTTTTATTTTCCCAAGGGTAAGAGAAGAAATTGGACTGCAACAGTTGTTGTACAATTTGTCCTGAATACGCTGATACCCCATATGTGGGGGGGAACCACCGTTTGGATGCATGGGATAGCTCGGAAGGGAAGGAGCGCCATTTGGAATGCAGACTTAGATGGAATTATCTGCAGGCGTGACATTGCGTTTGCAGAGCCCCTAATGTACCTAAACCATAGAAACCCCCCACAAGTGACCACATATTGGAAACTAGACACCCCAAGGAACTTATCTAGATTTGTTGTGAGAACTTTGATTCCCCAAGTATTTTACTACAGTTTATAACGCAGAGCCGTGAAAATAAAAAATCCTTTTTATCCCACAAAAATTATTTTTTAGCCCCCAGTTTTGCATTTTCCCAAGGGTAACAGGAGAAATTGGACCCAAAAAGATGTTGTCCAATGTGTCCTGAGTACGCTGATACCCCATATGTTGGGGTAAACCCCTGTTTGGGCGCACGGGAGAGCTCGGAAGGGAAGGAGCACTGTTTTACTTTTTCAACACAGAATTGGCTGGAATTGAGATCGGACGCCATGTCACATTTGGAAAGCCCCTGATGTTCCTAAACAGTGGAAACCGCCCAATTATAACTGAAACCCTAATCCAAACACACCCCTAACCCTAATCTTAACGGTAACCCCAACCACACCCCTAACCCTGACACACCCGTAACCCTAATCCCAACCCTATTCCAAACCGTAAATGTAATCCAAACCCTAACCCTAACTTAAATCCCAACCCTAACTTTAGCCCCAATCCTAACTGTAGCCCTAACCCTAGCCCCAACCCTAACCCTAGCCCTAACCCTAGCCCTAACCCTAACCCTAACCCTAGCCCTAACCCTAATCCTAACCCTAACCCTAGCGCTAACACAAGCCCTAACCCTAACCTTATCCGTAATGGGAAAATGGAAATAAATACATTTTTTATTTTTTTTAATTTTTCCCTAACTAAGGGGGTGACGAAGGGGGGTTTTATTTACTATTTATAGCGGGATTTTTGATTGGCAGCCGTCACACACTGAAAGACGCTTTTTATTGCAAAAAATATTTTTTGCGTTACCAAATTTTGAAAGCTATAATTTTTCCATATTTTGGTCCACAGAGTCATATGTGGTCTTGTTTTTTGCGGGACGAGTTGACGTTTTTATTTGTAACATTTTCGGGCACGTGACATTTTTTGAGCGCTTTTAATTCCGA
The DNA here is from genome assembly GCF_051348905.1 of Ranitomeya variabilis. Classification (NCBI taxonomy): domain Eukaryota; kingdom Metazoa; phylum Chordata; class Amphibia; order Anura; family Dendrobatidae; genus Ranitomeya; species Ranitomeya variabilis. The sequence goes on along the minus strand of NC_135234.1, from coordinate 698,770,015 downwards.
TTTTTGTGAGGCAGAATTACCAAAAACCAGCTATTCATGAATTTCTTTTGGGGGAGGCGTTTATACCGTTCCGCGTTTGGTAAAATGGATAAAGCAGTTTTATTCCTTGGGTCAGTACAATTACAACAATACCTCATTTATATCATTTTTTTATGTTTTGGTGCTTTTATATGATAAAAACTATTTTATAGAAAAAATAATTATTTTTGCATCGCTTTATTCTGAGGACTATAACTTTTTTCTTTTCTCTTTGATGATGCTGTATCACAGCTCGTTTTTTGCAAGACAAGATGATGTTTTCAGCGGTACCATGGTTATTTATATCTGTCTTTTTGATCGCGTGTTATTCCACTTTTTATTTGGCGTTATGATAATAAAGCGTTATTTTTTGCCTCGTTTTTTTTTCACGGTGTTCACTGAAGGGGTTAACTAGTGGGACTGTTTTATAGGTCGGTCGCTACGGACGCAGCAATACTAAATATGTGTACTTTTATTGTTTGTTTTTTTATTTAGATAATGAAATGTATTTATAGGAATAATATATATATTTTTTTCCTTTGTTTGGGGAATTTTTTTTTTTTTTTACACTATAACATTGCCCCGGGGGGGGGGGGGGAATCATGTTATAGTGTAAGAGCGCCGATCTGACACTTTGCTGTGCACTGTGTCAGATCGGCGATCTGAGGTGCACTGATCCAGGCTTCCCGGCGCCTGCTCTGAGCAGGCGCAGTGAAGCCACCTCCCTGCAGCACCCGGATGCCGCGGTCATCTTGGATCCGGGCCTGCTGCAGGGAGGAGGAGGTAAGAGACCGTCGGAGCAACGCAATTACATCGCTTTGCTCCGGGGGTCTCAGGGAAGCCCGCAGGGAGCCCCCTCCCTGCGCGATACTTCCTTATACCGCCGGAACACTGCGATCATGTTTGATTGCAGTGTGCTGGGGGTTAATGTGCCGGGAGCGGTCCGTGACCGCTCCTGGCACATAGTGCCGGATGTCAGCTGCGATAGTCAGCTGACACCCAGCTGCGATCGGCCGCGCTCCCCCCGTGAATGCGTCCGATCGCGCTGAATGTACTATCCCATCGGTGGTCATACAGGCCCACCCCACCTTAACGGGATAGTACGTCCGATGTCAGAGAGGGGTTAAATGCCGCTGTCAGATGCAGACAGCGGCATTTAACTACCGCTTCTGGCCGCGCGGACAGAAATGCGCACATCGCCGACCCCCGTCATATGATCAGGGGTCAGTGATGCTTCTGCATTGTAATCATAGAGGTCCTTGAGACCTCTATGGTTACTGATCCCCACTAGCTGTGAGCTCCACCCTGTGGTCGGCGCTCATAGCACACCTGCATTTCTGCTGATGATCGCTGCTATGCGGCAGAGCCGATCGAGTTGTGCCAGCTTCTAGCCTCCCATGGAGGCTATTGAAGCATGGCAAAAGTTTAAAAAAAAGTAAAAAAAATGTGAAAAAAAAAAAAAAATTTAAATCACCCCCCTTTCGCCCCATTGAAAATAAAACAATAACAAAAAATCAAACCTATATATATTTGGTATCGCCGCATTCAGAATCGCCCGATCTATCAATAAAAAAAGCATTAACCTTATTGTTAAACGGCGTAGCGAGAAAAAAATTCGAAACGCCAGAATTACTTTTTTTGGTCGCTGCGACATTGCATTAAAATGCAATAATGGGCGATCAAAAGAGCGTATCTGCACAAAAGTGGTATCAATAAAAAAAGCTTGGTATGCAAAAAATAAGCCCTCAACCAACCCCAGGTCACAAAAAATGGAGACGCTATGGGTATCGGAAAATGGCGCAATTTTTTTTTTTTTTTTTAGCAAAGTTTGGAATTATTTTGCCACTTAGATAAACCGTAACTTAGTCAAGTTTGGTGTCTATGAACTCACAATGACCTGGAGAATCATAATATCAGGTCAGTATTAGCATTTAGTGAACCTAACAAAAAAGCCAGACAAAAAACAAGTGTGGGATTGCACTTTTCTTGCAATTTCACCACACTTAGAATTTTTTTCCGGTTTTCTAGTACAAGACATGGTAAAACCAATGATATCATTCAAAAGTACAACTCGTTCCGCAAAAAATAAGCCCTCACATGGCCATATTGATGGAAAAATAAAAAAGTTAAAAAGTTATCGCTCTGGGAAGGAGGGGAGCGGAAAACGAACACAGAAAAATGGAAAATCCCAAAGTCATAAAGGGGTTAATGTCAAATGTTTTATTGAAATTTTATACTTAATAAAAAACTATCTGAGTTAAAAAAAAAAAAAGCTGTGGAGGCCGATTTTTATGGAGATCTGTGTCCGGCTTATTAATTTGATAGCTCATTTACATATTAAGACAAATTTTGATTTATCGGAACTAAGACAAAATTTCATTACCAAGGTAGCAATTTATTCAACTTTCTATGACCTAAATGCCCATAAAGATGGCTTGGGAGGGTTGAGCCTACTAACAGATTTCCTTAAAGGCTGACATTTTGTATACAAGTCTTGAGGAAGGGTTCATTAGAGCAAGATGCGTTAAACTCATTAACACTAGAAGTCCCAGAGAAGGGTCATTTGACATTTCTACCTTTGAAACCCAGAGAAGGGTCAAATGACCTAAAGGATTTTATCTATAGCTTATCTTAACTCGATTCACTGTCTTTTGTTCTGTAATTAAGGCCATTACTGTTGCACCACAGGAGGTTGTTTGCTGTTTTCCATCGAGTTTACCCATGTAGTTTCAAGTTTCAAGTTAGTTCTGTTCAGTTTATTGTATTTGATAATATAAAGACTATACATATTGTATTTAGTTTAGTTTTATTTGAGCAAAAAAGCGCTGAAACAATGAATCATTTTTTATATATTTTAAATAGAGAATTTTTAGAGCAAGGTACAGCTGTGAGTAATGACCAGAAGCATTTGTGTCTAAAGGTACCTTCACACGAAGCGACGCTGCAGCGATAGCGACAACGATGCCGATCGCTGCAGCGTCGCTGTTTGGTCGCTGGAGAGCTGTCACACAGACCGCTCTCCAGCGACCAACGATGCCGAAGTCCCCGGGTAACCAGGGTAAACATCGGGTTGCTAAGCGCAGGGCCGCGCTTAGTAACCCGATGTTTACCCTGGTTACCAGCGTAAAATGTAAAAAAAACAAACAGTACATACTTATATGCGTCCCCCGGCGTCCGCTTCCTGCACTGACTGAGCGCCGGCAGTAGCAGGGCACAGCGGTGACGTCACCGCTGTGCTGTGCTTTCACTTTCACTTTGCGGCGCTCAGTCAGTGTGGGAAGCGGATGCCGGGGGACGCATGTAAGTATGTACTGTTTGCCCTGCGCTTAGTAACCCGATGTTTACCCTGGTTACCAGTGTAAAATATCGCTGGTATCGTTGCTTTTGCTGTCAAACACAACGATACACGCCGATCGGATGACCAAATAAAGTTCTGAACTTTATTCAGCGACCAGCGACATCACAGCAGGATGCTGATCGCTGCTGCGTGTCAAACTAAACGATATCGCTAGCCAGGACGCTGCAACGTCACGGATCACTAGCGATATCGTTACAAAGTCGTTTCGTGTGAAGGTACCTTAAGGATATGTGCACACTTTGCAGATTCCACTGCGGATTTTTCCCGCAGCGGAATTCCAAAATCCGCAGTGAAAACCCTTTGCGGTTTTTACTGTGGATTTATCGCCTTTTTTACTGCGGTTTCTTCTGCGGATTTTCATCTGCAGTTTCCTATTGGAGCAGGTGAAAATCCGCAGAAAAGAAGTGACATGCTGCGGAATGTAATCCGCAGCGTTTCCGCGCAGATTTTTCTGCAGCATGTGCACAGCGTTTTTTGTTTCCCATAAGTTTACATTGTACTGTAAACTCAGGGGAAACTGCTGCGGATCCGCAGCGGTCAAAGGTACCGTTACATGTTACGATCTCGTCGACGATATAGTTAGAAATGTCACGTGATCACATCGTTCGTGCAATCAGTTTCACATCGTCCAAGAGGCGTCACATGCAACTATCTTGTTAATGATGTAAATTTTGGCTCCGCGTTAGCCTCATTGCAAACGTTTGCAGAACGATTTTTCACAATGGCAGGAATAGGAGAATTTAGACCGACATCGTTCATCTCAGCATTACACTGAACGATGCTGCACAGCTTCTGACACATAATTGGATGAGGATCGTCAGATTTGAGATCCTGACCTCAAATCTGCGATCAGCGATCCAACGATGTGTTCGTCCGATATCTTCACGTTACACGCAACGATGTGAAAACGACATCGCATGAACGACGTGATCACGTGATGTTTTCAAACGATATCGTCAACGAGATCGTAACGTGTAACTGTACCTTTAGGCCACAATCACACTAGCGAAAAAAAATCGCAGCATGTTCATTCTTGTGCAAATTTGGCGCGAAAAAAATTCGCACAAGAGGACTAAAATTTTAGTGTGAAAAATATACAAAAGAACAACTGTTATTTGTTTCGATGCTTTTTATTTTTTTTAAAAAACCAATAAGATTTTTTTTTCACTAAAGGGTTATTTCACACCAACATCAAACAAATAGTCACATTTTCAAGATGAGCAGTGTATAAGCGGCATGGCCAAACAAATGTGATAAAACAGTGAACAAGAAAACAATATAATCAAATTATACAACAGGGAGGGATGTTGGTGGAGGAGTGGGAAGAGGGGAGGGGGGAAAGGGTAAAGACAAATACATGGGGGTAGGGGAGTAAAGGAGCACGCATCAAAGGATGCTTTTTATTCTTGTTATAAAGATGTTAAGAAAATACAAGGAATAAAACAATTCCACACATATTTTCAATAGGCTGCAGTGGGGGGCTGTGTGTGTGTGAGTGGCATGTCCTTGTGTGACTAGCATTTCAGCACTCACTCAGCAGTCTGTCTGAACATGTCGGAACATACCTGGCACTGCCTGAGTATGTCCCTGGTACATTTGCCACACGTGTATTTGTAGCAGTCAACACATCTCTCAGTTGCACAATTGTTCGTGCATCGATGTTTGACCTGACACTTCACCCTTTTGCCAGGGCTGGGTGTGGAAGGAAGTTGCCAAAGAGTTTCTCCTTGCGTACCTTCTTTTCAGTCACATGACGGCCACCTAACTCTTTTGCAAGCTCAACCAGGAAGTCCACCCGTCTCTCCTGCACCCCAGTGCATGCCTGATAAAGAACATGAGCATTGAGTGCTGCCATGTCAATCATGTTGTAGAACACGGCGACTGGCCATCCCCGTGTTCCTGCACGCACGCTGTACTCCCGCACCATTTGGTCCATTACATCCACACCGCACTTTGTGTGGTTGTATTGTGTGACCGTGTTTGGCTTCCTTTTGTTGGTATCCTCAGTCTCAACCACGCTGTGCATGCTGCTGAGAATGTAGATGGCCTTCTTTCGTTTGGGTGCATACACTGTCAGTGTGGCACCAGTGGTTGAAAACACCTGAGTGGTGAATTCAGTGCGGTCCATCTGTCTAGCGGATTGAGGAATTTCCCGGCGACTCTTGTTGACTGTGCCGAGGATAGTGGTTTCCCGGCTAAGCAGTCGTTGTGCAAGTGACAATGATGTAAAGAAATTTTCCGTGGTTACAGTTCTGCCCTTGTCCATGAATGGTTCCATCAGCCTCATCACTACAGTTTCGGACAGTCTCTCCCCGCTGGGACGACTGGGGTCCTTGCCAAGATATGGGAGGACATTACAGATGTACTTTGATTTCAAGTCGCAAGCCACCCAAAACTTGATGCCAAACTTGTCTGGTTTTGTTGCAATGTATTGCAGAAATCAGCAGCGAGTCTTTGACGGGAAAAGCTGTTCATCAATAGTGATGTGTCGACCAGGGTTGTAGGATGCGATGCAGTTGGTGACAAACGATCTCCACACATCGGAGATTGCAGCAAACTTATCGGTCTCCACTCGTTCACTGCGCGTGAACATGTCATCAAAGCGTAGGTGTTGCATGATGTCTTGAAAGCGGTTTCGGGTCATAGTGGCAATGATGCTTGGGTTTCCCAGGTTTGCTGACCAGCTGTCACGTAGTGATGGAACCTTGGTCACCCCCCGCAAGATAATGACTGAAATAAATGCCGGGAGACCCATGAACCAATCCACCTGGTCCGTGTGACGTGCATGTTGAGTAGTCCATTCTTCAATGCTACGAAGCATGTCAAGACTGATAAAACAGAGGAAGCTCTGAAGGCGACTCTGGACACTTCGTCTGGCCTTAGCACTTGGCTCTCCATCTGTAGGGTACGGTTCTATTGGGGTCAAATGGAGATGTTTCCCCACTTGTACTTCATGCCACACTGTGCCATCTTTTGCGGTCTCTGTCGGCTCACTCGCCAACCGAGCTCTCTTTTTTGGTAGAGGCGGAGTCTCCTCATCTGCAAGATAAATAATTTCAAATAAGCATTTTGTTTTGGTTAAAAAAAAAAAGATAGTCAGGAAATAAAATAGGTAAGGCTAGGTTCACATTGCGTTAGGGCAATCCGTTTAGCGCTAGCGCTAACAGATTGCGCTAACGCAATGTTTATTTATGGGCCGCATTAGGGGTCGCGTTAACTGTTGTGGATTCTGTTTGTGGGCTCCCTCTGGTGGTTACTGCTGGTACTGGGTGACTTTGGTGGGTTGCGGCCTTTGGTTTCCACCTGTCCATCAGTGGCTGGGTGTTTCCTATTTTACCTGGCCTTTCTGTCATTTCCCTTGCCGGCTATCAATGTATTCAGATGTGCTCTGTTTGGTTCCTGCCTACCTGCTCCCAGATCTTTCAGGATAAGCTAAGTGCTGATTTTCAGTTGTTTGGTTTTTTGTCCAGCTTGCTTATTATGTCTCTTTGCTAGCTGGTAGCTCTAGTGGACTGAGGTTCTCCCCATGTGCCATGAGTTGGCACATGGGTTCTTGTAATCTCAGGATGGTTTTTTTGATTAGGGTTTTTTGCTGACCGCTCAGTCCCCTTTTGTATCGTTCTGCTTTCTAGTTTACAGCGGGCCTCAATTTGCTAAAACTATATATATCATCTCTATGTGTGTGCCTTCCTCTCATTTCACCGTCAATACATGTGGGGGGCAACTATATCTTTTGGGGTTCATTCCGCTGCAGGCAAGTGAGGTCTTTATTTTCTCTGCAGTGCTAGTTAGCTCTTAGGCTGGTGCGTGGCGTCTAGAACCAACGTAGGCACGCTCCCTGGCTATCTCTAGTTGCGTTTGTCAGGCGTAGGGCAGCGGTCAGCCCAGGTTCCATCACCCTAGAGCTCGTCCGTAATATATTTGTACTTTGCTTGTCCTGTGCTATCCCTAGCCATTGGGATTCATGACAGTATAGCCGGCCCACAAAGTGTTAATTGTTTGGGCTGAAGCAGGAGAAAGTGAAGTGTTTAAGGGAAATTTTTTTTTTTTTTTCCCTTCAGAGTTTTGCTGCCTAGCCCTTAATTGCTGTCTAGCTGCTTCTTACCTCCTCTTAACCCTTGAATGGCTCTGATCTTAGCTGTTTAACATGGATGTCCAGAGTTTGGCTTCCAGCCTGAGTAATCTCGCGGCAAAAGTTCAAAACATACAGGATTTTGTTGTTCACACTCCCATGTCTGAACCTAGAATTCCTATTCCAGAATTCTTTTCTGGAGATAGATCTACCTTCCTGAATTTCAGGAACAATTGTAAATTGTTTCTTTCTTTAAAATCTCGCTCCTCTGGAGACCCTGCTCAACAGGTCAAGATTGTAATATCTTTCCTGCGGGGCGACCCTCAGAATTGTGCATTTGCATTGGCACCAGGGGATCCTGCATTGCTCAGTGTGGATGCGTTTTTTCTGGCATTGGGATTGCTCTATGAGGAACCTAACCTGGAGATTCAGGCTGAAAAGGCTTTATTAGCCCTCTCTCAGGGGCATGATGAAGCGGAGATATATTGTCAGAAGTTTCGGAAATGGTCGGTGCTTACTCAGTGGAATGAGTGCGCCCTGGCTGCAAACTTCAGAAATGATCTTTCTGAGGCCATTAAGGATATTATGGTGGGGTTCCCTACGCCTACAGGTCTGAATGAGTCTATGGCTATGGCCATTCAGATTGATCGGCGTTTACGGGAGCGCAAACCCGTGCACCAGTTGGCGGTGTCTTCTGAACAGGCACCTGAGACTATGCAATGTGATAGAATTCAGTCCAGAAGTGAACGGCAAAATTATAGGCGGAAAAATGGATTGTGTTTCTATTGTGGTGATTCAGCTCATGTTATATCAGCATGCTCTAAACGCACAAAAAGGGTTGATAAATCTTTTGCCATTGGTACTCTGCAGCCTAAGTTCATTTTGTCTGTGACTCTGATTTTTTCACTGTCTTCCATTTCCGTCGATGCCTATGTGGATTCGGGCGCTGCCCTGAGTCTTATGGATTGGTCATTTGCTAAACGCTGCGGTTTTAGTCTGGAACCTCTGGAAGTTCCTATTCCTCTGAAGGGAATTGACTCTACACCATTGGCTATGAATAAACCGCAGTATTGGACACAAGTGACCATGCGCATGACTCCCGTTCATCAGGAGGTGATTCGCTTCCTTGTACTTTATAATTTACATGATGTACTAGTGCTTGGTCTGCCATGGTTACAAACTCATAATCCTGTCCTGGACTGGAAAACAATGTCTGTGTTAAGCTGGGGATGTCAGGGGGTTCATGATGATGCACCTCCGATTTCAATCGCTTCATCTACTCCTTCTGAGATCCCTGCGTTTTTGTCTGACTATAGGGATGTTTTTGAGGAGCCTAAGCTCAAGTCGCTCCCTCCGCATAGAGATTGTGACTGTGCTATAGAATTGATTCCTGGCAGTAAGTTCCCTAAGGGTCGTTTATTTAATCTGTCACTGCCAGAGCATACTGCTATGCGGAATTATATTAAGGAGTCCTTGGAAAAGGGACATATTCGTCCATCTTCGTCCCCTCTGGGAGCAGGTTTTTTTTTGTGGCAAAAAAAGATGGTTCCCTGAGGCCTTGTATAGATTATCGCCTTCTGAATAAGATTACAGTCAAGTATCAGTATCCATTGCCATTATTGACTGATTTGTTTGCTCGCATTAAGGGGGCTAGGTGGTTCACTAAGATAGATCTTCGCGGTGCGTATAATCTGGTGCGGATAAAACAGGGTGGTGAGTGGAAAACCGCATTTAATACGCCTGAGGGCCATTTTGAGTATTTGGTAATGCCTTTTGGACTCTCCAATGCTCCGTCAGTCTTTCAGTCCTTTATGCACAATATTTTCCATGAATATCTGGATAAGTTTATGATTGTGTATTTGGATGATATTTTGGTGTTTTCTGATGACTGGGAGTCTCATGTTCTACAGGTCAGGAAGGTGTTTCAGGTTCTGCGGGCCAATTCTCTGTTTGTGAAGGGCTCAAAGTGTCTCTTCGGAGTCCAGAAGATTTCTTTTTTGGGGTACATTTTTTCTCCTTCTACTATTGAGATGGATCCCGTCAAGGTTCAGGCGATTTGTGACTGGACACAACCTACATCTGTTAAGAGCCTTCAGAAGTTCTTGGGGTTTGCTAATTTTTATCGTCGGTTCATTGCTAATTTTTCCAGTATTGTTAAACCTTTGACTGATTTGACTAAAAAGGGTGCTGATGTTGCTGATTGGTCTCCTGCGGCCGTGGAGGCCTTTCAGGAACTTAAGCGCCGGTTTTCTTCTGCTCCTGTGTTGTGTCAACCAGATGTTTCACTTCCTTTTCAGGTTGAGGTTGATGCTTCCGAGATTGGAGCGGGGGCGGTTTTGTCACAGAGAAGTTCTAATGGCTCGGTGATGAAGCCATGTGCATTCTTCTCTAGAAAATTCTCGCCCGCCGAGCGCAATTATGATGTGGGTAATCGGGAGCTTTTGGCCATGAAGTGGGCATTTGAGGAGTGGCGTCATTGGCTTGAGGGTGCTAAACATCGTGTGGTGGTCTTGACTGATCACAAGAATCTCATTTACCTTGAGTCTGCCAGGCGTTTGAATCCTAGACAGGCTCGTTGGTCGTTGTTTTTTTCTCGTTTCAATTTCGTGGTTTCATACCTGCCAGGTTCAAAGAATGTGAAGGCAGATGCTCTTTCCAGGAGTTTTGTGCCTGACTCTCCTGGAGACTCTGGGCCTACTGGTATCCTTAGGGATGGGGTAATATTGTCCGCCGTATCCCCAGACTTGCGACGTGCATTGCAGGAGTTTCAGGTGGATAAACCGGATCGTTGTCCACCAGAAAGACTGTTTGTTCCGGATGATTGGACCAGTAGAGTCATCTCCGAGGTCCATTCTTCTGTGTTGGCTGGTCATCCTGGAATATTTGGTACTAGAGACTTGGTGGCCAGGTCTTTTTGGTGGCCTTCCTTGTCTAGGGATGTGCGTACCTTTGTGCAGTCTTGTGAAGTGTGTGCTCGAGCTAAGCCTTGCTGTTCTCGGGCCAGTGGGTTGTTGTTATCCTTGCCCATCCCGAAGAGGCCTTGGATGCACATTTCCATGGATTTTATTTCTGATCTCTCGGTTTCACAGAAAATGTCCGTTATCTGGGTTGTGTGTGACCGCTTTTCTAAGATGGTTCATTTGGTGCCCTTGCCTAAGTTGCCTTCCTCCTCTGAGTTGGTCCCTTTGTTTTTTCAGAACGTGGTTCGTTTGCATGGGATTCCGGAGAATATCGTTTCTGACAGGGGATCCCAGTTTGTGTCTAGATTTTGGCGGACGTTTTGTGCCAAGATGGGCATTGATTTGTCTTTCTCGTCTGCATTCCATCCTCAGACGAATGGCCAGACGGAGCGAACTAATCAGACCTTGGAAACTTATTTGAGGTGTTTTGTTTCTGCTGATCAGGATGACTGGGTTGCTTTTTTGCCACTGGCCGAATTTGCTCTTAATAATCGGGCTAGTTCGGCCACGTTGGTCTCTCCTTTTTTTTGTAATTCGGGGTTTCATCCTCGTTTTTTCTCTGGTCAGGTGGAGCATTCGGATTGTCCTGGAGTGGACGTGGTGGTGGACAGGCTACATCAGATTTGGAATCAGGTGGTGGACAATTTGAAGTTATCTCAGGAGAAGACTCAGCAGTTTGCTAATCGCCGTCGCCGCGTGGGTCCCCGACTTCTTGTTGGGGATTTGGTGTGGTTGTCTTCTCGTTTTGTCCCTATGAAGGTCTCTTCTCCTAAGTTCAAGCCTCGGTTCATCGGTCCTTATAGGATCTCAGAGATTCTTAACCCTGTATCTTTTCGTTTGGATCTCCCAGCATCGTTTGCTATTCATAATGTGTTCCATCGGTCGTTGTTGCGGAGGTATGAGGTGCCCGTTGTTCCTTCGGTTGAGCCTCCTGCTCCGGTGCTGGTGGAGGGAGAATTGGAGTATGTTGTTGAGAAGATCTTGGATTCTCGTGTTTCCAGACGCAAACTCCAGTATTTGGTTAAGTGGAAGGGTTATGGTCAGGAGGATAATTCCTGGGTGGTCGCCTCCGATGTTCATGCGACTGATTTGGTCCGCGCCTTCCATAGAGCTCACCCTGATCGCCCTGGGGGTTCTCGTGAGGGTTCGGTGACCCCTCCTCAAGGGGGGGTACTGTTGTGGATTCTGTTTGTGGGCTCCCTCTGGTGGTTACTGCTGGTACTGGGTGACTTTGGTGGGTTGCGGCCTTTGGTTTCCACCTGTCCATCAGTGGCTGGGTGTTTCCTATTTTACCTGGCCTTTCTGTCATTTCCCTTGCCGGCTATCAATGTATTCAGATGTGCTCTGTTTGGTTCCTGCCTACCTGCTCCCAGATCTTTCAGGATAAGCTAAGTGCTGATTTTCAGTTGTTTGGTTTTTTGTCCAGCTTGCTTATTATGTCTCTATGCTAGCTGGTAGCTCTAGTGGACTGAGGTTCTCCCCATGTGCCATGAGTTGGCACATGGGTTCTTGTAATCTCAGGATGGTTTTTTTGATTAGGGTTTTTTGCTGACCGCTCAGTCCCCTTTTGTATCGTTCTGCTTTCTAGTTTACAGCGGGCCTCAATTTGCTAAAACTATATATATCATCTCTATGTGTGTGCCTTCCTCTCATTTCACCGTCAATACATGTGGGGGACAACTACATCTTTTGGGGTTCATTCCGCTGGAGGCAAGTGAGGTCTTTATTTTCTCTGCAGTGCTAGTTAGCTCTTAGGCTGGTGCGTGGCGTCTAGAACCAACGTAGGCACGCTCCCTGGCTATCTCTAGTTGCGTTTGTCAGGCGTAGGGCAGCGGTCAGCCCAGGTTCCATCACCCTAGAGCTCGTCCGTAATATATTTGTACTTTGCTTGTCCTGTGCTATCCCTAGCCATTGGGATTCATGACAGTTAACGTCCCCGCTCTCGCAGATCCCCGAACGGGGAACGGACCTCTGGCGCGCCGCGGACGCTGCAAGCAGCGTCCGAGGCGCGCTACAAAAGAACGGCACATCGCTAGCGCGTGCCGAAAATGACACGCGCTAGCAATGCGCGCTAACATTGCCGGCAATGGGAGCGCTAACGGACGCGGTGCACGGCGTTAATTTCGCCGTGCAACGCTGTCCGTTAGCGCTATCCCATTAACGCAATGTGAACCTAGCCTTACTCACACTGCCTTTTTAGGCATCCTGTTCTGTCCATTTTTGAAACAAGCAGAACAGGATCCCTTTTGGCCCCCATGCACCGTGGGTGATGTCCGTGTGCTATCCGTGAATCCACAGATAGCGCTGTCTGCTGTCACCACATACTCACCTCCCTCCAGCGCCTCTTCTCCTCTCACTTCCGGTTCACTCTTGGGCTCAGTGAAGTGAATATTCATAGCCTAATGAGCGGCACCGGAAGTGAGAGGAACTGTCAGCGCTGGACTGAGGTGAATATGAAATTCTTTATTTTTAGGCTTTTCACTTTCCTCCGTGGTCCGTGCACACGGAAGTCACACGGATGACATCAGAATCAGTTCCAATGCCTCTTCAATGGTGTGCCTTCTCTCCATTTTCTTTCCTGTGAACAAAATAGGTTTCTCCCCCACAGCACATAAAGCTGCATGCAAATTTTCTAATGCAATGCAGCTGGGGGGGTGGGCAGACACTCAGGAGCAGCTCACATTCTTTGGGTAGGGACACACTTCAGTTCCTGATCAGTTTTCTTTCAAGATTTGCAAACGATCAGGCAAAAAAAAGCACTGTGAAGCCAGCATCTCTTTCTTGTGAGCAGCAACCCCCACACTCAGGAATAGCTTGCATTCTTCTGTTTACACACTCTTATCTTAGATAATCCCCCCTGCAGATTCCTCAGGCAAGAGCACATTTACAAATGAAAGGATGCAAATTAAGGTGTCAATATGGACTGAGGGTCATTTGACCCTCTCTCAGGACTTCAGGGGGGATCTTGAAATTCCCAGGACTTCTAGTGTTAAGGGCGGTTTCACACGTCCAGATAATTCCGGTAGCGGAGAAATCGTTCAGTACCGGAGTTATCCGTGTCCGTGTGTCCGTGTGCTCAAGTGGCACATCAGTGTGGCACACGTGCGGCATCCGTGTGCCGCCCGTGTGCCGCCTGAGGACCACACGGACCGTGCAGGAGAGACAGCGCTACACTAAGCGCTGTCCCCCCCGCATGTGGTGCTGAAGGCAGAATTCATCTCTTCTCCCCCAGCGTTCGTTGGAGACGAGAGATGAAAGATCTTTTTTTTTGGTGAAAAATAAAGTTTGCATGTGCCCCCCGCCTCACCCCCCGGTGCACCGCCTGGCCCCTTGCCGAAGAAATACTCACCTAGCTCCCACGATATCTCCTCTGTCCTCTCCGCGCTGGCAGCTTCTCCTGTGTGAGCGGTCACGTGGTACCACTTATTACAGTCAGTGAATGTTCCCTGACTGTAATGAGCGGTACCACGTGACCGCTCACACAGGAGAAGCTGCCAGCGCGGAGAGGAGAGAGGAGACATCACGGGAGCTAGGTGAGTATTTCTTCAGCAAGGGGCCGGGTGGCGCACCGGGGGGGGGAGGCGGGGGGCACATGCAAACTTTATTTTTCACCAAAAAAAATGATCTTTCATCTCTTCTCTCCAACGAACGCTGGGGAAGAAGAGATGAATTCTGCCTTCAGCACCACATGCGGGGGGGACAGCGCTTAGTGTAGGGCTGTCTCTCCTGCGGGCGGTACGTGCACACGGAGGAGAGTGCACACTGTTCTCCGTGTGCACGTGTGCAGGACGTATTGCAGTACGTGCTGCGGGAGAAAAACGAACATGTCTCCGTGTTTTGCACACGGACACACGGTCCGTGAAAACACGGAGACATGTGCATAGACCCATTAATTTGAATGGGTCTACGTGTGTCAGTGTCTCCGGTACGTGAGGAAACTGTCACTACACGTACCGGAGACACTGACGTGTGAAAGAGGCCTAAGAGACGTTTGCGTCTCCCAGAAATGTTACTTCAGTTCAGGGCTGGTGTATATTTCTGGTGTCTGGTATGCCAATTTTTTTATTTAGGTTAATGAATTTGCTGGGTGAGCTTCATCATGCCTCATCCTGCCCCAGTTCCCCCCACTTTGGCTTAGGTGACCGAGACTAGTGTAAAACTACCAAAGTTGCTAAATTTTTGCATGAATATGAGATGCCTAAAAATGTTATGAAATTTCAAGGAGATTTGTGTTAACATTCTGGCAAAAAAATAAAAAAATCCTGGATGAATCAGGGTCTCAATTCCCAAACTAAGGACAGAAAAAGAAGACTTCTTTTATTGTCCATGAAGCACAATACAATTCAACTGATAATCACCAATTGATTAAAAAGAAAATGTCTTAAAACAGTTGTAATTTGCAGGTATATACATTTTTTAATTTAAGTGGCTGCTTAACTGGAAAATTGGCTGCAAGGGAAAACTAAAACTATATTTTCCCAGTCACTTACTTCCATTCATCTGGGCAGGGGGAAGTAACAATCACAGCTCAATACTGTAACCGAGCCCTTTTTCAAAACAAACTACCCTATCTGCAGTTTGATTTGAAATAGGGCTCAGTGTGATCCTTTCATCTGTTGGCTGACTGCAATGGACTGTCTCTTTTTTGGTGTTACAAAGCTTGAAAGGGGTTGGATACAGTGCTAGAAGAGATGATAGCTTGCAATATTGTGACTTTTTGATAATTAATTTGTTTCAAATCTCATATTTGTGAAAAATTGGTCAAACCTGGCAATTTCTAATTTTAACCCCTTAAGCCCCAAGGGTGGTTTGCACGTTAATGACCGGGCCAATTTTTACAATTTTGACCACTGTCCCTTTATGAGGTTATAACTCTGGAATGCTTCAACAGATCCTGATGATTCTGACACTGTTTTCTCGTGACATATTGTACTTCATGATAGTGGTAACATTTCTTTGATAAGACTTGCGTTTATTTGTGAAAAAAGCTGAAATTTGGCAAAAATTTTGAAAATTTCGCAATTTTCCAACTTTTAATTTTTATGCCCTTAAATCACAGAGATATGTCACACAAAATACTTAATAAGTAACATTTACTACATATCTACTTTATATCAGCACAATTTTGGAACCAACATTTTTTTGTTAGGGAGTTATAAGGGTTAAAAGTTGACCAGCAATTTCTCATTTTTACAACACTATTTTTTTTTAGGGACCATGTCTCATTTGAAGTCATTTTGAGGGGTCTATATGATAGAAAATAACCAAGTGTGACACCATTCTAAAAACTACACCCATCTAGGTGCTCAAAACCACATTAAAGAAGTTTATTAACCCTTCAAGTGTTTCACAGGAATTTTTGGAATGTTTAAATAAAAATGAACATTTAACTTTTTTTCACACAAAATTTATTTCAGCTCCAATTTGTTTTATTTTACCAAGGGTAACAGGAGAAAATGGACCCCAAAAGTTGTTGTACAATTTGTCCTGAGTATGCTGATACCCCATATGTGGGGGTAAACCACTGTTTGGGCGCATGGCAGAGCTTGGAAGGGAAGGAGCGCCATTTGACTTTTCAATGCAAAATTGACTGGAATTGAGATGGGATGCTGTGTTGCATTTAGAGAGCCATTGATGTGCTTAAACAATGAAACTTCCCACAAGTGACACCATTTTGCAAAGTAGACCCCCTAAGGAACTTATCTAGATGTGTTGTGAGAGATTTAAACCCCCAAGTGTTTCACTACAGTTTATGACGCAGAGCCGTGAAAAAAAAAAATTCTTTCCCACAAAAATTATTTTTTAGCCCCCAGTTTTGTATTTTCCCAAGGGTAACAGGAGAAATTGGACCCCAAAAGTTGTTGTCCAATTTGTCCTGAGTACGCTGATACCCCATATGTGGGGGGAACCACCGTTTGGGCACATGGCAGTGCTCGGAAGAGAAGGAGTGCCATTTGGAATGCAGACTTAGATGGATTGGTCTGCAGGCGTCACATTGCGTTTGCTGAGACCCTAATGTACCTAAACAGTAGAAACCCCCAAAAAGTGACCCCATATTGGAAAGTAGACCCCCCAAGGAACTTATCTAGATGTGTTGTGAGAACTTTGAACCCCCATGTCTTTCACTATAGTTTATAACTCAGAGCCGTGAAAATAAAAAATCATTTTTTCCACAAAAATGGTTTTTTAGCAACCCAAACTTTTATTTTCCCAAGGATAACAAGAGAAATTGGACCCAAAATTTGTTGTCCAATTTGTCCTGAGTACGCTGATACCCCATATGTTGGGGTAAACCCCTGTTTGGGCGCCCGTGAGAGCTCGGAAGGAAAGGAGCACTGTTTTACTTTTTCAATGCAGAACTGGCTGGAATTGGGATTGGACGCCATGTCGCGTCTGGAGAGCCCCTGATGTGCCTAAACAGTGGAACCCCCAATTCTAACTGAAACCCTAACCCTAGCCCCAACCCTAGCCCCAACCCTAGCCCTAACCTTAACCCTAACCCTAGCCCTAACCCTAGCCTTAACCCTAACCCTAGCCCTAACCCTAGCATTAACCCTACCCCTAACCCTACCCCTAACCCTGGCCCTAACTCTAATCCTAGCCCTAACCCTAGCCCTAACCCTAGCCCTAGCCATAACCCTAGCCCTAACCATAGCCCTAGCCCTAACCCTAGCCCTAACCCTAATCCTAGCCCTAACCCTAGCCCTAACCCTAACCCTAATGGGAAAATGGAAATAAATACTTTTTTTAATTTTTTAATTTTTCCCTAACTAAGGGGGTGATGAAGTGGGGTTTGAATTATTATTTATAGCGGGTTTTTAGCTGATTTTTATCATTGGCAGCCGTCACACACTAAAAGACACTTTTTATTGCAAAAAATAGTTTTTGCGTCTCCACATTTTGAGACCTATAATTTTTCCACATTTTGGCCCACAGAGTCATGTGAGGTCTTGTTTTTTGCGGGACGAGTTGACATTTTCATTGGTACCATTTTCGGGCAAGTGACATTTTTTGATCGCTTTTTATTCTGATTTTTGCGAGGCAGAATGACCAAAAACCAGCTAGTCATGAAATTCTTTTGGAGGGGGTGTTTATACTGTTCCACGTTTGGTAAAATTGATAAAGCAGGTTTATTCTTCGGGTCAGTACGATTACAGTGATACCTCATTTATATCATTTTTTTATGTATTGGCGCTTTTATACGATTAAAACTATTTTATAGAAAAATAATTATTTTTGCATCGCTTTATTCTGAGGACTATAACTTTTTTATTTTATTTTTTTGCTGAAGATGCTATATGGTGGCTTGTTTTTTGCGGGATAAGATGACGTTTTCAGCAGTATCATGGTTATTTATATCTGTCTTTTTGATCACGTGTTATTCCACTTTTTGTTTGGCGGTATGATAATAAAGCATAATTTTTTCTTTTTTTACCGCGTTTACTGAAGGGGTTAACTAGTGGGACAGTTTTATAGGTGGGGTCGTTACGGACGTGGCGATACTAAATATGTGTACTTTTATTGTTTTTTATTATTTAGATAAAGAAATGTATTTATGGGAACAATATTTTTTTTTCTTTATTTAGGATTTTTTTTTTTTTTTTACACATGTGAATTTTTTTTTACTTTATAACATTGCCCCAGGGGGAGGGCATCATGTTATAGGGTCAGATCACTGATCTGACACTTTGCAGAGCACTGTGTCAGATCAGCAACCTGACATGCAGGGCTGCAGGCTTACCAGCGCTTGCTCTGAGGAGGCTCTGGTAATCCACCTCCCCGCAGGACCCAAATGTAGCCCTGCAGCCATTTTGGATCCGGGGCCTGCAGGCAGGAGATGCTCAGTACAAGGTGAGCACATCGCCTTGTACCGAGGGTCTCAGGGAAGCCCGCAGGGAGCCCCCTCCCTGCGCGATGCTTCCCTATACTGCCAGAAAGATGATCGCAGTGTGCCGGGGTTAATGTGCCGGGGGAAGTCCGTGACCCCTTCTGGCACATAGTGCCGGATGTCAGCTGCGATAGTCAGCTGACACCCATCCGCGATCAGCCGCCCTTCCCCCGTGAGCGCGGCCGATCGCTATGACGTACTGTCCCGTCCCTGGGAATTAAGTCCCAGGTCACCTTGACGGGATAGTACGTCATATGGGATTAAGGGGTTAAACATTTTGATAATCTCTTAGGCTGAGTACACACTGAGTACATTTGCCCCTTGATTAACATTTAGCTTTACAGCTCGTTGACTGTGTAGTGAGCGTTGATTGTTCACAACTTCTGGCACAGCCTTGAAGACAGGAAGAATCTAAGTTCATATTCTCCATGCTGCTGAACTTCCAGTTAGACAGACACATATATTTAAAACATTATTTATCTGAAGATTAGCACTGTGGCTGGAGATATATGCCATTTTATATGACAGGTTCTTTATAAGTTCTAAAAAATCTAAGTGAAGTACAGTACATCTGGCTATTCCACTTCTCTAAAAGTCAAATGTCAGTTTTAGTACAGAATTAAGTTTTCTATTGACCTCTAATGACTGCCGATATGCATTACAACAGCGGCCGTTAAGGGCCCTTATTCCCTCATTGCCGCTTTAAAACGGCGATCTGGAATAAAGCTGTTGCAACCCACATTGTTGGAAATTCTCTGAGGTTTCAGCTACTGGGGACTCTAGCTGAGACCCTGGAGAACATGATCAGGGCCAGTTTTTTCTGGTCCAGATCACTTGATTGCCATTATTCAATTAATAATGGCGGTCACGTAGAAAAAAAGTGTGTTAACTATTAAACACGTTTTTCCTTCCACATTCCATTAATTCATGTGAAGAACCAGAAGGGTTAATAAACTTCTTGAATGGGGTTTCACTTTGAGGGGGTGCAGTTTTTAGAATGCTATCACTTTTGGGAATTTTCTGTTGTATAGACCACTCAAATTCACTTCAAATGTGACGTGGTTAGTGTTGAGCATTCCGATACCGCAAGTATTTGGTATCGGCCGATACTTGCGGTATCGGAATTCCGATACCGAGATCCGATACTTTTGTGGTATCGGGAATCGGAATCGGAAGTTCCCAGTGTATGGATCCCAGGGTCTGAAGGAGAGGAAACTCTCCTTCAGGCCCTGGGATCCATATCCATGTAAAAAATAAAGAATTAAAATAAAAAATAGGGATATACTCACCCTCTGACGTGCCCTGGTAGTAACCGGTAGCCTGCTTTGCTTAAAATGAGCGCGTTCAGCACCTTCCATGATGTCACGGCTTCTGATTGGTCGCGTGCCGCACATGTGACCGCCAGGCGACCAATCACAAGCCGTGACGTCATTCTCAGGTCCTAAATTCCTAATTCTAGGAATTTAGGACCTGAGAATGACGTCACGGCTTGTGATTGGTCACCTGGCGGTCACATGAGCGGCACGCGACCAATCAGAAGCCGTGACGTCATGGAAGGCCCTAAATGCGCTAATTTTAAGCATAGAAGGCTGCCGGTTAACAGCGGTGAGGTGCAGGGGCCTCCGGAGAGGTGAGTATATCAATATTTTTTATTTTAATTCTTTATTTTACACATTAATATGGATCCCAGGGCCTGAAGGAGAGTTTCCTCTCCTTCAGACCCTGGGAACCATCAGGATACCTTCCGATACTTGGTGTTCCATTGACTTGTATTGGTATCGGGTATCGGTATAAGCGATATCAGATACTTTTCGGGTATCGGCCGATACTATCCGATACCGATACTTTCAAGTATCGGACGGTATCGCTCAACACTAGACGTGGTCCCTAAAAAAATGGTTTTGTTGGAAAACTGAGAATTGCTGATCAACTTTTAATCCTTCTAACTTACTAACAAAAAAAATTATGTTTAAAAAATTGGGCTAATGTAAAATTGACATATTGGAAATTATATTTATTAATTACTTTGTGGAGTATTATTATCTTATTTAATGGCATAAAAATGTGAAGTTTAAAAATTGTAAACATTTTCAATTTTTTGTCAAATTTTGTCACATTTTTGATATTTTCATAAATATACGCAAATCATATTGACCAAAATTTACCACTAGCATGAAGTACAATATTTAAGAAAAAAAAATCTCAGAATCAGTGGAATCCGTTGAAGAGTTCCAGAGCTATTACAACATGAAGTGACTGGTCAAAAATTTGGCCTGATCATTAAGGTCAAACTTAACTCTGTAACTAAGGGGTTAAAAGACAAATGTGAAGCATCTTCAGTTGGAAATTTGGGTTGTGCCATGACTATGTTATCCCTCTTGAAATTGTAGGAATAAAATGACTATTTATATTAACTATTTCCTTGTCATAAACAGACAATTCAGGAAAACAAAAAAATGTTTCCAAAGATAGACAGGATAATTATTAGCAGATATATTAAGAAATGGAAAACCATACTTGAACATACTCATACATCAAAATAATTGAAAATTGTTGTGAGTAATTTTTTGGGGAGGATGGGAGGGGATGGTGGTTAACAAGGAATGGTTTACTGAAGTAGCAGGCATAGGAGAGCAGTTTTATTATTACAAAAAGTAATTGAAGGGCTATTCCCATCTGGCCAGAACAGATGCCTGATATGTTTGAAACCTCTGGTATTTACTCCTGTTAAGAAAATAGGGGTTTATATTCTTAGTGGTAGGGTAGCTCTTCCCAAATAATTCAATCCAAATAATATGCAGATGCCTCTTCAACGTAAGCCTCATTGGGATGTCTGATCTTCACATACGTGTTTTGTCAGTGTTTTTCATGGAAAAAAATGTACTCTTTATAAACATTGGGCCATTTCAATGCTTGAGGGGTTTTTTTTAAATTGAGAAGAAGAAAATAGAGATATGTCTATGATTCAAACTCACCATTGTAGGTCAATACGTTCATGAAAAATATGGATAAACAAAATGGATAGCACTCTGATTCCATATGTCATCAGTGTACTATCCGTTTTTACTGTGAAAACTATAGAAGTTTTTTCAGAAGAAAAAACAGATGTCATACTGATGATAAAAATGGGCACGTGGAGCAAAAATGCATGAAAATCAAATAAAAACATTGATCAAAATCATAAGATTTTCTTGCACGCTAAAAGAACTGATGTTTGAATGAAGCCTTTGAATGAAGCCTATTGTAACTTTATAAAATCCGTTGGTATATCTCGATCTTCCGGTTGCCTACCTAAAAGAATGAAATCATGTATACAGTGGATGGTGTCACCTATTTTCTTCGTGTGTATAAAATATTATATTACATAAATATCTTAAAGAATAAAAAAAATACAATAAAATAAAATGCAAAAATTTTTCACGTTATTTAATTTGTCTAAAAAATATTCTTGGCTATTATGTATTTATTTTTAAAATGTTTATAAAGGTGTGTTACCTGCTATGGTATTTGTTATTGAATGAGTACATAGAATCATAGCATTCAGGATTGCCTTTGGTTTTATCATGGCAATTCTCAATCGCTGGATTCCTGCAAACGTACACTTTTTACTTAGGAAACCATCCAAGTGTGATAGACTGGAGCGGTGGTTGCTAACGTGGTCAATTAGCAATAAACTATACAATTAAAAATCTCTCCAAGATAAGACACGTTACACAATATTTCACATATAACCAGAATTGTAACCTATAGATATATATGGGAGAAAACATGGCTAATTCATTCAATTTGATATTAGCGATTCCATGCAATTAAATATATATATATTTAAGTCCCAGTAGAATGAGTACGAGTAAATAGTAATGGCAATTAATGTGCTAGAGATGTTTTGCATATCCCTGGAAAAATATATTTCCCTTGGTAGTAGTTTTTAGCTTCATGTCCTCAAGGCCTATATTCTAGAGTAGCCGTGTGAAATATGTACCGTATACTTATGTGAATAAATACCGCCAGCCATCTGACTAATTATCTTTCTACGAATATTTTTCGGGGAAGGAGGGGAGCAAAGGAAGGAATGGAATTTTAAAATTCTAATCAATTCATAGAAAGCCCCCAGCAAGTGATGTGTACTTTACTTAAAAAGGGTAGGCAGGTTATGTTTACAATTATCTGCTGGTTGCGTTTCGCCTTCTTGGCTTACTGCTAGAAATGCAATGTTTGCAATAAGAGTTGTAAATTAAGAAAGTGGGGTATGCTAAGCAGAGCTGTAAGGTGGCCAAGTAAATAAACTGCTTAAAGAAAAATAGAAAATTAATATTCAACCTGTACAATGTTGACACATTCGGCATAAAATGTTTTCATTCCATAGGATCTGATTACACAAAGAATTTGTTTATGGTTTGTAACCAGAGAGATACATAGGTCTGCATATGGACTGTATACACAAAATGATAAGATAATTTGATTGCAAAATAACTTTTATAAATTATACTACTCTTCGAAAAACAAAATCAAATTTTTTGTGCATGACAGGCCTAAGAAAAAATTAGGTCCCAACTTTAGTCTTTAAAATGGAGCAAAATAACAACACTAAATCAACCCTCTATCCTGTGATATAGTTTAACAAGCTCTTTTACCCAGCCAATATATACATTGTCAAGCATTGTGGCAAAAGATGAAGACAGAGTGTTATTGACAAACCAGGGGACCTAGGCGTGACTCTTTATAAGTATTGTCTAAATCGGTAAGCACTAGTGTTGAGCATTCCGACACCGCAAGTATCGGGTATCGGACGATATTTGCTGTATCAGAATTCCGATACCGAGTTCCAATATTTTTGTGATATCGGAAATCGGAATCGGAAGTTCCCAGTGTATGGTTCCCAGGGTCTGGAGGAGAGGAGACTCTCCTTCAGGCCCTGGGATCCATATTCATGTAAAAAATAAAGAATTAAAATATAAAATATGGATATACTCACCCGTCCGGCGGCCCCTGGACCTTACCGATGTAACCGGCAGCCTCCGTTCCTAAGAATGAGGAGTTTAGGACCTGCGATGACGTTGCGGCTTTTGATTGGTCGCGTGACCAATCGAAGGTCCTAAACTCCTCATTCTTAGGAACAGAGGCTGCCGGTTACATCGGTAAGGTCCAGGGGCCGCCGGATGGGTGAGTATATCCATATTTTTTATTTTAATTCTTTATTTTTTACATGAATATGGATCCCAGGGCCTGAAGGAGAGTTTCCTCTCCTTCAGACCCTGGGAACCATCCAGGATACCTTCCGATACTTGTGTCCCATTGACTTGCATTGGTATCGGGTATCGGTATCGGCGATATCCGATATTTTTTGGATATCGGCCGATACCATCCGATACCGATACCTTTGAGCATCGGAAGGTATCGCTCAACACTACACTATGTTCCAAATTATTATGCAAATTACATTTTTATCAGATTTTCCTAAATGGTCGGTGCAAATGACAGTCAGTCTAATAAAAGTCATTACCCGTTAGATTATACATCGAATTTTATTGAAGAAACCTCCCAATGATAACAGTATAATCTCCAAAATGAATAAAAACTTAAAATGCACTGTTCCAAATTATTATGCACAGTAGAATTTCTATACATTTGATATGTTTTAAAGAACTGAAAATGCTCATTTGTGGAATTTGCAGCATTAGGAGTTCACATTCACTGAACAAAAAAGCTATTTAACGCCAAAACATCCCAACAGGCCAAGTTACATGTTAACATAGGAGCCTTCTTTGATGTCGCCTTCACAATTCTTGCATCCATTGAACTTGTGAGTTTTTGGACAGTTTCTGCTTGTATTTCTTTGCATGAAGTTGGAATAGCCTCCCAGAGCTGCTGTTTGGATGTGAACTGCCTCCCACCCTCATAGATCTTTTGCTTGATGATCCTCTAAAGGTTCTCTATAGGGCTGAGGTCAGGGGAAGATGGTGGCCACACCATGAGTTTATCTCCTTTTATGCCCATAGCAGCCAATGACTTAGAGGTATTCTTTGCAGCATGAGATGGGGCATTGTCAGCATGAAGATGATTTTGTTCCTGAAGGCACGTTTCTGCTTTTTATACCATGGAAGAAAGTTGTTAGTCAGAAACTCTATATACTTTGAAGAGGTCATTTTCACACCTTCAGGAACCTTAAAGGTCCCTACCAGCTGTTTCCCCATGATTCCGGCCCAAAACATGACTCCTCCACCACCTTGCTGTTGTTGCAGCCTTGTTGGGACATGGTGGCCATCCACCAACCATCCACTACTCCATCCATCTGGACCATCCAGGGTTGCTCAACACTTATCAGTAAACAAGACTGTTTGGAAATTAGTCTTCATGTATGTGTGGGCCCAATACAACCATTTCTGCTTGTGAACACTGTTTAAGGGTGGCCGAATAGTAGGTTTATGCACCACAGCAAGCCTTTGAAGGATCCTACACCTTGAGGTTCGAGGGACTCCAGAGGCACCAGCAGCTTCAAATATCTGTTTGCTGCTTTGTAATGGCTTTTTAGCAGCTGCTCTCTTAATCCGATGAACTTGCCTGGCATAAATCTTCCTCATTATGCCTTTATCAGCACAAACACATTTGTGCTCAGATACAGCCACAAATCTCTTAACAGTGCAATGATCACGCTTATGTTCTTGGAAAATTTCTAATGTTTTCATCCCTTCACCAAGGCATTGCACTATTTGATGCTTTTCAGCAGCAGAGAGATCCTTTTTCTTTCCCCTGCTACTTGAAAACTGTGACCTGCTTAATAATGTGGAACATCATTTTTAAGTAGTTTTCCTTTAATTAGAATCACCTGGAAAACCAATTATCACATGTGTTTAAGATTGATTTCAGTGATCCATTGAGTCCTGAGACACAATACCATCCACGAGTTTATTTGAAAAACATAACAATTAAATATTTATGACACTTAAATCCAATTTGCATAATAATTTGGAGCACAGTGTAGTAAGCACAAAAGTGTGTTCTAGATAAAAAGTGGTGCAGGCCTCTATGTTTGGCTACATTTACATGTCCAGTAATCATCCACTGAAATGAATCAAGCAGCAGTCTGTTGACAAAAAAGTTTTGTAGACATCTTTTTGTCGGGCTAAAAGAAAACTGATTTCAACTGGATCTATTTTTTTAACATTGTGGTCTGTGTAAAAATGACACTTTGAATAGCCATCTGTTTTCCTTTCATTTGAAAAGGATCTATTTTTTGCTTATTGGATCACGGATCAGGAGGACCTCACTTTTGTAACAGACATACATAAGCTACACTGCAATTTGCCAAAATGTATGTGAGTAAGCCAAAATCCTTCTGGGAAAGCATATTGTGGACAGATGAGACCAAGAAAGAATTGCTTGATAAAGCACATCATTCTACTGTTTACCGAAAATGGAATGAGGTCTACAAAGAAAAGAACACTGTACCTACAGTCAAACTGGATTGGTTTTCAAAGATGATTTTGGGCTGGTTTTTTTGCTTCAGGCACTGGGTGGTGCCTTGACTGCATGCAAGACATAAAGAAATCTAAAGATTTCCAAAGGATTTGGGGTCACAATGTAATCCCCACTGTCAGAAAGCTGGGTTTCCATCTTATTTCATGGGTCTTCCAGCAGAACAATGACCCCAAACATACTTCAAGAATCACCCAAAAAGGGATGAAAGCAAAGCACTGGAGCGTTCTTAAGTGTCTATAAATTAGTCTGGATTTAAATCCCATTGAATACCAGTGGAGAGATTTAAACATTTCTGTTGAAAGACGGCAACCTTCAAATGTGAAAGACCTGGCGCGAAAGAAGAAGAGTGGTCCAAAATTTGAACTGAGAAGTGTAGGAAGTTTGTTGATGGTTATATAAAATGATTGGTTGTAGTTTATTTATTCCAAAGGGTGTGCAGCCAAATATTAAGTTGAGGCTGAAAAACAATTTTGTCCAGTCAATTTTGGGGGTCTTGTGATAAATTATGTTCAATTTTCCTTTTTTGGTTTTTTTTGTGTTCTTCCAATACACACAAACAAAATAAACATGTGTATAACAAAACATCTGTAATTGCAATCATTTTCTGGGAGAAATACTTCATTTTCTGGAGCAATTTTAAGGGTGCCAACACTTTTGGTCATGACTGTATATTACAACAACTACTGCATAAATATGTATAGGCATTAAAAAGATCAAATCATGTTAAGTATCGTAAAATATTTAAATTAGTAATATTTGCTACATTGGATACCAAGGCCAATGAGTCAAAAAATATTATATTTTTACTGATTTACTGATAGTTAATTAGAAGATGTGGTATCAAGCATTTGTCTAGTGAATAGTGTTGAGCATTCCGATGCTGCAAGTATCGGGTATCGGCCGATACTTGCTGTATCGGAATTCCGATACCGGGATTCCGATACTCTTGTGGTATCGGGTATCGGGTATCGGAACAACATTAATGTTAAAATGTGTAAAATAGAGAATTAAAATAAAAAATATCGCTATACTCACCTGTCCGACGCAGCCGGGACCTCAGCGCAGGAACCGGCAGCGTTGTTTGTTTAAAATTCCCGCTTTTACATGGTTACGCGAAGTCCCGGCTTGTGATTGGTCAGGGCGGCCATGTTGCCGGGCCGCGGACCAATCACAGCAAGCCGTGACGAAAATACGTCACGGCTTGCTGTGATTGGTCCGCGTCCCGGCAACATGGCCGCCATTAACCAATCACAAGCCGTGACGTCACGGGAGGCTGGAAACGCGCTCATTTTAAAAAGGGCGCGTGTCCAGCCTCCCGTGACGTCACGGCTTGTGATTGGTTGCGTCGCGGTCAACCAATCACAAGCCGGGAGGCTGGACACGCGCCCATTTCAAAATGAGCGCGTCCAGCCTCCCGGCTTGTGATTGGTTGATCGCGGCGCAACCAATCACAAGCCGTGACGTCACGGGAGGCTGGACACGCGCCCATTTCAAAATGAGCGCGTCCAGCCTCCCGGCTTGTGATTGGTTGATCGCGGCGCAACCAATCACAAGCCGTGACGTCACGGGAGGCTGGACACGCGCCCATTTTAAAATGAGCGCGTGTCCAGCCTCCCGTGACGTCCCGGCTTGTGATTGGTCAGGGCGGCCATATTGCCGGGACGCGGACCAATCACAGCAAGCCGTGACGTAATTTCGTCACGGCTTGCTGTGATTGGTCCGCGTCCCGGCAACATGGCCGACCTGACCAATCACAAGCCGGGAATTCACGTAACCAAGTAATAGCGCGATTTTTAAACAAACAACGCTGCCGGTTCCCTCGCTGAAGTCCCGGCTGCGTCGGACAGGTGAGTATAGCGATATTTTTTATTTTAATTCTTTCTTTTACACATTTATATGGTTCCCAGGGCCTGAAGGAGAGTTTCCTCTCCTTCAGACCCTGGGAACCATCAGGGATACCGTCCGATACTTGAGTCCCATTGACTTGTATTGGTATCGGGTATCGGTATCGGATTGGATTCCGATACTGTGACGGTATCGGCCGATACTTTCCGATACCGATACTTTCAAGTATCGGACGGTATCGCTCAACACTACTAGTGAACTAAAATAAAATATAATTAGTCAGAGCAGAAAGGAGCTTTTCAATGCAAAATTCACTGGAATTGAGATGGGACGCCATGTTGCATATGGAGAGCCTCTGATGTGCCTAAACATTGGAACCCCCCACAAGTGACACCATTTTGGAAAGTAGACCCCCTAAGGAACTTATCTAGATGTGTTGTGAGAGCTTTGAACCCCCAAGTGTTTCACTACAGTTTATAACGCAGAGCAGTGAAAATGAAAAATAATTTTTTTCCCACAAAAATGGTTTTTGCACCCCTCAAATTTTTATTTTCCCAAGGGTAACAAGAGAAATTGGACCCCAAAAGTTGTTGTCTAATTTGTCTTGAGTACGCTAATACCCCATATGTTAGGGTAAACCCCTGTTTGGGCGCATGGGAGAGCTCAGAAGGAAAGGAGAACTGTTTTACTTTTTCAACGCAGAATTGGCTGGAATTGAGATTGGACGCCATGTCGCGTTTGGAGAGCCCTTGATGTGTCTAAACAGTGGAAGCCCCCAATTCTAAATAAAACCCTAACCCAAACACACCCCTAGTCCTAATCCCAACTCTACCCATTTCCCTAACCACACCCCTAACCCGAACATGCCCCTAACCCTAACCCCAACCAAACCCCTAACCCCAACACACCCCTAAATCCAACACACCCCTAACCCTAATCCCAACCATAACCCTAACCATACCCCTAACCCTGACACATCCCTAACCCTGATGCACCCCTAACCCTAACCTCAACCATAAATGTAATCTAAACCCTAACCCTAACTTTAGCCCCAACCCAAAACCTAATTTTAGCCCCAACCCTAACCCTAACTTTTGCCCCAACCCTAACCGTAGCCCTAACTCCAACCCTAACCCTAGCCCCAAGCCTAACCCTAGCCCTAACCCTAGCCCCAACCCTAGCCCTAACCTTAGTCCCAACCCTAACCTTAGATCCAACCCTAACCCTAGCCTCAACCCTAGCCCCAACCCTAACCCTAAACCTAGCCCCAACCCTAGCCCTAGCCCTAACCCTAGCCCCAACCCTAACCCTAGCCCCAATCCTAACCTAGGCCCCAACCCTAACCCTAGCCCCAACCCTAACCCTAACTCTAATGGGAAAATGGAAATAAATACATTTTTTTATTTTATCATTTTTCCCTAGCTAAGGTGTGATGAAGGGGGTTTGATTTACTATTTATAGTGGGTTTTTTAGCGGATTTTTGTGATTGTCAACTGTCACACACTAAAAGATGCTTTTTATTGCAAAAAATAGTTTTTGCGTCTCCAAATTTTGAGAGCTATAATTTTTCCATATTTTGGTCTACAGAGTCATGTGAGGTCTTATTTTTGCGGGATGAGTTGACGTCTTTATTGGTACCATTTTCGGGCATGTGACATTTTTTGATCGCTTTTTATTCCGATTTTTATGAGGCAGAATGACCAAAAACCAGCTATTCATGAATTTCTTTAGGGGGGGCGTTTATACAGTTCCATGTTTGGTAGAATTGATAAAGCAGTTTTATTCTTCGGGTCAGTACGATTACAGCGATACCTCATTTATATCATTTTTTTATGTTTTGGCGCTTTTATACGATAAAAACTATTTTATAGAAAAAATAATTATTTTTGCATCGCTTTATTCTGAGGACTATAACTTTTTATTTTTTCGCTGATGATGCTTTATGGCGGGTCGTTTTTTGCTCGACAAGATGACATTTTCAGCGATACCATGGTTATTTATATCCGTATTTTTGATCGCGTGTTATTCCACTTTTTTTGTTCGGTGGTATGATAATAAAGCGTTGTTTTTTGACTCTTTTTTATGGTGATCGCTGAAGGGGTTAACTAGTGGGACAGTTTTATAGGTCGGGTCGTTACGGATGCGTCGATACTAAATATGTGTACTTTTATTGTTTTTTTTTTTTTTTTAAAGAAATGTATTTATGGGAACAATATTTTCTTTTTCTTTGTTTAGGAATTTTTTATTTTTTTTTTACACATGTGAATATTTTTTACTTTATAACCTTGCCCCCGGGGGGAAGGGGGGCATCATGTTATAGGGTCTGATCGCTGATCTGACACTTTGCAGAGCACTGTGTCAGATCAGCGATCTGACAGGCATTGCAGGGATGCTTGCAAGTGCTTGCTCTGAGCAGGCGCTTGAAAACCACCTCCCTGCAGAACCCGGAAGCAACCCCGCGGCCATATTGGATCCGGGGCCTGCAGGGAGGAGGAGGAGGTAGGAGACCCTCGGAGTACTGCAATCACATTGTGTTGCTCTGAGGGTCTCAGGGAAGCACGCAGGGAGCCCCCTTCCTGCGCGATGCTTCCCTATACCGCCGGAACACTGAGATAATCTTTGATCGCAGTGTGCCGGGGGTTAATGTGCCAGGAGCGGTCCGTGACCACTCCTGTCACATAGGGCCAGATGTCAGCTGCGATAGTCAGCTGACACCCAGCCGCGATCAGCCGCACTCAGAACCTATAACTAATAAATATTCTTTAAAAAATAAAAAGACATTGTTATTTGTGCAGCGACAGAGAAGCCCAGTGAGTAAGTTGGTAAGGGGGCACTGCAACCTTATAGGGAACCTAACAGCATATGGTAATAGTAGTAAGTGAAAAGAACCCCCATTGCCCTTTTATATACATATGGCTTCTAGCTAGATTGTTATAACTGGCATATTGGATGTCAAGATATCATGTCTATTCCATGTTTAGCACTTTGTGCTCTCAAAGGTCTAAAGATTCAGTTCTATTTGTTAATGTCAATGCTTTTGAAAGGAAACTTACCATCCTAAGGCATTTTGGGATCTCAAAAAATAATAAAAGGTCAAAAGGATCAACTACACACGATATTGGGGCTACAGAACTACACCTTTATAAGGGTCATTATTTGTAGACAATTTATCATCTCATTCTAAAAGATTTTCAGTCTAATAAAAAAGGTAATAAATAGTGTTGAGCGATACCTTCCGATATTCAAAAGTATTGGTATCGGATTGGGTCTGCCGATATCTAAAAAATATCGGATATCGCCGATACCGATACCCGATACCAATGCAAGTCAATGGGACACAAATATCGGAACGTAAATAAGCCCTTTCTGTCCTTCTATATGCTATTCCGGAGGGGGGAAGAGTGTGGGCGGTGCATGGGCGGACACTGTGAGTGTCTGTGTGGGCGGGGTCTGTGCGGGCCTGCCAGGGATCTGTACGAGCCTACCCGGGGCTCTATGTGGGCCTGCCCGGGGCTGTATGCGGCATGCCAGGGCTGTATGTGGGCTGCCCGGGCTCTATGCGGCGTGGCGGGTCTCTGTGCGGCATGGGGGGACTCTGTGTGGCGTGCGGGGGTCTCTGTGCGGCATGGGGGGGTCTCTGTGTGGGGTGGGGGGTCTCTGTGCGGCGTGGGGGGGTCTCTGTGCGGCAGGTCGGGGCTCTGTGCGGCATGCTGGGGCTCTGTGCGTGTGTGCAGGCATCGTCCGATGGGACTAGAAGTGTCCCAATGATGGGACAGTAGTAGTCCCATCATCCAGCTAATGTGTTGAGTGAAAAAAAAAAAAATACTCCATACATACTCCATACACACTCCATACATACTCAATACATACTCCATACATGCTACTTACATGCTACATACATACTACATACATACTACATACATGCTACATACATACTCCATACATACTCCATACATGCTACATACATACTCCATACATGCTACATACATGCTACAGACATGCTACATACATACTCCATACATGCTACATACATGCTACATACATGTTACATACATACTACATACATACTACATACATACATTCTACATACATGCTACATACATACTCCATGCATACTCCATACATACTCCATACATGCTACATAAAAGCTACATACATACTCCATACATACTCCATACATACTACATCCATACATACTCCATACATACTACATACATACATACATACTACATACATACATACTACATACATACTACATACAGTACATCAGTACATTCATACATGGCATACATATAGACATACAGTACATTAAACAGATTACAGACTCACCATTACTTGTCATTTTGATCCACGAAGCCAGTATCAACCTGTAAAAAATATGAAAAAAACAAACACCCAATATACTCCTTGTCCGCAGAAATCCACGAGTGTCCCACGACTATCTCCCGTGGAGAACGGCAGCAACAGCTGTTGCAACCGCTCTCTAGGGGCCCCAGAAACACAATGATGGGAGGAAGGTATTCCTCCGCCGCTGTAAAAAAAAATTCCCTAGTCTGACTTATGGCATTGCTGTATGAGAAATTTTCCCAGGCAGCAATTGCCATAAAGTAAGACTTTGAACTATAGTAACCTCAGTGATGCACTGCAGGAGCCATTGTCTCCTGTCAGTGTGTCACTGAGGGTCCTATAGAGCAGTGACATCACCCGATGTCATTGTTCTATAGGGGAGATTGTCGTGGGACACTCGTTATTAATTGGACTATGGCGGACAGGTAGTATACGGTTTATTATTTTACGTTTTTTGCAGGCGCTGAAGTATGGTAAATATGGTGAAATGAAGAATATTAAAATACTTTTTCCTAATGTGTGCGTGTTTTATTAACCCTTTCTTACTAATGGATTAATAATGGATAAGCGTCTTATTGACGCCTCTCCGTTATTAACCCAGCTTAATGTCACCTTACAATAGCAAGGTGACATTAACGCCTTATTACCCCATATCCCACCACTACACGGGAGTGGGAAAAGAGAGGCTAAGTGCCGGAATTGGCTCATCTTACAGATGCACCATTTCTGGGGCGGCTGCGGACTGGTATTTGTAGCCGAGGGGGGGCAATATCCATGGCCCCTCTCTAGGCTATGAATATCAGCCTGCAGCTGTCTGCGTAGCCTTTCTGGCTATAAAATATAGGGGGACCCCATGTCATTTTTTGGGGGGGGTCCCCCTATTTTAATAGCCAGTAAAGGCTACGCAGACAGCTCCGGGCTGATATTCATAGCAGGCTACAAATATTGGCCCCCGGCCGTCGGCTTTCCCCCTCTGGTGCAGAAAATTGCGCGGAGCCCACGCCGTTTTTTTCAAATTTTTTTTTAAAATTCAACGCTCATAAAGGCCTCTTTCACACGATACTGGTCCGTCGCTATGCGTCGGGCCGACGTACCAACGCACATTGTGAAATTTGTGCATGACGTGGGCAGCGGATGCAGTTTTTCAACACATCCGCTGCCCATTCTGAAGTCCGGGAGGAGGGGGCGGAGTTTCTGCAGCGCATGCACGGTAGAAAATGGCGGATGCGACGGACAAAAAAAGTTCACGTTTTTTCGTGCCGACGCTCTGCCAAAACACCACATGTAGTTTTTGGTGCTGGTTTTGATGCGGTTTTTGATGCTGTTTTTGATGCAGTTTTCATTCTGTTTTTTGACCGGTTTTGATGCAGTTTTTGGAAATAAATAAATAAACAGAAAATGTGCATGATTTCAATGGAAACATGCATGAAAAACGGATTCAGAGGTCGGATTCATCATTTCACATCTCAGTTTCATCTGTTATTTGCCGGATCCGTTGCTGTGCATTTTTTCACCGGACAGAAAAACCGTTCCTCTGTATGTGTTTTCCGTCCGGTGGAATCAGCTTTTTTGACGGATCCTGCAAAAAATGGATGAAACATGTGGTATGTATGTAGTATGTATGTATGCAGTATGTATGTATGTATGTACAGTATGTATGTAGTATGTATGCAGTATGTATGTAGCATGTATGAATGTAGCATGTATGTAGCATGTATGTAGTATGTAGCATGTATGTAGCATGTATGTAGCATATATGGAGTATGTATGTAGCATGTATATAGCATGTATGTATGGAGTATGTATGTAGCATGTATGGAGTATGTATGTAGCATGTATGTAGCATGTATGTATGTAGCATGTATGTAGCATGTATGTAGTATGTATGGAGTATTTTTTTTTTTACATTCAACACATTAGCCGGATGATGGGACTACTACTGTCCCATCATTGGCTAATGTGTCAATCACTGTCATTGTAGCAGGCATAGCCCGATGGGACTTGTAGTGCACGCACTGACACAAAGACCCCCGGCATGTTGTACAGACCCCGGAGAGGCCGCACAGACCCCCCTCAAGCCGCACAGACCCCCCGGCAGGTCGTACATACCCCCCGGCAAGCCACACACACCCCCGGCAGGCCGCACAGACCCTGTAGAGGCCGCACAGACCCCCCAGCAGGCCGAACAGACCCTGTAGAGGCCGCACAGACCCCCCGGCAGGCCGCACAGACCCTGGAGAGGCCGTACAGACCCCGAAGAGGCTGCACAGACCCCGGAGAGGCCATACAGGCCCCCAGCAGGCATGCACAGACCACCCACGGTCCCACACAGACCCCACCTGCATAGAGACACGCGGTCTCCACCCACGCACCGCCCACTGGGACTCAATTATTAGGGGAACAGATAGGGCAATCTGTCACAAAGACAGGGATCGTCGGACGGTGTGCTTCCTACCTGGCACTCGAGTCCGACACATCGCTGATCAGGTGGACAGATTACTGGGAGGAGCTGGTGAGGACCCAGCGGTCATGGTGCACATTGGCACAAATGACAAAGTTAGAGGTAGGTGGAAGGTCCTTAAAGATGATTTCAGGGAATTAGGCTGCAAGCTGAAAGCAAGGACCTCCAACGTGGTATTTTCCGAAATACTGCCTGTACCATGTGCCACACCAGACAGGCAATGGGAGATTAGGGAGGTTAATAAGTGGCTCAAGAATTGGTGTAGGAAGGATGGGTTTGGGTTCCTGCAGAACTGGGCCGACTTCTCATTGGGCTACAGGCTCTACGCTAGGGACGGGCTGCACCTCAATGGGGAAGGTGCAGCTGTGCTGGGGGAGAAAATGGCTAGAAGGTTGGAGGAGTGTTTAAACTAGGGATTGGGGGGGAGGGTATTCAATTTATAGGAGGGGAAGATAGGGCAGATAGAGACCTGGGCACAAATAAGGAAGTTGAGGGTGGCGGTGGCATGGGGGGTGGGGTTAGAACAGTTAATAATTTAAGAAAGAATAGAGGTACAGAGAGGAACATCAAGTGCATGTATACTAATGCCAGAAGCATTGCCAACAAAATGGACGAATTAGAATTAATGTTGTTGGAGCATAATTATGACATGGTGGGGATATCTGAAACATGGCTGGATGAGAGCCATGACTGGGCTGTTAACTTGAAGGGCTATAGCCTTTTCAGAAATGACCGTACAGATAAACGAGGGGGAGGGGTGTGTCTGTATGTAAAATCGTCCTTAAAACCCATCCGGCGTGATAATATAGGTGAATTTAATGAAAATGTAGTCCCTGTGGGTGGAGATAAGGGGAGGGGGAAAAATAATAAATTACTGATAGGGGTTTGTTATAAATCTCCAAAAATAATGGAAGCAATGGAGAGTATCCTCGTAAAGCAAATAGATGAAGCTGCGACTCAAGGAGAAGTCATTATTATGGGGGACTTCAACTACCCTGAAATAGATTGGGGAACAGAAATCTGCAGTTCCAGCAAAGGTAATCGGTTTTTGACAACTATGAGAGACAACTACCTTTCACAACTGGTTCAGGACCCAACAAGAAGGGGGGCACTGCTAGACCTAATATTAACCAACAGGCCAGACCGCATAGCAAATATAAGGGTTGGGGGTCACTTGGGGAATAGTGATCACAAAATAATAAGCTTTCATGTATCCTTTAATAAGATGTGTAGTAGAGGGGTGACAAGGACACTAAAGTTCAGGAGGGCAAATTTCCAACGGATGAGAGATGATCTTGGTGCAATTAACTGGGACGATATCCTGAGACACAAAAATACACAAAGAAAATGGGAGACGTGTATTAGCATCCTGGATAGGACCTGTGCACAGTATATACCGTATGGGAATAAACATACTAGAAATGGGAGGAAACCAGTATGGCTAAATAGAGCAGTAAGGGGCGCAATAAGTGACAAAAAGAAAGCATTTAGAGAATTAAAGGAAGTAGGTAGTGATGAAAGAAAGTTAAATAAATTATGTAAAAAGCAAATCAAGGCAGCAAAAATTGAGACAGAGAGACTCATTGCCAGAGAGAGTAAAAATAATCCCAAAATATTCTTTAACTACATAAATAGTAAGAAACTAAAAAATGAAAGTGTTGGCCCCCTTAAAAATAGTCTGGGGGAAATGGTGGATGAGGATGAGGAGAAAGCCAATATGCTAAATGACTTTTGTCATCAGTATTTACACAAGAAAATCCCATGGCAGACAATATGGTCAGTGATAACAAAAATTCCCCATTAAGTGTCACCTGCTTAACCCAGCAGGAAGTACGGTGGCATCTAAAAGTCACTAAAATTGACAAATCTCTGGGCCCGGATGGGATACACCCCCGAGTACTGCAGGAATTAAGTATAGTCATTGATAGACCATTATTTTTAATCTTTAAAGAGTCCATAATAACAGGGTCTGTACCACAGGACTGGCGTATAGCAAATGTGGTGCCAATATTCAAAAAGGGGACAAAAACTGAACTCGGTAATTATAGGACAGTAAGCCTAACCTCTACTGTGGGTAAAATCCTGGAGGGCATTCTAAGGGATGCTATACTAGAGTATCTGAAGAGGAATAACCTCATGACCCAGTATCAGCACGGGTTTACTAGGGACCGTTCATGTCAGACTAATTTGATCAGCTTCTATGAAGAGGTAAGTTCCGGACTGGACCAAGGGAACCCAGTAGATGTAGTGTATATGGACTTTTCAAAAGCTTTTGATACGGTGCCACACAAAAGGTTGATACATAAAAAGAGAATAATGGGGATAGGGAAAAATATGTGTAAGCGGGTTGAGAGCTGGCTCAGGGATAGGAAACAAAGGGTGGTTATTAATGGAGCACACTCGGACTGGGTTACGGTTAGCAGTGGGGTACCACAGGGGTCAGTATTGGGCCCTCTTCTTTTTAACATATTTATTAATGACCTTGTAGGGGACATTCAGAGTAGAATTTCAATATTTCCAGATGACACTAAACTCTGCAGGGTAATCAATACAGGGGAGGACAATTTTATATTACAGGATGATTTATGTAAACTAGAAGCTTGGGCTGATAAATGGCAAATGAGCTTTAATGGGGATAAATGTAAGGTCATGCACTTGGGTAGAAGTAATAAGATGTATAACTATGTGCTTAATTCTAAAACTCTGGGCAAAACTGTCAATGAAAAAGACCTGGGTGTATGGGTGGATGACAAACTAATATTCAGTGGCTAGTGTCAGGCAGCTGCTACAAAGGCAAATAACATAATGGGATGCATTAAAAGAGGCATAGATGCTCATGAGGAGAACATAATTTTACCTCTATACAAGTCACTAGTTCGACACCACACTTAGAATACTGTGCACAGTTCCAGTGTATAAGAAAGACATAGCTGAACTAGAGTGGGTGCAGAGAAGAGCGACCAAGGTTATTAGAGGACTGGGGGGTCTGCAATACCAAGATAGGTTATTACACTTGGGGCTGTTTAGTTTGGAAAAATGAAGACTAAGGGGTGATCTTATTTTAATGTATAAATATATGAGGGGACAGTACAAAGACCTTTCTGATGATCTTTTTAATCATAGACCGGTGGCAGGGACAAGGGGGCATTCTCTACGTCTGGAGGAAAGAAGGTTTAAGCATAATAACAGACGCGGATTCCTTACTGTAAGAGCAGTGAGACTATGGAACTCTCTGCCGTGTGATGTTGTAATGAGTGATTCATTACTTAAATTTAAGAGGGGACTGGATGCCTTTCTTGAAAAGTATAATGTTACAGGGTAAATACACTAGATTCCTTGATAGGGCGTTGATCCAGGGAACTAGTCTGATTGCCGTATGTGGAGTCGGGAAGGAATTTTTTTCCCCAATGTGGAGCTTACTCTTTGCCACATGGGTTTTTTTGCCTTCCTCTGGATCAACATGTTAGGGCATGTTAGGTTAGGCTATGGGTTGAACTAGATGGATTTAAAGTCTTCCTTCAACCTTAATAACTATGTAACTACTAATAAAGTTAAGAGAAATTTCCACTAAAATTAATTCCTAATTTCTAACCAACCTCAAATCAAATAAAGCTATAATTATTCGAGCAGCAGATAAAAGTGGAGCAATTGTTATCGAGAATAGTAACATTGATAAGAAGTAAGCATTTAGGATCTTTGTAGATGAGAATTAAAAAAAAAAAAAATTAGATTATAACCCTGCAGGAGAATACTTGAAAAACTATTGAGAAAATGAGAGATCTATCAGATCAAGATTGCTCATCAATATGGAGAAGTTATTTGTAAAAGACCAATAATATCTGAAATAAACTCATTAATCAGTCAACTGTCCCATTTTATTGAATTACATTTACAGCTGCTGGTATTATAATTATATTCCTACCTTAGGGATTCCACTGCTATTATCAAAGATTTGTATAAGGTGGGAATAATACTTTATTTTTCTCACGCTTGGTTGGTCTTTCCTCTGCTGCAAGAACTTAAATTAGGGTTATATATTTGGAGATCCCATCTTGAACCCAAAAGAAGATTGAGCTTCTTCTAGAGGGGATAGAATTTATTCTCACACACGACCTTTGTGTATGAGGACACAATTTTTTATCAGAGGAGAGGACTGTGATGGGGGCTCAAATCACACCTTATTGTATAAATTTGTATGTGAATGGATTTGAATCCCATTACATCATTACTAGTGTTGAGCGATACCGTCCGATACTTGAAAGTATCGGTATCGGAAAGTATCGGCCGATACCGGCAAAGTATCGGATCTAATCCGATACCGATACCCGATACCAATACAAGTCAATGGGACACCAAGTATCGGACGGTATCCTGTATGGTTCCCAGGGTCTGAAGGAGAGGAAACTCTCCTTCAGGCCCTGGGATCCATATCAATGCGTAAAAGAAAGAATTAAAATAAAAAATAGGGATATCAAGCGCTTGAAATACCTTAGAAGACGTCCGCAACTTCTGATTGGTCGCGTAGCGGTTGCGTGACCGCTACGCGACCAATCACAAAGCAGTGACGTCTTCTAAGGTATTTCAAGCACTTGAAAGACCTTAGGTGACATCACTGCTTTGTAATTGGTCGCGTAGCGGTCACGCGACCGCTACCGACCAATCAGAGCGCAGTGACCTCATCTAAGGCCCTTCAAGCGCGCATTCTTAGGTACAACGGCTCCCGGTTACGGCGGTAAAGTCCAGGAGCCGCCGGAGAGGTGAGTATATCCCTATTTTTTATTTTAATTCTTTATTTTACACATTGATATTAATCCCGATACCGATTCCCGATACCACAAAAGTATCGGATCTCGGT
This sequence comes from Ranitomeya variabilis, assembly GCF_051348905.1. Classification (NCBI taxonomy): domain Eukaryota; kingdom Metazoa; phylum Chordata; class Amphibia; order Anura; family Dendrobatidae; genus Ranitomeya; species Ranitomeya variabilis. The sequence continues at coordinate 698,730,732 of NC_135234.1, read as the reverse complement.
ATCGGAATTCCGATACCCGCAAGTATCGGCCGATACCCGATACTTGCGGTATCGGAATGCTCAACACTAATCATTACTTTTTCCTTCATATTGTTTATTACAAATACCTTAATGACTTTTTCATCATTTAGACTTTATTAGGTATTAACATTCACCTCACACATGAGCCTGGACAACATTGTCTTTTACACTTGGACATAAACAGTCAAGAAAATTACCACAAAGACACATTTCTCAGAGGTTAATTTAAACAGCTGCTAAAATCAGAGTTTACAAAAAAAAGTATATATAATATCCCCTATTTTCAGTTTTGTCATACTAGACAGAATTGCACTAATTATAGGGAACAATTGACCATTTTGTCTAGGAGGTTCATCATAAAAGGGTTTACTAAAAGTTTAATTAGATCAGCATACTCCCAAAATTTCATGCTAGAACGAGGGAAATGTTTCAAATAGAAGGGAAGCACAAACTTAAGAAACTACAGAAAATACCATGGCTCCCAATGATTTTCTGAGAGCATTTAATTAGGGACAATGGAAATATAAAACCATATTTTATACAAACACTGTCAATTTTTGAACTTAGATCCAGCTTTAAAAAAATATAAAACTGACTAAACCAGCAATAATAATTGGAAGTGCTGAAGATCAGCCACTCAGTAACCTCTGTGCAGTCTCATTACGAATAAATGAGGTGGCAGTGCACACAATCATCCTCCATTTCATTTAGAACCCCAGTTCTTGGGATTGGTGGGGGTCTAAGCAATCAGAACCCAAACGACTGGGAACATATACCCTATACAACAGATAGGGAATAACTTTCAAATGAGTATTTTTAGGATATTTGTAGTAATATTGTAGCAAATGAGTAGCTATAAACATACATTATGCCACCAGAAACAATAGAATGTATACTATGCCAAAAATAATTCTATATAATTCTATTATTCCAGTTTTTCCATATATAATCAGCAGTAATTTTACTATTGGCATTTAACATGTTGTCAATTTGAATAACGTGGAGCAGAAGAAACATGTGTGAATCCATTGATGGATGAAGGGCACCAATTTTGTGCTTTGTATGCTATTGCTTGACAGTACACATGATCTCTTAATATATTGATGGATCTTTCTTTTTCAGAGTCTGAAATTAAAGGGTGTTATCGAATTTTATGATATTGTTGACTTTCCTCTCGAAAAGTCATCATTTTAAAATGTGTGGGGGTCTATCATTAGGCAATTCCATCGATCAGCTGCTGCATCTGAAAATTGAACGAGATGCACTGCTTACCTCAAAAGATATGATTTTTCATACATAATGTTTCTCTGGTGCCTCAGATCTACTGTGCACTGCACTGCTCACCTCAGGTCAATGAATAGTGGTCGTTGCTGAGTGCTGCAGAACAGCTCCTATTCAAGGAAACCAATAACAGCTAAGCAGTGGAGGGTGTCAAGCCCCAACAGATTTGGTATTGATGACCTTTCCTAAGGGTTGGTATCATATAGCAGGACACCTCCTTTAACCTTTACAATTGTAACTATTCCGTTTTAAAATTGCAATAACTTTTTTTTGAAAAGCCGTAGAGGGCTGAAATTTCGTGACATCTCTGCAGTTTTGGTCCAGAATATATTGGCCAAATTTCAATAAAATATCTCCACCCCCTTCCGAGATAAGGGGTCGAGATATTTTTGCATCCCTAACAAGCTGCATAGGTACAAATGTACCATCATATATTTTGAATGAAGATAATGCAAGGAAAAAAGAATATTTTTTTTAATGATAATGCTATTTTATTATTATAAACAAGTAAAAAAACTGTTCATTTACATTATAAAAGAAAATGTAAGAAACTTTTTTTATTGATTTTCTTCGCAAGTCATGCATGTTGTCTTTGCTACCGAGTGTTCATCGCAAATGGGTTTCACACAAACCACACAAGACTTTCTAGTCTTACGTTGTTTTCGCCTCAGGTCTCGGCAGACATAGCAACTACCAACAGGGGAGGGTCCACGACTACCATGAGGTATTTGAGGGCCAGCTGCTGCTTGCGATGCTACCAGAATGCATCGTCCAAGCACCATTTCTACTGCACCTTGAAGAAAATGGTTTCTCATCATCATTCGGTTTGTACTACGATCTTCAATTGCAGGCATACACAGCTGATTTGCGAGATCTTTCAGGAACTTTCTTCGTTGATCCTTTGTCCTGAAGCTTGGATTGTGTTCTCTGTAGATGATGTAGGATGCTAACCCAGTGACGTCAATCATATTGTAGAAAAATGCCAGAGGCCAACGTAATGTTCGTCCTTTCACAGTGTACTCTCCCAAAATTTTATCCATAACATCAACTCCGCCTTTTGTTTTGTTGTAGTATTTTATTATCTCTGGCTTGGCTGCTAGTGTCTCTTCAACTTCTCCCGTCATGTGCATAGATGATAGAAGCACGACTGATTTGTTCTTCTTTGGTACATATGAACAGACTGTCGCATCATGATTGTAGGCAAAATTTGTTGAGTTTACGGGCCTTTCTTTGGCAGGCTGCATGTTGCTAGGTAGGAACCTTTTGTTTTTTCTCACTGTACCAACTAGTGTCATGTTCCAGGAGTTCAATACCTTAGCTAGTTCCATGGTTGTAAAGAAGTTATCGGTGGTGACATTTCTTCCAGAGCCTTTATACGAGCTCACTAGGTCCAATACTGTTAGTTCACCAATGTTTACTTGTCGAGGACCATCAGTTGGTTTCCCAGTGTAGAGCTGACCTTGTAATGGGTAGGCGTTTAACGAGTCACAAGCCCAGAAAATCTTTATGCCATATTTAGCTGTTTTTGAAGGTATATACTGGGTACATTTAGTATGGCCTCTAAATGGAAATAATTGTTTATCGACGGTGATACAATTATATGGCTTGTAGGCTCTCTCCAGATTTCTGTTCAGCATTGTCCAGATGTCCTGTATTGGTGCAGCTTTATCTGTTTGCACACGATCTGCACTTGTATTTTCATTGTCAAATCTGATAAATCTGAGTATCATCTTGAAGCAGTCACGAGACATGGCTGCACGTATAAGAGGCAGAGCAACAACATTCCACATTTCCTCCAGATTCTCTTTGTTGTGTCTGTGCACACCAGCAGCAATGCCCAAAAATGCATGGAGTTCAGTTTCAGTAAATTGCTTGAATGTTTTTGTGGTGGCCATTCAGAAGAATCAGGAAAACGTTGTACCAGTTCGTTGTTGTAAGCATCACAAACTCTCTTGGCCTTTCGATTCGTTTCTCGTAATATGATGTCACACATCTCGGGAGTCATGATTGACTTGAATAGCTCTTTTGCTGTATACAGGTTGCTGATTGCTGCAGGGCCACCTCTTTGTCGTAGGACATTACGAGATTTTGTTTGTGCATTTGGCAGTGGATCACTACACCATTGAGTTTTATCCTTAGCAGTCCAAATGTCGCCTGCACTTTGAGGCACAGACTCATCCTCAACACTTTCGTCTGAGTTGTATTCTTTTTCCTGTTCTATGACCATTTCTTGTTCAATGTCTGAATCTTTTTCAGTAACATCCACTTATGGTACATAGTTTTCATCATCAGATGCAACATATGGTTCTTCCTCATGCTCAGAATCAGATTCTTCTAGCATTCGCATTATTTCGTCAGACGTAAATCTGTAAATAAGAAAAAATGAAAAATAAATAATTTTCCAAAATACTACACAATACTACATTATTGGCTTTTCACAAAATGATACTAACCTGCAAACACGTTTTCTTGGATTATGGCGGAAACTAGATCAAGCATCACTATCACTCATGATGACTTGGTAGATGAATTTTGGCTTCGTAATTTAGTTCAGTAACACGTGGCAAGTAGAATGAAACTCGATTCTAAAGTTCAGATAAAAAAGTAAATTATTTCTAGTGATAATTATTTACAAATGTCATTTATATATTATGTAAACCGTATACGGTTTCAGAATTTTCATTCCATCTTCGACTGTTTTTTCGACCAATAGGAAAATTGTAACAGAGCCACCATCTTTATTTTGTGCTGAATATAAGTAAAACATCGTAAAACAATATGTAGATACTAATTATTATCAATTTTTCGTATAAAAATCATACCTATAGTGATAAGTTTCACAAAATATGTGTAAGCCAAGTCCAGGCTCAAAGACAATTTCTGACTGTTCTTTCCCCACATAAGGCGAATGAAGGTATAACTGGCTGTTAGATGCTGTGAGACTTTCCTACCTTTGTATCCAAGAAATTGAAGACTTCACAAGCCTAGAAATGTGTGTGCTCACAGCAATGAGATGAACAGCAAAATGGCTACTGAGAGGAGGGAGGCAGGAAGAGAAGTAGAAGCCACTCCCAGTTTGAATCAACTTAATTGACAGCAACATAAGTGAGCAGTAACAACACTGGCCAATAGATATCAGCATAACATTTGTAGATGAATGAACTTTAGTTTCTGAAACCAAGTAAAGGAGAAAGTCTTCCCACAGTGCAGGTATATATAAAGGTACAATTGTACCTCTATAGCCTGTTAACGTAAAATTATGCAGCCTGACGAAGGTTAAAAGGAGGAAGACAATATGTATGAAAAAAATTGCAGATTTGGGATTTGGTTTATTCAAGTTCAGGCAGAAAGTGTAACTTTACCTAATGTTTTGCATCATATACAGCATAATAACTACATGGGTTTGCCATCTTGTTGATTAGTACCAACAGCAATAACCTTCAAGTCTATATATTTTGATGCCATAAAGTATAAAGCAATAACTTGATGATAACTATCATCAGGCAGCATAGTAATCAACCAGTGATAAATTATTTCACACAACGTTCATAGCAAATTCTGGGTGCTTCCTAGAGGGGAACAATGGGGCAGGTATTTTAAGATGATTCACAATTTACACAGTATAAAACTAGACCAGACAAATATTGCAAAATTTATCAGAAAGGCAGATGCTGTATAGTAAATATAACATATTTCAATGCTTTCTTTTCATGAGAAGCTTGAAAAATGTTTTTAACACAATAAATTGCTGCATGTTGCATAAGACACTTTCTTTGGTACAATTTGTGCCAGAATTTTGCTTAATTAATATCCCCCTACAAGTCCACCATTTAGAATAATGAATAGGGATGAGTGAACGTGCTTGGAGATACTTGAATATTACTCGAGTATCTGGGTGCTCAGATATGCTTGTTACTCGGCCACCATTAACTGATGCTCAATTTCAAACTGAAATCCCAGCCCCTATGTTTGTTTGGCACCTGTTACACAGCCAATAAGCATGTGGGGATTGCCTGAGCTTCAATGTAATGCCATAGCCATCTTGGTAGTGGCATTACTGTGATTGACTAGCTGTATGACATCATCAGGGGTTATAATAGGACAAGTGCCACCAGACTCGGCACACTGCAGCCATTGTACAACTCTGTGACAGTTGTTCTTGGAGGGAGAGAGTGCTTATCCGGGCATGTGTGCACAATTTAACTAATCACAGTCCTGTAGTGTTAAAACTGATGGTGAAGCTGCACCATCATAAGAACACTCTTTGTAAAGGCTATGTCAGGACTCTGAACCTTTTTTACCTTTTGTGCATTACTGCCCTTTTCCAAGATGGCGTCTTTGGTCTCATGTGCACTGTGTCTTCCTGCTATAAAACTCCACCCCAGCCTTCAGTCTGTGCTAGAGCATTCTGCCTTGTATCCAGCTCCTGACCTCTGATTACTCCCTGGCTATATACCTGCTCCTGTGAACCTGTGTGGTGATCCTGCAACTCTGCTCTGAGTTCCTGCTGCATACACCAGTTTCCAGTAATCCTCCTTCATCTGCTGCTCGTGTTACTTCCATCTCATTTGCTGGACATGTAAGCTGTTTCTGCTCTGCAAAAACCTGAGACTATTAACCAGGCCTCCCTGGTTGAGCTAAGATATGTTTTGAACTGCCTTATAAGCTTATCTATCTGTGTTTAGACTAAGACAAGGACATAGACTGCTAAGCTGAAGTTTAATATTTACACCAAGTGTTGTGGACTTGAGTTTCTCTCTGCATCTGTTTGAATCACCGTGTGATGATATAGACTTTACCACTTATAAAACTGTGTCCTGTAGTTGTCTTGTTCCACGCAAAGAGTCTCATGAGTTATCCCCTATAATTATTACAGGCTAATTGTTGTTGCCTTTCAAGGGTCTATGGATGACCCTCCTTATAATTTTTTTCTACCTTTGTACTTTCTGCAAAGCCTTTATGAGTGTACAAGTACATCAACTAAAATCAAAATATTTACGTTGAAAATTTTTTATGGATTCAATTAGTCATCCGTACAGTTTAATGCATTTTTTGTTATATTATGGAGGTATACAAAGCTTCAAAAAAGCATTAAGAAATTTTTCTTGATTCAATTATTTAATTACTTACTGCAGCCCAGTTTTCTTCAAGTGCCTCCTTATTGTGCATCTTGAAACAGCCACATTTCTGGTTTTCAGAGAGTCCCAGTATTTCATATTATGATATTTGTGGGGGGTTTTTTTGCATCCTGAACAATTTTCCTGGCATTTGTCACAGGTCACAGGTGAGGATGTTACCTGTAGTTGCCATTCAAACCCATTTGTGTTAACTTCTGTGCATATTATCAGGCCATAATCACCAGGGTATGTAAACTTTTGATCAGTTTCATTTGGATGTTTTGGGTTCTCATTATGATTTAAAAAGATAAAACAGAGTAGTTTGACAGTAAATGGCTTCACCCAACCACTAACCATGAGTGGAGAGAAAGTTTTCGTGTTATCATTCATATTCTCTGAAAAAAGCAAAGCAAGAATGCAAAAATTCTGCCGGGGTATATAAACTTTTGAGCACAACTGTATTTAGAGCAACGTTGAAACAACAAAATGGATAAATGTAAACTTCCATTGTTCTGACTGAGGGAAATATGGTTTCATTTCATGAAGCACTCACGTTTTTGATTTTTCATACAAGCTTACCAAGTGGAAATTTAATAGTGTACATGTAAGGCTATGCTCATATCAAGTTTTTTCCACACATCTTCAGCTACATTGGGGTTTCCATATAAAGTCTTAAAAAATGACAGTGTTTGCCTTTTTGAGGCATACAAAAAAGAGTGTCTCACTACATTTTTGTGTCCGGCTTGAAGAAGAGGTCAGACAGAGCACAAAGTTACTCCATCTATTGCATCAGAATCAATGGCATTATCAGCTGATTTGCCTAAATCACATTTTTCAGGGCTTCACTTAGAAACCCTGACTGAGCCACTAACATGTGACAGAAACATGATTTGAACCCAACCATACAAAGGATTTCTTTTTCTTTTTTAGGTTTTACATTCCTCAGCTGTAGTAAGCAGATACTTTGCACAAATTAGTAATGACATTTTACAGCACTACATAAGTCTATTTTTCCTAAAACTCAGAAAGAAAATTAAGCGGTTATAATTTTGTAATACTGATTAATAATAATAATATACTTATCCTACCTGCTTTTCTCCACTTGGCTTCTTGTGATTTAATAACAGCTCAACTGCTCCAACCACTTCTTTCCTTATGGCATGTAGTAAAGCATCTCCAACATAGACATTATAACTTAGCAATAGCTCAATCAGTTCAAGGTTTTCGTTTTCAATGGCAATTAATAGCGCTGTTCTTCCCAAGGGGTCAATGCAATTAATATTGATTCTGAAATAGATTTCGGCTTCTTCAAGTGATTGCTTCACGCTGGCGAAATCACCTTTCTCCACCGAACTTAGGTAGGCTTTCTCATATGGGGAGAGTTCAGACTCTGAGCGTACAATTCGGAGGGGGATCCGATCTTGGAAATGAGAATTGTTGGCTTTACTTTTGTAGTAAAACAGAGCCATATTTTATGCCATCATACACTGTTTCTGAAAAATAGAGAAAAATATCAGTTAGCATCGTCAAACGATTTTTATTATGATGCATTTGTAGCGCAATATAATGTTGTGATTTAAAGGGGTTGTCCAGAATTTCTAACAGGTGGCCTACCCTTAGGATAGACTATGAATTTATATTTAGTAAGAATCTAAGCATGGTGCCCCCACTAATCTGCAGAGCAAAGGTACTGAAGTGCTGACTGAATACTACAAAGTAACATTCACTTGGCATGGCAGCATGGCACACTCTGGTGTGGCAGCATGGCACACTCTGGTGTGGTAGCACGGCACACTCTGGTGCGGTAGCACGGCACACTCTGGTGGGTGCGGTAGCACGGCACACTCTGGTGCGGTAGCACGGCACACTCTGGTGTGGTAGCACGGCACACTCTGGTGTGGTAGCACGGCACACTCTGGTGTGGTAGCACGGCACACTCTGGTGCGGTAGCATGGCACACTCTGGTGCGGTAGCACGGCACACTCTGGTGTGGTAGCACAGCACACTCTTGTGCAGTAGCACGGCACACTCTGGTGTGGTAGCACGGCACACTCTGGTGTGGTAGCACGGCACACTCTGGTGTGGTAGCACAGCAAACTCTAGCATGGCAGGGTGGCACACATTGGAGTGGCAACGCTGCACACTCTGTTGTGGTAGCACGGCACATTCTGGAGTGGCAGTACGACACACTCTGGGGTGGTAGCATGTCACACTCTGGAGAGACAGTATGATACACTAGCTCAATTCTACCGAGCAATATTCACATGAATGGCCTAAGCTGTTATTCCTGGCACATTCATAGCATTGAAAGGGCCTCAGCTGTTATGTCTCTTCAATATGGCAGTCCATGGTGGTTTCTAAAGTTAGACTCCCATTGATCATATACAACATAATAATAACATATAAAGGTAGATCATCAACTGGAAATTCTTAAAATCTGTTAAGTATTTAGCATACATTTGAAATAGAATAGCAACATTGAATTTCATACCTGTTTGGCATTCACATGCCAATTTGACTATTATTTGTGGCATGGTATTGATTTATATATACTTCAAAATGTAAAAAGCGATAAAATGGGTTTTACCACTGTGAAACTCAATGATCCTGAGAACTCCTAGAGAGCTATCTCCTACAGTCCCATAGGGAATGAACTGACCAGAGGTGCACATGCCCAATCTTCTAGTTATTTAGGCAAGGCTCAGAAGAAGGCTTTTTTCGGGATTCTTGAGGATCCCAGCAGGCGAACCCCCATCAATGAGGAAGTTAACTAGGGCAAACCTGTAGGATGTGGGAAATGACCCTGCATCAATAGAGTTACCTACAGAAATGTCATTGAGACTGAAAACAATACTGCAGGAGACTATCGGATTAGAGAACATTCTGTTTGTTGAACTCTTATAATACTTGTGATCAGTATAGATTTTGGGCCCTATGGGGTTAAGCAATGAGGAAGGACTCCATTTGTTTCCTTGTCAGTGCAAACAACATACTTAATTGCACACATGCAGTAGGTTTAGAATGACAGCTTGAAGAGGTCGTCCATTTGAAAAATGTTTCAGATGTGTTTCAAATGTAAAAATATACAGCTAATATATATGTATTAAACGGAATCTGTCAGCAAGTTTTTGCTATTTACTCTGTGAGCAGCATATGGAGGGGTGGAGAGCTTGATTCCTGAGATGTGTCACTTGTTTACCAGCTTACTGTTGTTTTATTACAATCAGTGTTTTATCAGCAGAATATTATCACTGCAGGACACAGGCAGTCAGGCTAATATATGTAATTAGGAAAGCATGGTGCTTCTGGAATTCTGGTGGTGCACAAATAGGATAACCAAATCCATCAGCTGTGATGTAGAAATGCTTGGCACTCGTATAGGTGTTCAAGAACTTATTTATTGAGTGAAGAAATTCACAGGAAGCTCTTGCTGTCTTAGCAATGGACACTGCAGACTCTCACACAGCGCGCTGCCACACAGATCTCCTCTATCCAGATGACTGATGAAGGTCAGGTATACTATTGACCGAAACGTCTCATTTTTTCAGGAATTTATTCACTCAATAAATAAGTTCTTGAACACACCTATACAAGTGCCAAGTATTTCTACATCAAGGCGAACATGTTTAACCCAGCCCCAACCACTGATTGGCAGCTAGCTTGCAATGCAGAGTGCACACAGGAAGCTGACAATCACTGGTGTGGGCGAGGTAATACATAGCTCAGCATTCTGACCACTGCTACATGTACCGCAGAGAAAACAGTGATCCTTTCAAAACTGCACCAAGCAGGCCAGTAAGTGATACATCACTGGAATCAGACTCTTTGGCCCAAAAACAACAGTGACACAATCTACAGATACAAATGCTAATCCTGGACTCAGTGACTCCATTCCACTTGGGTTCAACAAAGATGAAAACTTTTTTGGGTTGGCATGTGACCAGAGCTGTGTGGGAAGGGGCCTGGCTGACTAGCTAATTTCAATAGGTAAAACAGCTCCATTTTCTGTCCATTCATCAGCAATGACAGAGAAGTGGTCTGGCTTAGCTACTGATATCAGTCAGTCATTGAGCTCTTTTGGACAGTGGTCATGTGTAGACAGATAAAACTTACTTCTGTGCCAAACCTAATGCAGAAGCGGTGCTGTCCAAACCAGTAACCAACACTGATATCAGCAGATTTGGATACCTTTGTTAATGCAAATATACAGTTGTGTGAAAAAAAAGATTTTGCCCCTTCCTGATTTCCTATTCTTTTGCATGTTTGTCACACTTATATATTTCAGATCATCAAACAAATTTAAATATTAACCAAATATAACACAAGTAAACACTGAATGCAGATTTCAAATGAAAGTCTTTATTATTAAAGGAAAAAGAAATCCAAACCTATAGAGCCATGTGTGAGAAAGTGATTTCCCCCTAAACCTAATAACTGTTCGGGCCACCCTTAGCAGCAACAACTGCAATCAAGCATTTGGAATAACTAGCAATAAGTCTTTTACAACGTCCTAGAGGAATTTTGGCCACTAATCTTTGCAGAATTGTTGTAATTCAGTCACTTTTGAGGGTTTCCGAGCATGAACCACCTTTCTAAGGTCATGCCACTGCATCGGATTAAGGTCAGGAGTTTGACTAGGCCACTCCAAAGTCTTAATTTTTTTTTCTTAAGTAGTGTTGATCGATACCGTCCGATAATTGAAAGTATCGGTATCGGAAAGTATCGGATCTGATCCGATACTGATACCCGATACCAATACAAGTCAATGGGACTCAAGTATCGGAAGGTATCCTGATGGTTCCCAGGGTCTGAAGGAGAGGAAACTCTCCTTCAGGCCCTGGGATCCATATTAATGTGTAAAATAAAGAATTAAAATAAAAAATATTGATATACTCACCTCTCTGACGCAGCCTGGACCTTACCGCTGTGAACCGGCAGCCTTCTTTGCTTAAAATGAGCGCGTTCAGCACCTTCCATGATGTCACGGCTTCTGATTGGTCGCGTGCCGCTCATGTGACCGCCACGCGACCAATCAGAAGCCGTGACGTCATCCCTCAGGTCCTAAATTCCTAGAAGGGAATTTAGGACCTGAGGGATGACGTCGCGGCTTGTGATTGGTCGCGTGGCGGTCACATGAGCAGCACGCGACCAATCAGAAGCCGTGACGTCATGGAAGGTGCTGAACGCGCTCATTTTAAACAAAGAAGGCTGCCGGTTACCAACGGTGATGTCCAGGGGCCTCCGGACAGGTGAGTATATCAATATTTTTTATTTTAATTCTTTATTTTACACATTCATATGGATCAAGATTAAGAAATGGCTTTATAACTAGAGTTGCGCAAAAATGTTTGGAATTGGCTGCCAAATCTGAATTTGCTATATTTGTGCCATATTGGTACCCTATTCGTGCCGAATATATGTTTAATGATCGGCTCCAAACATATTTGTTCATTTCTACTCCATTGACGTTCAGCTGTGTTTGGCAAATATCGCAAAAACAATATTCGCCGCCGATAATAATCAGAAGAGAGTTAAGAAAAATGTGCTCAACTCTATTTTAACCTTTTCCACACTGATAGATCTCAATTACTTTGTTTCTCATTTGTTCCAGAATTTCTTTGGATCACGGCATGATGTCTAGCTTTTGAGGATCTTTTGGTCCACTTCACTTTGTCAGGCAGATCCTATTTAATTGATTACTTGATTGAAAACAGGTGTGGCAGTAATCAGGCCTGCATGTGGCTAGGAAATTTCAACACAGCTTTCTAAAGATGTGATAAACCACAATTCATTTATGTTTTAAGGTGGTGGGGTAATTGCTGTTTCACACAGGGCCCTGTAGGTTTGGATTTTTTTTTCATTTAATAATAAAGACCTTCATTTAAAAACTGCATTTTGTGTTTACTTGTCTTACCTTTGTGTAGTATTTAAACTTGTTTGGTGATCTGAAACATTTAAGTGTGACAAACATGGAAAACAATATGAAATCAGGAAGGGGAAAACACTTTTTCAGACAACTGTACTAGTAAGTTGGATATTTTTGAAATAAGAGGGCGAGAAAAACTTTAAGTGTAACTGTTGTTTCAGGAAAATGTCTGTATCTGCCTCTAACTCCTCCCTTCTCCATAAAACTTTTTTGAGCATCAGATGACATCTCACATCTCAATAATGGGAAAGTTTGTATTCACCAATCAAAGATTTTACCTGTGAATTGAAAAATATTTAGAATTGAGAGTCCTCAGTGGTTGATACCTTTTAATGGCTAACTGAAAAGATGGTAACAAATTGCAAGCTTTCGAGACTACTCAGGTCCCTTCATCAGGCATAGACGAATAGAAATTCTGAGGAATCACATATTTATGCACAATACAGCCCAGAAATAATGCCATAGATAAGACAGGTGACGTGTAGCAGAACTACCATTATGTGAGAGTGATAAACAGTTGTGTTCATAAATATTGGAGCAGTTCATAGATAAGGAAGTCTTAATGTTAAGAGAAAAAAGAATAGATGTACCTGTGGCAAGACATTTAAGACATTATTGTCTCCCTGATCATAGCACCATGGACATGAGATTACTCGAATTAAAGGGTAATTTCACATCTCAGAGAGACAGAAGAGTCTGGGAATATAACCTGATGACAACTTTTGAGACACTCAGTGCAGGAATGAATTTGTCACATGGATTTATGTCTTTTTACATCAATTAAGGAATTTGCTCCTCAGACTGTGTGTGGGCATCATAACACAGAACCAGACCCATTCAGAGGACCATAAAACATTAAGACTTCCTTATCTATGAACTGTTCCAATTAGGGTTGAGCGACTTTTATTTTTATAGGATCGGGTCGGGTTTCACGAAACCCGACTTTCTCAAAAGTCGGGTCGAGTGAAATTGGCCGATCCTATAAAAAAGTCGGGGTCGGCCGAAACACGAAACCCAATGCAGTGCAATGGGATACTATGGTTCCCAGGGTCTGAAGGAGAGGAAACTCTCCTTCAGGCCCTGGGATCCATATTAATGTGTAAAATAAATAATTAAAATAAAAAATATTGATATACTCACCTCTCCGACGCAGCCTGGACCTTACCGCTGGTAACCGGCAGTGTCATGGTTCCCAATGGCAGGGGAACATCAGGAGCATAGAAAAACGGACAAGCTCTCGGGTGATGGAAACTAGAGCTGACCACAATGCTAAACCTATCACACAACTAATAGTAGCCAGGGAACGTATCTGCGTTTTTGCTAGACGTCTCGCACCAGCCGGAGAACTAACTACCCCTGGTAGATGAAATATAGTCCTGGCTTGCCTCCAGAGAAAATCCCCACAGGAGATAGTAGCCCCCCACATATAATAACCGTGAGTTCAGATGAAAAGACACACGTAGTATGAAAGCAGATTTAGCACAGCGAGGCCCACTAACTAGATAGCAGAAGGATACAATAGTGGACTTTGCGGTCAGCTACAAAACCCTATCAAATACCATCCTGAAGTTACCTTAAACTCATGTTCCAACTCATGACACCGGAGTGGTAACTTCAGCCCACAAGAGCTTCCAGCTGCAGAGAATCACATAACTGCAAACTGGACAAAACATACAAAAATAGACTAAGGACAAAAGTGTCCAACTTAGCTGGTCAGCAGACTGGGAGCAGGTACATGCAACAGAATGACTCTGGTTACATTGATGGCCGGCACTGGAAAGACTGAGGAGCAAGGCTAAATAGGAAACTCCCATATCCTGATAGAAACAGGTGGAAAGCACACAAGACACCAGTACCACCAGTGACCACTGGGGGAGCCAAATAACCGAATCACAACAGTACCCCCCCCTTAAGGAGGGGGCACGGAACCCTCACAAGAACCACCAGGGCGATCTGGATGAGCCCTATGAAAGGCACGGACCAAATCAGAGGCATGAACATCAGAAGCTGTAACCCAAGAATTATCCTCTTGACCGTAGCCCTTCCACTTAACCAGATATTGAAGTCTCCGTCTGGAAACACGGGAGTCCAAGATCTTCTCCACCACGTACTCCAATTCACCCTCAACCAGCACAGGAGCAGGAGGCTCAACAGAAGGCACAACTGGCACCTCATACCTCCGCAATAACGACCGATGGAAAACATTATGGATAGCAAAGGACGCTGGGAGGTCCAAACGGAAAGACACAGGGTTAAGAATTTCCAAAATCTTATAAGGACCGATGAACCGAGGCTTAAACTTAGGAGAAGAAACCCTCATAGGGACAAAACGGGAAGACAACCATACCAAGTCCCCAACACGAAGACGAGGACCAACACGACGATGGCGATTAGCAAAATGCTGAGTCCTCTTCTGGGACAACTTCAAATTGTCCACCACCTGACCCCAAATACGATGCAACCTGTCCACCATAGTATCCACTCCAGGACAATCCGAAGATTCCACCTGACCTGATGAAAAACGAGGATGGAACCCCGAATTGCAAAAGAAAGGGGAAACCAAAGTGGCAGAACTGGCCCGATTATTAAGGGCAAACTCTGCCAACGGCAAAAAGGTGACCCAGTCATCCTGATCAGCAGACACAAAACACCTCAAATAAGTCTCCAAGGTTTGATTAGTACGCTCCGTCTGGCCATTCGTCTGGGGATGAAATGCAGATGAAAAAGACAAATCAATGCCCATCCTGGCACAAAACGCCCGCCAAAATCTGGACACAAACTGGGATCCCCTGTCAGAAACTATATTTTCCGGGATACCATGCAACCGAACCACATTCTGAAAAAACAGAGGCACCAACTCAGATGAGGAAGGCAACTTGGGCAAAGGCACCAAATGAGCCATCTTAGAAAAACGGTCACACACCACCCAGATGACAGACATCTTCTGAGAAACAGGGAGATCAGAAATAAAATCCATAGAGATGTGTGTCCAAGGCCTCTTCGGAATAGGCAAGGGCAACAACAATCCACTAGCCCGAGAACAACAAGGCTTGGCCCGAGCACAAACATCACAAGACTGCACAAAAGTATGCACGTCCCGAGACAGGGAAGGCCACCAGAAGGACCTAGCCACCAAATCCCTGGTACCAAAAATTCCCGGATGACCTGCCAACGCAGAAGAATGAACCTCCGAGATGACTCTATTGGTCCACTCATCCGGCACAAACAATCTACCAGGCGGACAATGATCAGGCCGATCCGCCTGAAACTCTTGTAAAGCACGTCGCAGGTCAGGGGAGACAGCAGACAAAATCACCCCATCCTTAAGGATACCCGTAGGTTTAGAATCACCAGGGAAATCAGGTTCAAAACTCCTAGAAAGGGCATCTGCCTTCACATTTTTAGAACCTGGCAGATACGAGACCACAAAATTAAACCGAGAGAAAAACAACGACCAACGCGCCTGTCTAGGATTCAGACGTCTGGCCGACTCAAGATAAATCAAATTCTTGTGATCAGTCAAGACCACCACCTGATGTCTAGCACCCTCAAGCCAATGACGCCACTCCTCGAATGCCCACTTCATCGCCAAAAGCTCCCGATTACCAACATCATAGTTTCGCTCGGCGGGCGAAAATTTTCGAGAAAAGAACGCACAAGGTCTCATCACTGAACAATCCGAACTTTTCTGTGACAAAACCGCCCCCGCTCCGATCTCGGAAGCATCAACTTCCACCTGAAAAGGAAGTGAAACATCAGGCTGGCGCAACACAGGGGCAGAAGAAAAGCGGCGCTTAAGCTCCCGAAAGGCCTCCACAGCAGCAGGAGACCAATCGGCAACATCAGCACCTTTTTTAGTCAAATCAGTCAAAGGCTTGACAACGCTAGAAAACCCAGTTATGAATCGACGATAAAAATTAGCAAAGCCCAAAAATTTCTGAAGGCTCTTAAGAGAAGTCGGCTGCGTCCAGTCACAAATTGCCCGAACCTTAACAGGATCCATCTCAATAGAAGAAGGGGAAAAAATGTACCCCAGAAAAGAAATCTTCTGAACCCCAAAAACACACTTTGAACCCTTTACAAACAGAGAATTGGTCCGTAAAACCTGAAAAACCTTCCTAACCTGTTGAACATGAGACTCCCAGTCATCCGAAAAAATCAAAACATCATCCAGATACACAATCATGAATTTATCCAGATATTCACGGAAAACATTGTGCATAAAGGACTGAAAGACCGAAGGGGCATTTGACAGACCAAAAGGCATTACCAAATACTCAAAATGGCCCTCGGGCGTATTAAATGCGGTTTTCCACTCATCCCCCTGCTTAATTCGCACCAAATTATACGCACCGCGAAGATCAATCTTAGAGAACCACTTAGCTCCCTTAATGCGAGCAAATAAATCTGTCAGCAAAGGCAAAGGATACTGATATTTGACTGTGATCTTATTTAAGAGTCTATAATCAATACAAGGTCTCAAAGAACCATCTCTTTTGGCTACGAAAAAGAACCCTGCTCCTAAAGGAGATGAAGAAGGACGAATATGTCCTTTTTCCAAGGACTCCCTAATATACTCTCGCATAGCAGCATGTTCAGGTACAGACAGATTGAATAAACGACCCTTAGGAAATTTACTGCCAGGAATCAAATCTATGGCGCAATCACAATCTCTGTGAGGGGGAAGAGAATTAAGAGTAGACTCCTCAAAAACATCACAATAATCAGACAAAAAAGCCGGGATCTCAGAGGGAATAGATGAAGCAATGGAAACCAAAGGTGCGTCCCCATGATTTCCCTGACATCCCCAGCTTAGTACAGACATTGTTTTCCAGTCAAGGACTGGGTTATGAGTTTGCAACCATGGCAATCCCAGCACTAATACATCATGTAGATTAGACAACACAAGGAAGCGAATCACCTCCTGATGGTCTGGAGTCATACGCATAGTCACTTGTGTCCAGTATTGTGGTTTATTACTAGCCAATGGCGTAGAATCAATACCCTTTAAAGGTATAGGGACTTCCAGAGGCTCTAGATCAAACCCACAGCGCCTGGCAAAGGACCAATCCATAAGACTCAAAGCGGCGCCGGAATCCACATAAGCATCCGTGACAATAAAAGATAACGAACAAATTAAAGTCACAGACAAAATAAACTTGGACTGCAAAGTGCCAATAGCAGAGGATTTATCAACCTTCTTTGTTCGTTTAGAGCATGCTGATATAACATGAGTAGAATCCCCACAATAGAAGCACAACCCATTTTTGCGCCTATAATTCTGTCGTTCGCTTCTGGACAGAAAACTATCACATTGCATACTCTCTGGTGCCTTCTCAGAAGACACCGCCAAATGGTGCACAGGTTTGCGTTCCCGTAAACGCCGATCAATCTGAATAGCCATTGTCATGGACTCATTCAGACCCGTAGGCGCAGGAAACCCCACCATGACGTCCTTTACGGCATCAGAGAGACCTTCTCTGAAATTTGCCGCCAGAGCGCACTCATTCCACTGAGTAAGCACAGACCATTTTCAAAATTTTTGGCAATATATTTCGGCTTCATCTTGCCCCTGAGAGAGGGCCATCAAGGCTTTTTGAGCCTGTATCTCTAAATTAGGTTCCTCATAAAGCAACCCTAAAGCCAGAAAAAACGCATCCACATTGAGCAACGCAGGGTCCCCTGGCGCCAATGAAAATGCCCAATTTTGAGGGTCACCCCGCAATAATGAAATCACAATTTTAACCTGCTGTGCAGGATCTCCAGCAGAATGAGATCTCAGAGAAAGAAACAATTTACAATTGTATTTAAAATTCAGAAAACAAGATCTATCTCCGGAGAAAAACTCTGGTATAGGAATTCTAGGTTCAGATATAGGAGCATGTATAACAAAATCCTGTAAATTTTGAACTTTAGTGGCAAGATTATTCAAACCTGTAGCCAAACTCTGAGGATCCATTTTAAGCAGGTGAGATCAGAGCCATTCAAGGGTTAGAAGGAGAGGGAGACAAAGACTGCAATTAGAGCTGAAATGCAACTGATTCAACTATAGATCAAGTACAGAGTGAAAAAAAAAAAATTGCAGACTTCTTTTTCTCTCCTTTCTTCTGCCAACAGTTTTAACACTTGGCCGGCCATACTGTCATGGTTCCCAATGGCAGGGGAACATCAGGAGCATAGAAAAACAGACAAGCTCTCGGGTGATGGAAACTAGAGCTGACCACGATGCTAAACCTATCACACAACTAATAGTAGCCAGGGAACGTATCTGCGTTTTTGCTAGACGTCTCGCACCAGCCGGAGAACTAACTACCCCTGGTAGATGAAATATAGTCCTGGCTTGCCTCCAGAGAAAATCCCCACAGGAGATAGTAGCCCCCCACATATAATAACCGTGAGTTCAGATGAAAAGACACACGTAGTATGAAAGCAGATTTAGCACAGCGAGGCCCACTAACTAGATAGCAGAAGGATACAATAGTGGACTTCGCGGTCAGCTACAAAACCCTATCAAATACCATCCTGAAGTTACCTTAAACTCATGTGCCAACTCATGACACCGGAGTGGTAACTTCAGCCCACAAGAGCTTCCAGCTGCAGAGAATCACATAACTGCAAACTGGACAAAACATACAAAAATAGACTAAGGACAAAAGTGTCCAACTTAGCTGGTCAGCAGACTGGGAGCAGGTACATGCAACAGAATGACTCTGGTTACATTGATGGCCGGCACTGGAAAGACTGAGGAGCAAGGCTAAATAGGAAACTCCCATATCCTGATAGAAACAGGTGGAAAGCACACAAGACACCAGTACCACCAGTGACCACTGGGGGAGCCAAATAACCGAATCACAACACGGCAGCCTTCTTTGCTTAAAATGAGCGCGTTCAGGGCCTTCCATGACGTCACAACTTCTGATTGGTCGCGTGCCGCTCATGTGACCGCCACGCGACCAATCACAAGCCGTGACGTAATTCTCAGGTCCTAAATTCCTAATTCTAGGAATTTAGGACCTGAGAATTACGTCACGGCTTGTGATTGGTCGCGTGGCGGTCACATGGGCGGCCGCGACCAATCACAAGCCGTGACATCATCTAAGGCCCTGAACGCGCTAATTCTTAGGAAGGAAGGCTGCCGGAAAGAAGCCGAGGGTGAGTATATTCCTATTAGGTATATACTCACCCTCGGACGCGCCCTGCTTCTTTCCGGCAGCCTTCCTTCTTAAGAATGAGCGTGTTCAGGGCCTTAGATGACGTCACGGCTTGTGATTGGTCGCGGCCGCTCATGTGACCGCTCACGGACCAATCACAAGCCGTGACGTAATTCTCAGGTCCTAAATTCCTAGAATTAGGAATTTAGGACCTGAGAATTATGTCACGGCTTGTGATTGGTCGCGTGGCGGTCACATGAGCGGCACGCGACCAATCAGAAGCCATGACGTCATGGAAGGCCGTAAATGCGCTCATTTTAAGCAAAGAAGGCTGCCGGTTACCAGCGGCGATGTCCAGGGGCCTCCGGAGAGGTGAGTATATCAATATTTTTTATTTTAATTCTTTATTTTACACTTAAATGTGGATTCCGATACCGATTTCCGATATCGCAAACATATCGGAACTCGGTATCGGAATTCTGATACCAGATTCAGAAGATCGCGGACCTCATGGCCGACCCCACATAGGGGTCGGGTTTCATGAAACCCGACTTTGCCAAAAGTCGGCGACTTCTGAAAATGGCCGACCCGTTTCGCTCAACCCTAGTTCCAATATTTATGGACCTAACTGTTTATCACTCTCACATAATGGTAGTTCTGCTTCACGTCACCTGTCTTAGCTATGGCATTATTTCTGGGCTGTATTGTGCATAAATATGTGATTCTTCAGAATTTCTATGAGTCTATAGACCTGATGAAGAGACCCGAGTAGTCTCAAAAGTTTGCAATTTGTTACCATCTTTTCAGTTAGCCATTAAAAGGTATCAACCACTGAGGTCTCTTAATTCTAAATATTTTTAATATCTACTGGCTAACATGGTACCAAAATATATATCTTTCCTATACCTGAGAATTGAGAATATTGAGAATGAAAGATCAGTCTATAAGGAAAAAGAAGCAGGTTTCTCTGATACGATATGATTCTATTAACATTCTAACACATGACTGAGTGTCTTACAACTGTTGCTGCTGTTTTTTTTCACTACGCAGAGTTCATGTGCAACTCTAGCCATCCTGCTTTGCAGAATATGACTGCAGGGTTCACAACAAGCTCCTGACTTCTGTAAACTGTCATGGATAAAAAGGCTGAGAGAAGAGTTTACTGTTGCAAATTCATGTTGATGATGCATCACGCTAAAGCTGACATCCATACGGAATATGTGTGAGTCAAGCTTGCTGTCCACAAATGTCAAACAATATCATGTTATATTACAGTACATTACAGTTAAAAGGATATAAAACATATATATCGTAGTTACTTTTTCTCAATAGGTAATTACTTTGTTGAACTTAGTCTCATGTAATGTTATTAAACTGGTTAAATTAGTTATACATCATACAAATTAGCAAGTTTGCTATTGCTTTTTCTGCCTTTTGTCATTCTCCTGCCATGAGAGCTTTTTTCTTACATAGTGTACACCTCATGGAGTTGACCTCTAGTGAGTGCCCAGACTCTGGCCAAGATTGCGCAATAGATACACTGCAGAAGAGGAGTTAACTCCTAACATCCCAGTCATCTTTCTCAATTTCATTTATTTCTATACAGCAGTTGGCTACTCGTCTCCCTCCACCTTCCTCTCAGCCACTGACAAGCTGCTCATATAAATCTTGCTTTTATCAATCCTGTAAAACCACAATCCCTGGCACCTAGCTGAGCAATTCTTCAAATGCACATGTTATCCTTGGGTAGATATAGAGATAAATGTGTTGAAGCAAAATAAACCATTAGAGCCTTCCCTTTCAGATGCCAATAAGTAAGGAGACTATAAAGAAACAACATACCTCTGAGCTGCCTAGGAGACAACTTGAGAGTAATCCTTTAATGTTTACCGTTCGCTCATCTCTAGAGCTCAGTACTACTAGGAACTCCTTCATGACTGTTGGAAAGCCATTTTAGTTGACTACCTTATGAAGCAGCTTGAGCAAATGCCAATGATATATTAAGCTGTCATAAGTGTAAAGTTGAGTTCACATAGCGTTTGTGGTTCAGTGGAACCAACGGAATTCAGTATATGCACCAAGGAGGCCATTGACTATAATGATGCAGATGGAGTCACAGTGTGCTATGTCATGCATCATTTTTGACTGAATATGGAGCGCCCCCATAGAGCAGTGGGTTACTCGGTACCGGGTCCTTCGGTATTCTGTGGGGATGTCACGGTGGCTGACCCGGTCCGTGGCCCTAGGGGAATGTCCGTTGTAAGATAAGGGAAAGGTCTTTAAAGGGGAAATGTTTGTGACGCCACCTGTGGTATTCGGTCAGGGTGACTGACGCTGCTTAGGGGTCTGCTGGGGTGATGTTATGGCAGCTTGATGGTACACCTTCCCACAGGTGAAGTGTATCCCCAGGGCTTCCCAGACTGTAGATGGTGAATGGTGTGAGGCGCAGTGAATAACGAGGACACAAGGTTGCAGTCTCTTTACCTTTACTGAAGGCATCAGTGTCCACAGTCCAGGTACGGACCACAGGGTAGGCAGGGTTCGGCCGGTCTGAAGGCAAATCCAGGTGGAAATCAGTAGCCTTCCTCTAGCGCCTGGGTGTTGTAGTACCTCCCTGCTGAGCTTCTCGGTAAGGTCCTCACAACTATTGGAGATGTTAAGTCTCTTTCTCTCTGTCCCCCTGATGGATAGGATAGGACAAAACCCGTATGACTGGTGGCCTGAGGCTTTTTAGAGGGACTCTACCACGCCCCGGCCCCCACAAGTTGCCACCGTGCCTCCTGGGTATAAGGTCGGGCAGCTAACGTGGAATTAACTGTCCTGCCAGTCTCCGAAGTAAAGCGTATAGATCCTTACTCCCTCAGTATTCTGGCTACTGGGATTCCTGCGCCTTAGAAGGAGTCAGCCTTTTACAGGGCAGAACTCCTTCTGGTTTCCTCTCCTTTTTGCTATGACTTCGTTTCTCACCCTCTGCAATACACTTCTCTTCTAATGTCTCTTTCCTAGGATGCTGCCGCACGTGGGGCAGGCGCAGCTCCGTGGACCCTTGTCCTCCTCAGACCAGAGTCTGGATCTGGCTGGAACTTGCTCCAGCCAGCTTCTGCCAAGCTCTGGCTGGTTCTGACTAACTTTCTATCCAGACCACCAGTTTTTCCTAATTGTGAGGAGTGCCCTAATAGATAGGAGCGTAGCTCCTTCTGGTGGCCTGGAGTGTGTGTGTTGTGTGGTTTGTGATACCTGGTAAAGAGATCTCCTTTATTGCCTTCAGACGTAATATCACTCCCCCTGGTAGAAGAACGACATTACTGCAACGACCAGAACTCTGGGGCGCTGCAAATATGCCTATTGGAGGAGGCCAGCAAAATGTGGCTGCTTCTTGCTGACCATTTAAACTAAGCATATACAGCGAAAAATTAGGAACGACAGAGCACATTGTAACTCCATCTACACCATAACAGTCAATGGCCCTGTCTAGATTGAGACGTAAGTTCTGACGAAGCCACTGAATGTAGTGGCAAACAGAATGTTAAGGTGGTACATTGAGGACTCCACAGTTTAATTCATATTTGTTTTTTTTCCACATTTCTTTACTACTTGTTTCTATATGCATTATTTTTATGTGGTTTTGCTGCCTTCAGTCTGAATCTACAGTGCACATATTCTAACAAGAACAAGATAAACAAATTCATGAACAGGGTTGGACAAACTTTTGACTAGTACTGTATACACAGTTACATAGTCATCAGAGTCCTACAATAGAAACATGTTATACTATATACTGCATAAGCCAAATATTAGCTTTTCTTAGCTTTTAATATGTATACTGTTACATGCTTAATGATTTATCAATTTCTTATCATTTAATGAGGATTTTTTTATACTCCTAAGTGCAGTACATCATGTGATTACTTTGCGAGTGATATCTTCCTAGTTAAAGGGTAAACTGTAGAAAACAAACCCCTAAATTCCCGACAAATTTAACAGAGCACTTATATACAGCTCGTGACTAGAACAGCACATCGATGATTCATACATTGAGGACTAAAATAAAATGTCAACCCACAGAATCACAAACCTCCCAATACCTTGATTATACATTCCCCGTCTATGATTTCTGTCAATTCCTATAGCAGAGCTTCTAAACTTTTTCACCTTGAGAGACACTTTTCACTCTGAGAGATGGTCTGGAGCCAAAATTTGTGTAATGAAATCTAAGAAGCCAAATTGCAACCATTGTCGGCTAACTAGTCACTAAAGAGTTATCATCACCAGTTGTTAAAGGGTTATTCTGGTTATTTCAGGTTAATTATGGTCAAAGGGCAAGTGTATCTATTAATCTTTGTTATGCGACATTCAGATTGCCATAAAACTAGTTACGTTTATAAATTGAGGGCATGACTGGTTCTCTGTGCAGCTCCCTGTGCTTGTCCACATAGTGGAGGGGTGCAGGACCTGCATTGCTGTATTTAGCAGAATTCACAGCCTCCGTACCGTGATGACAAACACAAAGGCCTTTGTCAGGCACCTGTCTGTCATTACAACCCATCGACGACCCAGTATTGCATTGTGGGCGGACCAATGAGTGGTTAGAACAGCACTTCCTCTGTGGCTCACATAAATATATCTGTCACCGCTTGACAGCAGAATATAACTGGTTAACAGGGGCAGGTGGAGCTGGGAAAGATACAGGCTTGGAATGCTAGCCCGTATCAAAGGTAGGGAGACACCCTATGGTCGAAATAGTACTTCATAAGTCATGAAGGGGTTAAAGCTAAATTAGGACATCCACATATAATGGTCCCAGCATGGAACATGATTTTCATACAGACTGCTGAACTCCTGTTCTGATATAAGACCTTATAAGCCTCCTTGTATTGGCATGCCATGCATGTCTCTCTCCATGTGGAGAAATATTATCCCTTGGATCCCACTAAAAAGTCTCTCATACAGCAAAATCAGAACTTATACTTTGCACTGACGAGGGGCAATACCCCAAAACAAAGTGTCTGCAAATTGAGATTCCGGTTTAGCTTTCATCCTAAGTTATGTGACAAGGCTTGGTAAAGGGTTGATAGTGACTTTTAGGATTGCTACTTACAAAATGTGGCACTAGAGTCCTAGTCCTCTTCCTCTCTGAAGAGGCAATTTGCATATGCATGTATATGAGTGTGTATGTGAGTCGTGTGTGTATTTATAATATAAGTCTATGCGTAGACTACCAGAGAATGCCGAATATAGCTATCCCAGGCAATCACAGAATTTGACTGGCACCACTCAGAGTGTATTTTGTGCTTCACTGTGATATTTGGTTAACGAGCGCTGATATGCCTTTTAATGCAGCAGTTAAGGGTACTTACTCCTCGCGCCGCTTTTTAACGACGCTGAGAAATAAAGGTATAGCTCCCCCAGTGTCAGAAAATCTTCAGGGTCTCAGCTACCAGGAGTAGCTGAAACCCTGGAGAATCAGGGCTGGTTTTTACAGTCCCAAGTCACGTGATCGCTGTTATCCAACGAATAACAGGGAGCACAAATAGAAAAAAACTTTGATTTACAATTCATTTCTCTTTCCTCTCATATAATCTATCTCAGCAGAAAAGTGAGAAATTGGCTCCACCAAGCCAGCCCCGATACCTCCGCCATTCTCAGGCCTTCCTGATCTGTCCCCCGGCCCTCCACATTATCTTCCTGGAAAAATATGGAAGGTGCATGTGCAGAGCTCAAGCCGAGATCTGCAAGCCAGTACCCCTCAAAAATAGGAGATTTTTCCTTTTGGTTCTTTTTGATCACTGGGATAGGCTCTATCACAGTGATCTAAATAAAAAAAATAGTAAATCAGATTCCCCTTTGTCACCTCTTAAGTTAGATAAAAATTATAAAATAACTAAATTGCAGTTAGGGTTGGGGTTAGTGTTGGGAATAGGGTTAGGATTGGGGTTATGGTTGTAGTTGGGTTTGTTTTAGGGTTGGGGTTGGAATTACAATTGTTTTTTTCAAAAGTAAAAAAAATTGCTGACGATATGACAGGTAGTGTTGAAAGCAAGGGCTTGCTACTGGAGTTTGCATCGGGTGCTCGGATATGCACAGAGTATCGCAGATCCCTACATGTTTTATTTTGGGTGTCTAACAGCTGCAAAACATGTGGGGTGGGGAATCGAGCCTGTCAGTCGAGCACCCGTGATATTCGGTGCATACCTGAGCATCCAATGCAATCTGGAGTAGTGAGCAGTTGCGCTCAACACTAAGGACGACATATTCAATATGATGACCTAATGTTAGAAAATTCTGTGTCGAACATGTGGGTTCAAAATGCCCCCTATTTAAAATCCTTGAGGGTGTAGTTTCCCAAAAGGTGTCAATTGTGGGGGCACACTGTTTAGGCACATCAGGGGCTCTCCAAATGGAACATGGTGTCCACTCTAGATTCCAGCCAATGGTGTCACTTTTGGGTATTTTTGGTCACATTGGCCTGCCAAAGTCACTTCAAATGTGATGTGGTCTCTAAAAAAATGGTTTTGTAAATTTTATTGGAAAAATGAGAAATTGCTGGTCTACTTTTAACACTTCTAACTTCCTAACAAAAAAAATGCTTCCAAAATTGTGCTGAGGTAAAGTAGACATGTGGGAAATGTTATTTATGAACTATTTTGTGTGACTTAACTTTTGATTTCAGGGCACAAAAATGTAAAACTTGAAAATTGCTAAATTTTAAACATTTTTGCCAAATTTCAATTTTTGTTTTCATAAATAAACACAAGTCATATGGAAGAAAAGTTATCACTATCATGAAATATAATATGTCTCTAAAAAAACATTCTTAAGCGATCGATAAAATGACACTAATCAGAATTGTAAAATTTGGCTTGGTCATTAAGGTCAAAATTGGCTCCGTCATTAAGGGGTTAGGGAGCTGTTTTGTGGTATTTGAGAGGGGAGCTTTTTTTTATGATGCACTATGCTATTTTGTGGAGCCGTCAATGTATTTTTTTGTGGTAGGCGATGTTGTAATGATCACAGGGGGACACCAAATTTTGTAACTGCTGCCTTTAGTGCCTTTAGCTGTCTGCACAGGCAGCGATACTAAGTCAGCATTAGAGACTTTGAACAGAACCAGCTTATTGCTGCTAACAAGCAGCATAGACTGCTACTTGCACTCACTTGAAAAGTAGTTGAGAGTGACAGCACTTTAAAATTATGCTCAGTGCTCTCGGTTCACTGTTGTGTCCCCTCAATGTCCTGCAGCGCAAATAAGGAGGCAGAGACAGCCAAACGCTGAGGGGGATGGCACCAGCAAGGAGGAAGAGGCATCTCTAAACTTTTCATGGCTGCAAACCACATGGTTGGGGACCCCTGGCCTATAGAGTATTTTATATTTATATTGGTATGATACAGGGACAACATTTATTTCCAGTTAAAAAATACATGTATTTCCAGTCATAAAAATAATATAATGCTAACAATTATTAAAAATAAAAATAATAATTACTAGAGTACTTTTGTGAAATACAAGTTTCAATACTACTACCACAATAATGACTATTATCCTACTAACACCAACCAAAAAGGTTTACCTTTGAAGGAGCCTTATTAGCAAGTTTTCAAAGCCTTTGAGGGGTCATGTGGAGAGATGAGCAAATCGATCTTCTGAGCATTAACTTCAAATCGAGTTTCCTCAAATTTGCAGGTCCTTTGAGATTCGATTTGCAAGGATTGCAAGAAAAAAAAATACACAGCACCATTTCACACATTGATGAAGACTCAGATAGCGGGCCATTAATGTCAGAAACGTCTACGTGGGCTTTCCAATAATGCTCTGCAACGATCACATCACAATCTAGCAAAGCTAGCAGAGGTGCTGTCCCAGCCACTATGAAAGTTGAAGTCTGGCCAAGCAGTACCATTTTAGGCTTTTACAGCATAGGTATATGAGGTGCGAAAATACAGATTATTCCACAGAAAAGGGCCTAATCTGATTGTGGTTTATTGCAGCAGTGCTGAAGCACATTGAAAATAGGAGTGGTAACCTCAGTTTGTGACCAATAATCCAAAGATTTAAGTGATATATGGAGGTGATATACCTCAGCAGATTGGACCAGTGGAAAGAAGTGACACAGTTTGCTATGGAAAGTACTGTCATGTTCAGCCCCCACTGTACTGAGAGGAGATTCAATACAGCTGGTGGCTCTGTCACGCCTAAGTGGACCAGGTTCCCCTGCACTAGAGTGGAAAATCTTAGATTTGTCAAAATGAATAAAGCAAGGATCCATGCCAATTTTCACTCAGCTATGGTTAATGCCAATAACTGCATAAAAAATAACTGTGCTCTACAGCCAAATTGGTTCAGCGACGAAAACAGTTGAACTCAATTAATTTTGTGGTGCTGAAAACAAATATGATGCTTAAATTTGCTGATTGGCTCTAATTTTCAAGATCCAAAGGTGGTTGTAATAATTACTTATG
Source organism: Ranitomeya variabilis (assembly GCF_051348905.1). Lineage (NCBI taxonomy): Eukaryota > Metazoa > Chordata > Amphibia > Anura > Dendrobatidae > Ranitomeya > Ranitomeya variabilis. The sequence continues at coordinate 698,702,779 of NC_135234.1, read as the reverse complement.
ACACCTTTTATGCAGGCTTATACAAAAAATGTGCCTTTATTATTTCATCATCATTATTGCATTGTTTGTAACTAGTCTATTACATCATCTATTTAGTCCATTGTGACCAGTGAAAAAACAGAAACTCAGCTTCGATTACGTAATTCTAATTACAGTGTCATTTATAAATGCTCTCTGTGTAAGGTATACAGGTTTGGGATCTCTTAGCTTAGTTTCTTAGCATAGTGACATATTTTTATATGCTTTTTCAGATATGCCTCATTTTTGCATTAACAAAGTGGACAGTTTTTACTACCAATGCGGAAAAGTCACTTTTGTGTCACAAAGGCAAAACTTCACTACCATGATAAGGAAAGCCTACAACCTACATTTTGGCCACAGAATAGGAGATCAAGACAAGTTTGGACTCCACGCATATGCTGTAATATATGTGCATCACATCTTACCCAGTGGTTAAATAGGAAGAGGCAATCTATGCCTTTTGCAGTCTCAATGATCTGGAGAAAGCCAACTGATCACAATACAAAATGCTATTTCTCCATGGTGCTCCCCATTACAAAAGAACTTTGAAGGAAGAAGAAGTGGTCTTTACAGAATCCAAACATTCCATCTGCAATAAGCCCAGTACCACATACAGAAGAACTGCCAGTTCTAAAAGCACCAGAAACATTTTCAGTTAAGTCAAAAAAAGAAGAGGGCACTTGGGGTCAAGAATCAATTTCCAGAAACATGGGAAAAACGTAGTGCACCACCAAATAGAAAGTATACACTTGAGGCATGTCACAAAGAAGACCATAAATCAAGGGAGAAAAAAGAAACAAGCCATATACACAGGAATCACCTAAAATACACTAATATTAGTGTATTTTAGGTGATCCCTGTGTATATGGCTTGTTTCTTTTTTCTTCCTTGATTTATGAATCATTTTCCTCTCACAACTCACTTTCTGTCAGCAACCTCAACTGAACCTCACCTTATAACACAAAGTGAATCTTGTTAGAGATTTGGATCTGCCCAAGACTATGGCTAAGCTCTTAGGTATCAGGCTACAGCAGTGGTTTCTCCTAGCTGACGATATTCAAATTTCTTTGATAAGCAACTGTGGTAATAATCTTGTCCAATACTTCATGATGGAGGGCAATCGGTTTTCTACCTTCAATTCCAGTTAGTTACACAGTCCACATGAAAGAAACCTATGACAACATGAAACTGAACTGTGATCAACATTTGTTGCCCTTCTGTGGGGACTAAAAGGTGCTTGTCCTCTTACTTGATCTCTAGGGTGGAAGCACAAAATACTGCAGCTTTCTTTGTGAATTGGATAGCCGTACAAGAGAACATCACCAAAAGAGAATGGCCTCTCCGACATTCACCTCAGCTAGAAAGTGCATTTAGCACTTGTTGACCCATATAAGATTTTGTTACCACCATTGCATATTAAGTTGGGCCTAATGAAGAACTTTGTAAAGGCAATGGAAAAAATGCTAAAGAATTCAAGTATCTCGTGGATACATTTTTAAGGTTGAGTGAAGCAAAAATAAGGGTAGGAGTATTTATTGGAGCTCAGATTTGTAAGCTTCTTTACGATGATGAATTTCGATTGTTGTAGGGCAAGGAAAAAACTGCATGGGTAGCATTCGCATTAGTGGTAACTATTTCTTTGGGAACTCAAGAGCAGATAACTATTAAGGTGTTGGTGGAAAATATCCTCCAAACATATAAGGATCTTGGCTGTAACATATCTTTAAAGATTCACTTCTTACATTTGCATCCAGACTATTGTCCACCAAACTGTCAAGCAGTGAGCGATGAGCATGGTGAGAGATTTCACAGAAGATCATGGAGAAAAAGATATCAAGGAAGAGGGAATCAATTGTGCAAGATTGTAAAGTAAGAGATGATCCTATGGAGGAGTACAAGAGACAAGCAAAAACAGTTGTCACTGAATGAGAAGCAAATTTTGTAGTGCAAGTTCTCTAACTGTTTATAATTCACAATAGTGTTTAGAAATGTTTTAGTTATTTGAATTGTTTCTAAGTTTCCTCTAAATAAGTATCAGAAGATTGGCATAAAAAATATTCTGCATCTTTCAATTTGCAAATATAATAGTGTTTCAAAGTCCTGAAACTTTTATGCATTAAATATATGTAGCAGTAAAAGGAAAACTCTTTGATATCATAGAAACAAGAGCCAATTAAGAATTGTCATTGTTAAATTTGAATTCAGGAGTATCATTAAGAAATTGATCATTTCATAACTGAACCTGACAACTTTTGAAAATATTTACAACAGTGTAACATCTGTCAATTTGACTATTTTCTGTCTTCTACAAAGCTCTGCTCCCGCCAGCCCTTCTCCCTGTCCAACATTTTATCTATACTGTAGCGCTGTCATTGCTGGGTGTACATTGCTAGATAGATCCTTGCTTGCCCCATCAAAATTCAATTACCATGTTTCTGGCTCTGGCACTACACATGGCACGCACATCTCAATCCACACAACTCCTGCCTGCCTACTGTGCTTTATAGATATCATATACTCTAAGAAGCATACTTTTTGGAGGATATACAAATACAGTAGGAAACAACATCCAAAATCGGTTCTTCTAAAAAAAAATGTAATCTCATTTATTTATTTTTAGAAAAACCTTTATAATTTTTTAATCATTTTGACAATATTAATCCTATTGCGAAGAATTTTTGGGTGGTTTGTGTCAAGCTATTGCTTCTTCATTATGCAAAAAAGTAGTTCTTGATACTCCCAAAACAGTAATAATTTCTGACCCATGATTTCATCTGTTTTCGCCACGTATGTATAAACACCAGAAATGGAGGTATAATTATCTCAAGAGGGATAATTTTTGGACTGTTTTTACAATTTAACTGTCTTAAAAAGTCTGATACTGCAGGGCATTAATATGACTGTGTATGCCTTGCTTTTTTTTTTCTGTAAAACATATTCAAAATTTGAATTCACACGTGTGCTAAATTAACAAGTACAAAGGCATTGTGTGTACTCCAACTCTAATACAGTTATAAAAGCTTAATATATAGTGCTATTTTAAAGATTTACTAATATGTACAATATGTATTATTTTTGTTTAAGGGATTGATCAAACATGCCACTCCCAATATTCAAAATTGAAGTACAGAAGAGATCCTGCTACTCATGATTGGTGGGAGTACAAGCAATGGGACCCCGAAAGATCGAAGATTAAGTACCTATCCTAAGGAGTGATGATAAATGTCTTTCATGGAAAATCTCCTTTAATATAAAGTACTCGTATCAAATCACAGATATATTTATATGGCAATACATCATTGAGCATTGCAACTGCTGCAGTTCCAGCCTGAGCACTAGTCCCATCATTTACATAATTCTTAGCTCTGTCATAATCTATTTACATTTTCAGAGATTTTCTTAATAAATTCCCAATAAATGTTTCTCATGGAATTTCTATTTCAGTTTCTTCCCATTGCCCCTGTGTAATGTCATTATAGAATATCCCCAGGGAATGTCTTATGAATCCGGTGAAGAGCTAAACAACAAAAACATGCCAATGTACCCTCTAAGAAATGGAAATGCAGCATTAAGTTATTCTGTGCTTTATATCATTAGTGATCAGGACAAGATACAGACTGCTGCTTCCCGCTACAAAACGTCAGACTCAGCAAGACAGTGAAGACAGCAACGTCCACCGTGTTCTGCCTGGAGGCAAAGTCTTATTATGACTATCCTCACTCTCTTACATATTCTGTATCCGCAAAAACAAATGCCATGGATGAGTATAAAGAAAAAACACAACTTTATGTTGCACTTCATCACTCGACTCCATCAAATTTAAAGGGTCTCATGTTGAAATAATTTCATAATATACATGATAGTACATTTTTCCTTTTAAAGGGAACCTGTCACCATGAAAATGCAGACCAATCTGCAGGCACCATGTTATAGAGCAGGAGCACATGAGCAGATTGATATATAGTTTTGTGAAAAAAGATTCAATATAACCTGTAGTTTAATCATTTTAAACCACTGCTCTTTCGGGGATTTTCAGTCCAGTGGGCGGTCCTATCAGTGATTGACAGCTGTCTCAGGATGCATAATTCTGCAAAGAAAGCAGCTCAATCACTGATAGGACCGCCCACTGGACCAAAATCCCCAAAAGTGCAGAGGATTCAATGATTAAATCACTTGTTATACTTAATCTTTTCTTGCAATATCATATATCAATCTGTTTAGCTTTCCTTGCTCCATCACATGGTACCCGCAGATTGGACGGTATTTTCATTATGACAGGTTCCCTTTATAATGTACAGTCAGGGTATACCGAAGACCAGGTATGGACTGGGGCTGAAATTCAGTCCTGGCATTTGAAATCACACAGGCCCATGTTGTCCCCGTCCCCATGAACTAGATGGGATATATTGCTATTATTACCCTGGATGGAGGAAAGGAAGATTTACTACAAGACCAATATTTCTAATGATAGTGGGGTAAGTGATGGAGTCAGCGACTTTGTGCTCCGTAACAACTCTTAACAGTATGGGTGTCTTGAGAACACGGATTCTGTTAACAACATAGCAGGCAAGGCAGCCCACAACTAGACAGGCCCTTCTGGCATTTGCCAGAATTGCCAGATGGCCAGTCCGGCCCTGCCGAAGACCAGAGGCTTTTGAAGCAGATTCATTCCAAAATCCACATGAATAAAAAAAACTTCTTGAAATGCTCTTTGAATACTGTTGATGTGGATTTTGAGATTAAAATGCGCGCAAAAATACTTGCCGTGAACATAGCCTAAGGTATAAGGACAGCCCCGGTAGCCATTGTTACAGTAAGCTCAATGCAGTTAGTATAAAACCACCAGCATTGTGATCCATGGATGGATGTGAATATTTCAAATGGAATTTTAAGTGTCAAACTACAAGGATCATAGTTTTCTCTTATCCCAGCCATTAGTGCAGGAGGAGCAGTCAGAGCTTTGTTTCTGCTGGTGATTTCGCAGGTAATGCTAATATGTCCGATGATTCAAACTAATGTACAACATACATGTATATTATAAAGCAGGATTTAGAACATGTTACTGATGTACATATACATTAAATCAGATTTTGGGAAGGGGGTTAATCATTTTGCTATACACTGTCAGCCCTCATATAGTGATTTTTCAGATTTCAGATTTATGCTTTTAATATTTGAGTTTATTGAGTTTCACTGGATCCACAGAAGACAGACATGCATCAAACTTCAGCATCTGAATGCGTATTGTACCTGGTTGTGTTAAGTTTTTTTTTTTCTAAAAAGCCTGTGTAAATGTTAGTGTAGTGTGTTAATATAGTCACCGATCGCCATCTTCTCCAGTATCCAGCATCACTCTGCTCCACTTCTGCGCTATGTGATGGCAATTCATACTCTCCAGATCACACTGCATTCTATGAGTGAGTTCAAAGTCTCCTTTTCAGACATTCAGTATTTGGTCAGTATTTGGAAGCCAAAACCAGGAGTGGATGATAAATGCACAAGTGGTGCACATGTTTCTATTATATTTTTCCACTGATTGTTCCACTCCTGACTTTGGCTTACAAATACTGATGTAAAATACTGACCAAATACTGAATGTGTGAATGTAGCCACGAGGTAACTCTATGTAACCAGGTTCTGATGCTCCAGATGATTCCATTGTAAAAACCACTTCTGGGTCACACGTAGAGCGCAGTGTTGTCTGGAGAGTCTGATTCACAGACACATGACTCAGAGAGGAACAAAACAGTGCTGGATACTGAAAAATATGGTGATCGGTGAGTATATTAAAGGTGATGTCAGCATGCTTGTGCTATGTAATCTGAAGATTGCCTGATGTAGGGGTTAAAACACAGATTTCAGAGACTCCACTTGAGAAAGCATGTTATTTAACACAAAATGCACAATGGGTATCTTTTGTACGGGTAAGAACGCCTCTCTGTATTTTTTAGGTACTGACAGCTGATTTTGGATGTTATTGGGAATAATTACTGTGACTTCCCCGAGAGACTCCATATACACCCATGAGTGCATGATAAAATACTATATGCTAGGTGTCAAGTTAATGCCACTGCACAGGGAAAATCTCGAGCCATGTCGGCTGTGGTATCCCATTCTTCTCCAGCCACAGTGGAGCCTGCTCAGCAGAGACATCGGTCCCAGCGCCTGGCCAGGACAGATACTGCACATTTGGTTACTGCTGCCCTTCCAGGTTCAGCCATTATAACTAGTGCTGTTCGGCGGCGAGCAGGTGCTCCTGGGACTAAGTCCTGCTTTTCCCCTCCTGAGCATGCCCAGTGGAAGACCTCTCATTGGAGGTCGGGGGTCACACGCTCAGGCCCTGTAGCAGCTCCTATTGGTCCACTAGGAAGGTCCTGAACTGCTACAGCTATAAAAGGTTTGCATGGGCGCACGGCCATGCGCTAGTATAATTTTTGTTTGGCAATTGCCAGTGGATACTCTGCCACACTGTATATAAGTGGAGTGAGCCTGTTTAGCCTTGGGGCTGTACACTCAGGCAGGCAGCTAGCGTCAGTGGGGGCAATTAGCCTTGGCTTAGCATATGGTTCCTTCATGTGTGCGGTTAGCACAGAAGAGTTCCAGAGCAAGCACTACTTTCAGTTAGGGTTTTAGTCCCTGTGTACAGCGCGACTCTGTGAGGCAACAGAGCTCGTTTTCATTTAACTAGGGGTGAACTTTAACCCACGTGTGAGCTCAGTGTCCATCAGCCATTATTTGCAGCAGGTATCTCTGCACAGTGGACCCCGGGCTGCGAAAGCACCTTGTATCTATCAAGCTATCACTTGGTGCGTTCCGCTAGCCCTAACAGTATACTAGCGCCAGGGTCTGGCTAGTAATGGCGGACGAACAGCAACTGCTGCGGTACATCCACAGCTGGAGGGCAGGTTGGCGGCTCCCGAGTGCACAACCTCAGCTGTGGATGTTTCCGCCGTAGCTGTTCAGGCTGCAAGTGTGACTGCAGCAACTTTGTCCACTGCCACCCCTGTTCCGACCTTATGTCGCCTCCCGCTGCCAGATAAATACTCTGGTGATAGTGCATCTTGTAGGGGTTTTGTGAGCCAGTGCGCAATACACCTCAAGCTCCTGGCTGCACGTTTTCCCACAGAGCGGGCAAAGGTGGGATTCGTTTTATCTCTTCTGTCGGACAGGACATTGAAGTGCGCTACGCCGCTGTGGGAGCACTGTGATCATGTAGTGCACAGTGCTCCGCTGTTCTTGAGCACTCTGAAACAGGTCTTTTTGGGACCTTGAGTCACCGATGATACGGCACTCCAACTGTTGGCATTGACTCAGGGCTCGTCCATGGTCAGCCATTTTGATGTCCACTTCCGGACGTTAGCATCTGAGCTGGAGTGGTCGGATAAAGCCCTCATCCCTGTATTTTGGAGGGGGCTGGCTGACCATGAAAAGGATGCTTTGGCCACAAGGGAGATTCCCGCCACACTGGATGAGCTAATAGCTGTATCCACTCTCATTGACCTCCGTTTTAATGAGCAGAGGTTAGAGCGAGCCCAGTGTAGGCAGAGGATTCGGCTGACTCCCACCTTCGCCAAACCTTTAGAATCTCCGGTCCAGGCGCCCGAGTCACATGGGCCATGCAGGTGTCATGAGCGGGATCTAAGTCCCGGACCGCTTGTGCACTCAAGGTCTGTCATGTCTGCCGGCAGTCAGGACATCTTGCCACCAGATGTCCCCAGCGGTTGGGGAAACGTCAGTGTCTAGTGGTAGTAGGTGGAGGTACACTAGACACGGCGACGTTTGCCTCCAAACTGTCCTTTAAGGGGACAATTACATAGGCTCATCCACTCATTCGGTAGAGCTTTGCATGGATTCCAGGGCGGAGGGCAATTTTATGTCATCTGCCTTCGCCCAACGATACGCAATACCCCTGGTCATGCTCACCAAACCAGTGACCGTACGAGTGGTGAATGGGTCGACACTGCCTCACAGATAACACACCAGACCATCCCATTTACTCCATCTATGTCACCATCTCATCAGGAGATTTTATCTCTGCTCGTCATTCCTGAGGGAATTGATGAGGTCCTGTTAGGGATACCTTGGCTACCGTACCTGTTGTGAACTCCGTTTTCAGGCTCCCTCTTGTGGTCACAGATGGTATTGTGTGACTTTGTTTTTTTGGCTCCCCCTGGTGGTTTGGTTTATTATCCTGCGGGTCTGCTGGATCAGCTGCCTCGTTATTCACCAGGGAGGCTCCTATTTAGCTCTGCTTCACTTCCACTTGTTGCCGGCTGTCAATGTATTCAGTGCTATTCTGATTACTCCTGATTATCTCGTTTTCTGCCTCTTCAGGATAAGCTAAGTTCTGTTTGAATATTTTTTGCTCATCTGCCTGCAATATGATTTCTGTGTATTATGAGTCTAGTCCAGCTTGCTAACATGTGATTTCTTTTTGCTGGTAAGCTCTGGGGTACGGAGTTGCTTCCCCCGCACAGTTAGTTGGTGCGGGGGCTCGAGCAATCTCTGCGTGGATATTTTGAATAGGGTTTTTTATTGACCGCACAGTTTCCTTCCTATTTTCTGCTATCTAGTATTAGCGGGCCTCATTTGCTAAATCTGATTTCATCTCTGCGTTTGTGCTTTCCCCTTAACTCACCGTTAATATTTGTGGGGGGCTATTCTATATCTTTGGGGTCTTCCACTGAGGCAAGTGAGGACTTACTTTCCCTCCAGGAATAGTCAGTTTCTCAGGCCGTGACGAGACGTCTAGGATTTTTAGGTAACGTTCCACGGCTGCCTATAGTTGTTTGCGGATAGGATCAGGTTGCGGTCAATCTAGTTACCACTTCCCCAGAGCTAGTAGTCTGTTCAGTTACTTAGCTAGTCCGACCTGCGATCCTGGCCACTAGGATCATAACAGTACAGCCGGCCTATAAAGTGTTAATTGCATGGCAGAAGCAGGAGAAAAGAAGCTTGGAGATTTTTATTTTTGCTGCCGTGTGTCTAGCTACTGTGTGTCTGGCTTCTCTCCTCCTCTTAATCTTGGTGTGGCTCTGAGTTCAGCTGCTGATATGGATATCCAGAGTTTAGCCTCCAGTGTAGATCATCTTGCTGCAAGGGTACAAAGTATTCAGGATTTTGTTGTGCACAGTCCTATGTCAGAGCCTAGAATACCTATTCCGGAGTTGTTTTCTGGAGATAGATCTAGGTTCCTGAATTTTAAGAACAATTGCAAGTTGTTTCTTTCTTTGAAACCTCGTTCCTCTGGGGATTCTGTTCAGCAAGTTAAGATTATTATTTCTTTCTTGCGTGGTGATCCTCAAGATTGGGCTTTCGCATTGGCTCCAGGGGATCCTGCATTGCTTAGTGTGGATGCGTTTTTTCTGGCCCTTGGATTGCTCTATGAGGAACCTAATCTTGAGAACCAGGCTGAAAAAGCGTTGTTGGCCCTCTCTCAGGGGCAAGATGATGCAGAGGTGTACTGCCAGAAATTTCGGAAATGGTCGGTGCTTACTCAATGGAATGAGTGTGCCCTGGCTGCAAATTTCAGATCTTTCTGAAGCCATTAAGAATGTCATGGTGGGGTTCCCTACGCCTGCAGGTCTGAATGAGTCAATGAATCTGGCCATTCAGATTGATCGGCGTTTGCGGGAGCGCAAACCTGCGCACCATTTGGCGGTGTCTTCTGAACAGACACCTGAGTCTATGCAATGTGATAGAATTCTGACCAGAAGTGAACGGCAAAATTATAGACGGCAAAATGGGTTGTGCTTTTACTGTGGTGACTCAGCTCATGTTATCTCAGCATGAGATTATCTGGTGTCTGCGGTGGTGTGTCACACACCACCACCGCAGACACCAGATAATCTCATTCTACAGCCCCTAACGGGACTCCTGCATCTCTACAGGGATTTGTGCCCTCCTCTTGGTATCCACCACTGAAAGTAAGGTTTGAGAAAGACCCTGTGGGTCGAAACGTTACCTACCTTGAAACACTGCGGTGATACCCTCATTTTTGGTGTTTGTTAACAATAAAGAAATCACGTTTTTTTGACTAACGAAAATTCTAAAAACTCCTTTATTGAGTGCGACTGTTGTTGTACAGGATAAATTTGATTCCTGGTAGTAAGTTTCCTAAGGGACTACTTTTCAATTTGTCAGTGCAGGAGCATGCTGCTATGCGGAGTTATATAAAGGAGTCTTTGGAGAAAGGACTTATTCGCCCCTCCTCCTCCCCTCTTGGTGCGGGGTTCTTTTTTGTGGCTAAGAAGGATGGTTCCTTGAGACCTTGTATTGATTATCGCCTTCTAAACAAAATCACGGTCAAATTTCAGTATCCTTTGCCATTGTTATCTGATCTGTTTGCTCGCATTAGGGGGTCTAGTTGGTTCACCAAGATAGATCTTTGTGGTGCGTATAACCTTGTGCGTATTAAGCAGGGTGATGAATGGAAAACTGCATTTAATACGCCCGAAGGCCATTTTGAGTACTTGGTGATGCCTTTTGGACTTTCTAACGCTCCTTCTGTCTTTCAGTCCTTTATGCACGACATCTTCCGCAAATATCTGGATAAATTTATGATTGTGTATCTGGATGATATTCTGCTTTTTTCGGATGATTGGATTGGTAGTCCCATGTTAAGCAGGTCAGGATGGTGTTTCAGGTCCTGCGTGCCAATGCTTTATTTGTGAAGGGCTCAAAATGTCTTTTTGGAGTCCAGAAGGTCTCTTTTTTGGGTTACATTTTTTCTCCTTCTGCTATTGAGATGGACCCAGTCAAGGTTCAGGCTATTCATGACTGGACTCATCCTACATCTGTTAAGAGTCTTCAGAAGTTCTTGGGTTTTGCTAATTTTTACCGTCGCTTCATCATTTTTCTGGTGTTGTTAAACCATTGACGGATTTGACCAAGAAGGGTTCTGATGTTACTAATTGGTCTCCTGCGGCTGTGGAGGCCTTTCGGGAGCTGAAGCGCCGGTTTTCTTCGGCTCCGGTCTTATGTCAGCCAGACGTCTCCCTTCCTTTCCAGGTCGAGGTTGATGCTTCTGAGATTGGAGCGGGGGCTGTTTTGTCGCAGAGAAGCTCTGATGGCTCTCTGATGAAGCCATGTGCTTTCTTTTCAAGAAAGTTTTCGCCTGCCGAGCGGAATTATGATGTTGGTAATCGGGAGTTGTTGGCTATGAAGTGGGCATTTGAGGAGTGGCGACATTGGCTCGAGGGAGCTAAGCATCGTGTGGTGGTCTTGACTGATCACAAGAATTTGATTTATCTCGAGTTGGCCAAGCGGCTGAATCCTAGACAGGCTCGTTGGTCGTTTTTCTCTCGTTTTGATTTCGTGGTCTCATACCTGCCTGGTTCGAAGAATGTGAAGGCTGATGCTCTTTCTAGGAGTTTTGTGCCTGACTCTCCTGGTGATTTAGAGCCAGCTGGTATCCTCAGAGAAGGGGTGATTTTGTCTGCCATCTCCCCAGATTTGCGACGAGTGCTGCAGGAGTTTCAGGCGGATAGACCTGACCGTTGTCCACCGGAGAGACTGTTTGTCCTGGATAGATGGACCAGCAGAGTTATTTCTGAGGTTCATTCTTCGGTGTTGGCAGGCCATCCTGGGATTTTTGGTACCAGAGATTTGGTGGCTAGGTCCTTCTGGTGGCCTTCCTTGTCGCGGGATGTGCGTTCCTTTGTGCAGTCTTGTGGAATTTGTGCTCGGGCTAAGCCTTGCTGTTCTCGTGCCAGTGGCTTGTTGTTGCCTTTGCCTGTCCCGAAGAGGCCTTGGACGCACATTTCCATGGATTTTATTTCAGATCTCCCTGTCTCTCAGAGAATGTCGGTCATTTGGGTGGTGTGTGATCGATTTTCTAAAATGGTCCATTTGGTGCCCTTGCCTAAGTTGCCTTCCTCCTCCGAGTTGGTTCCTCTGTTTTTTCAAAATGTGGTTCGTTTGCACGGGATCCCTGAAAATATTGTTTCCGACAGAGGATACCAGTTTGTGTCTAGATTTTGGCGGACCTTTTGTGCTAAGATGGGCATTAATTTGTCTTTTTCGTCGGCCTTCCATCCTCAGACGAATGGCCAAACCGAGCGCACTAATCAGACTTTGGAAACCTATTTAAGATGTTTTGTTTCTGCTGATCAGGACGACTGGGTGACTTTTTTGCCATTGGCCGAGTTTGCCCTTAATAATCGGGCTAGTTCTGCTACTTTGGTTTCGCCTTTTTTTTGTAATTCAGGGTTTCATCCTCGTTTTTCCTCGGGTCAGGTGGAGTCTTCTGACTGTCCTGGAGTGGATGTTGTGGTGGATAGGTTGCATCAGATTTGGAATCATGTGGTGGACAATTTGAAGCTGTCACAAGAGAAGGCTCAGCGCTTTGCCAACCGCCGTCGCTGTGTGGGTCCCCGACTTCGCGTTGGGGATTTGGTGTGGTTGTCTTCTCGCTTTGTTCCTATGAAGGTTACATATATAGTTACATAGTTACATAGTTATTGAGGTTGAAGGAAGACTTTAAGTCCATCTAGTTCAACCCATAGCCTAACCTAACATGCCCTAACATGTTGATCCAGAGGAAGGCAAAAAAAACCCATGTGGCAAGGAGTAACTCCACCATGGGGAAAAAAATTCCTTCCCGACTCCACATACGGCAATCAGACTAGTTCCCTGGATCAACGCCTTATCAAGGAATCTAGTGTATATACCCTGTAATATTATACTTTTCCAGAAAGGTATCCAGTCCCCTCTTAAATTTAATTAATGAATCACTCATTACAACATCATACGGCAGAGAGTTCCATAGTCTCACTGCTCTTACAGTAAGGAATCCGCGTCTGTTATTATGCTTAAACCTTCTTTCCTCCAGACGTAGAGGATGCCCCCTTGTCCCTGTCTCAGGTCTATGATTAAAAAGATCATCAGAAAGGTCTTTGTACTGTCCCCTCATATATTTATACATTAAAATAAGATCACCCCTTAGTCTTCGTTTTTCCAAACTAAATAGCCCCAAGTGTAATAACCTATCTTGGTATTGCAGACCCCCCAGTCCTCTAATAACCTTGGTCGCTCTTCTCTGCACCCGCTCTAGTTCAGCTATGTCTTTCTTATACACCGGAGACCAGAACTGTGCACAGTATTCTAAGTGTGGTCGAACTAGTGACTTGTATAGAGGTAAAATTATGTTCTCCTCATGAGCATCTATGCCTCTTTTAATACATCCCATTATTTTATTTGCCTTTGTAGCAGCTGCCTGACACTGGCCACTGAATATGAGTCTGTCATCCACCCATACACCCAGGTCTTTTTCATTGATGGTTTTGCCCAGAGTTTTAGAATTAAGCACATAGTTATACATCTTATTACTTCTACCCAAGTGCATGACCTTACATTTATCCCCATTAAAACTCATTTGCCATTTATCAGCCCAAGCTTCTAGTTTACATAAATCATCCTGTAATATAAAATTGTCCTCCCCTGTATTGATTACCCTACAGAGTTTAGTGTCATCTGCAAATATTGAAATTCTACTCTGAATGCCCCCTACAAGGTCATTAATAAATATGTTAAAAAGAAGAGGGCCCAATACTGACCCCTGTGGTACCCCACTGCTAACCGCGACCCAGTCCGAGTGTGCTCCATTAATAACCACCCTTTGTTTCCTATCCCTGAGCCAGCTCTCAACCCACTTACACATATTTTCCCCTATCCCCATTACTCTCATTTTATGTATCAACCTTTTGTGTGGCACCGTATCAAAAGCTTTGGAAAAGTCCATATACACTACGTCCACTGGGTTCCCTTGGTCCAGTCCGGAACTTACCTCTTCATAGAAGCTGATCAAATTAGTCTGACATGAGCGGTCCCTAGTAAACCCGTGCTGATACTGGGTCATGAGGTTATTCCTCTTCAGATACTCCAGTATAGCATCCCTTAGAATGCCCTCCAGGATTTTACCCACAGTAGAGGTTAAACTTACTGGCCTATAATTACCGAGTTCAGTTTTTGCCCCTTTTTTGAATATTGGCACCACATTTGCTATACGCCACTCCTGTGGTACAGACCCTGTTATTATGGACTCTTTAAAGATTAAAAATAATGGTCTATCAATGACTGTACTTAGTTCCTGCAGTACTCGGGGGTGTATCCCATCCGGGCCCGGAGATTTGTCAATTTTAGTTATTTTTAGACGCCGCTGTACTTCCTGCTGGGTTAAGCAGGTGACATTTAATGGGGAATTTTTATCACTAGTCATATTGGCTGCCATGGGATTTTCTTTTGTAAATACTGATGAAAAAAAGTCATTTAGCAGATTGGCTTTTTCCTCATCCTCATCCACCATTTCACCCAGACTATTTTTAAGGGGGCCAACACTGTCATTTTTTAGTTTCTTACTATTTATATAGTTAAAGAATATTTTGGGATTATTTTTACTCTCTCTGGCAATGAGTCTCTCTGTCTCAATCTTTGCTGCCTTGATTTGCTTTTTACAGAATTTATTTAATTTTCTGTATTTATTTAATGCCTCATCACTACCTACTTCCTTTAATTCTCTAAATGCTTTCTTTTTGTTCCTTATTGCGCCCCTAACAGCTCTATTTAGCCATATTGGTTTCCTCCTATTTCTAGTATGTTTATTCCCATACGGTATATACTGTGCACAGGTCCTATCCAAGATGCTAATAAACGTCTCCCATTTTCTTTGTGTATTTTTGTGTCTCAGGATATCGTCCCAGTTAATTGCACCAAGATCCTCTCTCATCCGTTGGAAATTTGCCCTCCTGAAGTTTAGTGTCCTTGTCACCCCCCTACTACCCATCTTATTAAAGGTTACATGAAAACTTATTATTTTATGATCACTAGTCCCCAAGTGACCCCCAACCCTTATATTTGATATGCGGTCTGGCCTGTTGGTTAATATTAGGTCTAGCAGTGCCCCCCTCCTTGTTGGGTCCTGAACCAGCTGTGAAAGGTAATTGTCTCTCATAGTTGTCAAAAACCGATTACCTTTGCTGGAACTGCAGGTTTCTGTTCCCCAATCTATTTCAGGGTAGTTGAAGTCCCCCATAATAATGACTTCTCCTTGAGTCGCAGCTTCATCTATTTGCTTTACGAGGATATTCTCCATTGCTTCCATTATTTTTGGAGATTTATAACAAACCCCTATCAGTAATTTATTATTTTTTCCCCCTCCTCTTATCTCCACCCACAGGGACTCCACATTTTCATTAAATTCACCTATATTATCACGCAGGATGGGTTTTAAGGAAGATTTTACATATAGACACACCCCTCCCCCTCGCTTATCTGTACGGTCATTTCTGAACAGGCTATAGCCCTGCAAGTTAACAGCCCAGTCATGGCTCTCATCCAGCCACGTCTCAGATATCCCCACCATGTCATAATTATGCTCCAACAACATTAGTTCTAATTCGTCCATTTTGTTGGCGAGGCTTCTGGCATTAGTATACATGCACTTGATGTTACTCTCTGTACCTCTATTCTTTCTTAAATTATTAACTGTTCTAACCCCACCCCCCATGCCACCGCCACCCCCAACTTCCTTATTTGTGCCCAGCTCTCTATCTGCACTATCTTCCCCTCCTATAAAATGAATACCCTCCCCCCCAATCCCTAGTTTAAACACTCCTCCAACCTTCTAACCATTTTCTCCCCCAGCACAGCTGCCCCTTCCCCATTGAGGTGCAGCCCGTCCCTAGCGTAGAGCCTGTAGCCCACTGAGAAGTCGGCCCAGTTCTGCAGGAACCCAAACCCCTCCTTCCTACACCAATTCTTGAGCCACTTATTAACCTCCCTAATCTCCCGTTGCCTCTCTGGCGTGGCACGTGGTACAGGCAGTATTTCGGAAAATACCACGTTGGAGGTCCTTGCTTTCAGCTTGCAGCCTAATTCCCTGAAATCATCTTTAAGGACCTTCCACCTACCTCTAACTTTGTCATTTGTGCCAATGTGCACCATGACTGCTGGGTCCTCACCAGCCCCTCCCAGTAATCTGTCCACCCGATCAGCGATGTGTCGGACTCGAGCGCCAGGTAGGCAGCACACCGTCCGACGATCCCTGTCTTTGTGACAGATTGCCCTATCTGTTCCCCTAATAATTGAGTCCCCCACTACCAGCACCTGTCTGGCCTGCCCTGCTCTCCTATTTCCCTCCTTACTGGAGCAGTCACTCCTCCGGCTTTCAGAGGACATGCCTGGCTGCAGCAGTGCTACCCCTGTACTGGCACCCCCCTCATCTGCCAACTTAGCAAACTTATTGGGGTGTGCCAGATCAGGACTAGCCTCCCTGGCACTCTTCCCTCTACCCCGCCTTCTATCTGTCACCCAGCTAACTGCCACACTGTCCTGCAGCTCCATCCTACCATCCCCCTCCTCATCTATCCCATTGAGCGTCTGCTCTGTGAGCAGAAGACTCCTCTCCATATTGTCTATGGATCTCAGTGTTGCCAGCTGCACATTTAGATCCAAAATCTGGGCTTCCAAATGCACAATGTGCTCACATCTCGCACAGCAGTATGCACCCTCGACCGGCTGGTCAAGGACTGCATACATGTGGCAAGATGTACACTGGATGGCATTAACAATTGTGGAGCACATTTCCTAATGGGGATTGCACCACACAGAAACTTTAATTAAAAATAAATACAAAGTATTAATTTAAAAAAAAAAAAAACAGAAGCAATTCCTCCCTTGGAAACTCCCTGATTCCAAAGTCACTGAATCACAAGTCACACACTTACCGCCGTTCACACTTACGCTCAGGTCACACTCAGCTCGCTCACACTCGCTGTGCTGAAGATTTATAGATTTTTTTTTTTTCTCTCTATCTCCCCTCAACAGCAATCCACCTTGCTGTTCAGATGCACTTCCAAAAAGGGCTTGAGCCCCAAACAGCTGCCCCTTATAAACCCTTGATTATGACCGCCCACCCTAAGTTAACACCTTGTGAATATAGCTACTCCCAATTCAGCAATTCACACAAATTCACACAGGTATTTGTTAAAGGCCTTCCAAATACCTCTTCACTGAATCACAAGTCACACACTTACCGCCGTTCACACTTACGCTCAGGTCACACTCAGCTCGCTCACACTCGCTGTGCTGAAGATTTATAGATTTTTTTTTTTTTCTCTCTATCTCCCCTCAACAGCAATCCACCTTGCTGTTCAGATGCACTTCCAAAAAGGGCTTGAGCCCC
Organism: Ranitomeya variabilis; assembly: GCF_051348905.1. Classification (NCBI taxonomy): domain Eukaryota; kingdom Metazoa; phylum Chordata; class Amphibia; order Anura; family Dendrobatidae; genus Ranitomeya; species Ranitomeya variabilis. The sequence continues at coordinate 698,685,576 of NC_135234.1, read as the reverse complement.
AAACAGCTGCCCCTTATAAACCCTTGATTATGACCGCCCACCCTAAGTTAACACCTTGTGAATATAGCTACTCCCAATTCAGCAATTCACACAAATTCACACAGGTATTTGTTAAAGGCCTTCCAAATACCTCTTCACTGAATCACAAGTCACACACTTACCGCCGTTCACACTTACGCTCAGGTCACACTCAGCTCGCTCACACTCGCTGTGCTGAAGATTTATAGATTTTTTTTTTTTTCTCTCTATCTCCCCTCAACAGCAATCCACCTTGCTGTTCAGATGCACTTCCAAAAAGGGCTTGAGCCCCAAACAGCTGCCCCTTATAAACCCTTGATTATGACCGCCCACCCTAAGTTAGCACCTTGTGAATATAGCTACTCCCAATTCAGCAATTCACACAAATTCACACAGGTATTTGTTAAAGGCCTTCCAAATACCTCCTCACTGAATCACAAGTCACACACTTACCGCCGTTCACACTTACGCTCAGGTCACACTCAGCTCGCTCACACTCGCTGTGCTGAAGATTTATAGATTTTTTTTTTTTTCTCTCTATCTCCCCTCAACAGCAATCCACCTTGCTGTTCAGATGCACTTCCAAAAAAAAGGATCTCCTCTCCTAAGTTTAAGCCTCAGTTTATCGGTCCTTAAAAGATTTTGGAAGTCCTTAACCCTGTGTCATTTCGTTTGGACCTCCCGGCATCGTTTGCTATTCATAATGTGTTCCATCGGTCGTTGTTGCGGAGGTATGTGGTGCCTGTGGTTCCTTCGGTTGAGCCTCCTGCCCCTGTGCTGGTTGAGGGAGAATTGGAATACGTGGTGGAGAAGATCTTGGATTCTCGTATTTCTAGACGGAGGCTTCAGTATTTGGTTAAGTGGAAACTCTATGGTCAGGAGGATAATTCCTGGGTTGTCGCCTCTGATGTTCATGCGGCCGATTTGGTTCGTGCCTTCCATGTGGCTTACCCTGATCGCCCTGGGGGTTTTGATGAGGGTTCGGTGACCCCTCCTCAAGGTGGGGGTACTGTTGTGAACTCTGTTTTCAGGCTCCCTCTTGTGGTCACAGATGGTATTGTGTGACTTTGGTTTTTTGGCTCCCCCTGGTGGTTTGGTTTATTATCCTGCGGGTCTGCTGGATCAGCTGCCTCGTTATTCACCAGGGAGGCTCCTATTTAGCTCTGCTTCACTTCCACTTGTTGCCGGCTGTCAATGTATTCAGTGCTATTCTGATTACTCCTGATTATCTCGTTTTCTGCCTCTTCAGGATAAGCTAAGTTCTGTTTGAATATTTTTTGCTCATCTGCCTGCAATATGATTTCTGTGTACTATGAGTCTAGTCCAGCTTGCTAACATGTGATTTCTTTTTGCTGGTAAGCTCTGGGGTACGGAGTTGCTTCCCCCACACCGTTTGTTGGTGCGGGGGCTCGAGCAATCTCTGCGTGGATATTTTGAATAGGGTTTTTTATTGACCGCACAGTTTCCTTCCTATTTTCTGCTATCTAGTATTAGCGGGCCTCATTTGCTAAATCTGATTTCATCTCTGCGTTTGTGCTTTCCCCTTAACTCACCATTAATATTTGTGGGGGGCTATTCTATATCTTTGGGGTCTTCCACTGAGGCAAGTGAGGACTTACTTTCCCTCCAGGAATAGTCAGTTTCTCAGGCCGTGACGAGACGTCTAGGATTTTTAGGTAACGTTCCACGGCTGCCTATAGTTGTTTGCGGATAGGATCAGGTTGCGGTCAATCTAGTTACCACTTCCCCAGAGCTAGTAGTCTGTTCAGTTACTTAGCTAGTCCGACCTGCGATCCTGGCCACTAGGATCATAACACGTACCACTCCCTTCATATTGAGTGGTCCACAAGCAGAATTTTGGGATGGAGTGAATCTTGTGGGGGTAGATGTCAGAGGGAATGCGTTCAGGTTGCTGCTACTGAGGTACCCGCAGATCTTTCTTCTCTCCCAAAACAATATTGGCCCTATGCGGACGTGTTCTCCAAAAGGGCTGCGGAGACCCTTCCCCCTCACCGCCCCTATGACTGTCCTATTGACCTCTTGCCTGGTGCTGAGCCTTCCCAGGGTCGAGTCTACCCATTGTCTCTCTCGGAGACGGAGGCAATGTCTCAGTATATCCAGGAGAATCTGGCAAGAGGATTCATTAGGAAGTCAGTGTCACCTGCAGGGGCAGGGTTCTTCTTCGTGCAGAAGAACGGAGAATTACGTCCATGCATAGATTACAGGGGTCTTAATGCCATCACCATTAAGAACAAGCCCCTGATATCTGAGCTTTTTGATAGGCTTCAGGGATCAAGGTTGTTTACTAAACTAGATCTGCGGGGTGCTTACAACCTGATTCGCATCCATGAGGGGGATGAATGGAAGACGGCTTTTAACACCAGGGATGGGCACTATGAGTTTCTGGTGATGCCATTCGAGCTCTGTAATGCCCCAGCTGTTTTCCAAGACTTTGTTAACTATATCTTTTGGGATATGCTCTCCACCTTGGTTGTAGTCTGTCAGGATGATATTCTCATCTACTCTCCAGATATAGACTCCCACCGGAGAGATGTTTGCAAAGTCTTCGACCTCCTACGGGCAAATTCCCTCTATGCCAAGTTGGAGAAGTGTGTGTTTGAGGGGGAGTCTTTGCCTTTCCTGGGTATATCATATTGGCCAAAGGATTGGCTGTGGATCCCGCCAAGCTACAGGCTGTGATGGACTGGCAGGAACCCCATTCTCTCAAAGTGGTGCAGCGCTTTATAGGGTTCATCAACTATTATCGCCAATTCATTCCCCACTTCTCAACTCACCAAAAAGGGAGCTAATCCCAAATTGTGGTCGGAGGAGGTCTCCAAGGCCTTCCTCTCTATCAAGTCACACTTCACTGGCGCTCCCATTGTACATCGCCCCGATGTTGATAAACCATTTATCATGGAGGTGGATGCCTCTTCCGCCAGAGCTGGAGCAGTCCTCTTCCAGAAGGATGCTCAAGGTCGGAAGCATCCTTGCTTCTTCTTCTCCAAGACCTTCACACCGACAGAGAGGAATTATTCCATCGGGGATAGGGAGTTGCTAGCCATGAAGTTGGCCTTTTTAGAGTGGAGACACCTCCTGGAGGGGGCTCGTTTTCCCTTCCAAGTTTTCAAAAATTTGGTGTATTTGCAAACTGCCCAGCGGCTAAACTCTCACCAGGCCAGATGGTCCCTGTTCTTCTCCCGGTTCCACTTTACCCTCCATTTTCTCTCCAGGGAGAAGAACACTCGTGCCGACTCTCTCTCCCACTCCTTAGTGTCATCAGAGGAGGAGGAGAAGGAGCTTTCGGCTTATTGTCCCTTCAGAGAGCCTGAGGACTGTGGTTCCGGTTTCGCTAGAGTCTGTGCCCCCAGGCAAGACTTTTGTTCCATCTAATTTGCGACCTGAGGTTCTCTCTTGGGCTCACTCATCCAGGGTAGGTGGATATTTTGGGGCCAAGAGGACATCTGAGCTTTTGGCAAGGACGTACTGGTGGCCGCATATGGCCCGTGACGTCGTGGACTGTATTCGGGCATGTGTCTCCTGCGCCAAGAATCGGTCTCCTCGGCAATGGCCTGCTGGGCTACTTTACCCTCTGCCGGTGGCAGACAGGCCCTGGGAGATGGTCAGGATGGACTTCGTGGTAGGCTTACCCAAGTCTCGCAGCTGTACAGTTATCTGAGTAGTCAACGACCATTTTTCTAAAATGGTGCACTTGGTTCCGCTTCCACGGTTACCTTCTGCATGGGCCTTAGTGGCATTGTTCATTAGACATGTTTGCCATCTACATGGCATGCCTGACAAAATTGTAAGTGACCGGGGTCCTCAGTTTGCGTCTCAGTTCTGGAGAGAGCTCTGTCATTTACTCAGCATTGAGCTGAATCTCTCTTCTGCATACCATCTCGAGACGAATGTGTTGGTAGAAAGGGCCAACCAGACTCTGGTCACATACTTGCGACATTTTGTCTCTGCCAGGCAGGATGACTGGGCATCTTTGTTACCTTGGGAGGAATTTGCTTTGAACAATGCCGTAGCCGACTCTACCGGGCAGACACCATTTCTCCTTAATTATGGCCAGCATCTGCGTGTCCCTGTGCCCATGCCCGTGTCATCCACCGATTCTAGGGTGGCAGACTGGGCGGTGGAGGCACGTGACATTTGGGACCGCACACATGATGCCATCCGGGCCTCCAAGGAGAGAATGAGGATTTCTGCTGATGCACACCGGCGCCCCACTCCGACCTTTGCTCCTGGCGACTTAGTGTGGCTCTCCGCCCTTAACATCAGACTGCGAGTTGAGTCCACTAAGTTTGCGCCTCACTACATAGGCCCTTTCAAGGTTCTGGAACAGGTCAACCCTGTGGTCTACTGTTTAGCTATTCCTCCGTGCCTAGGTATCACTGACACTTTTCATGTATCCCTCTTAAAGCCCGTCTACATGTCCTGGTTTTCTGAGTCATCTGCCGGGACATCGGGTTCGTCCACGGATGAGTACGAGGTGAATTCTATCTTGGGGTGCAAGGTGGTACGTGGCAAAAAATACTATCTGGTGGACTGGAAGGGCCACACCTCAGAGGATAGAACCTGGGAACCTGTGGAGCACATTCGGGCTCCGCTGCTTATTGCAGCCTTTGAGTGCAGCGAGGCCCAAGGAGGGGGGTAATGTTAGGCGTCAAGTTCCTGCCGCTGCACAGGGGGAATCTCGAGCCATGTCCGCTGCAGTCTCCCATTCTTCTCCAGCTGCAGTGGAGCCTGCTCAGCAGAGACGTCGGTCCCAGCGCCTGGCCAGGACAGATACTGCACGTTTGGTTACTGCTGCCCTTCCAGGTTCAGCCATTTTAACTAGTGCTGTTCGGCGGGGAGCAGGTGCTCCTGGAACTAAGTCCAGCTTTTCCCCTCCTGAGCATGCCCAGGGGAAGCCCTCTCATTGGAGGTCGGGGGTCACACGCTCCGATCCGGTAGCAGCACCTATTGGTCCACTAGGAAGGTCCTGAACTGCTTCAGCTATAAAAGGTTTGCATGACCGCACGGCCATGTGCTAGTATCATTTGTGTTTGGCAGTTGCCAGTGGATACTCTGCCACACTGTATATAAGTGGTGTGAGTCTGTTTAGCCTTGGGGCTGTACACTCAGGCAGGCAGCTAGCATCAGTGGGGGCAATTAGCCTTGGCTTAGCATCTGGTTCCTTCTTGTGTGCGGTTAGCACAGAAGAGTTCCAGAGCAAGCACACCTTTTAGTTAGGGTTTTAGTCCCTGTGTACAGCGCGACTCTGTGAGGCAACAGAGATGGCTTTCATTTCACATGGGGTGAAGTTTAACCCACGTGTGCGCTCAGTCTCCAACTCTCATTACTTGCAACTGGTATCTCTGCACAGTGGACCCTGGGCTGCGAACGCACCTCGTATCTATCACCCTATTACTTGGTGCGTTCCGCTAGCCCTAATACTATATTTGTGGATACCTATATACAGTTAGGTCCATATATATTTGGACAAAGACAACATTTTTCTAATTTTTGTTATAGACATTACCACATTGAATTTTAAACAAAACAATTCAGATGCAGTTGAAGTTCAGACTTTCAGCTTTCATTTAAGGGTATCCACATTAAAATTGGATGAAGGGTTTAGGAGTTTCAGCACCTTAACATGTGCCACCCTGTTTTTAAAGGGACTAAAAGTAATTGGACAGATTCAATAATTTTAAACAAAAAGGTTCATTTCTAGTACTTGGTTGAAAACCCTTTGTTGGAAATGACTGCCTGAAGTCTTGAACTCATGGACATCACCAGACGCTGTGTTTCCTCCTTTTTGATGCTCTGCCAGGCCTTCACTGCGGTGGGTTTCAGTTGCTGTTTATTTGTGGGTCTTTCTGTCTGAAGTTTAGTCTTTAACAAGTGAAATGCATGCTCAATTGGGTTGAGATCAGGTGACTGACTTGGCCATTCAAAAATATTCCACTTCTTTGCTTTAATAAACTCCTGGGTTGCTTTGGCTTTATGTTTTGGGTCATTGTCCATCTGTAGTATGAAACGATGACCAATCGGTTTGGCTGCATTTGGCTGGATCTGAGCACACAGTATGTCTCTGAATACCTCAGAATTCATTCGGCTGCTTCTGTCCTGTGTCACATCATCAATAAACACTAGTGACCCAGTGCCACTGGCAGCCATGCATGCCCAAGCCAACACATTGCCTCCGCCGTGTGTTACAGATGATGTGGTATGCTTTGGATCATGAGCTGTACATGCCTTCGCCATACTTTTCTCTTTCCATCATTCTGGTAGAGGTTGATCTTGGTTTCATCTGTCCAAAGAATGTTCTTCCCGAACTGTGCTGGCTTTTTTAGATGTTTTTTAGCAAAGTCCAGTCTAGCCTTTTTATTCTTGATGCTTATGAGTGGCTTGCACCGTGCAGTGAACCCTCTGTATTTACTTTCATGCAGTCTTCTCTTTATGGTAGATTTGGATATTGATACGCCGACCTCCTGGAGAGTGTCGGTCACTTGGTTGGCTGTTGTGAAGGGGTTTCTCTTCACCATGGAGATTATTCTGCGATCATCCACCACTGTTGTCTTCCGTGGGCGCCCAGGTCTTTTTGCATTGATGAGTTCACCAGTGCTTTCTTTCTTTCTCAGGATGTACCAAACTGTAGATTTTGCCACTCCTAATATTGTAGGTTTTTTCTGTTTTCGCAGCTTAAGGATGGCTTGTTTCACCTGCATGGAGAGCTCCTTTGACCGCATGTTTACTTCACAGCAAAACCTTCCAAATGCAAGCACCACACCTCAAATCAACTCCAGGCCTTTTATCTGCTTAATTGAGAATGACATAACGAAGGGATTGCCCACACCTGTCCATGAAACAGCCTTGGAGTCAATTGTCCAATTACTTTTGGTCCCTTTAAAAACAGGGTGGCACATGTTAAGGAGCTGAAACTCCTAAACCCTTCATCCGATTTTAATGTGGATACCCTCAAATGAAAGCTGAAAGTCTGAACTTCAACTGCATCTGTATTGTTTTGTTTAAAATTCATTGTGGTTATGTCTATAACCAAAATTCGAAAATGTTGTCTCTGTCCAAATATATATGGACCTAACTGTATAAGTATATATATAAGCCAATGGTGTTATCTGTCTGTTCGCCTTCTTTTTTATGTAATTTTTCTAACATTTGCCTATTTTGCATAAACAAATACACATTTCATACCTTTAAACTCCAGTTTTTCTCCCGTTTTATCAGTGCTTTATTGCTGAGTTGTGAGCTCTGACATTCTCACTTGAACCTTGTCAGGATATGATATGAAATATCATATAAGTTTAGTTGCTCTTCAGCCCATGCTTTGGGCTAAACCCCCCTTCTCTCTCTGGCTCTCCTTGTTTCTCTGTGTGCTTCGGAATGTATGTTAGAAGGGGGTTTTATGGCCCTGGTGTCATAAATTCCAGGCTCGACGAAAGTTACTCGCCCCCTCCCAACTCTATTAGCTGGAACTGGGAAAAATGGCTCCAAAATCTATGGAAGTCCTTTGTTCCATTATTGTTAGATATTGGGCCAAGGACTGGGGCTAAAAGAATCTTAAATAGAGATTGCTAAAGTCCATCGGAGCATCTATCCATCACTCTAAACATGAGCTTCTAACTCCATCAGGTAAAGAGTTTGGATTTCTCTGTAAATATGCATCACAGATAGGACATATTTGATCTCATTAGAATGCCAACGTTAATACGAGATGAATGCTGGGTTTGTTATGACTATGACATGTTTTGTAGCGGAGTTATAGAAATTAGACAAATTTAAGGTTGAATTACTCAGACTGAAGAGAGAGGAGGGTCTAGATAAGCCTGCCCTTTCTGTGATGTCACAGGCTGCAGGTTATAAGTTTCTGGCAGGCTTCCAGCAGTCAGTTTTAGTTTTTTACCTGAAGAGCCCTGACTGGAAGTCCTAATGCACTGGGACAGATGGAAACTCCACTAGCCTGGTTGCCACAAATGATCTGACCACATGTAAGTGTTATTTTCTTATTGTAATCCCTGTTTTTTTTATAATTACCTTGTACATATTTGCAATTGTCTCTCTTTTGTAACATCGTTGTAAAATATTTTGATAAAGCACTGCCTAAACTTTATGGAGTATAATAATTAATACTAGATTCGTTCTCCTGCTCTAAAACGTACCCTGTCTTTTGAAGGGAATTACGCTACTGTGTTGGGTTAGCTTCAGACCTGTTTAATCGGAGCTGGTGGCAGCAATACCGTGTGCAGGCTTTTGGGTGCTGTAGCGACTGCGGCGTTGATAATTATTGTTCCTGCCTGAGTGGGAGTAGTTTATCGCGTCGCTGCAGTGTGCCCAATAGCCAGTACATAGCAGGCAGCCTTTCTGGCGACTAATTACCCTAGGTGCAGTACCTAATCTGACCTGAGAGTAAGGGGTCGCCAGAGAGCTGCAAGTGTTAAGTGGAACTGTAAGCGGGATACATAAGTCCCTGCAGTTCGTGGTATATTGCAGAGCAGTGGGATACCTAGAATAAGCCCCTGCTGTAAGCTAAGAGGTCAATAGCCTTGTCTGTGTCTTTTTTATCACATTGTGGAGTGGAGGGATAACTAAGATGAGCCCCCTGCACATGTGATAGCCGTCTGTTGGCCTAAAGTCACCCCGATCCGTGACGTAGGGGTGACGGTCACATTGTGGATCCCTGACATATTGGTGAAAGCGGTCAGGGGTTCGTGACAAATTGGTGGCAGTGGTGGGATATTAGAGCATTAGTGATTTGGTTTGAGCAATCACTCCTCTCACTAAAAACTTGCAGAAAGTTCTTGCGAGGACTCTGCGCAAATAAGTCTGGGGAAAGAACTCAGTGTTTATTAGTCCTGAGACAATTGTGTACTGGTAATTATCCCCTCCCTTTCTCTTAATTTTTCTATCCTATCTTTTATTTGGCAACCATGGCTGCGATAGGAGAAGCCTGGTACACCCAGCAGAAGAGGGACACTCTTGCTGGGATATGCATGTACTGTACCATGGCCTGAACTCCCAGGGAAAGACCAAGACTCAAATGGTTGCTGAACTGGTGCAATGGGAAGCTGCTCTAGACCACTCTCAGAGCCCAGTGGCTGCAGAAGCCAGCACAAGCGAACATGGTGCTGCAGCAGAGGTCCAACCACTGAATGCTGGCCCTATTAGCAATCAGGGCGAAATGGACCCCCACCTGCTGGCGGCCTTGAAAGAACTCCCCACTGACGACCATGATGGACGTCTGCAGCTGATCCAGCAATACTGGCAGGAGGCCGAGGCCCGAGCCGAGCGAGAGGCCCAGTGAGCCGAGCGGCAAGCGGAGCGGGAGTACCAGCTGCAGATGGCCCAACTGCAAATGCAAGGGTCGTCCCAGTCCAGCCGTGAGCCCAGCAGCGCTCAGATACCAAAGCCCCGGCCCGATCACTTCCCTGTTATGGAAAAGGACGGGGACTTGGACACTTTTCTGCGGGCTTTTGAGAAAGCCTGCAGACAGTACCGACTGCCTACAGATGAATGAGCCCGGTACCTGACACCAGGGCTGAGAGGCAAAGCTCTGGAGGCGTTTGCTGCACTCCCTCAAGAACAAGATTGTGACTATGAGGCCATCAAGCAGGCTCTGATAGCCAAGTACCAGCTTACACCCGAGGTGTACCGTAGAAAGTTCCGGACCCTCCAACGTGGCCCACACGACAGTTACAGTGATGTGCATGGACTGGGGACCCACTTTGACAAGTGGACCCAAGGACTGTCAGTGACCACCTTTGCACAGCTGCGAGACCTGATGATCAAAGACCAGTTCTTCCATCTTTGCCCAGCTGAGGTGCGACAGTTCATGATGGACAGAGAACCCAAAGACGTAACGAAAGCAGCGCAGATTGCCGATGCCTATGAGGCCAAACGTAGATCAGAAGTGCGGAAGCCAGTCACCACCAGCTGGAGAGGGGGTAAGCCTGCAACCAACGCCAATACCCTTGCCAGCCAACACACCAGAGGTCCTGTCCCCGTGGCCAACAGCACCAGACCTACCACCGAACCTCGCCAATGTTACCACTGCAGGCGGCCTGGTCATATCAGTCCCAACTGTCCAGACAAGCAGAAGAACCCCTCATCCCAGGCCCCAGGGCCTAATGCAGCAGTTCTTTTGGTGGGTGGTGTGGCTGGGAGGGTGTGTGACAACATACAGCACGTCACCATGGGAGGCCATGTTGCTACAGGCCTCAAAGACACCGGGGCTGAACGAACCCTCATCCGACCCGAACTGGCGGCCCCTGAAGAAATCATTCCGGGGAAAACCCTAACTGTCACTGGGATTGGGGGCATCAGCTGTCCCATGCCAATGGCCCGGGTTTATATTGATTGGGGTGCTGGGAGCGGGGTGAAGGAAGTGGGGCTGTCTGATAATTTGCCCACTGATGTTTTGTTGGGGACTGATTTGGGGAGGTTGGTTGCATACTACGTCCCTGACACCCCTCCCCAATCTGCTAATAAGGGTAACGTTAACCCTGATGATGATGATGGGAAATCGCATGTGTTACCTGACCATGCTTTATCTTGTAATGATGCATCTGATAACCATTTTTTCCCTAGGATTGATGGTGAAAATGTTGTACCTGTGCCAACTGAACCTGATACTGATTTTTCTGTGAAAGTTGATGTGTCCATAGGTACAGGAGTGCTCAGCCACGTCGCTCTGCGGAGTGAGATGGCTGAGGAACCCCTAGCAGGGGCAAGAATCGTGCTACAGAAAATGGGGAGATGCATGGGAACCGTGAGAAAGGTGACACCATGAAATTGACCAGTGCCACCGAGGAAGGTAACTGGCCCATAAGTAGCACTGCCCCTGAAATGTTGGGGGTGGATGGGGAGGTAGAGCCCATAGCAGCGCCGGCTGATGGGTCTGTAGAAACCCCCGGGGAGACAGCCTACGTAGCTGCTGTCACCCACAGTCAGAGTGCCCGGAACGCAGATAACTGTCTGCCTCCCGGACCCTCCTCAGTCATCAGTGTGACTGAACCAGAGGTGGACCCAGAGCAGGTCCCAGAGGGCTCCCGTGGGAAGGGACCCTGACATCGCTTCTGTCTTCCCCTAGTCAGGAGTTTCAGGCCTCTCTGCACACAGATGCAAGCCTAGACAGTTTGAGACAACTCGCCGGGACGCGCTTCTCCGAGACTGATAAGGAGAGGGTGTTCTGGGAAAGAGGAAGGTTGTACCGGGAGACAGTACCCGGAAAATCGCAAAAGGAGTGGTTGAGGGAAAGACAGCTGGTCGTCCCGCAGCAATTCCGGGGTGAGTTGTTACGGATTGCCCATGAGATCCCGCTAGCTGGACACTTGGGGATCAGCAAAACTAAGGCCCGGCTGTCTCAACACTTCTATTGGCCTAAGATGGGGACAGATATGTCAAACTACTGCCGCTCCTGTGTCACCTGTCAAAGAGTGGGGAAGGCGGGGCCTGCTATTAAGGCTCCCCTGATCCCTTTGCCAGTGATAGAGGAGCCTTTCCAGAGGATCGCGGTGGACATTGTGGGCCCACTGGCCGTCCCCAGCAGCTCTGGAAAGCAATATATTCTTACTGTGGTAGACTATGCTACCCGGTACCCAGAGGCAGTAGCTCTGTCTTCAACTAGGGCAGATAAGGTGGCGGATGCCCTGTTGGCCATCTTTTCACGTGTAGGATTTCCCAGGGAAATGCTTACTGATCAAGGGACCCAATTTATGTCTCGCCTAATGGAGGCTCTCTGTAAGAGAATGCAGGTGAAGCACCTGGTATCGAGTGCGTATCACCCACAGACCAATGGCTTGTGTGAACGCTTCAATGGTACCCTCAAACAGATGCTACGCATGCTGGTTGAGAGTCAAGGGCGCGACTGGGAGCGGTACCTCCCACACCTGCTGTTCGCTTACTGAGAGGTTCCGCAGGCCTCGATGGGGTTCTCCCCCTTCGAGCTTCTGTACGGCAGGCGAGTCCGGGGACCCCTTGGGTTGGTAAGAGAATCCTGGGAAGATGAGCCGAACCCTTCTGAAGTTTCCATAGTGGAGTATGTCATGCGCTTCCGTGACAAGATGCAGACCTTGACGCAGTTGGTGCATGACAACATGACGTAGGCTCAGGCTGATCAGAAGCACTGGTACGACCAGAACGCCCGGGAGCGGACCTACCACGTGGGTCAAAAGGTGTGGGTGCTGGTCCCCGTACCAATGGATAAGCTTCAGGCAGCTTGGGAGGGCCCGTACATCGTCCACCAACAGCTCAACCCGGTCACCTACGTGGTCACGCTTGACCACGCCCAGGGTAGGCGAATGGCCTTTCACTTCAACATGATGAAGGCTCATCACGAACGTGAACCTTTCGGCCTACCGGTCTGCAGCACACCCGAAGACGGGAAGGAAGACGCCCTCCTGGACATGCTGGCCCAAGCCAAGGCCAGTGGGTCCATCGAGGACGTGGAGGTAAGCGCCTCGCTAACTGAACCACAGCGGTTGCAGTTGCAAACCACCCTGGAACCCTTCCGGGTCATGTTTTCCAACTGACCTGGAAGGACTAACTTAGCAGTCCAGGAAGTGGACACCGGGAATCACGCCCCACTACGGCGAACACCCTATCGAATCTCTGACCAGGTGCAGCAAATTATGCGCCAGGAGATCGATGAGATGTTACAGCTGGGGGTGATTCGACGGTCAAAGAGCGCGTGGGCCTCACCTGTAGTTCTCGTGCCAAAGAAAGACCGGTCCACCCGGTTCTGCGTGGACTACAGGGGGCTCAATGCCATCACAGCCTCTGACGCGCACCCAATGCTGTGCATCGAGGAGCTGCTTGAGAAGTTAGCTGGCGCAAAATACCTGACGATAATGGATCTGAGTCAAGGATACTGGCAGATTCCCCTGAGCCCCGAGGCGCAGGAGAAGTCCGCCTTTATCACACCCTTTGGACTGTACGAGTCCACGGTCATGCCCTTCGGCATGAAGAATGCCCCTGCCACTTTCCAGCGGATGGTCAACCTCCTGCTTCAGGGACTGGAGAATTACACAGTGGCGTACTTGGATGACATTGCCATCTTCAGTCCCTCCTGGGAGGAACACCTGCAGCATCTCGAGGAGGTGCTCAGGCGAATTCACCAAGCAGGACTGACTATCAAGCCGGGAAAGTGCCAGATGTGTTATGACCCCAATGGCGAGGGTCTCAGAGGAACGTGGAAGTCTGCAGAATACAAAAATCCAGCTCATAGGGCAGTGGTAGCTGGGTTGACCATATATCTACTCCTAACGCCAACACTAGAAGTAGCCGGGGATCATTCCTACGTTGATTCTAGATGACACGCTCCAGCCGGAGAATCTAGCTACCCCTAGTAGAGGAAAACAAAAGACTTTTCTTGCCTCCAGAGAAGGGGACCCCAAAGCTGGATAGAAGCCCCCCACAAATAATAACGGTGAGGTAAGAGGAAATGACAAACACAGAAATGAACCAGGTTTAGCACAGAGAGGCCCGCTTACTGATAGCAGAATAAAGAAAGGTAACTTATATGGTCAACAAAAACCCTATCAAAATCCACACTGGAAATTCAAGAACCCCCGAACCGTCTAACGGTCCGGGGGGAGAACACCAGCCCCCTAGAGCTTCCAGCAAAGGTCAGGATATATATTTGGAACAAGCTGGACAAAAATACAAAACCAAAACAAAATAGCAAAAAGCAAAAAGCGGACTTAGCTGATATAACTGGAACCAGGATCAGTAGACAAGAGCACAGCAGACTAGCTCTGATAACTACGTTGCCAGGCATTGAACTGAAGGTCCAGGGAGCTTAAATAGCAACACCCTTAACTAACGACCCAGGTGCGGATAAAAGGAATGACAGAAAAACCAGAGTCAAAAAACTAGTAACCACTAGAGGGAGCAAAAAGTAAATTCACAACAGTACCCCCCCCTTAGTGAGGGGTCACCGAACCCTCACCACGACCACCAGGGCGATCAGGATGAGCGGCATGAAAGGCACGAACTAAATCGGCCGCATGAACATCAGAGGCGACCACCCAGGAATTATCCTCCTGACCATAGCCCTTCCACTTGACCAGGTACTGAAGCCTCCGCCTGGAGAGGCGAGAATCCAAGATCTTCTCCACCACGTACTCCAACTCGCCCTCAACCAACACCGGAGCAGGAGGCTCAGCAGAAGGAACTACAGGCACAATGTACCGCCGCAACAAGGACCTATGAAATACATTGTGAATAGCAAACGACACAGGAAGATCCAGACGAAAAGATACAGGATTAAGGATTTCCAATATCTTGTAAGGCCCAATAAAACGAGGTTTAAATTTGGGAGAGGAGACCTTCATAGGAACAAAGCGGGAAGAAAGCCATACCAAATCCCCAACGCGTAGTCGGGGACCCACACCGCGGCGGCGGTTGGCAAAGCGCTGAGCCCTCTCCTGTGACAACTTCAAGTTGTCCACCACATGATTCCAGATCCGCTGCAACCTATCCACCACAGAATCCACCCCAGGACAGTCAGAAGGCTCCACATGACCCGAAGAAAAGCGAGGATGGAAACCAGAGTTGCAGAAAAAAGGCGAAACCAAGGTGGCGGAACTAGCCCGATTATTAAGGGCAAACTCAGCCAACGGCAAGAATGTCACCCAATCGTCCTGATCAGCAGAGACAAAACACCTCAAATAAGCCTCCAAAGTCTGATTGGTTCGCTCCGTCTGTCCATTAGTCTGAGGATGGAAAGCAGACGAAAACGACAAATCAATGCCCATCCTACTACAAAAGGATCGCCAGAATCTGGAAACGAACTGGGATCCTCTGTCTGACACAATATTCTCAGGGATGCCGTGCAAACGAACCACGTTCTGGAAAAACACAGGAACCAGATCGGAAGAGGAAGGCAGCTTAGGCAAAGGAACCAAATGGACCATCTTTGAGAAGCGATCACATATCACCCAGATAACGGACATGCCCTGGGATAGCGGAAGATCAGAAATGAAATCCATGGAGATATGTGTCCAAGGTCTCTTCGGGACAGGCAAGGGCAAGAGCAAACCGCTGGCACGAGAACAGCAAGGCTTAGCTCGAGCACAAGTCCCACAGGACTGCACAAATGACCGCACATCCCTTGACAAGGAAGGCCACCAAAAGGACCTGGCCACCAGATCTCTGGTGCCAAAAATTCCTGGGTGACCTGCCAACACCGAGGAATGAACCTCGGAAATGACTCTGCTGGTCCACTTATCCGGGACAAACAGTCTGTCAGGTGGACAAGACTCAGGCCTATCAGCCTGAAATCTCTGCAACACACGTCGCAGATCCGGAGAAATAGCTGACAAGATAACTCCATCTTTAAGAATACCAACAGGATCAGCGACTCCAGGAGCATCAGGCACAAAGCTCCTAGAAAGAGCATCGGCCTTCACATTCTTTGAACCTGGTAAATACGAGACAACAAAATCAAAGCGGGAGAAAAACAATGACCAGCGGGCCTGTCTCGGATTAAGGCGTTTAGCAGACTCGAGATACATCAGATTTTTGTGATCAGTCAAGACCACCACACGATGCTTAGCACCCTCGAGCCAATGACGCCACTCCTCAAATGCCCATTTCATGGCCAACAACTCCCGATTGCCCACATCATAATTTCGCTCGGCAGGCGAAAACTTCCTAGAGAAAAAGGCACAAGGTTTCATAACAGAGCAACCAGGGCCTCTCTGCGACAAAACGGCCCCTGCTCCAATCTCTGAAGCATCCACCTCAACCTGAAAGGGAAGTGAGACATCGGGCTGGCACAAAACAGGCGCCGAAGTAAACCGGCGTTTCAACTCCTGGAAAGCCTCCACGGCAGCAGGAGCCCAGTTAGCTACATCGGAGCCCTTCTTGGTCATATCCGTCAAAGGTTTCACAATGCTAGAAAAATTAGCGATAAAACGACGGTAGAAGTTAGCGAAACCCAAGAACTTCTGTAGACTCTTAACTGACGAGGGCTGAGTCCAATCAAGAATAGCTCGGACCTTGACTGGGTCCATCTCCACAGCAGAAGGGGAAAAAATGAACCCCAAAAAGGGAACCTTCTGTACACCAAAGAGACACTTTGAGCCCTTGACAAACAAAGAATTTTCACGAAAAATTTTAAAGACCAACCTGACCTGCTCCACATGCGAATCCCAATTATCAGAAAAAACCAAAATATCATCCAGATAAACAATCAAAAATTTATCCAGATACTTCCGGAAAATGTCATGCATAAAGGACTGAAAAACTGAAGGCGCATTGGAGAGCCCAAAAGGCATCACCAAGTACTCAAAATGACCTTCGGGCGTATTGAATGCGGTTTTCCATTCATCACCTTGCTTAATGCGCACAAGGTTGTACGCACCACGAAGATCTATCTTGGTGAACCACTTGGCACCTTTAATCCGGGCAAACAAGTCAGACAACAGCGGTAAAGGATACTGAAATTTGACAGTGATCTTATTTAAAAGCCGATAATCAATACAAGGTCTCAAAGATCCGTCCTTTTTTGCCACAAAAAAGAATCCCGCACCAAGAGGGGAAGAAGACGGACGAATATGTCCTTTCTCTAGAGACTCCTTGATATATGAACGCATAGCGGTATGTTCAGGTACCGACAGATTAAACAGTCTTCCCTTAGGAAATTTACTGCCTGGGATCAAATCTATAGCACAGTCACAGTCCCTATGAGGAGGCAGTGCACTGGACTCAGACTCACTGAAGACATCCTGATAATCAGACAAATACTCCGGAACTTCCGAAGGCGTAGAAGAAGCAATAGACACAGGCAGGGAATCCCCATGAATACCACGACAGCCCCAACTTGAGACTGACATAGCCTTCCAGTCCAGGACTGGATTATGGGTCTGTAACCATGGCAGCCCTAAAACAACCAAATCATGCATTTTATGTAAAACCAGGAAACGTATCACCTCGCGGTGTTCAGGAGTCATGCACATGGTAACCTGTGTCCAATACTGCGGTTTATTTGCTGCCAATGGCGTAGCATCAATACCCCTAAGAGGAATAGGATTTTCTAATGGTTCAAGAGTAAAACCACAGTGCTTAGCAAATGACAGATCCATAAGACTCAGGGCAGCACCTGAATCTACAAACGCCATGACAGGAAAAGACGACAGTGAGCAAATCAAAGTTACAGACAGAATCAATTTAGGTTGCAAATTACCAACGGTGACAGGACTAACAACCTTAGCTATACGTTTAGAGCATGCTGAGATAATATGTGTAGAATCACCACAGTAGTAGCACAAGCCATTCCGGCGTCTATGAATTTTCCGCTCATTTCTAGTCAGGATTCTATCACATTGCATTAAATCAGGTGTCTGTTCAGACAACACCATGAGGGAATTTGCGATTTTTCTATCACATTGCACCGAATTAGGTGTCTGTTCAGACAACACCATGAGGGAATTTGCGGTTTTGCGCTCCCGCAACCGCCGGTCAATTTGAATAGCCAGTGCCATAGTATCATTCAGACCTGTGGGAATGGGAAAACCCACCATAACATTCTTAATGGCTTCAGAAAGGCCATTTCTAAAATTAGCGGCCAGTGCACACTCGTTCCAATGTGTCAGCACGGACCATTTCCGAAATTTTTGGCAGTACACTTCAGCCTCGTCCTGCCCCTGAGACATAGCCAGCAAGGCCTTTTCTGCCTGAATCTCAAGATTGGGTTCCTCATAAAGTAAACCGAGCGCCAGAAAAAACGCATTAATATCAGCCAATGCCGGATCTCCTGGCGCCAGCGAAAAAGCCCAATCCTGAGGGTCGCCCCGTAAGAACGAAATAACAATTTTTACTTGCTGAGCAGAGTCTCCAGATGAACAGGGTCTCAGGGACAAAAACAATTTACAATTATTCACAAAATTCCTAAACTTAAACCTGTCTCCGGAAAACAGTTCAGGAATCGGTATTTTAGGTTCTGACCTAGGATTACTGATAACATAGTCTTGTATGCCCTGCACACGAGTAGCCAGCTGGTCCACACTTGTAATCAAGGTCTGGACATTCATGTCTGCAGCAAGCATAGCCACTCTGAGGTAAAGGGGAAGAAGAAAAAAAAAAAAAACTCAGAATCTTCTTTCTTATAATCCCTCTTCTGCAATGCATTAAACATTTAATACTGGCCTGGCAAACTGTTATGACCCCAATGGCGAGGGTCTCAGAGGAACGTGGAAGTCTGCAGAATACAAAAATCCAGCTCATAGGGCAGTGGTAGCTGGGTTGACCATATATCTACTCCTAACGCCAACACTAGAAGTAGCCGGGGATCATTCCTACGTTGATTCTAGATGACACGCTCCAGCCGGAGAATCTAGCTACCCCTAGTAGAGGAAAACAAAAGACCTTTCTTGCCTCCAGAGAAGGGGACCCCAAAGCTGGATAGAAGCCCCCCACAAATAATAACGGTGAGGTAAGAGGAAATGACAAACACAGAAATGAACCAGGTTTAGCACAGAGAGGCCCGCTTACTGATAGCAGAATAAAGAAAGGTAACTTATATGGTCAACAAAAACCCTATCAAAATCCACACTGGAAATTCAAGAACCCCCGAACCGTCTAACGGTCCGGGGGGAGAACACCAGCCCCCTAGAGCTTCCAGCAAAGGTCAGGATATATATTTGGAACAAGCTGGACAAAAATACAAAAACCAAAACAAAATAGCAAAAAGCAAAAAGCGGACTTAGCTGATATAACTGGAACCAGGATCAGTAGACAAGAGCACAGCAGACTAGCTCTGATAACTACGTTGCCAGGCATTGAACTGAAGGTCCAGGGAGCTTAAATAGCAACACCCTTAACTAACGACCCAGGTGCGGATAAAAGGAATGACAGAAAAACCAGAGTCAAAAAACTAGTAACCACTAGAGGGAGCAAAAAGTAAATTCACAACACAGATGGGCATGAGGGAGGTAAACTACCTGGGGCACCGGGTAGGCGGAAACACCCTAAAGCCAGAGCCTGAGAAAGTGGGCGCGATCGTGAACTGGCCCACTCCCAGGACCAAGAAACAGGTGATGTCCTTCCTGGGCACTGCAGGGTACTATAGGCGCTTCGTACAGCACTATAGTAGCCTGGCAAAACTTTTGACGGACCTCACCAGGAAGAAGCTACCCCACATCATCAACTGGACAGATGGCTGTGAGGGGGCCTTCCAGGCGTTGAAAACCGCTCTGTGCAACGCCATTGTGTTGAAAGCAGTCGACAGCAGTCAACCATTCTTAGTACAGACTGATGCCAGCGAGTTTGGCCTCGGTGCTGTGCTCAGCCAGGTTGACTCGGAGGACCAAGAGCACCCCGTGTTGTACCTGAGCCGGAAACTTTTGCCGAGGGAAGTGGCCTACTCCACCATCGAGAAGGAGTGCCTGGCCATAGTCTGGGCCCTGCAGTGCTTGCAGCCCTACTTGTACGGTCGCACCTTCACTGTGGTGACCGACCACAACCCTCTGCGCTGGCTAAACGCCATGTGTGGGACCAACGGCAGGTTGCTACGCTGGAGCCTTGCCCTTCAGCAGTTTGACTTCACCATTGAACACAAAATGGGCAGGGAGCATAGGAATGCAGATGGACTGTCCCGCCAGGGTAAACCTACTGAGGTGCGCATGGAGGCATACCGTGGGGTTCTGCCTCCCTAGCGCACACCAAAAGGGGGAGGTGTCACGATATGATATGAAATATCATATAAGTTTAGTTGCTCTTCAGCCCATGCTTTGGGCTAAGCCCCCCTTCTCTCTCTGGCTCTCCTTGTTTCTCTGTGTGCTTTGGAATGTATGTTAGAAGGGGGTTTTATGGCCCTGGTGTCATAAATTCCAGGCTCGACGAAAGTTACTCGCCCCCTCCCAACTCTACTAGCTGGAACTGGGAAAAATGGCTCCAAAATCTATGGAAGTCCTTTGTTCCATTATTGTTAGATATTGGGCCAAGGACTGGGGCTAAGAGAATCTTAAATAGAGATTGCTAAAGTCCATCGGAGCATCTATCCATCACTCTAAACATGAGCTTCTAACTCCATCAGGTAAAGAGTTTGGATTTCTCTGTAAATATGCATTACAGATAGGACATATTTGATCTCATTAGAATGCCAACGTTAATACGAGATGAATGCTGGGTTTGTTATGACTATGACATGTTTTGTAGCGGAGTTATAGAAATTAGACAAATTTAAGGTTGAATTACTCAGACTGAAGAGAGAGGAGGGTCTGGATAAGCCTGCCCTTTCTGGATGTCACAGGCTGCAGGTTATAAGTTTCTGGCAGGCTTCCAGCAGTCAGTTTTAGTTTTTTACCTGAAGAGCCCTGACTGCAAGTCCTAATGCACTGGGACAGATGGAAACTCCACTAGCCTGGTTGCCACAAATGATCTGACCACATGTAAGTGTTATTTTCTTATTGTAATCCCTGTTTTTTTATAATTACCTTGTACATATTTGCAATTGTCTCTCTTTTGTAACATCTTTGTAAAATATTTTGATAAAGCACTGCCTAAACTTTATGGAGTATAATAATTAATACTAGATTCGTTCTCCTGCTCTAAAACGTACCCTGTCTCTTGAAGGGAATTACGCTACTGTGTTGGATTAGCTTCAGACCTGTTTAATCGGAGTTGGTGGCAGCAATACCGTGTGCAGGCTTTTGGGTGCTGTAGCGACTGCGGCGTTGATAATTATTGTTCCTGCCTGAGTGGGAGTAGTTTATCGCGTCGCTGCAGCGTGCCCAATAGCCAGTACATAGCAGGCAGCCTTTCTGGCGACTAATTACCCTAGGTGCAGTACCTAATCTGACCTGAGAGAAAGGGGGGCGCCAGAGAGCTGCAAGTGTTAAGTGGAACTGTAAGCGGGATACATAAGTCCCTGCAGTTCGTGGTATATTGCAGAGCAGTGGGATACCTAGAATAAGCCCCTGCTGTAAGCTAAGAGGTCAATAGCCTTGTGTGTGTCTTTTTATCACATTGTGGAGTGGAGGGATAACTAAGATAAGCCCCCTGCACATGTGATAGCCGTCTGTTGGCCTAAAGTCACCCCGATCCGTGACTTAGGGGTGACGGTCACGGTGTGGATCCCTGACATATTGGTGAAAGCGGTCAGGGGTTTGTGACATACCTAAATCCCCCTAAACAGACTGCTGCATTCCCTGCCTCAGCTTTTATACAGGTGATAATACTCACTTCTGATTGACTGCACTGCACAATACAATGTGATGTGATAACGGCAAAACATTATGATAAAGTTAGCTGGGCTACACTTGATATAATGTAAGCCTTCTCTGGCTGATACAATCATCTTCAAATGTGTAAAATGGAGTTAGGCATTTTTTTGGTGATTCACACAAATTGATTTGCATATTGTTCACTGGGAAAAGAATATTTCAATTCAACACAATTTGATTTGCATCAATTCTCTCATCTCTACTGATCAGCTTTCCAAGAGTGTGGTGGAGAGGACACATGCTCTGCCTTACAGCAATTCACAGACACTGCTGATGTGTTCTACATAGAATTCCCTCACTCTGACCTTGACGCTGAGTTATATTCAGTGCTTCTTGATACAGATCAGAGGAGATATGTATTCTATCAAGTGTTTTGGATGAGAATAGCAGAAGTAATATATGATAATTGGAAATATGCAGCTTCATGACCTTGACATTCAAGGGAAAGAAGTGGAATTTCGTCTATATATGCCTTTCTGTGAATAATGAATCATTTATTACCCATAGAACTCATGAATATTCACCTTAGGTCAAAGCTTATACACTGCTTATACATGATCATGCATAACTCTAGTTTGGTCCAAGAGAAGTTCGAGTCGATTCTGGACAATATTCTGGCTATCATGATATTGTGGATACCTCTTAGTCTACAGGGTAAGTTCAGATCCTGGATATTTATATAACCTTAAACATGTAGTTAATATCCAAAAATGGAGTAATACAATTCTCAGAATGGAACCAAGTGAGCTGATAATCGTATATCTAACTGTAGGACAGAATCCCAGTTCGATTTGGATCTGTAGATAGAGTTGAATGATGGGGTCATGCGACAGTATAAAAAATCATTTAGAGTTGCATCCAGAAAAGTGAGACAATTTTCATTTTATGCAGTCCGTGTGCAATCTGTTTTATTTTTCTTTTACAGTCTTCTATGTTACAGAATTGCAATATATCTATAAACATCAGATTATATACTGTGGCTCCGTATGTCATCCAATTTGTTTTCTTACACGCATATTTTTGAATGGCCGAGTCTCATCCGGTTTTTGGAGGAAAATCTTGTGTGCTACGATTTTATTACATGTATATTGTGCAAAATTTTTGAGGGCATTATAAGAAGTGACCTGCAGAAATATATTGCAGAGAATAATATAATAACTGACAACCAGCATGGATTCATGAAGAATAAGTCGTGTCTAACTAACATGCTGGGTTTCTATGAGGAGGTGGGTGCAAATCTGGGTGTAGGTAATGCGGCTGATGTGATTTATATGGACTCTGCCAAGGCATTTGATACAGTTCCACATAACAGCCTTACACTGAAGCTACAGAATCAAGGACTGGGGGTGGGGGCAACTATATGCAGATGGATAAGGAATTGACTAAATGACCAGAAACAAAGAGTTGTCATAAATGGTGCGTTCTCTAAATGGGATATAGTCAGCAGTAGGGGACCGCAGGGATCTGTGCTAGGACCAATTCTTTTTAACCTCTTTATTAATGACCTTGTGGAGTGGATTGAGAGTAAAGTGTCAGTCTTTGCCGACGACACCAAACTATGTAAGATATTAAAATCTGACCTTGACATTACAATATTGCAAAACGATCTGAATAAGATGACCGAATGGACAAACACTTGGAAAATTATATTTAATGTACAGTAGATAAATGTAGAGTAATGCACCTAGGATGGTGCAATCCTATTGCTGCAGATACAGCTCTGGCAAAAATTAAGAGACCACTGCAAAATGTTCAGTTTGTCTGATTTTTCTCTTTATAGGTATATTTTTGAGTAAAATGTCAGTTTTTCATTTATTCTATAAACCACTGACAACATGTCTCCGAAGTTCCAACCAATACATTTTGTATTTTTTTTTTCCTGAAAACGAGAAATGGTGAAAATTTTAAAAAAACAAAACAGTGCTTTCAGACCTCAAATTATGCAAAGAAAATAAGTTCATACATAATCATTTAGAAACAACAATACTAATGTTTTAACTCAGGAAGAGTTCAGAAATCAATATGTTGTGGAATAACTATGATTTTTAATCACAGCTTTCATGCGTCTTGGCATGCATTCCACCAGTTTTTCACACTGCTTCTGGTGCAAAAATTGAAGCGGTTCTTCTTTGTTTGATGGCTTGTGACTATCCATCATCCTCTTGATTACATTCCCAAGGTTTTCAATGGGGTTCAGGTCTGGAGATTGGGCTGCCCATGACACGGTTTTGATGTGGTGGTCTCTTAAGTTTTGCCAAAGCTGTACATTAAATGGGAGCATACTTGGGACTACAGAACAGGAGAAGGACTTGGGTATTCTGGTTACAAGTAAGCTGAGCAGCAGTACTCAATGTTAAGCAGCAGCTGCAAAAGCAAACAAGATTTTAGGATGTATAAAAAGAGATAAAATCCTGCAATCCTTACACATTACTACCCCTTTATAAATCACTGGTGAGGCCTCATCTAGAATATGGAATCCATTTTTGGGCTCCACATTTTAAAAAGGATATTCAGAAGTTAGAATCAGTTCGATGGGCAGCTAGATTATTACAAGGGACAATAAATAATGAGGAGAGGTTGGGCTTGTTTAGCTTAGAAAAAAAGATGCCTCAGAGGAGATCTCATTTACATGTATACATATATGTGTGGTCAGTATAAAACCCTGGCACATGACTTGTTCCTTCCAAGGACCATGCTGAAGACTAGGAGCACTCATTTCGGGTGGAAGAAAGGTGATTCCGATAGCTGCGGAATATGTTGGCACTATATAAATAAAATTATTATTATCATTTATTATTAGCTAAACAGGAAAGGGTTCTTTACAGTTAGAGCAGTCAGACTGTGGAATGTCCGACCACAGGAGGTAGTAATGGCAGACACTATAACAGCTTTTAAAAAAGGGCTGGACGATTTCCTTGATACATATTGTGGGTTATAGCTAGATTAGTGACAAAATGTACAGTAGGTGGAGAAAGGTTGAATTTTGATGGACCTAGGACTTTATTCAGTCTACGTAACTATATTCAGTCAGTAAAAAAAAATCGTTCATCTGCACTACCCCATTGAATAACTTTTTTTTTCAAATGAGCTCCATTTTTTAATGGATAGCAGTCAGACTGAAAATACGGTTGAGTATTCCTTTATTCCCTATATCCAATTACTCATTCGCTTATCAGAATCCAACCTTTTCTCACCTTTGAAACTGCAAAAACTCTTGTTGCTCTTATTCATTCTTGTCTGGACTACTGCAACTGTTTACTGATTGGTCTCCCTCTTACCAAACTTTCTCCTCTCCAGTCTGTCCTGAATGCAGCAGCCAGGGTTGTATGTCTCTCGAGCTGCTTCACCGATGCCTCCGCCTTGTGGCAATCATTGCACTGGTTACCCATTCACTACAGAATGCAATACTAATTTATCTCTCTCACCTACAAAGCTCTCCACAGTTCTTCCCTTACCCTATATCTCTTCCCTTATGTCTGTCTACCACCCAACTCGTTCTTTCCACTCTGCAACTAATCTAAGACTAACATCATCCATAATCTGAACCCCACAATTTTGTCTTCAAAACTTCTCTAGTGCTGCACCAGTTTTCTGGAATACATTACCCAGGACGATCCGACTAATACCACGAGCGTAAATTTTAAGGGTGCTTTTACAACACGTCTCTTTACACAGGTCTATCACCTCAATTCACTAACCTAAATCTCAGCCCTATGTATTATAATAATGGCTGGACCATACATGACAAGCGCTTTTTCCCTAATGTGTCCCCTCAATTTCCTTATAAATTGTAAGCTTGCGAGCAGGACCCTCATTCCTCCTCCAAGTGTTGAAATATGTGTTACTTTGTGATGTCTTTATTGTTTGTAGGTGCACTTACTTAATTGTAAAGTGCTGTGGAATATGTTGGCACTATATAAAATTAATGTCTATTATTATTATTAATATTATTATTATTCCAGGTACCGTTTACATATGTGTTGTAACTTTTGCTCATAATTGCCATGGGGGATCCCTTTGGCACCCAGCAAACCTCACTGGAGCCACCAACGCACTTGTGAACACAGATTAACGCTGTCAGATTGTTCTTGTGACTTCATGTTTTATCTTGTGAACTTGAAATGAGAAATTACTATTGGAAATACTTTATTTTTCATCTTCAGAGAGTGCGATAATCCAGTCCATTTATGTATATTAAAATCTATTTATTTCAAATTCAAATCAATTAAGTTGACATTTACATCAAATGTTGCTATAAAAGGGTATCTGTATCAGTTACAGCTTTGTTCAAGTCTCTTGATATAAATCGTCAACTTTACCAGAATTAAGGCTCACAGTAAATTGGTTTGTGTCTGTTCCAAGTAAGGGGATTTGTTGAGTTTGTATTTGGGAAATATAAATCCTTTTGAACCTTGACAGATACTTTGTAAACTGAATAACAGCAAGCTCAAGTACTGGAAATGATAAATCTCGACATGAGGATATTACAAAGATTTGAACAGGAAAGTGACAAAACATCAAGAATCAATACGCAGCAATGCATGTGACTGTATCCAATTTTTCACTGGTCATTAATCTCATCATTGGACTGACTGATGGCCTGAAGCCTAAACTGTCCTCAGAATATGTCTGTAATAAGAAGACTGTAGTGGAAATAGAAAGTTTACTTGCAATGTAGCAAAAATTTTGAAATATTTTTGTTAAGTAATATTATTAAAAATGTATATATTATAACAAATTTCGGCAACTATTACAAAGCAACGCAAAATTTAAAATGTGCCAGATGCACACTGCGGGATACATGTGGCTGCTATATGGCCTTTGAGTTGGGGGGAGCCGTCAGTCTGTGTCATGGCCTATTGGGGTCTCATATATGGTGCGGGTGGCTGTGGGATCGATCAGACTATGTGAGAGGCTATAGGGTCTATCCTAAATTGGTTGGGGCGCTCTGAAGGCATAATACTCTGTGGTGAGCTGTGAGGTCCATCATACATGGTGTGAGGGGTTGTTGGTGACCATTATACAGTGCCTTGCGAAAGTATTTGCCCCCTGGAACTTTTCAACCTTTTCCCACATATCATGCTTCAAACATAAAGATACCAAATGTACATTTTTGGTGAAGAATCAACAACAAGTGGAACACAATTGTGAAGTTGAACAAAATTTATTAGTTATTTTAAATTTTTGTGGAAATTAAAAAACTGAAAAGTGGGGCGTGCAATATTATTAGGCCCCTTTACTTTCAGTGCAGCAAACTCACTCCAGAAGTTCATTATGGATCTCAGAATGATCTAATGTTGTCCAAAATGCGTAATGATGATAAATATGATCCACCTGTGTGTAATCAAGCCTCCGTATAAATGCACCTGCTCTGTGATAGTCTCAGGGTTCTGTTTGAAGCACAGAGAGCATCATGAAGACCAAGGAATACAACAGATAGGTCCGTGATACTGTTGTGGAGAAGTTTAAAGCCGGATTTGGATGCTAAATGATTTCCAAAACTTTAAACATCCCAAGGAGCACTGTGCAAGCGATCATATTGAAATGGAAGGAGTATCGTACCACTGCAAATCTACCAAGACCCGGCCATCCCTGTAAACTTTCATTTCAAACAAGGAAAAGACTGATCAGAGATGCAGCCAAGAGGCCCATGATCACTCTGTACGAACTGCAGAGATCTACAGCTGAGGTGGGACAGTCTGTCCATAGGACAACATTCAATCATACACGGCACAAATCTGGCCTTTATGGAAGAGTGGCAAGAAGGAAGCTGTTTCTCAAAGACATCCATAAAAAGTGTTGTAAAAAGTTTGCAACAAGCCACCTGGGAGACACACCAAACATGTAGAAGAAGGTGCTCTGGTCAGATGAAACCAAAATCAAACTTTTTGGCAACAATGCCAAATGATATGTTTGGCGTAAAGGCAACACAGCTCATCACCCTGAAAACACCATCCCCATTGTCAAACATGGCGGTGGCAGCATCATGGTTTGGGCCTGCTTTTCTTCAGTAAGGACAGGGAAGATGGTTAAAATTGATGGGAAGATGGATGGAGCCAAATACAGGACCATTCTTGAAGAAAACCTGTTGGAGTCTGCAAAAGACCTGAGACTGGGACGGAGATTTATCTTCCAACAAGACAATGATCCCAAACATAAAGCAAAATTTACAATGGAATGGTTCACAAATAATCGTATCCAGGCGTTAGAATGGCCAAGTCAAAGTCCAGACCTCAATCCAATCGAGAATCTGTGGAAAGAGCTGAAAACTGCTGTTCACAAACGATCTCTATCAAACCTCACTGAGCTCGAGCTGTTTGCCAAGGAAGAATGGGCAAGAATTTCAGTCTTTCAATGTACAACACTGATAGAGACATACCCCAAGCGACTTTCAGCTGTAATCACAGCAAAAGGTGGCGCAACAAAGAATTAAGTTAAAGGGGCCTAATAATATTGCACGCCCCACTTATCAGTTTTTGAATTTGCACAAAAATTTAAAACAACCAATAAATTTTGTTCAACTTCACAACTGTGTTCCACTTGTTGTTGATTCTTCACCAAAAAATTACCTTTGGTATCTTTATGTTTGAAGCATGATATGTGGGAAAAGGTTGAAAACTTCCAGGGGGCTGAATACTTTCGCAAGGCACTGTATATAGTATGGCAGAGCTGAGGGAGTCTATCATGATATGTGAGAGTAATGGAGACCATCTTACTATATTGGAGCTGTAGGACCATCATTCTGTACGTGGGGGTGCCTGTGGGGTCATTATACTGTGTGGCATCATACTGATAGGGTTTGCTGTAAGGTCGTCATACTGTGCATTGGGGTAGTGTGGTATCAAATTATGTGGGTGGATTCACTGTGAGGTATAATACTGTGTGTGGTTGCATTTTTGGGGACATCATACTCTATGGGAGATATGAGAGGGGTATCATAGTGGGTTAAGATACTAAGAGGCTTCAAGAAGTGACTATTTCTATGTACATGCTTCAAAACTTGTCCCTTTACCTGTATTTAAAAGTTGGGAGGCATTTTCCCATTTTTTGGTGGGGGGGAGGTCTGAAGCAAATCAAATCTGGAATTGCTTGCCTGAGGAGGTGGTGATGGCGAACTCAGTCGAGGGGTTCAAGAGAGGCCTGGATGTCTTCCTGGAGCAGAACAATATTGTATCATACAATTATTAGGTTCTGTAGGAGGATATAGATCTGGGGATTTATTATGATGGAATATAGGAATATAGGCTGAACTGGATGGACAAATGTCTTTTTTCGGCCTTACTAACTATGTTACTATGTTACTATGTATGTTAAATTGACTGAGAATAGTATTAAAATATAATAAACTCTCATACTCAAGGGTCTGCATCAAATTCTTTGAGACCACATGGAGCCCAGTTAGCAACGTTGTGTGCCAGAAGACTTGAAGAAGAAGAAGGAAGAAAAGAGCCCACAGTGATACAAGTCTGAAGAGAATCAAGAAAAGGTAAGTAAAAGGGTTGTTTTGTAGGAAAATGAAGGATTCATGTAAATTGCATCTCCAAATGCTTGGATTCATCCAAATCTCAAATTTTGGGGAAATTCATAGAGAATGTGATAAATTTAAAATTGATTTGTTGATCTCTACTTAAGAATATCTCTAAAAAAATACACATATATAATAAAACAGATGTCATGTTAATGACTTCCATGTGCAGTCTGTTTTTAAAAGGGTAATTCCATGACTGAAAGATTTTCACTTTACATATGAAGGAGATACCTTACTTATAGCTGGATGTTCAACCACTGGGACCAGCAGTAATCCCGAGAACTGGGCTGTGCACATTCGCTCCATTCCTCATTTATGGGACTGCCAGAAGAAACCGAGTAAAACAGTTGGCTTTTTAAAGCAGACTCATAGACAATGAAGAGATTGATGGCTCAGTGTGCATACTTTGGCTCCATTGAGAAAGAATATGGGAGAGCATCATTCTTGAGAACCTGTCAGCACGATTTTGCATGTTTGAGGAAAGTCATGGCCATAATTTTGCTCTTATACAGATTATATTATATACCTTTAGTGAAGAAATCTGCACGGTGGTTGTTCTTTTATCAGCATTTGAAGTTTTGTGTAATAAGATTTAAGTGCGTAGGGTTTGGACTGTGGGTAGGGTCTTCAGCTCTGGCCCTGGGACCTTCGCCTGCCTCTGGTGTATGTATGATGGGTCACTGCTTTGTGAGTGACCTGCCTCCTATTTGAAAGTTTGCGAAGGTTCAAATACGTCCTTTAGAGATTTAATTGAACCAAGATCTCAAGCTGTGCATGCGCCGCCACCGGCACCATTTAACTGAAGGCTGCCGGGAGATCAATCTGCACAAGCACCACCAGCAGCGAGGACAGAACTAGCACAAACTTTCAACAAGAAGCAGAAAGCAGTGACCTGTCTCACAGACACCAGAGGCAGGTGGAGGGGCTAAGGCAGGAGCTGAAGACCCTGCACACAGTCCCGCCTCTGTGCACCTAAAGCTAATTACATGAAAACTTCAAATTTTGAGAAAAGAACAATCATAAAGTGGATTTCTTCACTAAAGGTATCTATTGAATCTGTATAACAGCCCCATTACGGCCATGCCTTTAATTTAACATGCAAAATTTTGCTGACAGATTCTGTTTAAGGTCCCAGTGGTCTGACTCACAGAGATCAGCTGGCTATTCTCTATTCCATTCATAAGGGAAAACTTTGAAATTTGTAAATAACCCTTTCACTGAGGCCCATAGACTTCAATTTTCAAAAAAGTATCAAAATAGTGAAGTTTTTCTCAGAATGGACATATGGATCCATTAAAAAACTCAAATGATGTGTGTAGGTTTATGTGCTTTCTGTATTTAAAATGTCGCAAAATCACAGAACTCTCCAAATATACGGTAGATTATTTGCAATCGTATTTAAAATGGACACGTGGATGACAAAATCTGTGGTGTGAATAAAGCCTCATATTGGGATACTATCATCAATGTTCTATAGATTATTTTTAGGTAGAAAAGAAAAATTAAGATCAAGTTCAATAATTTGGAATTCCAGAAACAGTATTGCCATTTTTTTCTTACATTAGCATGATAATAATTAAATTAAAAAATATTGAGATATTAAATACTGGACATTCTTCATACATGTTCATTTCTTTAGCACAAAAACATATAGAGCAGAAAATTTCATCTATATTGGCTATATCATGCAAATACATCTTGAGAAACTCTAATTTTTAACACTGGAGATTGTACGAAGAATATAATCTTCTGGAAATGACAGGGTCTATTCTTGGAAAAAGTGTATTATAATTACATGGATAATTTGTGAAAAGATATAACTGCCCACATTGTAAAAATACATTTCAGAGGATGGTACCATGAAGCGTAGCAATGTGTTGAGAAGCAAAGTGCTAACATTTCGAAGTGAACCCATGTAAATGCCTTTTCTTAATCTCCTTTTAATAAATTAGAAAGCGGCTCGTTTTAATCAGGCAGATGGTGTCTGCAGAGAACGTTTAAATGAATCCAGAAACATTTAATCAAACTTCAGAAGAGTAACTTTGATCGCATTCGCTAGAACAGTGTTGTATAAATTAGAAACTTAGCATTTTATTTTCTTTCTGTATTTTCTTCTGTTTTTCATGTGCGCTCTTTCATGCTGTGTGTATTGCTATTTTTAAAAGTCTATTACTATGCATTAAAGGAAAAAACTTTGTACCTTGTTAACCAGTATATGAATGTAGAGATAAGAAAAACAATTAGAATGGAGTTACGAAATGCAATTAGCTTCCGTGCAAATTCATCAAAATAAGAGTGATTGACATTTTTCTGAACCATAATGAGCAATCAAAAGGTTAAAAGATTTACTAATTTTGCCTAATCTGTTCATCGCTGCATAAAAATGATAAAAAACATGATTATTGTTCTTTTCGAAGCTGCTGGAAACCAATGTGTTTTTAATCCCTACTGTAGGCAAAGTGGCTTAGCATTATTTTTCAGCATGGTTTCCGTAAGCAAATAAGGTTAGGTTCATAAACACTATTTGGAAAAAAAGGTGTTGGAAAGTACTTCTAAATCATTAACTTCAAGTTTATCATTTAGCAAGGCATGCCGTGCGCCAGACAAACAAGTAGAGCAGGTAGCACAGATTTAGCAGAACCATGTGTGTGGATACACACATGAACAGTAACTATATATGAAACTGGTATCTTCCAGCAGGAAAACAGTTAATCACAGGATTACAGTCTGGTATCTTCTGACAGATCAAAGTTGAAAAATTTTGAGTAAGAAAGAAGTAAATGCAGTTTGGTATGTTGAAGCAGACAAATTGGTAATATCAGTGATTTAACAATGAAGTAAATGCAGTCTGGTATCTACCAGCAGGGCAACAGTTAATAGCAATCATGTAACAGGTAAATGCAAACTAGAGACATACTTGAAGAAATGCATAACCATGATTGCAGAGACCATGTGTGAACAGGACTGAAAACAATTGAGAGGAGTTGGTAACTTGCATGCTGAGAGGTGAATGTGAACAGTAAAGTAAGTTTAAATAATCTTGGAAAAAATGCTGGTTGTAGCACGAAAGTTAGAAACAGCAGAGGAGACCATAAACACTTGGCTGGAGCTCAGACCAGTGAAGTGGGAAAAATTTCCTGACCAACTTGAGGCCAACGTAGACAATGCTGTTATTCACTAAACTGCAGACATCTTCCAAAGCTGGCCTTGAAAGGTCTGGGGTGATAATGTAAGAGGAGTTTGCCAAGTTACATGAGAAACCCAGAGTGGAATACAGCAAAGGGAGCTAGGCCTGGCTCTTGTGCCGGGACAGGTGAGTAACAGTCTAATTCATTCCTAAACCAAGAATCTGCAAAAACCCTAGTGCATGCCCTCATCATCTCCCACCTCGACTACTGTAACCTCTTGCTCTGTGGCCTCCCCTCAAACACTCTCGCAACCCTCCAATCTATTCTAAACTCAGCTGCCTTACTAATCCACCTGTCCCCCGGCCTCTCCCCTCTGTCAATCCCTTCACTGGCTCCCCATTACCCAGAGACTCCAGTACAAAACCCTAACCATGACATACAAAGCCATCTACAACCTGTCTCCTCTATACATCTGTGACCTCATCTCCCGGTACTTTCCTGCATGCAACCTCCGATCCTCACAAGATCTCCTTCTCTACTCCCCTCTTATCTCCTCTTCCCACAATCACATACAAGATTTCTCTCGTGCATCACCCCTACTCTGGAACTCTCCACCACAACACATCAGACTCTCACCTACCACCGAAACCTTCAAAAAGAACCTGAAGACCCACCTCTTCTGACAAGCCTACAACTTGCAGTAACCACCGATCGACCAAACCACTGCACGACCAGCTCTATCCTCACCTACTGTACCCTCACCCATCCCTTATAGATTGTGAGCCCTCGTGGGCAGGGTCCTCTCTCCTCCTGTACCAGTTGTGACTTGTATTGTTCAAGATTATTGTACCTGTTTTTATTATGTACACCCCTCCTCACATGTAAAGCGCCATGGAATAAATGGCGCTATAATAATAAATAAAAATAATAATAATAATTCTGCAACCATTTGTGAATATTGGGTTATTCTAAAGAGATCACTGAATTTGAGCATGATCCTGTTAGAGGAGCCAACATTGCAGCAAGTTAATTCATGACATTTCTTCCCTTCTAAATATTCTATGCTCAACCTTGAGTGGTATTATTGCAAAATCAAAGTATTTAGGAACCATAATCACTAATTATTTACTGATTCCATAACTGCAGAGTCCACTGGCATTAAAATAAGCACAAATACAGTCCACTTGGAACTTTTGACATCAGTATCAATGGCGTAGCACTTAGCAGCTTACAAGCCTTAAATCAGCAAAGCACAAAAACCAATACAATAATGTGCAGGACTGAAATAGTTACAAAAATTAATACAATATTGCTTTTATTATATACTAGATGGAGGCTGGATGCTGTCGCATCGGGAGGGCGGTAATGTCACGATGGGGCAGGCTTTGCAGTATTGGGAATCTCTCCCCCCATGTGCTCACCCACCTCTCCACTCTCCTTTTCCCCATGTACTGACTTCTCCCTGTCTACCCCATGACCTGTCTACCCCATGTGCTATCCTCCTTGTCTGCTGTCTCTTTCCTTCCTGTGCTGTGTTCTCCCCTCATGCGCTGCCCCATTTGAGCTGTCTCTCCCTGTGCTCTGTCTCTCTCACCCCTGTGCTCTTTCTCTCTTCCCCATCTGCTGTCTTCTCCTCTCATGTCATCTCTTCTTTGACCTGTGTAGGCGTATACAGTGTGTGTGAGTGTGTGGTGCGTACGGCGCATACAGTGTGTGTGTGTGTGGTGCATACGGCGTATACAGTGTGTGTGTGTGTGGTGCGTATGGCATATACAGAGTGGTCTATGTGTGTGTGGTATGTACGGCGTATATAGTGTGTGGTTTGTACGGCATATACAGTGTGTTTGTGTGTGGTGCGTACGGCGCATACAGTGTGTGTGTGGTGTGACAGTGTTCTGCTGGTGGTACTGCACAAGAGGCTGGTACCACCAGCAGTTTCCATGTTGAGACACCCATCACTTGGGTGTCCCAATATGGTGGTCGGTGAACTTCCGCTGCTTGGAATTCTGGGATTTGGACGGAACAGGATGTGAAGACATTACAAGGTGAGTATATATTAAGATGGATTAAAAACATGTCTAAGACACAGAAACAAATTGGTGGGTGAGCTAATATTAAATCACTCATTACATTATATGGATAAATGGCATAAAGCAAAGTTACAAAAAAATTTACAATGTGTATATCAGAACAATAAATTATATAGAGGAAACAAATATAAAATGTATATAGGGAGTCGATAACAAAAATAGAGTGGCACAGGAAAATATTTAATTTGCAGTTAAAGAAGATAAAATGTTTGCTACTGCCACAATACAGTATCTCACCAAGCAAATATACCCTGGGAGATTCATGACATGGGTTTTTATGGCCGAGCAGTTGCATGCAAGCCGTACATCACCAAGCACAATGCCAAGAGTCAGATAGAGTGATGTAAAGCAGCCACCACTGGATTCTGGAGCAGTGGACACATGGTCTGTATACTAGTGATGATTTGAACTTCGCTCTCTGCCAGTCTGATGGAAAAGTCTAGATTTGACG
Organism: Ranitomeya variabilis; assembly: GCF_051348905.1. Taxonomy (NCBI): domain Eukaryota; kingdom Metazoa; phylum Chordata; class Amphibia; order Anura; family Dendrobatidae; genus Ranitomeya; species Ranitomeya variabilis. The sequence continues at coordinate 698,651,128 of NC_135234.1, read as the reverse complement.
AATGCCTGGAAAACATTACCTGGCAGACTGCATTGTGCTTACTGTAGAGTTTGGTTGAGTACAGAAGGGATAATGCTATGTATTTTTTATTTATGTGATGATACATTTTTTGGGAAATTCCTTAAAAAAAAAGTTCATTGCATGGGTCTGGATAACGCAGCCAGTATCTGTGTTTTCATCAAAAAAGAAGCCATTCTGAAATGATTTCAGACTAAGTACACCTGTTTCATCAGGCTCTAACATGCAATGAAACTTTCAAAACACTATTGATCTGCTAGAGATGCCTAAAAGCCGTGTGGATCACCGGGGGTCTGAGTTCCCCTCAAATCAAAGGTCAGATCTTGAAACTGAAGTCATTCTTATGTAAACAATCCTTTTAGATTCAACACTGAAGTAATCACTTTAGTAAGCCTGTGTAATAGAATGTTTTTTTTAATAAACATAATGACTTCTTCAAGAAATTTAGGAAACAAGCTGAGGCATTTTTAATTAAAAAAGCTATTTTTGGCTCTTGCTCTTGAGGTGATCAAGGTAAGACAAAAAGGATCTGACAGAGACAACAGTGGCACATCCCACAGAAAACAATTACAAAAGATCCTTTTCAATAATAACAATATAAAATGCAAAGAATACAGCAACGCCTAGATACGCCACGATGTATGCAAACACTAAATGTATGAAATGCATTACTGATATATAGAATATACTTCTAAAATAAATGTGCTAGGGGCACAAATTGTACAGCTGGTACATGTTCATACTTTCCTATTTTGTTAGGAGGTGCTGGCCAATATGCTTTTTGTAATATACTATTGGAGGTGTTGGGCGCCTTGACAGAGCAATCCTCCTATCAGCCAAAGGCCTCCTTCACACATCCTGGTGACTTTGGTACTGGAAAAAACAGTACTGGTGAGATCTGTGGTCCGTGTCTCTGTGTACGTACGTGACATCTGTGTGACATCCGTGTGATATCCATGTGTCCATGGCCAGCTCCAGGTTTTCGTGGGCCCCGGGTGAAAGAGTCACAGTGGGCCACTTTAACACATACCACAATTCATGATGCACACATATGGCAGAGAAATATATGTATAGTACAATGCCAAAGATTTCACTTCTTATATTACATGAGTGATATCAGTTGCTCAGAAACTGGACAGTATAGTCCTTCATACAGTATTATGACACCACATAGTGCTCCATACCAAATAATGAGCCCCATATATTGCTCCAGACAGAATAATGAGCCCCATATATTGCTCCATACAGTATAATGAGCCCCACATATTGCTCCACACAGAATAATGGACCCCATATATTGCTTCATACAGTATAAGCCCCATATATTGCTCCATACAGAATAATGAGCCACATTTATTGCTCCATACAGTATAATAAGCCCCATATATAGTATTGCTCTATACAGTATAATGAGTCCCATATATTGCTCCATACAGTATAATGGACCCCATATATTGCTCCACACAAAAAATGGACCCCATATATTGCTTCATACAGTATAATAAGCCCCATATATTTTTCCATACAGAATAATGAGCCACAAATATTTCTCCATACAGTATAATAAGCCCCATATACAGTATTGCTCTATACAGTATAATGAGTCCCATATTTTGCTCCATAAAGAATAATGAGCCCCATATTTTGCTCCATACAGAATAATAGACCCCATTTAACGCTCCATACAGTAAAATAAGCCTCATATATTGCTCCATACAGTATAATGAACCCCATATATTGTTCCATATAGCATAATGGACCCCACATATTGCTCTATTCAGTATAATGGGACCCATATAATGCTTCATACAGTATAATGAGCCAGATATTTTGTTCCATACAGTATAATGAGGAAAGAGAGGATTCCAGTGAGACAGTATGAGGAAGGCAAAAGTCCACATTTATTGATTCATTTTGAAATCGTGTAAATGTTCACCACGTCTAGCAGCTCATATGATTAACATACGCATTTCAGCTCTTGCCAGCCTCACTCATAGCGTTTGAGGAAGGCTGGCAACAGCTGAAACACATAGGTTTATCATAAGAGTTGCGTAACATGGTGAACATTTACACGATTTTAAACTTTTTATGACCTGGATGATTATATACACAGCTTAGAAGGGTTCATCCTACTGACAGATTTCCTTTAAGCTTGTATTCGTTTAGCCTAGGAGAGATATGTTTGATAAATATTAGGGTTAAAGTCCTATCTTTGAAACGTTGCCTTGTCATGGTTGGTGGGAACAATCAATTGCCAAATTTGTGTGCTATGTACCTCCATTTTATGAGTATTCTATATAGCTGTTTAAGTTTCATATATTATTATTATTATTATTATTATAATTATTTATTGTTATAGCACCATGTATTCTATGGCGCTTTACATGTGAGGAGGGGTATGCATAATAAAAACAAGTACAATATTCTTAAACAATACAAGTCATAACTGGTACAGGAGGAGAGAGGACCCTGCCCGCGAAGGCTCACAATATATTACATTTTTGCATACTTCTTAGGGTAAATAGATTATGCTATATTCTTTGGCAGGTATATCTAGAAATAAATCCATGAACATGTAAGAGGGTCGACGAGGCAGCAGGTACCTGTGTGCCAGGTCTGAAACTGAAGGGGCTGCATCCCCTGTTTCCAGAGGAAGGCTTAACAGAGCCAGACCTTCCCCGGGTGCCGAGGGTAAGCCTGAGGGAGCCGGAAAAACCCTTAAACCCAGGTGGGCGGAGCCAGAAAAGGGCACGCAGCGATGGGGACATAAAAAGAAAAAGCACACGAAGCAAGTCAGTCAGGTACCGGCTCAGAGCAGTGAGGAGGGCAGCATAGGGAGCAGTGTGCAGAATGGTGAGCGGCACGCTCTGCTTCCCTCATTAGAGAGTATCGGCGTGGCAACAGGCCATAAAGAAGGAGCCCCCGTCGCCTGCAGAGCAGAGCCGCTTGGAGCATACCTGTGCCCACAGAGCAGAGCCAAGCTGGCTACTGCAGCAGTCAGAGAGAGGAACGCTCCGTCTGGGGAGCATCAGAGCCACACAGAACAGTGACCGCTGTCGCCCCCCCCATCAACAGCGGGGACTAGAGAGAGAGATGGGCAGTGTGTGCCCGGTGACCATTATAAAGCCAAGTGCCAGATGTTACAGAATCGTGAGTACCAAGTGCGTGTCACCTGAAAGAGAGCGGGAGCGTGACTGTTATTTACATCCCGAGTGTACTAGTGAATGTCGGCCCAGAGACTTGTGACCTGACTTTGCCAGCTTATGTTAGCAGAGCCGCACTCGCCTCATACAGGACTGTGGCCCTCACCGTTAAGTAGCCACTACAGTATATGGACTAGGGGCAGTGGAAGGTACCGGAGGCCGACCACTGTCACCAGACGACGGGGTATTTTTGTTTGCTGAACCCCATTAGTAAAGACACCACACCAGCCATTGTCGGCGCCATTGAGTCCTCAGCTGGAGTTATAGTCTGTGGAGCTTCTGAAACAACTTCATCACAGGAACTGTTGTTATCAGAGCCATCATTCTTATTCTTGGACTCTCCTATGTACATTTTACCTCACGTTTTCCCTATTCTGCTTATATTTTACCTCACGTTTTCCCTATTCTGCCTATATTTTACCTCACGTTTTCCCTATCTCCCTGCCTGGAGTAGAAACCTTGTTTATTAAAACCTGTTAACCCTTAATCTGCCTCCTGTCCATCACTGCATTGAGCAAACCTGCTTACAAGTCGGCAAGATGCAGTCTACGGGCGCAGGGGTGGCAGACCAAGCGGTCAGGGGTGCCCCAAGGGCAGTATGCCACTGGGGGCAGTATGGAGCAACCTCCCAAAGTTTATTGTAAGTAGCACCATGTTGTGGAACTGGACTGAGCAGGTCAGAGGGATGATGAGGATGTGCCCCATGACCCCTGCAATAAAGAGGAGATTTGTTATGACCCCAATGGCAGGGGGTCTCAGAGACAATAGTGAAGTCTGCAAACATAAAACCCAGCTCATAGGGCAGTGGTAACTGGGCTGACCATATACCTGAACCTAGCACACAAATAACAGCAGCCGGGGAACGTACCTACGTTGATTCTAGACGTCTCGCGCCAGCCGGAGAACTAACTAACCCTAGCAGGGAAAAGAAAGACCTTTCTTGCCTCCAGAGGAAATACCCCAAAAAGTTGGATACAAGCCCCCAACAAATAATAACGATGAGGTAAGAAGAAAAGACAAACGCAAGAAATGAACTAGGTTTTAGCAAAGAGAGGCCCGCTAACTAATAGCAGAATATAGGAAGATGACTTATATGGTCAGCGAAAACCCTCACAAAAACTCCACGCGGAATATTCAAGAACCCCCGAACCGTCTAATGGCACGGGGGGAGAACATCCGCACCCTAGAGCATCCAGCAATATAAGGAATCACATTTAGTACAAGCTGGACAAAAATAAGAGCACAGAAAATAACCAAAAACAAGAAAGCAGGACTTAGCTTAATTTTGCATAGAACCAGGACCAGCAGATAGGAGCAAACAGAAGGATCTGATTACAACGATGCCAGGCACCAGACTGAAAATCCAGGAAGTTCAAATAGCGACACCCCTGGACTAACGAGGCCAGGTGGATACCAAGCAAGGGAAGGAATATCAAAGTGTCATATCACTAGTGACCACAAGAGGGAGCCAAAAGGTCAATTCACAACAGAGATTACTTTGATGGCCCTAGACGGAGAAGCAAGGGATTCCATCATGCTGTGACCTCCCCATGAGCGAGACACTTTTAACAAGGTGTTACAGATATTAAAGGAGACACATGCTGACCCCACGGACGTAGGGGAGTTACACATGCACTTATTTAGGCATATTCAAAGAGAGGGGGAGACTGTGATGCAGTATATGAACGTGCTACAGGAAATCTACACTGCCATTATTAAGAAAGATGGCACAGGCGTAGGACCCCCTGACCAAGTGCTGCGAGACCAGTTGGTGACAGGCTTGCGATACATGCCGTTAAGGTAGGCTTTGCAGGAGCGCTTGCGGACAAACACGCGCATGATGTTTGCTGAAGTGGGGAGCGAAGCGTGCATACGCGAGCAGGTACAAGGGATTGCATCTTTGACATGGATGGTCCGGTGTTTCAGAATACCCACCCCGAACGAGGAAGAGCTGAAGTGGTCCCGTGAATTACGGCAAGGAATGCAAAGAATATGGGAAGAAGTCGAAGGCCTGAAGAAAGCCCTTGCTGCTGTCTTGGAGCCCAGTGTCATACCCCAAGGTAATTCATGGTGAAGAATGGAAGGAGTTAGAGGAGAGGTGCGGAGCATTAGAAGTACCTCAGCAGTTGCCCCGAAATTTGCTTCCAGGACGTGAAGTGAAGAGCGTTTGCAGATGGGATATGCTTCCTGCAGAGTCTGACGATGTAGAAGGAAGCACCCACCAGACAGGCGCAGAAGTGAGTGCTGGACATGCGGAAGAGTGGGACACCTGTCCAGAAATTTCCCTACCCGGGGCAGACGATGGCGGAGAACCGCTCACCCCTTCAAAGGTACTGATAATTAGAGAGAACTCCGATGCTGGGAGAAATGGTATGGCGAGAGGAGAGGAGCCGCACCTAGAGCCAGACAGAGCAATGACAATGGATGCCGAGAAGAGATGGAGAAGGTGTTGACTGTCCACAGTGAGATGTCTGCACTGTCCAGGCGCATGAAGATGAGTCTGGTGGAACTGCAACCTGGATCCGAAGGTCCCATCTGTGGGATTCGATTAGAAGAAGAAGGGACATCTGCCTGAGTGTCGGCCCAAAGACTTTTGACCTGACTTCGCCACCATATGTTAGCAGAGCCATGCTGGGCTCGTACAGGACTGTGGCCCTCACTGTTAAGTAGCCACTACAGTATATGGATTAGAGGCAGTGGAAGGTACCGGAGACCGACCACTGTCACCAGAAGACAGGGTATTGTTGTTTGCTGAACCCCATTAGTAAAGACACCGCACCAGCCTTTGTCAGCGCCATTGAGTCCTCAGCTGGAATTATAGTCTGCGGAGCTTCTGACACAACTTTGTCACAGGAACTGTTGTTACCAGATCCGTCATTCTTATTCTTGGACTCTTCCATGTACATTTTACTTCGTTTTCCCTATTCTGCCTATATTTTACCTCACGTTTTCCCTATCTCCCTGCATGGAGTAAAAACCTTGTTTATTAAAACCTGTTAACCCTTGATCTGCCTCCTGTCTGTCTCTGCACCCTTCAACCTGCTTACAAACACAAAAGCACAACATGCGCTGAACGACTATGTTGCAATCATGTAATATCGTCTACTGTTTCTACTAAATGTTTTCTAAAACCAAACAACTGTTCCATTAGAATAAGATAAGTAAAACTTCAGAAAAATAAAATGAACTGAGCCAATAGAATTGAAGAAACTCTGTTTAGGTATTACGATCCATTCTGAAATTGGTACGATAACAGCAAATGCATCATCTAACTAAAGGTATGTTTCTTCTGCAAACAGGAACATTCCTTTCCCGTGGTGCTACAGCTTATTTATAAATATTTAGATTTCAGATGGTGCCTGTGTTTTATTAGGTAAACCAGAATGATTTATAAGTTGATTTCTAAGATGCTGGCATTATACAACTACCTGAGTGGGGCACCGGGCCTTCATAAATACCAAACAGTTAAAAACTACCATGGTGCCAAATATTCTCCAGAGAAGCTAAACATCCACTTTCACAAGAAATGCTTCCTGCGTCAAAATCCTGTGGACTCCTAAGATGGCATCTTCATGGGTCCGCCCTACATTTCATTGTTGTATCACTTGTTATTGTGACCTTCCACTTGTTTTGTCTTACTAATATAAAATTTTACTCTTGTCTTCAAATGGGCCCAATGATGTGAACAAGACAATTCTTGCTTATATCAGGTTTTTAAAATTGTTTCATCTGTGGTCTGGCTTAGAAGATAAGGTAGGAACAGCTGAAATATCAATTATTTATCATGGCAGCATTCCCTTAGCCTCTGTCTTGGGTCAAGCTTCTTGGCAAAAAAAAAAACAACGAACACATTATTTATGATATGAAAACAAAGTTGTTTACGAGCTTAGAAATTTTTAACGTAACGTTTAGTTCCAAAGTACAGAACATTGAACACCTCTGTCCAAGGTGGTAAAAATAATGTATCAAGGGGTGTGATCTAAATAGGATTCACATGGCATGGGACTGTACGCTTATACATTATACATCAAAAGAAAGATTGGGAGATTTTTTAAAGTAGATCCATCATCAGATTTGACAATAAAAACTGCATACTTTATTGAAAAGATATTGCAGACCAGATAAGTCTGGTGTATTTATTTTGTAAATCCATGTAAAAAAAAAGCTGTATAATCCTTTTTGAATCTCTGCCTATCTAGGTCGCCTGACAGCGCCTCAGTGTTCCTCCTACCTCCTACTGCTGGCTGAGATCTCATACTTCTCAGTACAAGCTGCAGCTGTCAGTCAGGCTGGGTGGGCAGAGACTGAATACACTTGGGCCCATGAGTTCTCTTACGAGCTAGGTGGACTCATAAATGCTCATTTTAATATCAGGATTGTACAGCCCTTCTTACTTAAATTTACAAAGCAAGTATACAAGCATAATCAGGTATAAGATATACACTCACCGGCCACTTTATTAGGTACACCATGCTAGTAACGGGTTGGACCCCCTTTTGCCTTCAGAACTGCCTCAATTCTTCGTGGCATAGATTCAACAAGGTGCTGGAAGCATTCATCAGAGATTTTGGTCCATATTGACATGATGGCATCACACAGTTGCCGCAGATTTGTCGGCTGCACATCCCAAAGATGCTCCATACAAGGCAGGATGGATCCATGCTTTCATGTTGTTTACGCCAAATTCTGACCCTACCATCCGAATGTCGCAGCAGAAATCGAGACTCATCAGACCAAGCAACGTTTTTCCAATCTTCTACTGTCCAATTTCGATGAGCTTGTACAAATTGTAGCCTCAGTTTCCTGTTCTTAGCTGAAAGGAGTGGTACCCGGTATGGTCTTCTGCTGCTGTAGCCCATCTGCCTCAAAGTTCGACGCACTGTGCGTTCAGAGATGCTCTTAGGCCTACCTTGGTTGTAACGGGTGGCGATTTGAGTCACTGTTGCCTTTCTATCAGCTCGAACCAGTCTGCCCATTCTCCTCTGACCTCTGGCATCAACAAGGCATTTCCGCCCACAGAACTGCCGCTCACTGGATTTTTTTTCTTTTTCGGACCATTCTCTGTAAACCCTAGAGATGGTTGTGCGTGAAAATCCCAGTAGATCAGCAGTTTCTGAAATACTCAGACGAGCCCTTCTGGCACCAACAACCATGCCACGTTCAAAGGCACTCAAATCACCTTTCTTCCCCATACTGATGCTCGGTTTGAACTGCAGGAGATTGTCCTGACCATGTCTACATGCCTAAATGCACTGAGTTGCCGCCATGTGATTGGCTGATTAGAAATTAAGTGTTAACAAGAAGTTGGACAGGTGTACCTAATAAAGTGGCCAGTGAGTGTATATTATAATGCATATTGTTTATAATGTCTGCTTACTAAAGTAGAGATGGAAGAGTCAATTTGCAGGACTCCGAACCGTCAGCCAGGCCAATAATCTGTTACTGCTATGATGGAAAGCCTGCGAATCTCGTGGACAGCCACCATTTTGCTGGATTATAGAGGGTCAGGAAAGGGGTACAAAAATGTTATAGTGACCCTTCATCCACTTCTTTTCTCATTTAAAACCTTATAGATAGATGTGAAATTGGTCTTGTATCAAATTCATATTTGTCCAAATTAATTTTTTTATGATTTGCGGCAGGCAATGGCCAGTCACCATTTTGCTGGATTATGGAGGCCTAGGAATGAGTTACAAAAAATCTTATACTCATCCCTCCTCATCGTCTCCCATGCTTGTATCCCCTGCCACCACTGTTTCCCCATCTGAGTCTTCTATCTTCTATACTCTGTTTTCATTCTGGACCTCTGAACATTTCCGGACAGGTCTTCCATAAACAACGTCCCTTGCCATCACGTTGATCATGACACATATCAATGACGTACAACACTCTTCGCGTGACTGTATGTGGTGATGTGCCCATCAGTTTAGGGCATTGTTCCCCACAAGACATTGTGAGGTCTACTGAACAGAAGACCTGTCCAAAATTGGATTCCACAATTCTACACAGCTTGTCTCAAAGTGAAAGAATCAGATCTCGAGTGTTATCAAGATATCTAGCATTTTGCTCTGCCAGATTGTTTACTAACGACTGGTAATATCCTTAGAGCAGTTAATTTTTAGTATCTGCTTAGTAAAGGATGCAGCATAATTTGGTACAACAGTGAGATCTTGTAATAATATATGAGATCTTGTATTTTCACAGTGAAAGGTATCTTTGACCATTATAGGATTTTGCCCTGTATGCCGAGATCCCCAAATTCAGAAGATCGATTTGCTAGAAGTCACACTCTTTAGGAGGGTGTTAGGGACTCTTCTGCGCACTTTTAACAATAACTTATATTTAGAAAGATTGCCAGTCACTGGTGATAGGTACACTTTAAAATGTATCTCTCAGCATGATTTCACACCCCAAATTATTTATATATGAGCATGTAGCTCTTTTGTACACAAGTCTAGTAATATCTTTACATGGCCAGTATGCTCCTCCATTATTGAGAAATCAGTGTTTGAATTCATATGCAAATGTGGCTGAGTAGTTATAGTAGATCTGAATGCTCTGTCACTCCAGCTCTACTACTCAACCAGCATCACCAGCTCCTGCTTGCCTGAAGTCACACAGCATAGAGGCGGTTAGTCAAGCAGGAGGAGGCAGCACAGGGTAGGGAATAGAGCTTGAGTGACAGAAGCTTCTGATCTACCATCATAGTCCTTCAGCCTCATTTGCATATCAATTAAAATGCTGATTTCTCAGTAATAGAGGAACAGCCTGGCCATGTAAAGGTATTGCCGGAAATGTCTTTGAAAGCACTACAGTGCCATGTAAAAGTTTGGGTTGCCTTACTAACCCTAACTCTATTCAAAGGTGTCAAGAAGAGTGGGTGTGGATTTGCTGTGCATAAAAAAGTGCTAGCCTTATAACTTGGATCTAAGGGGTAATATTTCTCCTTGTTAAGAGTGACAGGCCTGGAATGCCAGCAAAAGGAGGCTTATAAGCCATGCAGTGCTCCTCTGGAAAATTAAATATGCAAATTGCCTCTTCAGAAAGGAAAAGAACAGGAAACTCTAGCGCCACCTATCGGAAGTAGCAATCCTAAAAGTTAATATCGACTCTTTAATGAGCCTTGCTACATGAATTAGGATAAAAGGCAAACCAGAATCTGAATTTGCAGACACTGTGTTTTGGGGAATTGTCCCTCGTCAGTGCAAAGCATGAGATCTAATTTGGCAGCATATTTAATTTACCAGAAGAGCATTGCATGGCTTGCATGCTTCCTTACATCAGCATGCCATACATGCCATTTTGCACAAGGAGAAAAATTATCATTTAGATTCCAGTAAGAAGCCTCTCATAAATCCAAATCAAATCTCATGCTTTGCACTGACGAGGGGCAACACACTGAAACACAGTGTCTGTAAATTAACATTCTGGTTTGCGTTTTATCCTAAGTCATGTGACAAGGCTTATTATAGGGTCGATATTGACTTGTAGGATTGCTACTTCCAATAGGTGGCCATAGAGCTCTAGTCCTCTTCCTCTCTGAAGAAACAATTTGCAGAATTATTATTGACATGCAGCAGTTTTAGGCTCATAAGTCAGAGAAAGTTTTTAACTTCTAGCGAGGTACACCAAAATATAATATCTTAGCTAAGCCAGCACAATTTGTCTTCACCCCTCCCCAGGCCACAGGCATAGTATGTGACATTTCACCAATATGATTCCTCATTAAATGTAAGATCCCTTCAAGTTTAACCATCAAACTACTATAGTACAAGCTTCCCGACGAAGCTGCATGAGGCGTTGAAACGCGCGTCGAGGTTGTTTGGAACACGGATATCTCTCTCACCATGTCAACAGGTATAGTCTGAGATGGGCATACCTGCGAATCTCTTATCAGATATTGATCATAGGCTTGGGATTGATGCTACTTGTTTTGATTGATACTACCAACGTACCTATGTAAATTCAGTTGCCTGTATACCAGCATGACAAGATCCATTCAGGACAACTTTGCTATCTGTATCTATTTTAGATAGAATTATTGAGTGATGAGAAAAGTCTATTATTTGTTTTATACACAAAGAATAGATATATACTATTTACTCTCATGGTATGAAATTAGCAGTCTTGGTTTCTCTCATGGTGGGAGTGGTGTATCTGTGTGACCAATAGGTCTTTGGTACTAAGTCTCAAAATTGTTATCCACATTTTGAATAATTATGTGTCATATTGTTGTTTAATACAATAAAATTTGATTTTTATATTAGATCATTGCTCCTTCCTTGTACTATAGTAGTTTGATAGTATGTGGCATTGTAAGTAACAAACAATCTAATTACTGCAGCGTCCTAAATAATCGCTATTGGTCCCAGGCAAACTATTTCTTATCGATAGAATAACAAGGTTGGCTTTTCTGCAGTATAATTGATATACTGTTGCTTTATAACTCAATTCATGTATAAAGATAACACTGAAATGCACCCAAGGGATCCTCCAGTTTTTGCTTAATCAATGGCAATTGATTTCATTTTCATTTTCATACCCAATCCCTTCTTGTCTGCCTAGAAATACTTGCAGAAAGCCAAAATTTCTAGGCTGGAGCTGAAAAGAAAACTTCATGCAAGTAATCATCACTCCAATCATATTAGATTTTGAAATAAGCATGATTGATTACTGAAGATGTTTTGGTCTGAGATGGGAATGATAATCAAGCATTAAGTATGCAGCCTTGAATCAAACACATATTGATCATTTCAGGAGTAATGAATGGAATATACAAAAATTTACCATAAAGCATGCCCAAGGCAAGTATGATTGTCTATTATTATGTGATTTTTTTTATTCATATGATGACAAGAATAAGAACAACATGCTATTCAAAGACAAAAATTAGGTCAATGTTATCCACAGGGTAGTAATAAGATTTCATTATTACAATCAAGTGTCAATCCGAGATACTGCGTACCAAAGAACACATTCACTGAGTTTGTTCTGATGGAGGACCAAGATAACCCAGCAACAAATATTCGCAAACTAGACAAAAGTGCCTTCGGTATTTTTTTTGTAGTCCATAACAATCAGCTTTGGATCCAAAGGCACGCACTTTTCAAAAAATCAGTTTCATATATCTAAAGATCTGGCAAAAATTTAGAGACCACTGCAAAATGTTCAGTTTTGTCTGATTTTTCTGTTTATAGGTATATTTTTGAGTAAAATGTAAATTGTTGATTTATTCTATAAACTTCTGACAACATGTCTCCGAATTTCCAAGCAATACATTTTGTATTTTTTTTCTGAAAAAGAGAAATGGTCAAAATTAAAAAAAATCCAGTGCTTTCAGACCTCAAATAATGCAAAGAAAACAAGTACATTATCATTTAGAAACAACAATACTAATGTTTTAAATCAGGAAGAGTTCAGAAATCAATATTCTGTGGAATAACCATGATTTTTAATCACAGCTTTCATGCGTCTTGGCATGTTTTCCACCAGTCTTTCACACTGCTTCTGGTGCAAAAATGTAAGCAGTTCTTCTTTGGTTGATGGCTTGTGACTATCCATCATCCTCTTGATTACATTCCAGAGGTTTTCAATGGGGTTCAGGTCTGGAGATTGGGCTGCCCATGACAGGGTTTGATGTGATGGTCTCTTAATTTTTGCCAGAGCTGTATTTCTACAAAAGACATCCAAAAAAAAGAAAACACCAAAATGATTCTACATAAATTTAACCATAAAGCAGCACATCAACAAAACTCCAAAGAAGAAACCGCTTTAACTACAGTCAGAGTAACCATTTTAAGATATAAGGTTATTATAAATTCCCCCCAAAAAATTCTACTCTAATTTTACAAAAATCCCCATTCTGGCAGGATTTTTTGTAATTTGCTCTGAGCAAATAAAAAAACAATGGCAGTCAGCTGAAGCTGCCATCTTGCTGAACAGTAGTGGGCCTGCAAAAGATTAAAAAGAAAATAAAATTATATTTGCTTCATTGTTCACCTCTCCGGCCACCTCCATTGCTCCCTGCCCACTGCCCATCGTCTCCACCCCACTGTTCATGCTATGCCAGTTGTTATGTTACATTAGAATAAATAGGTATGGCATACTCCAGAGTGAATGCACAAGAAAGGCAGAGGTATAATGCCTATATACAGTGGGGAAAATAAGTATTTCATACACTGCCAATTTTGCAAGTTTTCCCACCTACAAAGAATGCAGAGGTCTGTAATTTTTTTATTACAGGTACTTATGAAATACTTATTTCATGCAAAAAAAAAATGTAAATTATGAAAAAAAAATCATACAATGTTATTTTCTGGATTTTTTAAAGATTCTTTCACTGTTGAAGCGTACCTGCAATACAAAATTACAGACCTCAACATTCTTTGTAGGTGGGAAAACTTCCCAAATTGGCAGCATATAAAATACTTATTTTCCCCACTGTGCATATAAAGGTTTCCCAGATACTACCTTTGGAATATCCAGGATTGTCAAATTGGATAGATTGTGACTGACTTGTTGTACTATAGACAGTCATAATGTGTCATCATGGGTTATCATTAGAGATGAGCGGTGTTCGAGTCGAACTGTTCGCCAATTTCAAATTTGAGCTGTTTTGGGCGGTGTTCGAGTCGTTCGACGAACCCGAACAATTTGCTTAAAATTCGGCTGTTCAAGTTTCTGTTCGATAACTGTTCGTTCACCAAAAGCCTAGCTTGATTTACAAGCAAGGGCATGTGTCATTGGCTGTGCATGTCACATGTCCTTGCCCTATAAGAACCAGCCATTTGCCCCGTCGCCACCATTTCCTCACTGCTGCAGCTTAGTGTTAGACGGCACCGCTGCTGCTGTGGGCGCTATACAGACTAAGAGTGTTTTTTTGGAGCGAATTGTCAGAGAGATAGGTTTAGGGAGTCGGGAGGAGTCGGGACTAGTTGTAATATCACCCCTTTTCAGGGTAGGTTACAGCAGTTCATAGCACTGTTTGCCAGGCAGGTCTGAGCCAGTGCTGTGCAAGTGTTTATCACAGTATTTGGTGTAATCTAGCTCAGCCAATCCTTTTGGGCTAGTAGCATTGTCTGATAGTCATCTGAGTAGCCCGCCTGTGTAGCTAGCTACACCGCCTGTGTATCTCAATTTTTACTGCATCTAACCCAGTAAATCATTTTGGGGTTTTGGGCTTAGTAGCAGTGTCTGCACGTCAGGAGAGTAGCCCGCCAGTGAAATTAACTACACCGCCTGTGTATCACTATTTTCACTGCATCTAATTCAGTTAACAGTTTTGGGCCTAGGAGCAGTGTCTGCACATCAGCAGAGTAGCCCGCCTGTGAAACTAACTATACCGCCTGTGTATCTCAATTTTTACTGCATCTAATCCAGTTAATAGTTTTGGGCCTAGGAGCAGTGTCTGCAGGTCAGCAGAGTAGCCAGCCTGTGAAACAAACGATACCGCCTGTGTATCTCAATTTTTACTGCATCTAATCCTGTTAATAGTTTTGGGCCTAAGAGCAGTGTCTACACGTCAGCAGAGTAGCCCGCCTGTGAAGCAATCTATACCGCCTGTGTATCTCAATTTTTACTGCATTTAATTCAGTTAATAGTTTTGGGCCTAGGAGCAGTGTCTGCACGTCAGTAGATTAGCCCGCCTGTGAAACTAACTATACCGCCTGTGTATCTCAATTTTTACTGCATCTAATCCAGTTAATAGTTTTGGGCCTAGGAGCAGTGTCTGCACATCAGCAGAGTAGCCCGCCTGTGAAACAAACTATACCGCCTGTGTATCTCAATTTTTACTGCATCTAATTCAGTTAACAGTTTTGGGCCTAGGAGCAGTGTCTGCACGTCAGCAGAGAAGCCCGCCTGTGAAACTAACTATACCGCCTGTGTATCTCAATTTTTACTGCATCTAATCCAGTTAATAGTTTTGGGCCTAGGAGCAGTGTCTGCAGGTCAGCAGAGTAGCCAGCCTGTGAAACAAACGATACCGCCTGTGTATCTCAATTTTTACTGCATCTAATCCTGTTAATAGTTTTGGGCCTAGGAGCAGTGTCTGCACATCAGCAGAGTAGCCCGCCTGTGAAACTAACTACAGCGCCTGTGTATCTCTATTTTCACTGCATCTAATCCAGTTAATAGTTTAGGGCCTAGGAGCAGTGTCTGCACGTCAGCAGAGTAGCCAGCCTGTGAAATTAACTACACCGCCTGTGTATCTCTATTTTCACTGCATCTAATCCAGTTAATAGTTTAGGGCCTAGGAGCAGTGTCTGCACGTCAGCAGAGTAGCCAGCCTGTGAAACAAACTATAATGCCTGTGTATCTCAATTTTAACTGCATCTAATCCAGTTAATAGTTTTGGGCCTAGGAGCAGTGTCTGCACGTCAGCAGAGTAGCCCGCATGTGAAACAAACTATACCGCCTATGTATCTCAATTTTTACTGCATCTAATCCAGTTAACGAGCCCTGTTGCAATACGTTATGATGTATAGCCTGGGCCAACGAGCTTTAGAGGTGGGGCAAATCACGCTGCAGGAGTGGTCTCAGATCAGGGACCTATGCACCCTTCTGCACAGTTTTGAAATAGCAACGAAGATGTTTAGTGCTGACGATGCCATTATCAGCATGACCATTCCGGTGATTTACATGCTGGAGCACACCTTACACAGTGTTCGGAGTCAGGTGGTGGAACAAGAGGAGGAGAAGGAACAGGAGGAGTCGTATGTGGAAGGGATCATATCTCCAAGGTCAAGAAGGTTGGCAGCACCAAGGCAGCTGGCATTGGAGGCTGGGGGAGAGGGATTACCGAGGGCGCATGGTAGCAGCCAAACTGTTGCGGAAGGTGCAGGAGGCAAGGAAGAAGTGGAGGACGAACTGGCACTGGGCATAGAAGACTCATCAGATGAGGGGGACCTTGATCAAATTTCTGTTGTGCGAGGTTGGGGGGAGAGGGCAGACGAAGGAAGCATGATTCTCACCTCGCCACCACAAAGCCAACAAGGACTTAGTCCTCCTGGATGCGCAAGACACATGAGTGCTTTCTTGCTGCACTACCTGCAACATGACCCTCGGATTGTCAGAATCCGAAGTAATGCCGACTACTGGGTTGCCACACTCTTAGATCCCCGGTACAAAAGCAAATTTGGCGAAAAAATGGCGAAAAAAAGATGGTAATGGGGAGATTGTGACGAAAAATTACCGGAAACCCACTGCAACGAACTCTCTCCTAAGATGGGAGAGCAATCATCCCAGACCTCTGAAACGAGGTATACCTAAAGGTCAATATCTAAGATTACGCCACAATTGCTCTGATGTTAACAACTTTAAAGAGCAAGCGGATGACCTTAGAGAGAGATTTCGCGAAAGAGGGTATCCTGACCATATACTGAATGAAGCATATAAATCGTCACTTGGCAAGGAACATATAGATCTCCTGGCACAACAACCCCCCAAATTGGATGAGGGCACTACACGCTTCATAACACGCTTTTCAAATGGGGCAAAGGAGATCAGAAGAATTTTACAGAAACACTGGCAAATTCTTTGTATGGACCCAGACATAAAGGATACTATCAGTACTACACCCCAAATTACATTCCGAAAAGGAAAATCCATAAAAGACAGACTTGTCCATAGTCACTACCAAAGTCCGAAAAGTCACTTGTGGCTTGGTACACAACCAGTAGGTTGCTACAAATGTGGCAGATGTAAAGCATGTGCCTTGATACAGACAAGTAAGACATTTATCAGTAACAACACAGGCAGGACATACCAGATTAGGCATTTTATCAACTGCCAAACAAAAGGAATAGTGTACAAAGCCACATGTGAGTGTGGCATGGAATATGTTGGAAAAACAAGGAAAAATTTCTGTAGAAGAATAGGGGAGCATGTACGTCACATCAAGAATAAGAGGGATACAGCTATAGCCAACCACATTAATAGGCAGCATGAGGGTAATGAAAAGAAGATCAAGTTTATTGGCATTGACAGGATTAGACCCCCTATTAGAGGAGGCAATTGGGACCAAATTATCCTACAGAGAGAATGCAAATGGATTTTCTGGCTAAATACTGTTCATCCATTTGGCCTGAATGACCAGCTCTCCTTTGATTCCTTCCTCTGATACAGGGTGAGTCAGGGGCAGGGCTAATAGTTAGGGGAAGCCACCGACGAGTGGGGGCGCCGCTGCGTAGGTCTTAGGGTGCCAACCTCCGCGTTAGGTAGGTGACAGTAAGAGTAGGGCACCCTAGATCGTTAATAGGCTTTCCTCTCTGGGTCTTGTTCCAATCTTTGTCTTTAATTTCTAGCCGCTGATCTCCTGAGGTTTCCTCATCGTTGTCCGTTATATACCCAATATTTATTTATAAAAGATGTACAGTTAGTATAATCTTTACTAATGTTTAGCGCTCTATGTAGGTATACTTTGACTGTATTTTCTAGCTTTGTCGGATGTAGTCTCTGCTCTGGAGATGATTAAAAGGTCTTACCAAAAGATTGTGAACTTGTACATAATAATAGTGGTAGAAAGTAGGGACGTATGGATATATTTGCTTTGAATTGAGTAGCAATAAAGCCATGCGCCCTGTCTAGGAAGAGACGCACCAAACTATTTATCAGGGTTCTGGATAACTGATAATGGGTCTTTTCTCGCTATTCCACTGTGTAGCGCAGGCACAGTATAAACTATGGCGCTCCAGTGTAGGTTTAACATACAGCGGGCTGAAGATTCGGTCAGCTGATGTGTTACTATTAGCTCACTTCCGGTCACGTGGTTGGCTGAGCGTTTCACACGGACCGGATGTGGCATACCGGGCGCGATTTCAAAAAGAACAAACTCACTGCACATTTGTATGTGGTCTAGAGGTTATGTGATATGACAGGAGAGTATCCATTGTATAAATCCCAGTGTTTTTCCCATAAAGGGGTCCTATGAATGATTCAGTGGTTGATACCCCTATAGAGGTTTTTAATAACCTGGGAGCGCATACTGGCATATACAAGTACATGATTTATGCTAGGCGGTGTTTCAAGTGGTGAACATACATATACCTGGCTACAATATTAGTACTTTTGTGGATGGGCTGCCGGGACTTGTGAGGCAACACTCTAGCCCTCGTCTTAGAGCGCCACCCACGTTGTGTTTGTTCGTCTGTTTGATTTTTTGTGCATTTTTATACTTAGTATTTTATGTGAATCGAGTAAAAGTTAAATTTTATCCTATATATTTGTTCATATTAGATTTTGAGGATAATACCACAGCTGAGTCCACGAAATAATTCCTGCCATAGAAAGGGACTCACGCATGCAGGAGTATCAGCAGAGACTGTTACAGAATCTAACATCTGCTTTTCCACAAAACACCAGTGGTGCATGTAGTCAATCTCTGAGTTCTAAGTTGCCAACCGTGGGACTATCGAGTCATCACTCTAACCGTAACAGTAACATCGTATCTGGTGGTAACAGCAATTTTTTCCAATCGTTTCAAGATTTTTTTAGACCATCCTTTGCAAGGCCACAGGAGACAAGAAGTCTGACGCATAGCCAATGCCTAGAGAGGACGGTACAAGAGTATCTCCAAGTTAACATCGATGCCATGACGGTGGAACTGGACCCTTGCTCATTTTGGACTTCCAATCTTGAAAAATGGCCTGAGCTCGCCACTCACTCCTTGGAGATCTTGTCATGCCCCACCGCCAGCGTTCTCTCTGAACGTGTGTTCAGCGCTGCTGGTGGTGTGCTGACAGATAAGCACACACGGCTGTCCAGTGACAATGTAGACAGACTAACGTTCATCAAGATGAACAAATCCTGGATCTGCAAGGACTTTTCTACCCCTGTGTCATTTTGGGGAGACTAAAAGCTTGATGATTTTTGAAAATCACCTCACCAACCGTTTTAAAAAACTCTGCCAAAATCGATGCCACTTAAGTGGTGTCTGTGGCCGAATTTTTTGAAAAAATGGAGACTCTTTTATTTAGTCCCCTTGTTGAGTTTTACATGACATTGCCATCGTCATTTCCAGGTGGGTGGGGTCGTCTGCAGAGTTTTTTACTCATAGTATGGCCTGGGATTCAGAGGTCTGCTCCAAAGCTTCAGTGTCTGCTAGTCAGCAGAGTACCTAAGTACTATTTTTAAAGGCATCTGGCCCAGGAAATCCTTGTGAGCCTAGTAGAATTTAGTGCTACTCAGCAGCGTACCCCACCCATGAAGCAAGCTACACCGCCTGTTTACCTAACTGCTATTTTGTAACGGCATCTGGCCCAGGAAATCCTTCTGGGCCTAGTAGAATTTGGTGTTACTCAGCAGCCTACCCCACCCATGAAGCAAGCTACATCGCCTGTTTACCTAACTACTATTTTGTAATGGCATCTGGCCCAGGAAATCCTTTTGGGCCTAGTAGAATTTAGTGCTACTCAGCAGCATACCCCACCCATGAAGCAAGCTACACCGCCTGTTTACCTAAGTACTATTTTTAACGGCATCTGGCCCAGGAAATCCTTTTGGGCCTAGTAGAATTTAGTGCTACTCAGCAGCGTACCCTACCCATGAAGCAAGCTACACTGCCTGTTTACCTAAGTACTATTTTTAATGGCATTTGGCCCAGGAAATCCTTTTGGGCCTAGTAGAATTTGATGCTACTCAGCAGCGTACCCCACCCATGAAGCAAGCTGCACCGCCTGTTTACCTAACTACTATTTTGTAAAGGCATCTAGCCCGGGAAATCCTTTTGGGCCTAGTAGAATTTAGTGCTACTCAGCAGCGTACCCCACCCATGAAGTAAGGTACACTGCCTATTTACCTAAGTACTATTTTTAACGGCATCTGGCCAGGAAATTCTTTTGGGCCTAGTAGAATTTAGTGCTACTCAGCAGCATACCCCACCCATGAAGCAGGCTACACCACCTGTTTACCTAAGTACTATTTTTATCGGCATCTGAACCAGGAAATCCTTTTGGGCATAGTAGAATTTGGTGCTACTCAGCAGCGTACCACACCCATGAAGCAAGCTACACCGCCTGTTTATCTAACTACTATTTTTAACGGCATCTAGCCCAGGAAATCCTTTTGGGCCTAGTAGAATTTGGTGCTACTCAGCAGCGTACCCCACCCATGAAGCAAGCTACACTGCCTGTTTACCTAACTACTATTTTGTAACGGCATCTAGCCCAGGAAATCCTTTTAGGCCTAGTAGAATTTAGTGTTACTCAGCAGCATACCTCACCCATGAAACAAGCTACACCGCCTGTTTACCTAAGTACTATTTTTAATGGCATCTGGCCCAGGAAATCCTTTTGGGCCTGGTAGAATTTGGTGCTACTCAGCAGCATACCCCACCCATGAAGCAAGCTACACCACCTGTTTGCCTAAGTACTATTTTGTAACGGCATCTAGCCCAGGAAATCCTTTTGGGCCTAGTAGTATTTAGTGCTACTCAGCAGCGTACCCCACCCATGAAGCAAGCTAAACCGCCTGTTTACCTAAGTACTATTTTGTAACGGCATCTAGCCCAGGAATTCCTTTTGTGCCTAGTAGAATTTGGTGCTACTCAGCAGCGTACTTCACCCATGAAGCAAGCTACACCGCCTGTTCACCTAACTACTATTTTGTAACGGCATCTAGCCCGGGAAATCCTTTTGGGCCTAGCAGAATTTAGTGCTACTCGGCAGCGTACCCTACCCATTAAGCAAGCTACACCACCTGTTTACCTAACTACTATTTTTAACGGCATCTGGCCTAGGAAATCCTTTTGGGCCTAATAGAATTTGGTGCTACTCAGCAGCGTACCCCACCCATGAAGCAAGCTACACCGCCTGTTTACCTAACTACTATTTTGTAACGGCATCTAGCCCAGGAAATCCTTTTGGGCCTAGTAGAATTTAGTGCTACTCAGCAGCGTACCCCACCCATGAAGCAAGCTACACCGCCTGTTGATCTAATTACTAATTTTTAACTGCATCTAGCCAAGGAAATCATTTTGTACCTAATAGCATTTTGTGCTACTCAGCACAGTAACCACCCATGAAGCAAGCTACACCGCCTGTTTACCTAACTACTATTTTGTAACAGCATCCAGCCCAGGAAATCCTTTTGGGCCTAGTAGAATTTAGTGTTACTCAGCAGCGTACCCCACCCATAAAGCAAGCTACACCATCTGTTTACCTAAGTACTATTTTTAACGGCATCTGGCCCAGGAAATCCTTTTGGGCCTAGTAGAATTTGGTGCTACACAGCAGCATATCCCACCCATGAAGCAAGCTACACCGCCTGTTTCCCTAACTACTATTTTGTAACGGCATCTGGCCCAGGAAATCCTTTTGGGCCTATTAGCAATTTCTGCTACTCAGCAGAGTACCCCACCCATGAGGCAAGCTACACCGCCTTCTTTCTTTCTCAATCTAACCCCTCGGCTCTGGGGTGTCCACTCTCCCTCCAGCTCTCTCCTTCTCACAGGTGGACTACCGCGTGTTTTCACACTGTGGTGAATCTTTTGGGCCCAGACATAAGAAGTCGTCAAGGTAATAGATAATATGTGCCGTCTTACAAACGTCCATGATAAGAAATTCGAGGAAGCAACTAAACGCCTCAAATAGTGAGCAGGATATGGAGCACCACATGGGCAAACAGCGATCTTTGTAGTATGCTCCTTCACAGAAGCAGCCCAACGGGAGGACACTATTCGGAGGCACAGGTAGTAACCGAAACGCCCCCTCAATGTCTGTTTTGGCCATTAGGGTGCCCCTTCCCAACTTCTTGACCCGCCTGATTGCCTCGTCAAAGGAGGTACAGTACATAGTACTGTACTTGGTTCTGCATCGATGCTGTCGTTTACTGACCTGCCCCTTGGATATGACAAATGGTGGATTAGTCTGAATGTACTGGGTTTATTTTTTGGCACAACTCCCAATGGGGGTACCACTACGTCTTCTAAGGAAAGTGTTGTGAATGGACCCGCCACCATTCTACCTAAAGATATTTATTTATTTATTTTTTTGTCAAGACATCTGGGTGTTGGTAGAGTGAGTTTAGATTTTTACTCCAGCCTTTCTTGATTTTAGAAGGGCATGACATGCCTATATCTGTGTCTCCTCCTCCTTTTACTTCTCCACCTCTTTTCTTTTCGCATGACTATATGTAGTAGTGACTTTTCCATGTGTTTGTTGTGTCTTCTGAGCAGTTTGTCAGCTTTTGGACACCTTTTAAGGTGTTTTCTATGTGTTTTCCATGTGTTTGTATGTGTTTGTGTTTGCCTGCCATTGGTTTCAATGGGGTTCGAAGGTGTTCGTCAAACGTTCGACGAACAGTTCGTCAAACACATCCCTGTTCGAACCGAAATGAACCCGAACACTGGGGAGGTGGCTCATCTCTAGTTATCATATGGTTTTCTATCGTTCTCTCCATCCCTCACCTACTATTTCTCCTCTACCCTTTAGGTTGCATTCAATAGCTCTTGGACAATCAGAATTATGACAATACGTACATTGTCACATGCTCAAGCTTTTGCAGAGGTCCATAACACGGCATCGTCAACACAACTTCCAAGACCAGCACTCCAAGCTGCAACTAGATTGTTGCTCCAAAATCTCTCTCTCCTAATTTTGTATTGGGAATCTTTCTACCTACAGCATCTGTTTATCTGAACCTTTTGTCTTTCTGATCACAATAATGTATACATTTTCTACAAATCATCTTTATGCATTTACAAACGAAAAAAGCTCCATATGGCAAAAAAACTGGTGGTAAAGGTTTAATGTTTATGTTAGAGATTCCAATATTGGTGAAGAAGAAACTACTGCATTCTCTTTTGCTGTTAAATATACTAATGACCAGTGATCAAACCTGCCAAAAATCTAATTTGTCCAGGAAATTTGATTCACATTGAATCTACTGTATTCCATGATACTGGAATGTACATTATTATTGTGCTCTGAGGTCTCTCTCACCGGGGCCTCACCTGTCCTGCTGCACAGCCGTGGCTCTGGTAATATTTTTCAGTGCATTCACGGGTTATTATTGCAAGTATATTTTGTATTTTAGAACCTGTCCCAGAACTTTATAATACTGTACAATGTTGGCTGGCTAGAAGAAAAATTGATTCTGAAAAGTTTTACATTTTGGGGAAATTTTAAGGGAATTTGACTATCCTCAACGCTATTTGCACATCTCTACTACTACCCCAATAGAAACCATTAAGACTCAGGTATTTGTTTATGAATTCATTTAGGATGCCTTCAGATCCAATCGAAAATGGAATAAGCATTGCTGGCTTCTTTAGGACTAGAACTCATAGTAACATAGTAACATAGTTATTAAGGTTGAAGGAAGACTTTAAGTCCATCTTGTTCAACCCATAGCCTAACCTAACATGCCCTAACATGTTGATCCAGTGTGAACTCACACTGTTATGATTGCTTAATTAATCCTTTCACGGTTCTCAAACAGTATAGACTTTTTAATCCAGAGCCAGATTGGGATCTGAAATTCATCCCTGGCATTTGAAAGCATGTGATTGTGGAAGTAGCGGAGTAGGAAGGCATTAGCTTTCTGCTCCGCCATAGTGGTTAACAGTACTGGCATTCTCAGAACACTGATACTGTTGGAAGTGTTGCCGACCAATGCTGCCCATAGCTGGCCCATCTAGAATTTACCAGAATTGCCAGTTGACGAATCTGGCCCTTCTTGAGCTCATGTAGAACTAGTCTTACTCCTATCTGAGAAGTGCACGGGGTCAAATCAAGTCTGGACAACAATCTGCTTAACTCTTTAAAGTTAAAAAAAGATGGCATAAATAGTTGAAAATAATGGCTAAATTTCATAAAGCTGTTATACCCAGTCTCAGAGATCTTGTTATGTTGCTTTATTCTATAAATTACAAAATGAAAAGCATTTCCTTAAGAATTATGCCTTAGAAGTCATGAATAATCTAGAAGCACCAAAAATAACTGAAAAAAGGAAACATTGACTAAGACACCATAAACAAAACATTCATTAGTAGAGATGACTATAGATTCCATGTAAATTCATTTTAAATTCTACCTAATTTACAGGTTTCGACTAATTTGAACAATTTGCAATTTGATTTGCATGCATCACCAAAAGAATATCCTCCATCATTTTAGAAATTGAAGAATATTGCATCAGATACAAAAGTCGCTCATGACTTCAGGCACAACTTTGCGACTTTACCATAATCAAATAACATCATATAGCATATCCAAACAGGAGGACTATCCTAGCCAGTATAAATGTCTATGCAGAGAATGCAGCAGCCATTTTAGGGTGATTTATTATAGTTAGAGGATGTCAGAGCTCACAGCATAGCAATAGAGATAGTAATAGAAAGCCCTAAAACATTGGA
Source organism: Ranitomeya variabilis (assembly GCF_051348905.1). NCBI lineage: Eukaryota > Metazoa > Chordata > Amphibia > Anura > Dendrobatidae > Ranitomeya > Ranitomeya variabilis. The sequence goes on along the minus strand of NC_135234.1, from coordinate 698,626,555 downwards.
CAAGTACTTTAGGCAGTAATATGTTGTATAACTACAGCACCGAAGAAGATGCAAATAATTTTTACCTCAGAAAAAGTATGCGTTACAATTTTTTTTGCACATTTATTTTATTAATCAAATTTTACATCTATGAATGCTACACCAATACAGTACACTGTTGCAGTTGCTGACTTTTTGGTTATGCACAAATGTAGCATTTCCTTTTTTGATATTTTTGGAAAGGGGTTGAATTTTGTTGAAAAAAATATGATTTTTTTTTTTAAATGTATAGATTTGAAAATGAATTAATGGAAATGTGGAGTTCCTGTGGGTGGAGATAAGGGGAGGGAGAAAAAATTGTAAAATATTGATAGGGGTTTGCTATAAGGTTCCAAATATAATGAAAGAAGCAGAAAATATCCTCACAAAGCAAATAGATGAGGCAGCAAATCAGGGAAAAGTAGAGTAATTATTAATGGGGACTTCAACTGCCCTGATATAAATTGGGAGGAAGCAGAAATCTGCAGGTCCAACAATGGAAACTGATTTTTGAGAATAATGAAAGACAATTACCTTTCATAACTGGTTCAGGACCCAACAAGAAGGGAGGCATAGATTATAGGGATTGGGAGTCAATTGAGTAACAGTGACCACAAAATATTATGAATCCAGTAATAAACTATATAGTAGAGGGGCTCCAAAGACACTAAACTTCAGAAAGGCGAATTTCCAAAAGTTGAGAGATGATCTTATGGCCAAAAACTGGGAAAATATCCTGAAACATAAAAGTACAAAGCAAATGGAACATTTTTTATAAACATCCTGAACAGTACCTGTGAACAACATATAAACTATGGGAATAAACAAGCTATAAGGAGGAAACCACTATAACTAAATAGAGCTTTAAGGGGTGCAATAAATTACAAAAATAAAATGTTTCACGAATAAAAGAAAGAGGGTAGTGATGAGGTATTAAATAATTATAGAAATAATGCCAAAAAAAAAAAGTAAAAATAATCTAAAAATATTCTACAACTATATAAACAGTAAGAAGCACAAAAATTATAGTGTTGCCCCCCTCAAAAATAGCATAGGTAAACTGGTGGAAGAGGATGAGGAAGAGGCCAGTCTGCTAAACTCCTTTTTCTTCTCAGTATTTATAAGAAAAAAATCCCACTACAGACCACATGATCGGGGGTACTAGAAATTCGTTTAACTCAGCAGGAAGTATGGTGCTGCCTCAAAAACAATGAATGAGATAAATCTCCGGGCCCAGATGGCATCCACCCCTTTAGTACTGCAGGAATTACATACAGTGATGGACAGACTGCTATTTTTAATATTCACAGTTTCCATAATAACAGCGTCTGTACCACAGGAATGGCGTACAGCAAATGTGGTACAATATTCAAAAAGGGGACAAAATGGGAGCCTAGAAATTATTGGCTGGTAAGTTTAACCTCAGCTGAGGGTAAAATCCTTGAGGGTTTCCTAAGAGATGCCATCCTGAAGTATCTCAATAAGAATACTCTGATGATCCAGCATCAGCATGGTTTCATGAGGGATTGGACCTGTCAAATTAATTTGATTACCATGTATGAGGAGCCAGACTGAACTAGGGAAACACTGTGAATGTTGTCTATATGGAGTTTCAAAGACGCTTGATATGGTGCCACACAAAAAGTTGGTATATAAAATGAGAAAAACAGGACTAGTGTAAAGTATATGTAAATGGGCTAACAAGTGGCTGAGTGATAGGAAACGAAGGGAGGTTATTAATGGAACAAACTCAGATTGGGTTACAGTTAACAGTGGGGTACCCCAGGGGTCAGTATTGGGCAATTCAGTTTATTCAGTTTGATAAAAGGAAAGCTTAAAGGGGTATTCCAATTTTTAAGATCCTATCCCAGTATGTAGCAGGCATAATAATAATAATATAAGCAAATATTTCCAATTAGAAATGTAGTATGCTTTTTTCTGATTCACTACGTCTCTGCTGGGGCTGCCTGACATAATATTATGGGCGTCAATAATAGGCTGTAAGACAGACACTGTGCATCACACGTACCTGTGAGACTGGCGTTCTATTCAAGCCTCATTTGTGTGCATTTTTTACTAGGCAGCCACCCCATCCATGTATTAGTAGGCTTGTGAATGGCTACTTTCATCAGTATTTTGCACCTGTGCTTCCCCCACCTTTATAATTGGGGTCTACTGTAGCCTGCTTGTGCATTTGTGATCTGACTTGGTGTTGGTAAGGCTGTTTTTATCAGGACCCTAGGTATCCATGGATATGACCACTAGCAACTGTCTATCTGTCACTATATCGGGGGTCATAACTATGGATACTTAAGGTCCTGCAATGCCTGCAGATGAGGAAAGAAATGTACAGTATGCTACATTTCTAGTGGGGGTGTTTGCTAATATTATTATTATTACACCTACTATATATTGGGATAGGATCTTTGAGATGGGAATACACTTTTAAGTCATTGTTATTCCAAACTGAACAAACTGAATTGCCCAATACTGACCCCTGTGGTACCCCACTCTTAAATGAAAACATAAAAACTCCTTACAGATGTTTTTCTTGGGGGGATTTGAACCCAGGACCGCAGCTCTGCAAAGCAACAGTGCTGACCACTGAGCCAATGTGCTACTCCAATAACAACGCATCTTCTTTGGTACCAACCTCACCAATTAATATTATTTGTGAGAAAAGTGGCTGCACATGAGTAACAAGTGGCATTACTATCAAATAATACTGTAAGTACTGGCAGTCAACACCCCTGAATACTCAATAATGTCACCTTGTGGGTAATTCTTTCTGCTCTGTGTTTTCTACTATTAGAGTTCTTCTTTTTTTGGTTCTGTTAACATCAGCTGTTTATTGATATATCAATATGTAAAGTACAATTATCCATCACAGCCTAGCCCGAAGAACACAAAAATAATGATGTGTCTTATGACAATGGTTTCTTAATCGACACTCTACACAAGAAATTACTGTCTTGACGTTTTCACTGAGACTAATTAGCTGTCTGGTTAAATACAGATAAGCAAATATTCAGCTCTGCTGACCATTTTTTGCATATTTATTGTTGCTTTTATGTTGAATATACGATCAGCTATAACATTTGCATTTTGGGGCTATTTCAGTCTTTTGGATGAAACTATTTTCTTATTTTATCAGTGTTGCATTTTTTGACCTTTCAATTTTATTTGAATTTTTAATTGAATTTATTAAATGATTTAAACACTGTGTTGAATTTATTCTGAGACTATAACAATATATGTTTTTTTAGTCACTGTAAACATGTCTTTTATAATGAGATATCTTCTTTTTTAAGAGACCACCCAGAAATAATATAACAGTATTATTGAATAAAAGGTTGGCGAATACTTGCAGAACATATTTTTAGGTTTTGCATGCTTCACTTTAGTACTCAGGAAAAGAAGTATGCAATTTAGTTGGTTCTAGATAAGTTAGAGAGTTTCCTCTCCTTCAGACCCTGGGAACCATCAGGAATACCGTCCGATACATGAGTCCCATTGACTTGTATTGGTATCGGGTATCGGTATCGGATTGGATCCGATATTTTGCCGGTATCGGCCGATACTTTCCGATACCGATACTTTCAAGTATCGGACGGTATCGCTCAACACTACCCACGACCAATCAGCGACGGCCACAGTCCGGCGGCAATATGGCCGCTCTTTCCTCCCCGCAGTCAGTGCCCGCTCCATACTCCCCTCCAGTCAGCCCTCACACACGGTTAATGCCAGCGTTACCGGAGCGCGGTGTAACGCACTCCGGTTACGCAGCTATTAACCCTGTGTGACCAAGTTTTTACTATTGATGCTGCGTATGCTGCATCAATAGTAAAATGATCTAATGTTACAAATAATAATAATAATAATAAAAGAAAAACCTTATTCTCACCCTCCGACGTCGCGTCCTGTCCGCCGGCAGGTTCCGGTGCTAAGGATGCTATGGGAGAAGGACCTGCCATGATGTCACGGTCATGTGACCGCGACGTCATCACAGGGCCTGCGCGCCTGTGCGAGAAGGACCTGCCATGACATCACGGTCATGTGACCACGACGTCATCACAGGTCCTGCGCTGAAGTCATACCAACTCTGGGACCGGAAGCTGCTGCGTGCACCGCACACAGGAGCCAGGAGTAAGGTGAGTATATGTTTATTGTTTATTTTATGTCACTGGCCAATATACATTACTGGGCAATCTACTACGTGGCTGACTAATATAGTACATACTACGTGGCTGTGCAATATACTACGTTGCTGGGCAATATACTACGTGGCTGGGCAATATACTACATGGCTCTGTGCTGTATACTACGTGGCTGGGCAATATACTACATCACTGGGCAATATACTACGTGACTGGGCAATATACTACGTGGCTGGGCAATATACTACGCAACTGGGCAATATACTATGTTGCTGGGCAATATACTACATTACTGGGCAATATACTACGTCGCTGGGCAATATACTACATCACTGGGCAATATACTATGTCACTGGGCAATATACTATGTGGCTGGGCAATATACTACGTGGCTGGGCAATATACTATGTTGCTGGGCAATATACTACGTTACTGGGCAATATACTACGTGGCTGGGCAATATACTACGTGGTTGGGCAATACACTACGTCACTGGGCAATATACTACGTGACTGGGCAATATACTATGCGGCTGGGCAATATACTACGTGGCTGGGCAATATACTACGTGGCTGGGCAATATACTACGTGGTTGGGCAATACACTACGTCACTGGGCAATATACTACGTGACTGGGCAATATACTATGCGGCTGGGCAATATACTACGTGGCTGGGCAATATACTACATGGCTGGGCAATATACTACGTGGCTGGGCAATATATTACGTGGTTGGGCAATATTCTACATGGCTGGGTAATACACTACGTGGCTGGGCAATATACTACGTGGTTCGGCAATATACTATGTAGCTGGGCAATATACTATGTGGCTGGGCAATATACTTCGTAACTGGGCAATATACTATGTTGCTGGGCAATATACTACGTTACTGGGCAATATACTATGTCGCTGGGCAATATACTACGTCGCTGGGCAATATACTACATCACTGGGCAATATACTACATCACTGGGCAATATACTACGTGGCTGGGCAATATACTACGTGGCTGGGCAATATATTACGTGGTTGGGCAATATTCTACATGGCTGGGTAATACACTACGTGGCTGGGCTATATACTACGTGGTTCGGCAATATACTATGTGGCTGGGCAATATACTATGTGGCTGGGCAATATACTATGTGGCTGGGCAATATACTACGTAACTGGGCAATATACTATGTTGCTGGGCAATATACTACGTTACTGGGCAATATACTATGTCGCTGGGCAATATGCTACGTCGCTGGGCAATATACTACATCACTGGGCAATATACTACATCACTGGGCAATATACTACGTGGCTGGGCAATATACTATGTTGCTGGGCAATATACTATGTTACTGGGCAATATACTACGCGGCTGGGCAATATACTATGTGGTTGGGCAATATATTACGTCACTGGGCAATATACTACGTGACTGGGCAATATACTATGTGGCTGGGCAATATACTACGTGGCTGGGCAATATACTACGTGGCTGGGCAATATATTACGTGGTTGGGCAATATTCTATGTGGCTGGGTAATACACTACGTGGCTGGGCAATATACTACGTGGTTCGGCAATATACTACGTGGCTGGGCAATATACTACATGGCTAGGCAATATACTACGTAACTGGGCAATATACTATGTTGCTGGGCAATATACTATGTTACTGGGCAATATACTACGTCACTGGGCAATATACTACATCACTGGGCAATAAAGAGTTAAACTAGGTATAGGTAAAGTGGAAAAAAGTTCAAATTTTATTCAAGATACACATAACATAAACTGAACATTAGACATGAATAAAGTGCAATGGTACATGTGCAAAGATAGTACATGAAAGTCACCGAAAGCCCTCCAACAACCCAAGTCACTTGAGGCCTATCAATCCATCTATAAAGTGCATATGCATAGTATAAGGGCACAAGAGAATAAATGTCCTGCCAAATAGAAACCTACCTAAAGCCACAGTGGGACGATAATTAGTTAATGAGGAATTGGCAGTGACTCGGTGCAAATCATTCTATATAAAGTGCATATGCATAGTATAAGGGCACAAAACAGTAGGTGTCCTGCCAAACAACAACCCTATCCAGCACCACAGTGGGAGGATAAATGCTTCATAGGGAGTTGGCAGTCACTTACCGCTAGCAGGGGTTAGAGGGTCCTAGGACAGGTGTAGAGATAGAAGCCCCCCGACGCGCGTTTCGCGTCACTAATCGACCGCTTTATCAAGGGAGTGTGCGTTCCCTTACCAGAAGGACCTTTTGAGGTCAGAGAGTAGATCACGTGTCTTAATTGGACCAATCACAGTGGTTTGAAAGCGGCGCATGCGCACCGCGAACCACAGGTCCTAGAGATGCATCGGAGCGTCGTGCGCTACTGCGCACGCGCGGGGAGAGAAGTCCCCAGGCGTGCGAGCAGGGCAAAAGGACGCGCCGATGCATAGCAGGAAGCCCGGGTCACGGCACGCATGCGCACAGTCACTGTATCACCAATGGGTAAGGTAAAAGATAGTGAACCAAGCCGGAAATGTTGCAAATACAAAATATAAAGAACGCACAAGGACCCAATCATAAGAGACATGAACATAAGTGTAATAATAAAGCAGAGATGTCAGCTGGTACAAAAGTTGATTTTCGGTTATCTCTGCTTCATCAGCCATGTTCACCAAGGCAGGGTACTTGAATGTTAGAAGAGGTAAAAATATATAGAGCAAGTCCAGCTCAGATGTAAGGAGTGTAATCCCAGAGGTATCTTTAAACGGGTCCTACTGTAAGGTACACAAATATAAGTATTAAACATCTAAAGACAAATACACAATTAAAAACAAAAAATGACACCACCCCAGGCATAAAGAATGGGTGACGGTAGGAAATATACTAAAAACTAAAGATAAAAATAAGAATACAAATAAAACAGACAGATATGTACAAGTATAAATTCCTCAGGATCCCAAGTATGAGGAAAAGGACACAGATTCATTTAGACCCTTCGGGGTCAAGGTATCCAGTATGGTAATCCATTTGGCCTCAACCTGCGCCAATATTTTCTTATAATTCCCCCCTCTTATACCAAGATGAATTAAATCTATCCCCCTCACCTTGAACGATGCTGGATCACAATTGTGATACTGTCGATAGTGACGGGGGATGGTTTTGAGGAGAGTCACATCGGTCGCCGTCTTGGCAGCGCAAATGTCCCGCACATGTTCTCGCACCCTTATTCTGAGCTCCCTTGACGTAAGTCCTACATAAATTTTGGAACACCCGCATGTAGCATAATATATGACGTTAGTGCTACTGCAGGAGATCCGGTGTCTTATATCAAAGATTTTTTTACCATCGGAGCTGCAGAAGGTGGAGCAGCGCAGGACATTTGCACAGGCAAGACAGCGACCGCATGATATAGATCCAGGTGTAGGGCCTTTAGAACCAAAGGGGTGCTTCATAGTAGGCACATAGTGACTACTAACGAGAAGGTCTTTCAAATTCTTAGACCTTCTTGCGGTCATAAGAGGGTAACTACCCAGGGATGTTCCCAGGGAGGGCTCAGTGCTCAAAATAGACCAATGCTTAGAAAGGATCTGCCGCATGTCCTCCCATTCATTTTCTCCCACTAACTCATTTCATTTTTTCACAGCCGTAAAGGATCTGCAGTTGTTCTCCCGGAAATTATTGCTGAAAAAGCTACATCATAAAAAGAATTCATGCGAACCTATGAGCGAGACCGAGAGAGAGACTCTCCAGAATTTGGAGGATTTATTGGATGAACAGGTTGGTTCACACACTAACATCTTTCCTGCTTCATCATTACCCAGATCTACAAGGTTCCCCCCCTTGTCTCTAAGTCCGGCAATAGAGGTTTTCACTAGATGTGTCAGTGAGGACTTCAAAAAACTTTCAACAAGGAGACGTTACGATAATTTGACACATAATGAGCGTCTGGCCCTATCTCAATTACAATCTTTGCCAGACGTTGTTTTCAAGCCAGCAGACAAGGGGGGGAACATTGTGATCTGGCCACAGGACAAATATGAACGCGAGGCTCTCAGACAACTGAGAGACTCTAAAACTTATTCCAGATTATCCTACAACCCTCTGGTCTCTTTCTCTCTCGATCTCCAGGGCATTCTTGTTCGGGCTCTTGATAGAAATGTCATTACCAAACAGGTATTAGAGGGCCTGACGGTGAGACATCCAAAGGTCTCGACTTTCTACCTACTTCCTAAGATCCACAAGAATGCCCTCGACCCTCCGGGGCGTCCCATTGTGTCCGGCATTGGGGGACTTTGTAACCCCATATGCCAATTTATTGACTTTTATCTCAAGCCTTTAATAGAAACATTGCCATCTTATGTGCGTGACACAACGGACGCCCTGGCGAGGGTTGACGGCATTTTTGTGGATCATGATACTTTGTTGGTGACCGCCGACGTGGAGAGCCTGTATACCTGCATAGACCATCAACACGGCATCGACGCGGTCCGCCTTTTCCTGGGGGCCTCCGACCGTGACGGCCCTTTGTGTGACTTTATCCTCGAGCTGCTGCACTATGTCCTTACCCATAATTTTTTCGTCTTTAAGGACCAATATTATCTACAGAAGTGCGGCACAGCCATGGGCGCGGCCTGTGCGCCCTCGTACGCAAATCTCTTCCTGGGTTCCTGGGAGAGATTTATTTTTGGTGACGAGGGCCCGCGGGCCGCCTCCCATGTGCTGTGCTGGCACAGATATATAGATGATGTCTTTTTCCTTTGGGATGGGACGGTGCAGCAGCTCGTGGAATTTATGGAGACACTGAATCGGAATTCTTTTAACATATTTCTGACCTATAATTATGATGTCAAAAAGGTGAATTTTCTAGATGTCAGTTTTGAAGTGGATGCAAATAGGTCCATCCAGACCGATGTATACCGTAAACCGACATCTGTGAATTCCTTGATTCATGCGTCCTCTGCACACATTTCTTCCACCATTAGGGCCGTCCCGGTCGGACAGTTCCTCCGGATGAGGCGGATCAGTTCGTCAGATGCAAAATTCGAGACACAGGCCTCTGACCTTAAATCCAGATTTGTAGCACGCGGTTATTCAAACCGGTGCATCAAACAGGGATATCGCAGGGCGCGGGCTACTCCACGCGGCGATCTCCTAAAAAGCACCAGAACCCGGACAGATACTACCTACAATGGACCTATTCGGTTCATATCAACATTCAATCATCAATGGGAGGACATGCGGCAGATCCTTTCTAAGCATTGGTCTATTTTGAGCACTGAGCCCTCCCTGGGAACATCCCTGGGTAGTTACCCTCTTATGACCGCAAGAAGGTCTAAGAATTTGAAAGACCTTCTCGTTAGTAGTCACTATGTGCCTACTATGAAGCACCCCTTTGGTTCTAAAGGCCCTACACCTGGATCTATATCATGCGGTCGCTGTCTTGCCTGTGCAAATGTCCTGCGCTGCTCCACCTTCTGCAGCTCCGATGGTAAAAAAATCTTTGATATAAGACACCGGATCTCCTGCAGTAGCACTAACGTCATATATTATGCTACATGCGGGTGTTCCAAAATTTATGTAGGACTTACGTCAAGGGAGCTCAGAATAAGGGTGCGAGAACATGTGCGGGACATTTGCGCTGCCAAGACGGCGACCGATGTGACTCTCCTCAAAACCATCCCCCGTCACTATCGACAGTATCACAATTGTGATCCAGCATCGTTCAAGGTGAGGGGGATAGATTTAATTCATCTTGGTATAAGAGGGGGGAATTATAAGAAAATATTGGCGCAGGTTGAGGCCAAATGGATTACCATACTGGATACCTTGACCCCGAAGGGTCTAAATGAATCCGTGTCCTTTTCCTCATTCTTGGGATCCTGAGGAATTTATACTTGTACATATCTGTCTGTTTTATTTGTATTCTTATTTCTATCTTTAGTTTTTAGTATATTTCCTACCGTCACCCATTCTTTATGCCTGGGGTGGTGTCATTTTTTGTTTTTAATTGTGTATTTGTCTTTAGATGTTTAATACTTATATTTGTGTACCTTACAGTAGGACCTGTTTAAAGATACCTCTGGGATTACACTCCTTACATCTGAGCTGGACTTGCTCTATATATTTTTACCTCTTCTAACATTCAAGTACCCTGCCTTGGTGAACATGGCTGATGAAGCAGAGATAACCGAAAATCAACTTTTGTACCAGCTGACATCTCTGCTTTATTATTACACTTATGTTCATGTCTCTTATGATTGGGTCCTTGTGCGTTCTTTATATTTTGTATTTGCAACATTTCCGGCTTGGTTCACTATCTTTTACCTTACCCATTGGTGATACAGTGACTGTGCGCATGCGTGCCATGACCCGGGCTTCCTGCTATGCATCGGCGCGTCCTTTTGCCCTGCTCGCACGCCTGGGGACTTCTCTCCCCGCGCTTGCGCAGTAGCGTACGACGCTCCGATGCATCTCTAGGACCTGTGGTTCGCGGTGCGCATGCGCCGCTTTCAAACCACTGTGATTGGTCCAATTTAGACACGTGATCTACTCCCTGACCTCAAAAGGTCCTTCTGGTAAGGGAACGCACACTCCCTTGATAAAGCGGTCGATTAGTGACGCGAAACGCGCGTCGGGGGGCTTCTATCTCTACACCTGTCCTAGGACCCTCTAACCCCTGCTAGCGGTAAGTGACTGCCAACTCCCTATGAAGCATTTATCCTCCCACTGTGGTGCTGGATAGGGTTGTTGTTTGGCAGGACACCTACTGTTTTGTGCCCTTATACTATGCATATGCACTTTATATAGAATGATTTGCACCGAGTCACTGCCAATTCCTCATTAACTAATTATCGTCCCACTGTGGCTTTAGGTAGGTTTCTATTTGGCAGGACATTTATTCTCTTGTGCCCTTATACTATGCATATGCACTTTATAGATGGATTGATAGGCCTCAAGTGACTTGGGTTGTTGGAGGGCTTTCGGTGACTTTCATGTACTATCTTTGCACATGTACCATTGCACTTTATTCATGTCTAATGTTCAGTTTATGTTATGTGTATCTTGAATAAAATTTGAACTTTTTTCCACTTTACCTATACCTAGTTTAACTCTTTTTTCTCCAGTTATAATATGTTGCTGTGAGTAGGTATATTTCTTTTGTTAGATGGGCTAACTATAGCCTTTGCTTCTGACCTAAATATGCCAGAGAGGTTTTTGTGGCTATCACTGGGCAATATACTATGTCACTGGGCATTATACTACGTGGCTGGGCAATATACTACGTGGCTGGGCAATATACTACGTGGCTGGGAAATATACTACGTCACTGGGAAATATACTACGTTGCTGGGCAATATACTACATTACTGGGCAATATACTACATCGCTGGGCAATATACTACATCACTGGGCAATATACTACATGGCTGGGCAATATACTACGTGGCTGGGCAATATACTACGTGGCTGGGCAATATACTACGTGGCTGGGCAATATACTACATTACTGGGCAATATACTACGTCGCTGGGCAATATGCTACATCACTGGGCACTATACTACATGGCTGGGCAATATACTACGTGAACATGCATACTCTAGAATACCCGATGCGTTAGAATCGGGCCACCATCTAGTACAATATATAAAAGGACACATACGAGTTTTTCTCAATATCTGACATGAAATTAGAATAAACCTTTCCCATTTTAGGTCAACTAGGATTACCATAATTATTAATATTTGCCAAATGCCAGAATAATGAGAGAGTGGAGATAAATATGTGCACACTACTAATAGATAGAAGAACCTGGCAGTCAACTGAATGCTTTGTGACAGGTTTTATTTTGTAGTACCAACAAAACGTTTCGGTCCCTAAATTCGGGACCTTCATCAGTTTCTACAGTGTAAGAAAACAAATACATACATTTACATTGTGAACATAAAAAAATGAAATAAAACTGAAAATAAAAAACAAAATGAAAACAAAGTATATCCAATGCAATGTGGAACAAAGTCAATCCGAGATATGACGGTCATATGAAAAAATTTTAGAAAAGGGTATAAAAATGCAGGATAGACCACAATAGTATAAAGGCACGTGCGAGTGAGGACTGAAAGGAAGGAAGAGGACATACCGTACTTGTGGGCTTATTGGATAGAGCCCAAAGGGGATTAGGCTGTGTCCATGTGCAGGGCTAAGGACATAGAAAAATGGTCATGAGCCCGTGTAACTAAAAGGTATGTGGCAGGTGATGTGATTTGCATAGAGGATACATACCAGTAACCTGGGTTTTAAAGCCGTAAAAGTCAATGCACTGTAAAAACAATGCGGTGAAGACATAATAAATAGACAAACAGGATATGCGGCTGGCAGTAAGCCGTGATAAGAGGTGGCTGCCGCATTGGTAAGTAATAGGTTTATTCTGATTTCATGTCAGATATTGAGAAAGACATGCATATGTGTACTTTTATATAGTGTATGTAAACTTCTGGTTTCAACTGTATGTGGCAGAGATGTCACTAAACCACTGAGACACCAGGGCTGATGTTCAAGTACAGCTCTTGCGTCAGTTGCAGTTATGCCACTGAATACAACATATCTTGCTGCACTGTGACCTGCAAAATAATTCATACTGTTGCACCTAGAAAAGTCAATGCGAAATCAATACATTTGTAGCACAGTGTAACGTTTTCTGTTTATATTATTTTCAATAGCCTAGATTGCAAGTGCAGCTGAGTACTTGTATTCATTGCCTATACAATGTGCTGCTTGGCAAAGTCTACACTTATCATGTTTATAAATGAGGACAACTGCGAGGCATGAAGTAAATTGCTGTCGTAGTGTATCAATTCCCAGTTACACTAAGCATGAACGCTGGGCCATCTGTTGTACCGCAGCAGTCAGTGTTTCTTTGTTATCATTATGTCTTTGTCTCCATACGAAGAGTTTTATTGTCGCTAACTACAAATAATGTTATCCCAAATGGAGCATTATAAGGAAACGTGTCTGAAAATTAGGAATGAATGAGTTTACTGAATTCTACTCAAATTTAGCAAAAATCTGAATTCTGGAGAATATAAATTTTTTGTAATTCACTCTGTGTAAATTCAGCTAAATGGTGCTCTCCTTTTCTGCTGCCCTGCTGCTCTCTGCCCAATGTCTGGTGCCCATTCTTCCATTGCACCGCATTTCTGGCTTGAGATTCACTCTAAGGCTAGTTTCACATTAGCGTTTTGAGGAGCTGCGGAGGGCTGCGGACATCCTCCGTGAAGCCCGCACTCGGCAGCACATCCGCCGCTAGCTCCGCCTATTTCTGCATGCAGCCTGCATGTGACCTGCGTACCTATCTTTAACATTAGGTACGCAGGTTGTGCAGCTGTATGCGGATGCTTCCGCATGCGTCGTTTTGACGATGCGGAGAAAAAAAGAAATTGCTACCAGCTGCGTCCTACGCTGGTCGCCGCATCGTCACAACGACGCATGTGGAAGCATCCGCATACAGCTGCACGACCTGCGTACCTAATGTTAAAGATAGGTACCCAGGCCATATGCAGGCTACATGCAGAAGTAGGCGGAGCTGGCGGCGGAGGTGCTGCCGAGGGTGGGGCTTCACGGAGGAAGTCTGCAGCCCTCCACAGCTCCTCAAAATGCTAATGTGAAACCGGCCTAAGTCAGGGCTTTTTGGCTGCAAGTAGGCTCTAAAGTTCACTGTACATGCTCAAAAGCCTACTTACATCCGGAAGTCCTGGCCTAGGGTGAGCACTCCACCATTGAATTGCAATGCTACGGAGGTGCAGAAAACTGGACAGTGGTCAGGGAGCAGTGGGAGCAACTGGAAAGGTGAATGGTTAGTATAAGGTTTTTTTTTTGTTTTGTTTTGCTTCAGAATCTTCATAGACCCCTGTGTATTATGAAGAATATTAAATTAGAGGAGAATAATGTCTGCATGAATAGAATTTAATGGTAAAATCTCACTAACAGGCAGATTTGAATTTTGTCAGAATTTGATTTTTTTTTCATCTCTTCTGAAAATGTTATTTAACCCCATCCTGACATGTGCAGTACATGTACGGTGCTGTGGGAGCTGCATTACTGCAAAGCATTGTACAAGAATGGTACTGCAATCACTGAGTGCCTCCACGATCGGGTGCCGGTGTCAGATCTATGTGAGAGCTGCTAGCACTGATCACGGGAGTTTAACCCCTTCTGATGCTGCTGTCAATACTGACAGCGACACTGAGGAGCATTGCACAGGGAGTGAGCTCCCTGTTTGCTTCCATCAACACAACACAATGCAATAGCATTGTGCTGATGGTCTCCATGGTGACCCCCCGGCAAAAAGATGGCTGTGGCGTCCGTCAGGGTCATACAGTGATGGTGGCTTGTGAGTGCCTGCAAAGAGCCGGAGCTAACACACCTCCATCTCTGCATGCATTGCAGAGTATCAGATCAGCGATCTGTCACTGTACAGTGATGTCCCATCCTGGGACAATGTAAAAAAAGTAAGAAAAAAGTTATTAAAAGATGTAAAAATATATTTTTTTAAATCCTCAAATAAAGAATAAAAAAAAGAAAAAATATTAAATCCTATAAAAACATTTATTTCTTAAAAAAAAAACAATAAAAGTACACATATTTGGTATCACCGCATCTGGAATGACCCAACCAATAAAACTCTCCCACTAGTTAAACCTTTCAGTGAACACCGTAAAAAAATAAATACAAAAGGCAAAAAAACTATGCTTTACCATTGTAAGTCAGGCACTCCCTGCGTGTTTCATGGTTGTCGAAACATGTGGGCGTGGGGATGCAAACATGTCACCCGAGCACCCTATGCAGACTCGAGTAACAAGAGCTATCCATAAGGCATTAAATTTAGACTACACTGCACCTATTAAAAGCACAACATTAAGACTATGGGAGAACCCCCTAAAGACAGATATCACCAAGGGTACACTCAGAGATAACAAAATTTGCTACACCAAATGTAAATACACAGTACGGTAATTTGCCTGGTTGCTCTTCAGAATGGTTCTCCAGGTATAGACTATAGTTAATTATACACTAAAATTTGCATAATCATTTGTTCTTCCTCAAAACAGTGTCCGTTTCGCCCTGAGCTGAGGACTTTGTTTTTGATTTTTCAAACTGTTCCTGAAATTTTATTTCAGGTCATTTTCAAAATAAGCTACATGAAGTAGAACACTATTTATGGCCATTATGTGACTTGTATCATATGTTTTTTTCTCCAGTTTTCCTCTCTCTATTTTTCTTTTGTCTCTGCGCTATTAGGTGAAGAGTTACTGATATGTCTTCCATAAACAGTACAAATAAAAATGAGGGATTCCTACTCTTCTACCTCAGCACCCAGACAGAGGCAGTAGCAGCATGGAAGAGTACATAGTTATGTATTCACCATGTTCCAAATTATAATGCAAATGTTACCTTTTTTTCTGATTTTCCTAAATGGTCGATGCAAATGAGTCAGTATAATGTTCAAATCATCATCCGTTGGAGTAAAAATCACATTTTATTGGACTAACATCCCAATGATAACAGTATTATTTCCAACATAAAACAACCTCAAAAAGCACTGTTCAAAATTATTATGCACAACAAAGTTTCCAATCATAATGTTGTTGTAAAGAACTGAAAATGGTCATTTGTTGAATTTGCAGCATTAACAGGTCACATTTTCTGAAATCAAAAGCTTTTTCAATCAAAAACATCTTAACAGGCCAAGATACATGTTAACATAGGACCCCTCCTGTGATATCACCTTTACAATGCTTGCATCCATTCAACTTGTGAGTTTTTGGAGAGTTTCTGGATGAATTTATTTGCAGGATGTCAGAACAGCTTTCCTGAGCTGTTTTTTTATGTACACTGCCTCCTACCCTCACATACAGCTCTGGCAAAAATTAAGAGACCACCAAATCAAAACCCTGTCATGGGCGGCCCAATCTCCAGACCTGAACCCCATTGAAATCCTCTGGAATGTAATCAAGAGGATGATGGATAGTCACAAGTCATCAAACAAAGAAGAACTGATTACATTTTTGTGCCAGAAACAGTGTGAAAGACTGGTGGAAAGCATGCCAAGACGCATGAAAGCTGTGATTAAAAATCATGATTATTCCACAAAATATTGATTTCTGAACTCTTCCTGAGTTAAAAGATTAGTATTGTTGTTGTTAAATGATTATGAACTTGTTTTCTTTGCATTATTTGAGGTCTGAAAGCACTGTTTGTTTGTTTGTTTTATTTTGACCATTTTTCTGTCAGAAAAAAAATACAAAATTTATTGCTTGGAAATTCGGAGACATGTTGTCAGAAGTTTATAGAATAAAAGAACAATTTACATTTTACTAAAAAATATACCTGTAACGAGAAAAATCAGCCAAACTGAACATTTTGCAGTGGTCTCTTAATTTTTGCCAGAGCTGTGTTGTGAATTTGCTTTTTGGCTCCCTCTAGTGGTTACTGGTGATTTGACTCTGGGTATGTCAGTCATCCCTTGTATGCTCACCTGGGCCATTAGTTCAAGGGTGTTGCTATATAAGCTCCCTGGACCTTCAGTTCAATGCCTGGCAACGTTGTAATCAGAGCTAATCTGTTGTGCTCTTGTCTACTGATCCTGGTTCCTGCTAGATTAAGCTAAGTCTGCTTTCTTGCTTTTTGCTATTTGTTTTTGTTTGCATTTTTGTCCAGCTTGTACATAATCTGTATCCTAACCTTGCTGGAAGCTCTGGGGAGGCTGGAGTTCTCCCCCCGGGCCGTTAGACGGTTCGGGGGTTCTTGAATTTCCAGTGTGGAATTTTGATAGGGTTTTTGTTGACCATATAAGTTATCTTACTACATTCTGCTATTAGTAAGTGGGCCTCTCTTTGCTAAACCTAGTTCATCTCTGTGTTTGTCATTTCCTCTTACCTCACCGTTATTATTTGTGGGGGGCTTGTATCCTACTTTTGGGGTCTATTCTCTGGAGGCAAGAGAGGTCTTTGTTTTCCTCTTCTAGGGGTAGTTAGTCCTCCGGCTGGCGCGAGACATCTAGCGACCAACGTAGGCATGTTCCCTGGCTACTTCTAGTGTTGGCGTTAGGAGTAGATATATGGTTAACCCAGTTACCACTGCCCTATGAGCTGGATTTTTGTACTTCGCAGACTTACTTGTTCCTCTGAGACCCTCGCCATTGGGGTCATAACAGTTTGCCAGGCCAGTATTAAATGTTAAATGCATTGCAGAAGCGAGATTATAAGAAAGAAAAGTCTGAGTTTTTTTTTTTCTTTTTCTCATTTTTTTTTTCTTTTCCCCTTTACCTCTGAGTGGCTTGTGTTTGCTGCAGACATGAATGTCCAGACCTTGATTACAGGTGTGGACCAGCTTACTGCTTGTGTGCAGGGCATACAAGATTATGTTATCAGAAATCCTATGTCAGAACCTAAGATACCGATTCCTGAACTGTTTTCCGGAGACCGATTTAAATTTAGAAATTTCAGGAATAATTGTAAATTGTTTTTGTCCCTGAGACCCTGTTCATCTGGAGACTCTGCTCAGCAAGTGAAAATTGTTATTTCTTTTTTACGGGGCGACCCTCAGGATTGGGCCTTCTCGCTGGCGCCAGGAGATCCGGCATTGGCTGATATTGATGCGTTTTTTCTGGCGCTCGGTTTGCTTTATGAGGAACCCAATCTTGAGATTCAGGCAGAAAAAGCCTTGCTGGCTATGTCTCAGGGCCAGGACGAGGCTGAAGTGTATTGCCAAAAATTTCGGAAATGGTCCGTGCTGACCCAGTGGAACGAGTGTGCATTGGCTGCAAATTTCAGAAATGGCCTTTCTGAAGCCATTAAGAATGTGATGGTGGGTTTTCCCATTCCCACAGGTCTGAATGATTCCATGGCCCTGGCTATTCAAATCGACCGGCGGTTGCGGGAGCGCAAAACCGCAAATTCCCTCATGGTGTTGTCTGAACAGGCACCTGATTTAATGCAATGTGATAGAATCCTGACTAGAAATGAGCGGAAAATTCATAGATGCCAGAATGGCTTGTGTTACTACTGTGGTGATTCTACACATGTTATCTCAGCATGCTCTAAACGTCTTACTAGGGTTGTTAGTCCTGTCGCCATTGGTAATTTGCAACCTAAATTTATTCTATCTGTAACTTTGATTTGCTCACTGTCATCGTATCCTGTCATGGCGTTTGTAGACTCAGGTGCTGCCCTGAGTCTGATGGATCTGTCATTTGCCAAGCGCTGCGGTTTTGTTCTGGAGCCATTAGAAAATCCTATCCCTCTTAGGGGTATTGATGCTACGCCTTTGGCAAAAAATAAACCGCAGTTTTGGACACAGGTTACCATGTGCATGACTCCCGAACATCGGGAGGTGATACGTTTTCTTGTTCTGCATAAGATGCATGATTTGGTTGTTTTGGGTTTGCCATGGTTACAGACCCATAATCCAGTCTTGGACTGGAAGGCAATGTTGGTGTCAAGTTGGGGCTGCCATGGAATTCATGGAGATTCCCTGCCCTTGTCTATTGCTTCTTCTACGCCTTCAGAAGTTCCGGCGTATTTGTCTGATTATCAGGATGTCTTCAGTGAGTCTAAGTCCAGTGCACTGCCTCCTCATAGGGAATGTGACTGTGCAATAGATTTGATTCCTGGCAGTAAGTTTCCTAAGGGGAGACTGTTTAATTTGTCGGTACCTGAACATACCGCGATGCGTTCATATATCAAGGAGTCTCTTGAGAAGGGGCATATCCGTCCTTCTTCTTCCCCTCTTGGTGCGGGATTCTTTTTTGTGGCCAAAAAGGACGGATCTTTGAGGCCTTGTATTGACTATCGGCTTTTAAACAAGATCACTGTCAAATTTCAGTATCCTTTGCCGCTGTTGTCAGACTTGTTTGCCCGGATTAAAGGTGCCAAGTGGTTCACCAAGATAGACCTTCGTGGTGCGTACAACCTTGTGCGCATTAAGCAAGGCGATGAATGGAAAACCGCATTCAATACGCCCGAAGGTCATTTTGAGTACTTGGTGATGCCATTTGGGCTCTCTAATGCTCCTTCAGTTTTTCAGTCCTTCATGCATGACATTTTCCGGAAGTATCTGGATAAATTTTTGATTGTTTATCTGGATGATATTCTGTTTTTTTCTGATGATTGGGACTCGCATGTGGAGCAGGTCAGGATGGTTTTTAAGATTTTGCGTGAAAATTCTTTGTTTGTTAAAGGCTCAAAGTGTCTCTTTGGTGTACAGAGGGTTCCCTTTTTGGGGTTCATTTTTTCCCCTTCTGCTGTGGAGATGGACCCAGTCAAGGTCCGAGCTATTCATGATTGGACTCAACCCTCGTCAGTTAAGAGTCTTCAGAAGTTCTTGGGTTTTGCTAACTTCTACCGTCGTTTTATCGCAAATTTTTCTAGCGTTGTTAAACCATTGAAGGATATGACCAAGAAAGGCTCTGATGTAGCTAACTGGGCTCCTGCTGCCGTGGAGGCTTTCCAGGAGTTGAAACGCCGGTTTACTTCGGCGCCTGTTTTGTGCCAACCTGACATCTCACTTCCCTTTCAGGTGGAGGTGGATGCTTCGGAGATTGGGGCAGGGGCCGTTTTGTCGCAGAGAGGCCCTGGTTGCTCTACTATGAGACCTTGTGCCTTTTTCTCCAGGAAGTTTTCGCCGGCAGAGCGAAATTATGATGTGGGCAATCGGGAGTTGTTGGCCATGAAGTGGGCATTTGAGGAGTGGCGTCATTGGCTCGAGGGTGCTAAGCATCGTGTGGTGGTCTTGACTGATCACAAAAATCTGATGTATCTCGAGTCTGCTAAACGCCTGAATCCTAGACAGGCCCGCTGGTCATTGTTTTTCTCCCGTTTTGACTTTGTGGTCTCGTATTTACCAGGTTCTAAGAATGTGAAGGCCGATGCTCTGTCTAGGAGCTTTGTGCCTGATGCTCCTGGAGTCGCTGAACCTGTGGGTATTCTTAAGGAAGGAGTTATCTTGTCAGCTATTTCTCCTGATCTGCGGCGTGTGTTGCAGAGATTTCAGGCTGGTAGGCCTGACTCTTGTCCATCTGACAGATTGTTTGTGCCTGCTAAATGGACCAGCAGAGTCATTTCCGAGGTTCATTCCTCGGTGTTGGCAGGGCACCCGGGAATTTTTGGCACCAGAGATCTGGTGGCCAGGTCCTTTTGGTGGCCTTCCTTGTCAAGGGATGTGCGGTCATTTGTGCAGTCCTGTGGAACTTGTGCTCGAGCTAAGGCTTGCTGTTCTCGTGCCAGCGGGTTGCTCTTGCCCTTGCCTGTCCCGAAGAGACCTTGGACACACATCTCTATGGATTTCATTTCTGATCTTCCGGTGTCTCAGGGCATGTCTGTCATCTGGGTGATATGTGATCGTTTCTCCAAGATGGTCCATTTGGTTCCTTTACCTAAGCTGCCCTCCTCTTCTGATCTGGTTCCTGTGTTCTTCCAGAACGTGGTTCGTTTGCACGGCATTCCTGAGAATATTGTGTCGGACAGAGGATCCCAGTTTGTTTCCAGGTTCTGGCGATCCTTTTGTGGTAGGATGGGCATTGATTTGTCGTTTTCGTCCGCTTTTCATCCCCAGACTAACGGACAAACGGAGCGAACTAATCAGACTCTGGAGGCTTATTTGAGGTGTTTTGTCTCTTCTGATCAGGATGATTGGGTGACCTTCTTGCCGTTGGCTGAATTTGCCCTTAATAATCGGGCTAGTTCCGCCACCTTGGTTTCGCCATTTTTCTGCAACTCTGGTTTCCATCCTCGTTTTTCCTCGGGACATGTGGAGCCTTCTGACTGTCCTGGGGTGGATTCTGTGGTGGATAGGTTGCAGCGGATCTGGAGTCATGTGGTGGACAACTTGAAGTTGTCACAGGAGAAGGCTCAGCGTTTTGCCAACCGCCGCCGCGGTGTGGGTCCCCGACTTCGCGTTGGGGATTTGGTATGGCTGTCTTCTCGATTTGTTCCTATGAAGGTCTCCTCTCCCAAATTTAAGCCTCGCTTCATTGGTCCTTACAAGATATTGGAAATCCTTAATCCTGTATCCTTTCGCCTGGATCTTCCGGTGTCGTTTGCCATTCACAACGTATTTCATAGGTCCTTGTTGCGGCGGTATGTTGTGCCTGTGGTCCCTTCTGCGGAGCCTCCTGCTCCGGTGTTGGTTGAGGGCGAGTTGGAGTACGTGGTGGAGAAGATCTTAGATTCTCGTCTCTCCAGGCGGAGGCTTCAGTACCTGGTCAAATGGAAGGGCTATGGTCAGGAGGATAATTCCTGGGTGGTCGCCTCTGATGTGCATGCCGATTTGGTTCGTGCCTTTCACGCCGCTCATCCTGATCGCCCTGGTGGTCTTGGTGAGGGTTCGGTGACCCCTCACTAAGGGGGGGGTACTGTTGTGAATTTGCTTTTTGGCTCCCTCTAGTGGTTACTGGTGATTTGACTCTGGGTATGTCAGTCATCCCTTGTATGCTCACCTGGGCCGTTAGTTCAGGGGTGTTGCTATATAAGCTCCCTGGACCTTCAGCTCAATGCCTGGCAACGTTGTAATCAGAGCTAATCTGTTGTGCTCTTGTCTACTGATCCTGGTTCCTGCTAGATTAAGCTAAGTCTGCTTTCTTGCTTTTTGCTATTTGTGTTTGTTTGCATTTTTGTCCAGCTTGTACATAATCTGTATCCTAACCTTGCTGGAAGCTCTGGGGAGGCTGGAGTTCTCCCCCCGGGCCGTTAGATGGTTCGGGGGTTCTTGAATTTCCAGTGTGGAATTTTGATAGGGTTTTT
Source organism: Ranitomeya variabilis (assembly GCF_051348905.1). Lineage (NCBI taxonomy): Eukaryota > Metazoa > Chordata > Amphibia > Anura > Dendrobatidae > Ranitomeya > Ranitomeya variabilis. The sequence goes on along the minus strand of NC_135234.1, from coordinate 698,604,579 downwards.
GTTGACCATATAAGTTATCTTACTACATTCTGCTATTAGTAAGTGGGCCTCTCTTTGCTAAACCTAGTTCATCTCTGTGTTTGTCATTTCCTCTTACCTCACCGTTATTATTTGTGGGGGGCTTGTATCCAACTTTTGGGGTCTATTATCTGGAGGCAAGAGAGGTCTTTGTTTTCCTCTTCTAGGGGTAGTTAGTCCTCCGGCTGGCGCGAGACATCTAGCGACCAATGTAGGCATGTTCCCCGGCTACTTCTAGTGTTGGCGTTAGGAGTAGATATATGGTCAACCCAGTTACCACTGCCCTATGAGCTGGATTTTTGTACTTCGCAGACTTACTTGTTCCTCTGAGACCCTCGCCATTGGGGTCATAACAGAGCTGTATCTTTTGCTTAACTATACGCAAAAAGTTCTTAACTGGGTTGAGGTCAGAGGAGGATGGAGTCTATCATGAGTTTATCTCCTTTTATGCACATAGCATCTAATGACTCAGAGGTATTCTTTGCAGTATGAGATGGTGCATTGTCATGCATGAAGATAATTTTGCATGGATGACATGGTTCTACCATGGAAGAAAGTGGTTAATCACAAACTCTATACTTCGCCGAGGTCATTTTCACACATTCAGGAATGCTAAAGGAGCCTACCAGTTTTCTGACCATGATTGTGTCCCAAAACATGGCTCCACCACCTCCTTGCTAATGTTGCAGCTTTGTTGTCATATGGTAGCCATCCACCAACTAACCACTACTCCATTCATCGGTTCCATCCAGGGTTACACAGCATTCATCAGTAAATAAGACTGTTTTAAAGGTGTTCTTCATTCATGTCTTGGCCCACTACAACCGTTTCTGCTGGTGAGTAGTGTTTAGGAGTGGCAATTAGTAGGCTTATGCATAACTGCAAACCTCTGGAAGATCCTACACCTTAAGGTTCATGGAACTCCAGAGGTACCAGCAGATTCAAATACCTGTTTTGCTGCTTTGTAATGGTGTTTAAGCAGCTGCTGTCTTTATCCGACTAATTTGCCTGTCAAAAACCTTCCTCCTTATGCCTTTATCTGCATGAAACCATCTATGCTCTGTATCAGCGATAAATCTCTTCACGGTATGATGAACACGCTTCAGTTTTCGTGAAATATCTGAAGTCTTTGCCCAAGGCATTGCACTTTGATGATATTCAGCAGCAGAAAGATTCTTTTTCTTTCCAATACTGCTTGAACCTTTGGCAGTTTAGTAATGTGAAAAGTCTTTCTTAAGTAGTTTTCCTACAATTGGGCTCACCTGTCAAACTAATTATAACAGGTGCTTAAGATTGATTTCAGTCATCTAAAGCAGCCTGCGACACAATGTCATCCATAATATTAATTGAAAAATGAAAAAATAAATTTTTATGACGCTTAAATCCAATTTGCATAATAATATGGAAAGCTGTGTATACATAGATTGAAAAAAAATACATAGGTCCATCATATTTAACCTTTCTCCAAGATGTTAAACAGCAATACTGAGAAGTGTGGCTGTGAATCCAACACTGACATGAAATAGGTTTGCTAAAAACTGAAGCATAATATGTCTTTGTGAGTCCAGTCTTTCACTAAGTGCTCACTCTTCCTCCTCCTCTACTCTCCATAAAGGTTATTAAAAGCAGCAAAAAGATCATTTTGTTTGCTAGCAGTGCATCTTGCTTTGAGCTGTATCTTCACAGTGGAAGGTTAGTTCAGAAGGCAAGGGAAATAGCGCAGAAAGAAGAGGTTTGCTGAGCTATATTTCAAAGCTTCTTATATTTACTTTTTGTACTTTTGATTTATGCAAAGTTTGATTAAATGACTTTTTGAAGTGTATAATTGTAAAGTGAGATATTTATTGCAGGTACTCTTCACAAAGGATAAAAACAAACCAGTGCTAGCTATCACATCTCTTGGTAATATCCAACCATAAAAGTTTTTGTATGGTGTTACTCCGCCAGTAATTACCAGAAATTCATTCACAAAAAATTAAGAAAATGGACCAAGGACTTCCTTCTGAATGTCAATTATAAAACTCATCCTTTAATGTCTCAAAATGCTTTAGAAGATGTCTACCTAACATGTTTCATACAGACATGGCATTCTAATTATAGGTATCAAAGGAACATGAGAGCCAAACACATTTGGTAACTTCATTAATTAGCATAGAAAGACAGGTCACAGTTCGTTATGCACTCATCCTCCCACCCTTTCCTGCACCAGCTCCACCCATTTTGACAGCTGGGCAAAACTGGAATGATAATGCCAGAAGTTGCTAAATTTTGGTCAATCTCGAATTACACAAACATTTTGTGACTTAACAATGTGTTTTATACTAGATGTAAATTAAAAATGAATGATTAGGGCCATAATATTTTTTATATCACCATTTATAATAGGATAGTTAACTTTTTTAACACCAAAAAAAGTCCTGAATGTTACTTTCATGTGCCTTTTTAAGAAGCCTATATGAGTCCTGTCAGAGTCTTTTCTTGCTTGTAAACGAGTGCTAAGTCTATTGCTTCTTGTAAGAAGAAACATTAGAACTATGAACCATGATGCCTTTAAGCAAAAAAGTACTTTAAAGCTGCATATTAAAATTTTGCATAAATTATGCAAATCCTAAATATGTTCAGTTCCATGAAGTGTTTTTTTTCTACTTGGGGATTGGAAATTATAAATTAATGCTATCAAGGATTCTTTTTAGTAGAGAGAAAAACAAAACATCTGAGATATTTTGTCATGGGACCTTTATCGTCATGAAATTTGGTTCAATGAGCTGGAAAGTAGACACTTATGCATTAATCAAGCAAACAGTCTTCTATAATCAAGGATGAAAAAGTAAGCACTTTAAAAAAATACTTGAAGAAATTTAAAAAACTAATAACATGACAAGTACTTATAGGACAATGGTTAGAAGAAATTGAAGCATGGAGGTGGAAATAGAGTACTAAGACCTTCAATGATAGTGAATTTAATGTCCTAACTTTGACTGCTCTCTCGTCCTTGCCCAAAGGGAAGACAAGACAAAAATGTTGCTAGCCAGTATGTTACAAAAAAGTCAAAGAATTGGTAAAAAGTCACCATAGACATAACTCTTTCCTGAACAGTGTAATACTCTATTATTATAAACTAGATGGTAGCCCGATTCTAATGCATCGGGTATTCTAGAATATGTATGTAGTTTATTTGTGAAGATTTTAGAATAATACATTGAATACACAGGATTCGGCCGGCCTCGACCAATTAGTCGACTCTTCAAGTGGTTCAAATCCCGCACCAATTCGCAGCCGGACTGCGCCTGTCACTGATTGTTCGCGGCCGGCCATGTAGTATATAACAGGCCACTTAGTATATTGCACAGCCACGTAGTATATTGCACAGCCACGTAGTATATAGCACAGCCATGTAGTATATAGCACAGCCCATGGAGTAAATAGCACAGCCCATGGAGTATATACCACAGCCACATAGTATATAACACAGCCCACGGAGTATATAGCACAGCCACGTAGTATATAGCACAGCCCATGGAGTGTAAAACAGCCCACATAGCATATAACACAGCCACGTAGTTTATAACAGCCCACGTAGCATATAACACAGCTCACGTAGTATATAACAGCCCACGCACGCAGTATATAACACAGCCCACGTAGTGTATAGCACAGCCCACATAGTGTATAACACAGGCCACATAGTGTATAACAAAGCCCATGTAGTGTATAACACAGGCCCTGTAGTGTATAGCACAGGCCAAGTAGTATATTGCACAGCCCATGTAGTATATTGCACAGCCCACATAGTATATTGCACAGCCCACGTAGTATATTGCACAGCCCACGTAGTATATTGCACAGCCCACACAGTACATTGCACAGCCCATGTAGTACATTGCACAGCCCACGTAGTATATTGCACAGCCCACATAGTATATTGCACAGCCCACGTAGTATTTAGCAGCCCAAGTATTATATTGCACAGCCCAGGTATTATTTTGCACAGCCCACGTAGTACATTGCACAGCCCACGTAGCACATTGCACAGCCCACGTAGTATATAGCAGCCCATGTAGTATATAGCAGCCTACGTATTATATTGCACAGCCCACGTATTATATTGCACAGCCCACGTATTATATTGCACAGCCCACACAGTACATTGCACAGCCCACGCAGTGCATTGCACAGCCCACGTAGTATATTGCACAGCCCACGTAGTATATAGCACAGCCCACGTATTATTTTGCACAGCCCACGTATTATATTGCACAGCCCACATAGTATATAGCACAGCCCACGCAGTATATAGCAATGTGGGCACCATATCCTTGTTAAAAAAATTATTAAAATAAAAAATAGTGATATACTCACCTTCCGTTGGCCCCGGATGCAGGCGAAGCGGTTACCAACGCTCCTCGCGTGCTCCGGTCCCAAGAGTGCATTGCGGTCTCACGAGATGATGACGTAGCAGTCTCACGAGACCGCTACGTCATCCTCTCGCGAGACCACAATGCATGGAGCGGTCACCGGAGCGTCGCAAGGAGCGGGAAAGGCCTTTTTCTGATCCGGGGGCTGACGGACGGTGAGTATTTAACGTTTTTTTATTTTTTTTTATTATTATTAACATTAGATCTTTTTACTATTGATGCCGCATAGGCAGCATCAATCATAAAAAGTTGGTCACACAGGGTTAATAGCAGAGGTAACGGAGTGCATTACACCGCAGCATAACGCGGTCCGTTACCGCTGCCATTAACCCTGTGTGAGCGCTGACTGGAGGGGATTATGGAGCAGGCACTGACTGCGGGGAGGAAGGAGCGGCCATTTTGCAGCCGGACTGTGCCCGTCGCTGATTAGTCGTGGCCGTTTTGCCGTGACCAATCAGCGACTTGGATTTCCATGACAGACAGAGGCCGCGACCAATGAATATGCATGTGCTGACTTTTCTCGTCTGTGATCTCTTCTTTGACCTGTCTACCCCATGTGCTATCCCCTTGTCTGCTGTCTCTCTCCTTCCTGTGCTGTGTTCTCCCCTCAAAGACTACACTGATATTACAGCAGGAGATCGCAGAGGATACATTTTGTAAGGTAAAATATTGTTTAAAAACAGTCAGTGAAATATTTTATCTGACAAAATTAATCCTCTGTGATCCGCTGCTGTAATGTCAGTATTGTCTTTTGCTTCCTCCCCTGCCCAGGAGATGTGGTTTGCTCCATACACGGTCAGACACAAGCAATTTTTAAAATGAAATTTCGGTCGTGGGAAAACCGCTTTAATGTGACTGGCTTCCTCTGCCTGTTGCGCATCTGCCACCGGGATCAGACAAATGATTCACTGCTAATGTGCGGAATTTGCGCAGGAGCTGTAAATCAGACCACCGCCAACTTTGTGCAGACAGATAGCAACGGTCACATTAGAACTGTGCATGGGCTCCTCTTGTATAAAGATGGTGGCGGTCAGTGAATCATTCGGCTGATCCCGGTGGCGGCATGTTCACGACGTTGTTCCGCTGGTGGTGCCACGCAAGAGGCTGCGTTTGGCATATACAGTGTGTGTGTGTGTGTGGTGCATACGGTGTATACAGTGTGTGTGTGGTGCGTATGACAAAGAAAGTGTGTGTATGTGTGGTGTGTACGGCATATACCATTTGTGTGTGTGTGTGTATGGTGCGACGGGGTTCTGCTGGTGGTACCGCCAAAGAGGCTGGTGCCACCAGCAGTTTCCATATTGAGACACCCATCACTTGGGTGTCCCAATATGGAGGTCGGTGAACTTCCCTCGCTTGGAATTCTGGGATCCAGACACATTTGGATGGAACAGGATGTGAAGACAATACAAGGTAAGTGTATATTAAGATATATCATTTGAATGTGGCTACAGGTTTTATTTTCAAAGCAAAGCTTCAGTCAAAAATGGGAGATTCACCTGATATCAGAAGTAAGATAACATTCATCTCCCCGTAGTCTAACATATCTTGTGACCATACTTTTCAAGACCTACAAAGTTTCTCATCAAGGCGGAAGCTCTAAGCACTAAGTTAGTGGGCCACCTAAGGAATCTAAATTAGATTTCCATTTTAATAGCCTAGGCCAAGAAGAATATATTATAGGAGACACCTTACTTCCATGCCACAGAGTGTTAGGGGTTGAGTTCCTATCTCTGCACAGGGGGAATCTCAAGCCATCTCCGCTGCGGTCTCCCATTCTTCTCCTGCTGCAGTGGAGCCTGCTCAGCGGAGGCGTCGGTCCCAGCGTCATGCTCAGGCTGACACTGTGCGAAGGGTTACTGCTGCTTTTCCAGCTTCTGCCATTATAGCCAGTACTGGTCAGTAGGGTTGAGCGAAACGGGTCGTTCATTTTCAAAAGTCGCCGACTTTTGGCAAAGTCGAGTTTCATGAAACCCGATCCGACCCCTGTGCGGGGTCGGCCATGCGGTACGCGACTTTCGCGCCAAAGTCGCGTTTCAATGACGCGAAAAGTGCCATTTCTCAGCCAATGAAGGTGAACGCAGAGTGTGGGCAGCGTGATGACATAGGTCCTGGTCCCCATCATCTTAGAGAAGGGCATTGCAGTGATTGGCTTGCTGTCTGCAGCGTCACAGGGGCTATAAAGGGGCATTCCCGCCGACCACCATCTCACTGCTGCTGCTCTGAGCTTAGGGAGAGGTTGCTGCCGCTTCGTCAGAAGCAGGGAGAGCGTTAGGCAGGGTCCATTAACCACCAAACCGCTTGTGCTGTAGCGATTTCCACTGTCCAACACCACCTTCGGTGTGCAGGGACAGTGGAAGCTACATTTTTTTTTTTTTCCTCAGCGCTGTAGCTCATTGGGCTGCCCTAGAAGGCTCCCTGATAGCTGCATTGCTGTGTGTACGCCACTGTGCAAACCAACTGCTTTTTTCAAAGCACAAATCCTCTTGTTCCTTCCTTTCTGCACAGCTATCTTTTTTGTTTGTCCACACTTTTTATTTAATTTGTGCATCAGTCCACTCCTTATTGCTGCCTGCCATACCTGGCTGAGATTACTGCAGGGAGATAGTAATTGTAGGACAGTCCCTGTTTTTTTTTTTTTTGTGGGAGATTAAGATTGGCATTTCTGCTAGAGTGCCATCCCTGTGTGTGCCATCTCTCACTCAGTGGGCCATAGAAAGCCTATTTATTTTTTTGCTTGATTTGGGTTCTAAAATCTACCTGAAAAAAATCACTACATCAATCAGTGGGAGATTAATATTGGCCTCAGGGCTTGTGTGCCACTCCTGACTCCTGTGTGTGCCATCTCTCACTCAGTGGGCCATAGAAAGCCTATTTATTTTTTTGCTTGATTTGGGTTCTAAAATCTACCTGAAAAAAAATCACTACATCAATCAGTGGGAGAAAAATATTGGCCTCAGGGCTTGTGTGCCACTTCTGACTCCTGTGTGTGCCATCTCTCACTCAGTGGGCCATAGAAAGCCTACTTATTTTTTTGCTTGATTTGGCTTCTAAAATCTACCTGAAAAAAAATCACTACATCAATCAGTGGGAGAAAAATATTGGCCTCAGGGCTTGTGTGCCACTCCTGACTCCTGTGTGTGCCATCTCTCACTCAGTGGGCCATAGAAAGCCTTTTTCTTTATTATTTGGTTTCTAAATTGTCCCTGAAAAAAACATTTTATCTTATTTGGTTTCTAAAGTCTCCCTGAAAAAAAATAAAATAAATAAAACAGTGGGAGATTAATATTGCCCTTTCTGCTTGTGTGCCAGTCTTGACTCCTGGGTGTGCCATCTCTCTCTCTCTCAAATTGTGGGCCATAGAAAGCCTATTTATTTTTTTGCTTGATTTGGGTTCTAAAATCTACCTGAAAAAAAATCACTACATCAATCAGTGGGAGAAAAATATTGGCCTCAGGGCTTGTGTGCCACTCCTGATTCCTGTGTGTGCCATCTCTCACTCAGTGGGCCATAGAAAGCCTATTTATTTTTTTGCTTGATTTGGGTTCTAAAATCTACCTGAAAAAAAATCACTACATCAATCAGTGGGAGAAAAATATTGGCCTCAGGGCTTGTGTGCCACTCCTGACTCCTGTGTGTGCCATCTCTCACTCAGTGGGCCATAGAAAGCCTATTTATTTTTTTGCTTGATTTGGGTTCTAAAATCTACCTGAAAAAAAATCACTACATCAATCAGTGGGAGAAAAATATTGGCCTCAGGGCTTGTGTGCCACTCCTGACTCCTGTGTGTGCCATCTCTCACTCAGTGGGCCATAGAAAGCCTATTTATTTTTTTGCTTGATTTGGCTTCTAAAATCTACCTGAAAAAAAATCACTACATCAATCAGTGGGAGAAAAATATTGGCCTCAGGGCTTGTGTGCCACTCCTGACTCCTGTGTGTGCCATCTCTCACTCAGTGGGCCATAGAAAGCCTATTTATTTTTTTGCTTGATTTGGCTTCTAAAATCTACCTGAAAAAAAATCACTACATCAATCAGTGGGAGAAAAATATTGGCCTCAGGGCTTGTGTGCCACTCCTGACTCCTGTGTGTGCCATCTCTCACTCAGTGGGCCATAGAAAGCCTTTTTCTTTATTATTTGGTTTCTAAATTGTCCCTGAAAAAACATTTTATCTTATTTGGTTTCTAAAGTCTCCCTGAAAAAAATAAAATAAATAAAACAGTGGGAGATTAATATTGCCCTTTCTGCTTGTGTGCCAGTCTTGACTCCTGGGTGTGCCATCTCTCTCTCTCAAATTGTGGGCCATAGAAAGCCTATTTATTTTTTTGCTTGATTTGGGTTCTAAAATCTACCTGAAAAAAAATCACTACATCAATCAGTGGGAGAAAAATATTGGCCTCAGGGCTTGTGTGCCACTCCTGACTCCTGTGTGTGCCATCTCTCACTCAGTGGGCCATAGAAAGCCTATTTATTTTTTTGCTTGATTTGGGTTCTAAAATCTACCTGAAAAAAAATCACTACATCAATCAGTGGGAGAAAAATATTGGCCTCAGGGCTTGTGTGCCACTCCTGACTCCTGTGTGTGCCATCTCTCACTCAGTGGGCCATAGAAAGCCTATTTATTTTTTTGCTTGATTTGGGTTCTAAAATCTACCTGAAAAAAAATCACTACATCAATCAGTGGGAGAAAAATATTGGCCTCAGGGCTTGTGTGCCACTCCTGACTCCTGTGTGTGCCATCTCTCACTCAGTGGGCCATAGAAAGCCTATTTATTTTTTTGCTTGATTTGGCTTCTAAAATCTACCTGAAAAAAAATCACTACATCAATCAGTGGGAGAAAAATATTGGCCTCAGGGCTTGTGTGCCACTCCTGACTCCTGTGTGTGCCATCTCTCACTCAGTGGGCCATAGAAAGCCTTTTTCTTTATTATTTGGTTTCTAAATTGTCCCTGAAAAAACATTTTATCTTATTTGGTTTCTAAAGTCTCCCTGAAAAAAATAAAATAAATAAAACAGTGGGAGATTAATATTGCCCTTTCTGCTTGTGTGCCAGTCTTGACTCCTGGGTGTGCCATCTCTCTCTCTCAAATTGTGGGCCATAGAAAGCCTATTTATTTTTTTGCTTGATTTGGGTTCTAAAATCTACCTGAAAAAAAATCACTACATCAATCAGTGGGAGAAAAATATTGGCCTCAGGGCTTGTGTGCCACTCCTGACTCCTGTGTGTGCCATCTCTCACTCAGTGGGCCATAGAAAGCCTATTTATTTTTTTGCTTGATTTGGGTTCTAAAATCTACCTGAAAAAAAATCACTACATCAATCAGTGGGAGAAAAATATTGGCCTCAGGGCTTGTGTGCCACTCCTGACTCCTGTGTGTGCCATCTCTCACTCAGTGGGCCATAGAAAGCCTATTTATTTTTTTGCTTGATTTGGGTTCTAAAATCTACCTGAAAAAAAATCACTACATCAATCAGTGGGAGAAAAATATTGGCCTCAGGGCTTGTGTGCCACTCCTGACTCCTGTGTGTGCCATCTCTCACTCAGTGGGCCATAGAAAGCCTATTTATTTTTTTGCTTGATTTGGCTTCTAAAATCTACCTGAAAAAAAATCACTACATCAATCAGTGGGAGAAAAATATTGGCCTCAGGGCTTGTGTGCCACTCCTGACTCCTGTGTGTGCCATCTCTCACTCAGTGGGCCATAGAAAGCCTTTTTCTTTATTATTTGGTTTCTAAATTGTCCCTGAAAAAAACATTTTATCTTATTTGGTTTCTAAAGTCTCCCTGAAAAAAAAAAAATAAATAAAACAGTGGGAGATTAATATTGCCCTTTCTGCTTGTGTGCCAGTCTTGACTCCTGGGTGTGCCATCTCTCTCTCTCAAATTGTGGGCCATAGAAAGCCTATTTATTTTTTTGCTTGATTTGGGTTCTAAAATCTACCTGAAAAAAAATCACTACATCAATCAGTGGGAGAAAAATATTGGCCTCAGGGCTTGTGTGCCACTCCTGACTCCTGTGTGTGCCATCTCTCACTCAGTGGGCCATAGAAAGCCTATTTATTTTTTTGCTTGATTTGGGTTCTAAAATCTACCTGAAAAAAAATCACTACATCAATCAGTGGGAGAAAAATATTGGCCTCAGGGCTTGTGTGCCACTCCTGACTCCTGTGTGTGCCATCTCTCACTCAGTGGGCCATAGAAAGCCTATTTATTTTTTTGCTTGATTTGGCTTCTAAAATCTACCTGAAAAAAAATCACTACATCAATCAGTGGGAGAAAAATATTGGCCTCAGGGCTTGTGTGCCACTCCTGACTCCTGTGTGTGCCATCTCTCACTCAGTGGGCCATAGAAAGCCTTTTTCTTTATTATTTGGTTTCTAAATTGTCCCTGAAAAAAACATTTTATCTTATTTGGTTTCTAAAGTCTCCCTGAAAAAAAAATAAAAAATAAAACAGTGGGAGATTAATATTGCCCTTTCTGCTTGTGTGCCAGTCTTGACTCCTGGGTGTGCCATCTCTCTCTCTCAAATTGTGGGCCATAGAAAGCCTATTTATTTTTTTGCTTGATTTGGGTTCTAAAATCTACCTGAAAAAAAATCACTACATCAATCAGTGGGAGAAAAATATTGGCCTCAGGGCTTGTGTGCCACTCCTGATTCCTGTGTGTGCCATCTCTCACTCAGTGGGCCATAGAAAGCCTATTTATTTTTTTGCTTGATTTGGGTTCTAAAATCTACCTGAAAAAAAATCACTACATCAATCAGTGGGAGAAAAATATTGGCCTCAGGGCTTGTGTGCCACTCCTGACTCCTGTGTGTGCCATCTCTCACTCAGTGGGCCATAGAAAGCCTATTTATTTTTTTTGCTTGATTTGGGTTCTAAAATCTACCTGAAAAAAAATCACTACATCAATCAGTGGGAGAAAAATATTGGCCTCAGGGCTTGTGTGCCACTTCTGACTCCTGTGTGTGCCATCTCTCACTCAGTGGGCCATAGAAAGCCTATTTATTTTTTTGCTTGATTTGGCTTCTAAAATCTACCTGAAAAAAAATCACTACATCAATCAGTGGGAGAAAAATATTGGCCTCAGGGCTTGTGTGCCACTCCTGACTCCTGTGTGTGCCATCTCTCACTCAGTGGGCCATAGAAAGCCTATTTATTTTTTTGCTTGATTTGGGTTCTAAAATCTACCTAAAAAAAAAATCACTACATCAATCAGTGGGAGAAAAATATTGGCCTCAGGGCTTGTGTGCCACTCCTGACTCCTGTGTGTGCCATCTCTCACTCAGTGGGCCATAGAAAGCCTTTTTTTTTTTTATTATTTGGTTTCTAAATTGTCCCTGAAAAAAACATTTTATCTTATTTGGTTTCTAAAGTCTCACTGAAAAAATCATTTTATCTTATTTGGTTTCTAAAGTCTCCCTGAAAAAAAAAAAAAAATAGGTGGGAGATTAATATTGACATTTGTGCTTGAGTGACAGTCCTGAGTGTGTGGCATCTCTGTGATTTGGTGCCACAGAAAACAGAGTGTGTAACATTGGGCCTGATTTTCCTTGTGGTCTCACCAACCTGTAAAGGGATATTGAAATCATACTGAAGTTATAGCTCACCGTGTAAGTTGTTTGACAGCAACAAATAAAGTTACTTTGGTTAAGTTTTTAAAACAATGAGGAAGTCTGGTGCAAGAGGTCGTGGCCGTGGGCGTTCATTGTCAGCTGGTAATGATGGTAGTGGTAGTGGAGCATCAGGTGGTCGTGGGGATAAAAATATTCCACCTAAGTCTGGAGCTGTGGAGACAGGTTCGTCGTCTGGCTACACAAGGCCTCGAACGCTCTCTTTTCTGGGAGTAGGAAAACAGCTTTTAAAGCTGGAGCAGCAACAGCAAGTTTTGGCTTACCTTGCAGACTCAGCCTCTAGCTCTTTTGCCTCCTCTTCTGAAACTGGTAAATTTAAAAACAGCGCGTCGCTTGTGGATGTTCACGGTCAGGGACAAGTCGCTTCCTTGTCCTCTTCAGCAAAAACAACAAGAGAGAAGGATGCAGCAGGCGACACAACGGGTTACTCCATGGAGTTCTTTACACATACCGTCCCTGGCTTAGAAAGAGAAACACTTAACAGGCCATGCCCATTACAAGTAGATTCTGACATGGAGTGCACTGATGCACAGCCACAGCCTGAGTACTATGCTGCTCCTTTGACTCAGACTACAACATTGCCCTCTCAGGGTACTGATCCACAATCAGACCCTGATGAGACTATGTTGCCCCGCCACGAACGCTATACCACCGACCGACATGGTGACACAGACGAAGTTGCACACAAGCTCAAAGATGAGGTAATAGATGACCCAGTTGTTGACCCCAATTGGCAGCCATTGGGGGAACAGGGTGCAGGCGGCAGTAGTTCAGAAGCGGAGGTGGAGGAGGGGCCGCAGCAGGCATCAACATCGCAACAGGTTCCATCTGCCGGTCCCGTATCTGGGCCAAAACGCGTGTCAAAGCCAAAACCTGTTGGAGGACAGCGTGGCCATCCGGTTAAAGCTCAGTCTGCAATCCCTGAAAAGGGATCCGATGCTAGGAAGAGTGCAGTCTGGCATTTTTTTAAACAACATCCAATTGATCAGCGCAAAGTCATCTGTCAAAAATGTTCAACTAGCTTAAGCAGAGGTCAGAATCTGAAAAGTCTCAATACTAGTTGCATGCATAGACACTTAACCACCATGCATTTTCAAGCCTGGACTAACTACCAAACGTCCCTTAAGGTTGTAGCACCCTCGGCCAATGAAGCTAGTCAGCAACGCAACATCCCTTCCGTCACTGTAAGGCCACCATTTTCCGCACCACCGGCAGTATCTGTGCAGGTTTCTTTGCCAGCCAAAAGCAGTCAGGGTCAGGGAATCACCAGTTTTGTAGGAGGAAATATTGCATCTAGGGCACCGGCGGAAACAATACCGTCTCCAACCGTCTCTCAGTCTGCCATGTCCACCGGCACACCCGAAAGTTCCACGATCTCCAGCTCTCCAGTCCAGCTCACCCTACATGAGACTCTGGTTAGAAAAAGGAAGTACTTATCCTCGCATCCGCGTACACAGGGTTTTAACGCCCACATAGCTAGACTAATTTCGTTAGAGATGATGCCCTACTGGTTAGTTGAAAGAGAAGCTTTCAAAGCCCTGATGGAGTACGCTGAACCCCGATACGAGCTACCCAGTCGACACTTTTTTGCCAGAAAAGCCATCCCAGCCCTGCACCAGCATGTTAAACAGCGCATCATCCATGCACTCAGGCAATCTGTGAGTACAAAGGTGCACCTGACTACAGATGCATGGACCAGTAGGCATGGCCAGGGACGTTATGTGTCCATCACGGCACACTGGGTGAATGTGGTGGATGCAGGGTCCACAGGGGACATCAATTTCGGGACAGTTGTGCCTAGCCCACGGTCTAGGAAACAGTTGGCTGTAGGCGTTCGCACCCCCTCCTCCTCCTCCTCGTCCTCCTGCAGAAGCAACAGCTCTTCCACAGACCGCAGTCGGCCAACCACTCCATCGGCAGATGACACTGTTGCACACCAGTGGTCCCATTATGGGCCAGCTACTGGCAAGCGTCAGCAGGCTGTATTGGCTATGAAGTGTTTGGGCAACAACAGACACACCGCGGAAGTTCTGTCCGAGTTCTTGCAACAAGAAACGCAGTCGTGGCTGGGCACAGTAGATCTTGAGGCAGGCAAGGTAGTGAGTGATAATGGAAGGAATTTCATGGCTGCCATCTCCCTTTCCCAACTGAAACACATTCCTTGCCTGGCTCACAACTTAAACCTGGTGGTGCAGTGCTTCCTGAAAAGTTATCCTGGGTTCTCCGACCTGCTCCTCAAAGTGCGTGGACTTTGCTCACATATCCGACGTTCGCCTGTATACTCCAGCCGTATGCAGACCTATCAGCGGTCTTTGAACCTTCCCCAGCATCGCCTAATCATAGACGTTGCAACAAGGTGGAACTCAACACTGCACATGCTTCAGAGACTGTGCCAACAGAGGCGGGCTGTTATGTTTTTGTGGGAGGATACACATACACGGGCAGGCAGTAGGATGGCAGACATGGAGTTGTCTGGTGTGCAGTGGTCGAAGATACAAGACATGTGTTAAGTCCTTCAGTGTTTTGAGGAATGCACATGGCTGGTTAGTGCAGACAACGCCATAATAAGCATGAGCATCCCCCTAATGTGTCTGCTGATGCAAAGTTTGACGCACATAAAGGATCAGGCGTCTGCACCAGAGGAAGAGGAAAGCCTTGATGACAGTCAGCCATTGTGTGGTCAGGGCAGTGTACAGGACGAGGTAGCGGGCGAAGAGGAGATGGAGGACGAGGAGGATGATGGGGATGAGTATATTTTTAATGAGGAAGCTTTCCCGGGGGCACTGGAAATTGGTTGCGTGGCAAGGCCGGGTTCTGGTTTTTTGAGGGACACAAGGGACGTAGATTTGCCTGAAACTGCCCCTCAACCAATCACAACCAGAGATTTGACAACTGGAACTTTGGCCCACATGGCGGATTATGCCTTACGTATCCTAAAAAGGGACACACGCATTACGAAAATGATGAATGATGACGATTACTGGTTGGCCTGCCTCCTTGATCCACGCTATAAAGGCAAATTGCAAAATATTATGCCACATGAGAACTTGGAACTAATATTAGCAACCAAACAATCAACTCTTGTTGACCGTTTGCTTCAGGCATTTCCAGCACACAGCGCACGTGATCGTTCTCACACGAGCTCCAGGGGCCAGCAGACTAGGAGTGTTTGGGTTGCACACATCAGAAGTGGCGTTGGACAGAGGGGTTTTCTGACCAGGTTGTGGAGTGATTTTGCTATGACCGCAGACAGGACAGGTACTGCTGCATCAATTGAAAGTGACAGGAGACAACATTTGTCCAGTATGGTTACTAACTATTTTTCATCCCTTATCGATGTTTTCCCTCAACCGTCATTCCCATTTGATTACTGGGCATCAAAATTAGACACCTGGCCAGAATTGGCAGAATATGCATTGCAGGAGCTTGCTTGCCCGGCAGCTAGTGTCCTATTAGAAAGAGTATTCAGTGCTGCAGGTTCAATATTAACCGAAAAAAGGACTCGTCTGGCTACCCAAAATGCTGATGATCTAACATTCATTAAAATGAACCACAACTGGATTTCGAAATCTTTTGCCCCGCCTTGCCCGGCCGACACCTAGCTTTCCTATGAAAAGCTCTTGCCTGTGGACTACTGTGAATTACTTTTCTAATGTCTAAATTGCTGCAGCTGATTGTCCAGCATACGACATGTTTACACCTCCCTAAATGGCCAAACTCCCCACACGGGGCCGTGGTATCACGACTTGGCGCAAGCACCCGTGAGACTGCTGTTTGTCTGAAGAGGTGGGTGTGCTCGCTTTTGGTCGACGGCATTGCTACTGGGTCCCTCATAGTACAATAAAGTGTCTCTGGCGGTGGTGGTGCGCACCCAACGTCAGACACACTGTTGTAACATGAGTGGACCTGGGCCTGTACCGCCGGCCACAAGAGAGTTCACCCACCCCCAGGTCAAACATTGCTCTACCACTTCCACAGTTATCTCTCACACTTCCACCAATGTTTAGTCTATGCGCTGACATCCTTCCATACCTGCCACTGACAATACCATTGTGTTGACATGTATGATGGTACTTAACATAGTCAGGGGCAGTGTCCTCTATTTACCACAGTAAATACTTTGCGCTAAATTAGTAGGTCTGAAACAACGCAGAGGATCCCACCCCTGAACCTAATGATTGCACCCTTTAGTGTTTTTGTTTTGTTTTAATGCGAGACATTCACATTTATTTGTTGTTTGGGACTACTAACTGGCAGACACTCATTACAATCGGCCTCCGTTGACCAGACCACTGCTGCCCGTGTACCCCTGGAACCAATTATAAAGTGCCTACAGCCAGCCCATTTTATTATGTTAGGCCTTCGAAGCCTGTCTGCGGTCCCTCCTTCCACTAGGCCTCCACTGAACAGACCACTGCTGCCCGTGTACCCCTGGAACCTATTTTACAGTGCATAGAGCCTGCCCATTTTATTATGTTAGGCCTTCGAATCCTGTCTGCGGTCCCTCCTTCCACTAGGCCTCCACTGACCAGACCACTGCTGCCCGTGTACCCCTGGAACCAATTATAAAGTGCCTACAGCCAGCCCATTTTATTATGTTAGGCCTTCGAAGCCTGTCTGCGGTCCCTCCTTCCACTAGGCCTCCACTGACCAGACCACTGCTGCCCGTGTACCCCTGGAACCTATTTTACAGTGCATAGAGCCTGCCCATTTTATTATGTTAGGCCTTCGAAGCCTGTCTGCGGTCCCTCCTTCCACTAGGCCTCCACTGACCAGACCACTAGGGTTGAGCGACCTTAGCTTTTTTAGGATCGAGGTGGGTTTTGTGAAACCCGACCTTCTCGGATGTCGGATCGTATGGAATCGGCCGATTCTACTGTAAAGTCGGGTTCCGGACCCGGAACACGAAACCCAATGTATGTCAATGAAATTATTTTTTTTATTCTCTCTCTCTCTCTCTCTCTCTCTCTCTCTCTCTCCTCCGTGCAAGGCATATGTTATTTTTTGACTCCGGAAATTACTACGTCCGAAAACGTAACATAGCACTATGATGCCGCAGGAGCCGGAACCTATGTCATCACGCTGCCCACAATTAATTGGCTCAAAAAAATGGCGGGGAAGGCGTCATTCGAAACGCGACTTTGGCGCCAAGTTCGCGTTCCACGTGGCCGACCCACACTGGGATCGGATCGGGTTTCATGAGACGCCGACTTTGCCAAAAGTCGGCGACTTATGAAAATGAACGACCCGTTTCGCTCAACCCTACAGACCACTGCTGCCCGTGTACCCCTGGAACTAATTATAAAGTGCCTACAGCCAGCCCATTTTATTATGTTAGGCCTTCAAAGCCTGTCTGCGGTCCCTCCTTCCACTAGTCCTCCACTGACCAGACCACTGCTGCCCGTGTACCCCTGGAACCAATTATAAAGTGCCTACAGCCAGCCCATTTTATTATGTTAGGCCTTCGAAGCCTGTCTGCGGTCCCTCCTTCCACTAGGCCTTCACTGACCAGACCACTGCTGCCCGTGTACCCCTGGAACCTATTTTACAGTGCATAGAGCCTGCCCATTTTATTATGTTAGGCCTTCTAAGCCTGTCTGCGGTCCCTCCTTCCACTAGGCCTCCACTGACCAGACCACTGCTGCCCGTGTACCCCTGGAACCTATTTTACAGTGCATAGAGCCTGCCCATTTTATTATGTTAGGCCTTCGAAGCCTGTCTGCGGTCCCTCCTTCCACTAGGCCTCCACTGACCAGACCACTGCTGCCCGTGTACCCCTGGAACCAATTATAAAGTGCCTACAGCCAGCCCATTTTATTATGTCAGGCCTTCGAAGCCTGTCTGCGGTCCCTCCTTCCACTAGTCCTCCACTGACCAGACCACTGCTGCCCGTGTACCCCTGGAACCAATTATAAAGTGCCTACAGCCAGCCCATTTTATTATGTTAGGCCTTCGAAGCCTGTCTGCGGTCCCTCCTTCCACTAGGCCTCCACTGACCAGACCACTGCTGCCCGTGTACCCCTGGAACCTATTTTACAGTGCATAGAGCCTGCCCATTTTATTATATTAGGCCTTCGAAGCCTGTCTGCGGTCCCTCCTTCCACTAGGCCTCCACTGACCAGACCACTGCTGCCCATGTACCCCTGGAACCAATTATAAAGTGCCTACAGCCAGCCCATTTTATTATGTTAGGCCTTCGAAGCCTGTCTGCGGTCCCTCCTTCCACTAGGCCTCCACTGACCAGACCACTGCTGCCCGTGTACCCCTGGAACCTGTTTTACAGTGCATAGAGCCTGCCCATTTTATTATGTTAGGCCTTCGAAGCCTGTCTGCGGTCCCTCCTTCCACTAGGCCTCCACTGACCAGACCACTGCTGCCCATGTACCCCTGGAACCAATTATAAAGTGCCTACAGCCAGCCCATTTTATTATGTTAGGCCTTCGAAGCCTGTCTGCGGTCCCTACTTCCACTAGGCCTCCACTGACCAGACCACTGCTGCCCGTGTACCCCTGGAACCTACACTCACTGGCCACTTTATTAGGTACACCTGTCCAACTTCTTGTTAACACTTAATTTCTAATCAGCCAATCACATGGCGGCAACTCAGTGCATTTAGGCATGTAGACATGGTCAAGACAATCTCCTGCAGTTCAAACCGAGCATCAGTATGGGGAAGAAAGGTGATTTGAGTGCCTTTGAACGTGGCATGGTTGTTGGTGCCAGAAGGGCTGGTCTGAGTATTTCAGAAACTGCTGATCTACTGGGATTTTCACGCACAACCATCTCTAGGGTTTACAGAGAATGGTCCGAAAAAGAAAAAAAATCCAGTGAGCGGCAGTTCTGTGGGCGGAAATGCCTTGTTGATGCCAGAGGTCAGAGGTAGGGTTGAGCGAAACGGGTCGTTCATTTTCATAAGTCGCCGACTTTTGGCAAAGTCGGCGTCTCATGAAACCCGATCCGATCCCAGTGTGGGTCGGCCACGTGGAACGCGAACTTGGCGCCAAAGTCGCGTTTCGAATGACGCCTTCCCCGCCATTTTTTTGAGCCAATTAATTGTGGGCAGCGTGATGACATAGGTTCCGGCTCCTGCGGCATCATAGTGCTATGTTACGTTTTCGGACGTAGTAATTTCCGGAGTCAAAAAATAACATATGCCTTGCACGGAGGAGAGAGAGAGAGAGAGAGAGAGAGAGAGAGAGAATAAAAAAAATAATTTCATTGACATACATTGGGTTTCGTGTTCCGGGTCCGGAACCCGACTTTACAGTAGAATCGGCCGATTCCATACGATCCGACATCCGAGAAGGTCGGGTTTCACAAAACCCACCTCGATCCTAAAAAAGCTAAGGTCGCTCAACCCTAGTCAGAGGAGAATGGGCAGACTGGTTCGAGCTGATAGAAAGGCAACAGTGACTCAAATCGCCACCCGTTACAACCAAGGTAGGCCTAAGAGCATCTCTGAACGCACAGTGCATCGAACTTTGAGGCAGATGGGCTACAGCAGCAGAAGACCACACCGGGTACCACTCCTTTCAGCTAAGAACAGGAAACTGAGGCTACAATTTGTACAAGCTCATCGAATTTGGACAGTAGAAGATTGGAAAAACGTTGCTTGGTCTGATGAGTCTCGATTTCTGCTGCGACATTCGGATGGTAGGGTCAGAATTTGGCGTAAACAACATGAAAGCATGGATCCATCCTGCCTTGTATGGAGCATCTTTGGGATGTGCAGCCGACAAATCTGCGGCAACTGTGTGATGCCATCATGTCAATATGGACCAAAATCTCTGAGGAATGCTTCCAGCACCTTGTTGAATCTATGCCACGAAGAATTGAGGCAGTTCTGAAGGCAAAAGGGGGTCCAACCTGTTACTAGCATGGTGTACCTAATAAAGTGGCCGGTGAGTGTATTTTACAGTGCATAGAGCCTATTTTTTTATTTTATTTAATATTAATAAAGCCATGATGGACTACGCTGTACCACGCTATGAGCTACCCAGTTGACAATTCTTTTGCGAGAAAAGCCATCCCACCCCTCCACCAGCATGTTAAAGACCACATTGTCCTTGCATTCTGTCAATCTGTGAGTCCAAAGGTACACCTGACAACAGACACATGGACCTGTAGGCATGGCCACGGAAGGTTACGTGTCCTTTGTGGTGCAATGGGTTAATGTATTGGATGCATGGTCCACACAGGGGACAGCCTGGTAAGTCTGTCTGCAGTCCCTAATTCAAGTTGTCCTCAAATGAATAAATCTGAGCTTCCACCTTCTGGCTCTCATTAAGTGCTGTTTTTTAAAAGATTGTTGGTTCCGGCCTACTAACGGTGTCTGCCCCTGCCTGGTGTTGTCCTCCACTGAACAAAGCTGAGCTTCCACCTTCTTGCTCTCTTTAAGTGCTGTGCTTTTAAAAATAGGTGGTTATGGGCCTACTAACGGTGTCTGCCCCTGCCTGGTGTTGTCCTCAACTGAATAAAGCTGAGCTTCTACCTTCTGGCTCTGATTAACCCTTTTTTTTTTTTTTTTTTTTTTAAATTGCTGGATGGGGCCTAATACCTCTGTTTGCTGCTCCCTGGTGTTTGTCCTCAACTGAATAAAGCTGAGCTTCAACCTTCTGGCTCTCATTAAGTGCTGTTATTTTAAAAATTGGTGGTTAGGGCCTACTAACGGTGTCTGCCCCTGCCTGGTGTTGTCCTCAACTGAATAAAGCTGAGCTTCAACCTTCTGGCTTTCGGCCTATAGTATCAGATATTAAACTGCATTTGGCCTTCAACTTTGGTTACGGCCTACTAACGGTGTCTGCCCCTGCCTGGTGTTTGTCCTCAACTGAATAAAGCTGAGCTTCTACCTTCTGGTTCTGATTAACTTTTTTTTTTTTTTTTTGTTTAATTGCTGTATGGGGCCTAATACCTCTGTTTGCTGCTCCCTGGTGTTTGTCCTCAACTGAATAAAGCTGAGCTTCAACCTTCTGGCTCTCATTAAGTGCTGTTATTTTTAAAATTGGTGGTTAGGGCCTACTAACGGTGTCTGCCCCTGCCTGGTGTTGTCCTCAACTGAATAAAGCTGAGCTTCAACCTTCTGGCTTTGGGCCTATAGTATCAGATATTAAACTGCATTTGGCCTTCAACTTTGGTTACGGCCTACTAACGGTGTCTGCCCCTGCCTGGTGTTTGTCCTCAACTGAATAAAGCTGAGTTTCAACCTTCTGGCTCTCTTTAAGTGCTGTTATTTTAAAAATTGGTGGCTAGGGCCTACTAACGGTGTCTGCCCCTGCCTGGTGTTGTCCTCAACTGAATAAAGCTGAGCTTCTACCTTCTGGCTCTGATTAAGCTTTTTTTTTTTTTAAATTGCTGGATGGGGCCTAATACCTCTGTTTGATGCTCCCTGGTGTTTGTCCTCAACTGAATAAAGCTGAGCTTCATCCTTCTGGCTCTCATTAAGTGCTGTGTTTTCAAAAATTGGTGGTTAGGGCCTACTAACGGTGTCTGCCCCTCCCTGGTGTTTGCTCTCAACTGAATAAAGCTGAGCTTCATCCTTCTGGCTCTCATTAAGTGCTGTGTTTTCAAAAATTGGTGGTAAGGGCCTACTAACGGTGTCTGCCCCTCCCTGGTGTTTGCTCTCAACTGAATAAAGCTGAGCTTCAACCTTCTGGCTTTGGGCCTATATTATCAGATATTAAACTGCATTTGGCCTTCAACTTTGGTTACGGCCTACTAACGGTGTCTGCCCCTGCCTGGTGTTTTTCCTCAACTGAATAAAGCTGAGCTTCAATCTTCTGGCTCTCATTAAGTGCTGTTATTTTAAAAATTGGTGGTTAGGGCCTACTAACAGTGTCTGCCCCTCCCTGGTGTTTGCCCTCAACTGAATAAAGCTGAGCTTCAACCTTCTGGCTCTCATTAAGTGCTGTTATTTTAAAAATTGGTGGTTAGGGCCTACTAACGGTGTCTGCCCCTCCCTGGTGTTTGCTCTCAACTGAATAAAGCTGAGCTTCAACCTTCTGGCTTTGGGCCTATAGTATCAGATATTAAACTGCATTTGGCCTTCAACATTGGTTACGGCCTACTAACGGTGTCTGCCCCTGCCTGGTGTTTGCCCTCAACTGAATAAAGCTGAGCTTCAACCTTCTGGCTCTCATTAAGTGCTGTTTTTTTAAAAATTGGTGGTTAGGGCCTACTAACGGTGTCTGCCCCTCCCTGGTGTTTGCCCTCAACTGAATAAAGCTGAGCTTCAACCTTCTGGCTTTGGGCCTATAGTATCAGATATTAAACTGCATTTGGCCTTCAACATTGGTTACGGCCTACTAACGGTGTCTGCCCCTCCCTGGTGTTTGCCCTCAACTGAATAAAGCTGAGCTTCTACCTTCTGGCTCTGATTAAGCTTTTTTTTTTTTTTTTTTTTTTAATTGCTGGATGGGGCCTAATACCTCTGTTTGCTGCTCCCTGGTGTTTGTCCTCAACTGAATAAAGCTGAGCTTCAACCTTCTGGCTCTCATTAAGTGCTGTTATTTTAAAAATTGGTGGTTAGGGCCTACTAACGGTGTCTGCCCCTGCCTGGTGTTGTCCTCAACTGAATAAAGCTGAGCTTCTACCTTCTGGCTCTGATTAAGCTTCTTTTTTTTTTTTTTTTTTTTTTTAATTGCTGGATGGGGCCGAATACCTCTGTTTGCTGTTCCCTGGTGTTTGTCCTCAACTGAATAAAGCTGAGCTTCATCCTTCTGGCTCTCATTAAATGCTGTGTTTTCAAAAATTGGTGGTTAGGGCCTACTAACGGTGTCTGCCACTCCCTGGTGTTTGCTCTCAACTGAATAAAGCTGAGCTTCATCCTTCTGGCTCTCATTAAGTGCTGTGTTTTCAAAAATTGGTGGTTAGGGCCTACTAACGGTGTCTGCCCCTCCCTGGTGTTTGCTCTCAACTGAATAAAGCTGAGCTTCAACCTTCTGGCTTTGGGCCTATAGTATCAGATATTAAACTGCATTTGGCCTTCAACTTTGGTTACGGCCTACTAACGGTGTCTGCCCCTGCCTGGTGTTTTTCCTCAACTGAATAAAGCTGAGCTTCAATCTTCTGGCTCTCATTAAGTGCTGTTATTTTAAAAATTGGTGGTTAGGGCCTACTAACGGTGTCTGCCCCTACCTGGTGTTTGCCCTCAACTGAATAAAGCTGAGCTTCAACCTTCTGGCTGTCATTAAGTGCTGTTATTTTAAAAATTGGTGGTTAGGGCCTACTAACGGTGTCTGCCCCTCCCTGGTGTTTGCTCTCAACTGAATAAAGCTGAGCTTCAACCTTCTGGCTTTGGGCCTATAGTATCAGATATTAAACTGCATTTGGCCTTCAACATTGGTTACGGCCTACTAACAGTGTCTGCCCCTGCCTGGTGTTTGCCCTCAACTGAATAAAGCTGAGCTTCAACCTTCTGGCTCTCATTAAGTGCTGTTTTTTTAAAAATTGGTGGTTAGGGCCTACTAACGGTGTCTGCCCCTCCCTGGTGTTTGCCCTCAACTGAATAAAGCTGAGCTTCAACCTTCTGGCTTTGGGCCTATAGTATCAGATATTAAACTGCATTTGGCCTTCAACATTGGTTACGGCCTACTAACGGTGTCTGCCCCTGCCTGGTGTTTGCCCTCAACTGAATAAAGCTGAGCTTCAACCTTCTGGCTCTCATTAAGTGCTGTTTTTTTAAAAATTGGTGGTTAGGGCCTACTAATGGTGTCTGCCCCTCCCTGGTGTTTGCCCTCAACTGAATAAAGCTGAGCTTCATCCTTCTGGCTCTCATTAAGTGCTGTCTTTTCAAAAATTGTTGGTTCCGGCCTACTAACGGTGTCTGCCCCTGCCTGGTGTTGCCCTCAACTGAATAAAGCTGAGCTTCTACCTTCTGGCTCTCATTAAGTGCTGTTTTTTAAAAGATTGTTGGTTCCGGCCTACTAACGGTGTCTGCCCCTCCCTGGTGTTTGCCCTCAACTGAATAAAGCTGAGCTTCAACCTTCTGGCTTTGGGCCTATAGTATCAGATATTAAACTGCATTTGGCCTACTAGTGTTGTTGGGCCCTTAAAACAGTGTCTGCTGCTCCTGGGTTTGCTACTCCACTGAACAAAGCAATGCCGCCTGTTTAGTCCTGTCCTGTTACCAATTTTGAACTGCATTTAGCCTACTTTATTCTTTGGCCCTATATCTGTTTCCTCCTCATCCTGCCCATTGCCCAGCCACTGCTAGATGAGTCTGCTGGTACATTGACCTAGACCACTACATTCCCCTTGCACTCTACACAGCCAGAATCTGACCCTGCTGAAAGTAAGGTTCCCCTTCCCGCATGTTATACCACCTTACACAGGGACAAAGAGGAAGGTGCAGATGAAAGTGCAGGTTCCTTCATCAGGTGGGGGGGCATACTCGTTGGCGATGTCACTGGCACAGGGCCCCTCAGAGTACGCAAAAGTGTCGCTGCTGGTGGGAGGCGCCCCGCCGTGCAAACACACCGCTGTACTTTGAGGGGCCTTGTGCCAGTGCCAATGCGAACAAGTGTGCCCCCCTGCTTGCTCAGGATCACAGCACTTGCAACGTTGAAATACTTTCCTCTCCCTGCTCCACCGCCGTGACGTAGTCCACGATTCCTGGGCCCACTAAAACCTTGAACCAGCCCTACCCCCCACAAATTTGCCAAATGACCCCCAAGTTCCATTGAAAAACTATTATAAAGTTAATTAAGATTGACAAGCTTCAGAAACAAGAATGGATGTTTTTGGCATTGAAATGGGCACTGTAGGTGTTTTCCTGGCCTCCACTCACTGCCGACTATGCTTCCCCATTGACTTGCATTGGGTTTCGTGTTTCGGTCGATCCCCGACTTTTAGCGATAATCGGCCGACTGCACTCGACTCGACTCTGGACAAATTTGGGTTTCACAAAACCCGACTCGACCTTAAAAAAATGAAAGTCGCTCAACCCTACTGGTCAGCAGTGAGCAGACGTCTTTGGGACTAAGTCCTACTTTTCCCCTTCTGAGCATGCCCAGGGTAAGATCTCTCATTGGAGATCAAGGGTCACATGCTCAGGTACTGCAGCTATTCCCATTGGTACTCCAGGAAGGTCCTGAAGTTGCTCAAGTTCTGTGGCAGCTTCCCATTGGTCCTTTTTTGGAAGGTCCTGTAGTTGCTGCAGCTATAAAAGGTGTGCATGTCCGCACGGCCATGCGCTAGTATCTTTCTGAGTTATGTGCTTTGCGCCAGTGTAGTCATGTGAGATTGTATTCAGGGACCCGGCTGAAATAAACCCCTATAATACTGGCACCTCTGGTGAGGAGATTGTGTGTTTGAGTGTATTCAGGGACCTGGCTGAAATAAGCCCTTAGAATACCGACACCTCCGGTGAGGAGATTGTGTGCATGCATGACCACCGACTGCTCTCTGTTGGGCAGTTAGCCTGTGCTCCTGTGAAGTCTAACAGGGCGCAGTGCTTTCCTTTCATGGCTACTCTGTGAAGTAACAGAGCTAGTCTATGCTGCCAAATAGTGCCACCATTTACTAGCAGCAGGTTCCCCTGCACGGTGGACCCCGGGCTGCGAACGCATCAATAATGATAAACATCTATATTTACTTGGTGTGTTCTGCTAGCCCTAACACAGAGTATTGCAGTGTGTTAAAGATTAATATGACAAATTTAGCTGTTCTGTTTGTGTTTAATGTTGGTGCATCCAAGAGGATTTGTAAAATAGCATTTACGGAACTGTCACCTGCAATATGTATTTTTACTGACTTGAGAGACAAGAGAATAGCACCCCAATGAGTAAAGTATCAGCTTTATACCATAGCTGACACCCTTCTGCATTGGCCATGATTGGTGATGGCACCAATCAAATACATTCAAGTAGCTAGATGCTATTTTCAATAGAAACACCAACTTCTAGATGGTTAAAATATTGCAAGGGTTCCCTCTGCAACCCCATGGCAGCCCAAGACTAAGATTGTGTGGTCCTGATGATTGCCAAGAGGTCTGCCAGCTATGATGGCCTGTTAAGATGTTAACAACATTTTAGTGGAAAAAATATAATTTTTCTTTTAATTCATTCCACTTTGTACATGAAAAAAATATATCTTGGTACCGTGTTAGCCAGTAGATAGAAAAATATTTAGAATTGAGAGTCCTCAGTGGTTGATACCTTTTAATGGCTAACTGAAAAGATGGTAACAAATTGCAAGCTTTCGAGACTACATACGTCTCTTCATCAGGCAAAGACTAAAACAAATTCTGAAGAATCACATATTTATGCACAACATAGTATAGAAAAGAAAAAAAAAAAAAGGGAGAGGGGAAAAAAACCATGGATAAGCCAGGTGACATGAAGCAGAATTACCATGAGTGATAAACAGTTACGTCCATAAATATTGGGCCAATTCTTAGATAAGGATTGTTTTATTGTCCTGTGATTAGGGTCTCTGTTGTGATGACCCCACATAGTCTGATGGGCAAGTTCCTTAGTTGTAGTTAGTTGATGTAAAAAGACATAAATCCGTGTGACACATTCATTCCTGCATTTAGAGTGTCAAAGGTCGTCATCAGTTTATATTCCCAGACTCTCCTGTCTTTCTGCGATTTGAAGTTACCCTTTAATACAAGTAATTTCATGTCCATAATGTTATGATTTGGGAGACAGAAATACTGTATATTGCCACAGGTATATCCATTCTTTTTTCTCTTATTGTATGGCGATGAGAGTTCATCCTTGTTCTCAGTTTCTGCCCTGTCTCCCCCACATACAGACCCCCAGTTGGACATTTAGTACAAATAATTAAGTACACCACATTAGAAGTGACGCAGCTGAATGTACCTGGTATCTTGTAGTCCTGATGTGAATTGGGGATCTTTATCTTGTCCGTGGTCATTATAAATGGACAGGTTTTACATTTTTTCTGGTTGCAAGGAAAGGTACCTGCAGCTGTTGGAGAGGACAGGGAGCTCTTGACAATGATGCTTCTTAGATTTGGGGGCTGCCTAAAACACAGTAGTGGGGGGTCTGGAAAAATTGCTTGTAATCGGGCATCTTTTTGCAGTAAAGGTTGTAATTTCCGTGCAGCTCCCCTTAGCGCCTCCAGATTTGGATTGTAGGTAACTACTAGAGGTACCCGGTTATTTTCTTCTTTAGTTTTGTAATGTAGCAGGTGATTCCTTGATATTCTGGTGGCTCTTGTGATCTGATTTTCAATTGTTCTTGGATGGTAGCCCTGATTCAAAAAGGTCTTTCTGAGGCGACCAAGGTGTTCATCTCTATCCATTGGGTTGGAACATATACGATTGTATCTGATGGCTTGGCTGTAGACAATGGAGTTTTTTATGTGTTTTGGATGGAAACTGTCCCATTTAAGGTATGTTGGATGGTCAATTTGCTTCTGATACAGTGATGTCTCTATTTTATTGTTCTGCAGCTTAATGATGGTGTCCAGAAAGTTAATTTCAGTGCAGGAGTAGTTGAGTGTCAAGTTTATGGTGGGATGAAATTGATTAAACTGTTCATGGAACGTCTTTAGCTGTGGCTCAGACTCCGTTCAGATGATTAAAATGTCATCAATGTAGCGGTAGTACGCCAGAGGCCTGATGGGACATGAGGACAAAAAGTCGCTTTCAAGCTTGACCATGAAAAGATTTGCATACTGTGGGGCCATTTTACTTCCCATTGCTGTGCCAGTCTCCTGTAGATAGATCTTCTTGTCAAACTCAAAGTAATTGTGGGTGAGGATGAATTTTATAAGTTTCACCACAGAATTTGCATCAGTCCCTGTGTTTTCCAGGAAGAATTTGCAGGCATTTAATCCATCCTGGTGTGGGATATTGGAGTACAAAGATTCCACATCCATGGTGGCCAGGATGGTTCCTTCTGGTAGAGGACCTATTGCTGATAGTTTATTCAATAGGTCAGTTGTGTCCTGAATGAAGCTGGGTGTATCCTTTACCAGGGGTTTAAGAATACCCTCTACCCATCCAGATACCTGCTCAGTAAGGGTGCCCACACATGAAATAATTGGTCTTCCTGGGTTTCCAGATTTGTGGATTTTGGGAAGCATGTAGAATGTCCCTGGCATCAGTCCCTGTGTTTTCCAGGAAGTTAGACTTGAAATGTTATTTATTAAGCTTTTTGTGTAGTATAAATATGTGGTTCAAAGGTATAGACATTAAAAATTTGAAAATTTCAAAATTGTTTGGTCAGTTTTCTTAAATCGATACAGAACATATCAACCTAAATTTAACCATATCAACCTAAATTTAACACTAGCATAAAGTACACAGTGTCCCAAAATATATCTGAGAAATATTGAACCGTTTTAAAATGTTAACGAGTCATTATCCCATACATTGATACATGCCAAAATAAAAAAAAATGGCTTGGCCACTATAGGCTTTAGACACACAACCAGTAACACTAGTTCTATTGCAAAAATTGACACGTTGGCAGCACATGACATCAAATATTCAGATACGATGAATAGTTTAGATGAAAGTCATAATTATAAAATACCAAAATACCCAGCGCCTGCCACCCAGTCAAGATCAAACAACAATGGGCATGTAAAAAAAATCCAATGATCGCAAAATAATAAGACTTATTAGATCTATGAAATAATGCTGGAAGTTTGGGTTTGAATGTTTTCCTAAGAACTTAAAAGAGAGGAAAAAAAGAGTGTGTCATTCTAGCCAACAGAAGAATAATAAAAAGAGAATATTTGATGAGTTGGTAAACTTAGTATTTCTAAATTGTGACAGCAAAGGGACAGATACATCAGCAGTGTATTCAACTTCTTTTATTATTTTGGGGGATTTATTTTAAATTCAGCTATACCAAAACACAGGGAAAGATTTTTGTTCTACAATTTTATATTTGACTCTAAGGTATTAGAAGTTCAAGACATAAACCATGCAATAGTTTTTCCCTATTGTGAACATTATACTTTAGTGCTTCCCAGGGCCGGAATTTGGGGCAAGCAGACCAGGCAGATGCCTGGGGCCCTCACCTACAAAGGGGGCCCCCTGCATCTGCAGCCTCTTTATGAAGTGCCCAGGGGGTGTATAGCAGTAAATAATGCTGTGCATTGCTCTGTTGTTATGGAATGTCTCTCCCAAACCCCCTTTGAGACCCCTTCAGTGCAGTGATTTACTCACTGTGGTCCCGGAGCTCTGTGGTGATTGCTGTAGGATCAGGTTTCACAGTCACATACAGCAGCGATAAGCATTGGCTCTGACCAGTCACTAAATCACTGCTTTTAATCTGACAGGGCGACCTCCTGTCACTACTGTTTGGATGACACAAGACAGGAAAATTGTCTGCTGAGTCAGTGTATTCATTATATAGAAATAAATGAATTCTCACTTGAAGTAATAAGGGTAAACCATACACATATATAGTACAGGTGTGCATAGGAATCAGCGTTTTTGGTGCATTTTTTTTGCAGCCACAGCCTATTCTCTTGGCAGTGAAAACACTGCTTTCAAAACACCCATTTTTTAGGGTATGTGCAGACGATCCGGAAATGGCAGCCCTTTGGATGCAGCGGACATGTGCTGCGTCCAAAGTGCTGCCATCTATTGAACACAGGTGATTCCACATGTGTTCATTGAACCATGCGGAATCACAGCGTCTTATACATTGCACGGGTGAGATTTCTCTTGCAGAGACTGAGCATCTACGCAAGATAAATAGGCATGCTGGGGTGTGGAGAGACACGCTGCATGTCCATCTCTGCGGGTGATCCGTGGGTGTCAGTGCACGCATAGTAGAGATGGAATTTCTTGAAATCCCATCCACTATACTGTAACATCCGGCCGCTGCGGGTTGGACGCAGCACAAGTACACAGCAGCCGACCCGCAGTGTTTACTGATTGTGGGCACACACCCTTAGAGCTTTTGCTGTTTGTTTTTTTACAGTGTGCATTTTGTCTACAGTACATGTTTAATAAAGTTAGTTTTATTCACCAAAAACGCAGAGAAAAACAACGTTGTTGTGACATTTGCAGCATTTTTTAAACTTTTTCATTGCTTTCTACGGGTGATGAAAAAAATGCTGTTGCAGTTGTGAAATTCAGTCAGGAGACAATAAAAGGGTGTGCAGGAAATTTCAGAAAATCTCAGTTTTTGCTTGTGCTGTAAAATGCTGGAAACTTCTTATTTGCAGAAGAAAAAGCTGCAAAAATTCTGCATATGAACATGGGGAAAGCTGTTTTTTAAAGTGCCAGCAAAACATTGGAGATTTGCGAAATCTCCTGCATGCGCTTGTTTTTTTCTGACTGGATTTCAGAACTGTAGCGCTTTTTAAATCTGTAGCGTGTCACTTCTTTCAGTGTGTTTTCACCCATAGCAAGCAATGAAAGAATAAAAAAGCTGTAGATATTGCAACAGCATTTTTCGCTTCAGTTTTTTAAGTGGTTTTGGTGAATTAAACTATTAGTTCTCGTTCACATGTTCAGTATTTCACATCAGTATTTGTAATGCAGAAACAGCAGTGGAACAATGAGCAACACATCACCACTTCTGTATTTCTCACCCCCCTGGTTTTGGCTTACACATACTGATGTGAAATACTGACCAAATACTCAATGCGTGAACATGGCCTTAAACATACTGTAGACAAAGCAAACATCCATACTCCAAAAAAAAGCTGAAAAAAGTGTAAATAACACCACAAAACATGCTGAAAAACAGGTGTTTTCAAAGCAACATTTTTACTGCCAATAGATAAGGTTTTGGCTACTGAAAAAAATGCTGCGTATGAACATAGTCTTACTCTGAAATTTTTGGCTATTTGTGGTGTTACATAGGACTGCAGGTGACATCTACTACATTATCTGTTATCTGAACGTAGCCTTAGAGATAGATGCCGATTTCGTAACATAGCCGGTTTGGAGCTGTGGGGTTTTATTTTTACAAAATTCTGTGTGCAGTAAAAATAACCTTGTAACTTGAGCTTCAAAGCCGCTTAATACTTCTATAAACATTTAAATAATACAATCTATAATATAACGCTGGGAGCGTCACTCTGTCCGAAGCCTTTATAGACTGCGCAAGCGCAAGCGCCGGCGCAGTCTGGACCCCACAGAGCAACGCTCCCAGGAGATCGCGGTATGCGTAAGCGCTGAACGCACACCGCGATCTCCAACAGAGAAACAGGGACGAGCCAGGAGGCGGAGGGTGAGTATACTTACCTGTCCCGTTCCACCGACGCCATTCCGGGCCATGACACATTGCAGTGTGTCTTCAAGAAAATGGCGCCGGAAAGCGCAGACTGCGCAGGCGCCGATTCCGGGAGCAGGGGGATATTCATGGCCCGGAATGGCGTCGGTGGAACGGGACAGGTAAGTATACTCACCCTCCGCAAGTAACAAATTGCTGTGCCATGAGGCACTATTTGTTACTTATGCCACTTACGTCCACAGCCACCGCACCCACCACAGCCACCGCACCCAGCACAGCCACCGCACCCAGCACAGCCACACACAGCCACACACAGCCACCCACAGCCGCCGCACCCAGTACAGCCGCCCCACCCAGCACAGCCACCCACAGCCGCCGCACCCACGCACAGCCACCGCACCCAGCACAGCCACGCACAGCCGCCGCACCCAGCACAGCTGCCTACAGCCACGCACAGCCGCTGCACCCAACACAGCCGCCCACAGCCACGCACAGGCGCCTACAGCCACGCACAGCCACCGCACCCAGCACAGCCGCCGCACCCAGCACAGCCACGCACAGCCGCCGCACCCAGCACAGCCGCCGCACCCAGCACAGCCGCCGCACCCAGCACAGCCACGCACAGCCGCCCACAGCCACGCACAGCCGCCCACAGCCACGCACAGCCGCCGCACCCAGCACAGCCGCCGCACCCAGCACAGCCACGCACAGCCGCCCATAGCCGCCGCACCCAGCACAGCCGCCGCACTCAGCACAGCCATCCACAGCCGCCACACCCAGCACAGCCACGCACAGCCACCTAGAGCCACGCACAGCCGCCGCACCCAGCACAGCCGCCGCACCCAGCACAACCGCCGCACCCAGCACAGCCGCCCACAGCCACGCACAGCCGCCGCACCCAGCACAGCCACCGCACCCAGCACAGCCACGCACAGCCGCCTACAGCCACACACAGCCGCCTACAGCCACGCACAGCCGCCGCACCCAGCACAGCCGCCGCACCCAGCACAGCCACGCACAGCCGCCCACAGCCACGCACAGCCGCCTACAGCCGCTGCACCCAGCACAGCCACCGCACCCAGCACAGCCGTCCACAGCCGCCGCACCCAGCACAGCCACGCACAGCCGCCGCACCAACCACAGCCACCGAACCCAGCACAGCGACGCACAGCCGCCGCACCCAGCACAGCCGCCGCACCCAGCACAGCCGCCCACAGCCACCCACAGCCGCTGCACCTAGCACAGCCACCGCACCCAGCACAGCCGTCCACAGCCGCCGCACCCAGCACAGCCACCCACAGCCGCCCGCACCCAGCACAGCCAGCACAGCCGCGCCACATACAGCCGCCCGCACTCAGCACAGCCGCCGCACTCAGCACAGCCACCGCACCCAGCACAGCCGCCCACAGCCACGCACAGCCGCCTACAGCCACGCACAGCCGCCGCACCCAGCACAGCCGCCACACCCAGCACAGCCGCCGCACCCAGCACAGCGACGCACAGCCGCCGCACCCAGCACAGCCACCGCACCCAGCACAGCCGTCCACAGCCGCCGCACCCAGCACAGCCGCCCACAGCCACGCACAGCTGCCTAGAGCCACGCACAGCCACTGCACCCAGCACAGCCACCCACAGCCGCCGCAGCCAGCACAGCCGCCACACCCAGCACAGCCGCGCACAGCCGCCGCACCCAGCACAGCTGCCGCCCACAGCCACACACAGCCGCTGCACCCAGCACAGCCACCGCACCCAGCACAGCCACCCACAGCTGCCCGCACCAGCAGTGCCACGCACTGCCGCCCGCACTCAGCACAGCCGCCCGCACTCAGCACAGCCGCCCGCACTCAGCACAGCCGCCCGCACTCCGCACAGCCGCCCGCACTCCGCACAGCCGCCCGCACTCAGCACAGCCACCCGCACTCCGCACAGCCGCCCGCACTCCGCACAGCCTCCCGCACTCCGCACAGCCGCCCGCAATGATGGGGGCGCAGGATGGAGCAGCACGTGATAGGATGGGGGCGCAGGATGGGAGCACATGACAGGATGGGGATGCAGGATGGAGCAGCACATGACACGGTGGAGCAGCACATGACAGGATGGGGCGCAGGATGGAGCAGCACATGGCACGGTGGAGCAGTACATGACAGGATGGGGCGCAGGATGGAGCAGCACATGGCACGGTGGAGCAGCACATGACAGGATGGGGATGCAGGATGGAGCAGCACATGACACGGTGGAGCAGCACATGACAGGATGGGGGTGCAGGATGGAGCAGCACATGACAGGATGGGAGAGCAAGATGGGAGCAGCACATACCAGGATGGAGACCATATACCAATATAAATGCTCGCCACCCGGGCGTAGAACGGGTTCAATAGCTAGTATTATATATCCTATAATTTACTGTATGGCAGTGATTAGTGAATCCAATGAAATTCATATTCAGCAGTTTGTTCAAATTTGGAAATTCCATAAGCTTAAAATTTAGCCAATGGGAATCATGTGTGCACTTTTGTACTTTTAGGTCTCTTCATGCCGTCAAATATAGAAAAAATATATATATATATACAATCTCATGTTCCTCTAGACAGCCCTGTAAGATACTAGCAGGAACAAGGGATGCAGTGACAGGCAGGTGACAGAGCAAAAGTTAACGGGTTCCTTATAAGGAACCAATTAAGAAGTTACTCTCCACACAGCGAGAATGGGGGAACAATATGTAAAGAACGCAAAAACAATAATGGGAACAGGGTAATAGCAGAGGGACAAGTAGCAAGTTAACTTATCAGTCTCTGGTTCCTGGATGGTAAAGGCTGGAAAAACCCACGATGGCACCGTAGGTGGCGTGAGAAGTCTCTGATCCGGTCCTGGAGATACTGTAAGTGAAGCACTGTCTCTGCACAGTGGTGAAGTATCCGGTTCTTCCTGCGCATGGTCTCCTGATCTTGGAATGGGGAGCTGTCCACAAGCAAGTTTGTGGCACCACTGGTGAAGTGCACAGTCCAGTAGAGTTAGCCGCAATCTCAGTCCTCAGCATGCACCGCAGGATCGGTACTGAGCGGTACGTCTGCGGTTGTCAGAGGCACAGTCCGGTAAGCACTCTCAGGGTCACAGGGCAGCATGTAAATGTTCCTTTCAGAAACAAGGTCTGTCTGAGTGGGGACATAGATGGATCACGCTGCCATGACAATTGGCGTTGGTCAGCAGAGACAGAGTCAACCTTCTCTTGTCACACATGCTGGGTACCCGCCAAAAGACCCATCTTCCCGCTCTCAGTCCCTTTTATACCCGATCTGTCCCCATCAGTCAGGTGCAAAGGTCTGCCCCAGTCAGGAAGTCTTTCCCCCAGCAACAATGGTGACAGCCCTGACAGTTCCAGTGCAGACACACAAGAGAGACCCCTAGCCCGGTCCATCTTCCTACAGTCCCATTCTGGTTCAGTCATTTTCTTCATTCCATTCACTTGTATGGTCTTACTCTTTACTAGTCCATCTTCAACATCTTCTTGCACCTAGAATTTTCAACATTTTCTCACACCTGGCATCTTCATCTCCTGTGCTGACTAGGCCATGATGTTATGACAATGCATACCACTCATTTTGACATTGCAATCTAGTTAGGGCAGGAAACTACAATCCAGAAGATACCAAAGATTGCCTTGTGAAGACCTCAGCAGTGAATGGTACAGACAAGACAGGTGATGGCCAGGCAAGTATTACATTTTTTTTTTTTTTTACCACTTTAGAGCCAGTTTTGAATTTAGTATATTGGCAGCCAGACTCAATTTTGCTGGATTCATACAAATGAATTTAATCAGCAAAAGCTCGGATTCTTACAAATTTAATTTTTTTTTGTAAAATTTGAGGTGAATTTTATTTGCTTCAAAATGATTTGTTCATCTCAATTGGATGGCTATCATAGTCCCACCTGTATTTATGGCATATGTTCACATCCTTTTTTATAATGATTTATGTATAGTAATTTGAACACTGCAGTCAGATCCAAAAATGTTCCATTTTAAAAATACTCACAGTAAAAATAATCACACATAGTCTAAATTTGTGAATAAAGAAATCTGGTTTGCATGTGATTGGTGCTTTAAAACACTTTCAAGCTGTAGTTTTGGTATTTT
Organism: Ranitomeya variabilis; assembly: GCF_051348905.1. Classification (NCBI taxonomy): domain Eukaryota; kingdom Metazoa; phylum Chordata; class Amphibia; order Anura; family Dendrobatidae; genus Ranitomeya; species Ranitomeya variabilis. The sequence continues at coordinate 698,569,205 of NC_135234.1, read as the reverse complement.
CCTACTTTTTCAGTTTGGGGATAGTAAGTCTTTAAAAATGCACCCCCATCAAAATGTTTATCCCCTTGATATATTGAAATCATTATATAATATAGCACTGTGTACTTAAAATTTTTTATTTTGCCTTTCTACCAAGCTAATTCTTCATTTTTTCATTAGGTCTGTGTCTTCACATGATTAAAAACTGAATAGCCAAATCATTCTACGCTCTATGTAGAAACAAGAGGTAAATGTTTGCTGCATGACTCATGAGTCACTTTTGAAGTGACTCATGAGTCATGAAGAAAAAATTGACCTGGCAGGGGAGAGGAGAAACAGCTGGGTCGGAAGTTCAATAGGGGAATAATAACAGCAGGGACAGGAGACTTCCTGTTTCTATATAGAGCAGAGAAAAAGGAATTAGTTGAGTAGAATGGCAAAATGTGATTAGACCTGTGAAGTCCGTTGGCAAATAAATAGCTGCTTTTTTTGTAGGGGCTGAAAAATGTAATATATTTTGATCCATCAAGTATTACGTGCTTTGAGTGTCCTTTTTGTGTTCTATAACACACGAAAATTGTTGAAACATTTTCCTGGGCTACAATTCTCTGCTATACACTATTCTGTAGTGTGGAGTAAATTTCTGTGATATCTAAAACTGAGAATAAGCTTTTGAAAATTTTGCAGGCTTCCATTTTTCAGCTATACAGTGTTACATGGTCTGTGAACATTTCTGTGCTCTCTAAAACTGAAAATAAAAGCTTAAAAAATGTTGTAAGCTTTCATTTCTCAAACATATAGTGTTACTTGGTCTGTGAACATTTCTGTCATCTCTAAAACTGCTAAAAAGCTTTTAAAAATTTTGTAGGCTTCCATTTCTCAGACATACAGTTATAAATGGTCTGAGAACAATTTGTGATCTCTAAAACTCAGAAAAAGCATTTAAACATTTTTCTGTATTGAATTTGATTGTCATTCACACACTTTGCGTTCTTTTTGTTACATTACGGTGGATTAAACGCACAAAAAATGCTTTGATTGCTGCTGCAGTTGACCAATTTTTTGCTTTTATTAAAAATAAACTTGGTTTCAAAAGACCTAGCAATTGCAAAATGCATAAGGCATGCATTAAGGGATGGAAAAGTGGAAGCGCTGATAATAGTGCACGCAAATGTCAAGGACATGGGGCAGGTATGACTACACCTGTTGCTGGTGCACATGAAACACACCCATCCACGACACATTGGTTTCTGTCCCACTTTGCTGGGAGGTACAGTAGACCACTTCTGAAGCCATAGCAGGGCAAACAGATTGTCAGTTGGATAGCAGATAATGCTTCCAGCAGGCTTGGCAGCACCACACAGTCTTCAACACAGTCCAGTCTCACTAGCCTACAGTCTGGATCACTTCAACCTCACCATGATCCTCATTCCTCCCACCATGTTGAGTTCCAGGAGACTAATGATCTCACACTAGGACACTCTGAGGAGCTCTTTACAGCATAATTTCTTGATTGTGGACTCTCAACCTGCATGCTCCAAGAGAGACAGGAGGACATGCTGTTTAGTGATGCACAAACCTTAGAGCAGCCACAGCCACAAGAGCATGATGGTGGGGAATGTTAAGTTTGGGATAAGGTGGAAGATAATGCTGAGACACAGTTTCCGATAAGTATGGTTGATAAGTCACAAAGTCAGGAGGACCACGGTGCGGTGGTGGTGGTAACAAAGTCACCTACCCAACCTGGGAAGCTGGCATACAGAGCAATGCCAGCAGCACTGAGGGGGAGAGAATGGCAGCACCAAATCAGACAGGAAGAGGCAGTGGGGTGATCAGAGGGAAAAGGTGGGCAACTGTTCTGCAGAGCACCAACACTCCTGAATTTCTCTGTCAAAGAGATAGGTGTTCCACAGTCAGAGACTGTTTTAAACACAGTTCTGAAACAAACAAAATTACCATTTGCAACCTGTACCATGCACTGATCAGCAGGGGCCTGACCACTAAGAATCTAATCAGCACCAGCATGATCAGGCACATGTCATCTAAGCACCCGACTCGGAGGGCAGAATGCCTGGGTCCATGATTGGTGCAATCGGGTAACACCACTGCCTCTTCACCTATGCTAGGTGCTTCCCAATTCCATGTCCAAAACACTTGCGAGGATGTCTCATGCCCGGCCTGCACCCATCCTTGCACATCCTGACTTTCCATCATCAGGCACTTCCAAATCCTTGTCCCAGCACAGCGTTCAGCTGTCCCTACCCCAGGCCTCGGAATAAAAAATAAAGTTCCCAGCCATCCTCCCACAGGTCAAAATGCTAAACGGGCACATTCCCCGGCTGCTTGCCGTTGAAATGTTGCCATTTAGGCTGGTAAACACTGAGGATTTCTGCCGACTCATGGCAGTAGCTGTCCCTCAGTACTTGATCCCCAGTAATTTCTCCCAGTATGGCATACCAGCCTTGTACCAGCACGTGTCCATGAACATCACCGGTGCCATTACCAACACACTTACTGGCATTGTCCACTTAACGACCATCATGTGGACAAGCGCTTGTGGCCAGGGATGCTACTGTTTCCCGGATAGCACACTGGGTGAACACTGTGGAGGCTGGGGCTGAGTCACACCCTGGCACGATGCATATGCTTCCGATGTGGAGGATTGCTGGCCCCCCTCCCACTCCTCTTCATACTCCATCTCTGATGTGCTATCTCAGAGAACATCATCCACATCACCCGAAAGCTCAGCAGAACTGCCTCAGCGAAGCAACAACAGGCTCTGCTGAAGCTAATTTGCCTAGGAGACAAACCGCACAACTTGGAAAAGTTACTTAAAGGAATAATAGACCAGACAGATCTGTGTTTTTTGTCACTGAACCCTCAACCAGGCATGGTCGTGTGTGATAATGGGTGCAACCTCGTGGCGGCTCTGAAATTTGGCAAGCTCATGCTTGTCCCATGCTTGGCAGATGTGCTCAACTTGGTAATTCATCATTTTCTGGAACTATACCCTGCTTCTGGTCAAGGCATACCGCATCAGTGCCCACTTCCACAAGTTGTTTACAGCTGCCGCCGCTCTGACAGTGCTGCAGCAGTGCATGCAAGTGCCAGCTCACCGACTGGTGTGTGACGTCACCACGTCCTGGAACTCCACACTGCACATGCTGGTAGGGTTTTGTGAGCAGAAGAGGCCAGTGGTTAAGAACCAGCTCCAACACTTCCGTCAGTCTTCTGTTCAGCCCCGCACATAACAACTGAAGAGTGAGCATGAATGTCTGAAATTTGTTTGGTTTTCCAAGACCTTGAGGACTCCACAAGAGCGGCGATGATGCCATAGTCAGCGCAACTATCCAGCTTCTGTGCCTACTTACACATTCATCCAGAATTAAACATGAAGCTTTGCATGTGGACCAGGAGGAGGAAGACATAACACAGAGAGTATGTAGCCAGCCCAGCCTCATCTCATCTGTGCAGATTGAGTATCAATAAGAAGGTGGATGCTGACAGGGAGGAAGAGGAGGAACAGGAGCTGGTGGCGAGCACAATAGAGGCTAGTAGCCACACAACCTGCCTCCCATCTCACCTACATAGATGGGCTGAGAATGGGAATGAGGAGGAAGAGAGGGAGGAGGAGATCGAGAGTTGTTATCATGGTAGAGACAGGGAAGTGTTGGCACATATGGCCAACTTTATGTGCCTTTACCGTGACCCTCGTGTTACATTCATCTTGGCTAAAAAAGAGTACTGGTTGTTCATCCTGCTAGACCTACGCTACAAGGAGAACTTTGCTTCTCTTCTTGTGGAAAATATTTTCATATTTTCAAAAAATTCCCAGCAGACAACGCTATTGGCAGGGGGCAAGCATCCTTGCCCAACCAAGGAAGAAAGGCCAGGGAGACACACAGCAGAGGCAGGGGTACACTGTCAAAGGTGTGGGATAATTCCATGACAGCAGCCCAGTGCTCAGGGCCTGATGACAGGATATTTTTGACAAAGCGGGAAACATTTTTAAAGATGTTCAAGCAATACTTGTCCGACCAAACCAGGGCACTCACTATTTCCGCTGCAGCTTTCAACTATTGGGTCTCAATGCTGGACACCTTGCATGAGCTGTCCCTCAATGCCTTGGAGGTCTTGTGCTGCCTTGTCGATACCGTTTTGTCTGAGCGAGTTTTTAGTGGTTCCAGGGGTGTCATAACAGACAGAGAATGCAGAGAGGCTCACTCTCATAAAAATGAACAAAGTCTGGATTAGCTCACACTTTTCCAGACCACCAGATGACAACAGCACATAAAGGGTTTGTAATATTTAACATATAAGTAAGGTCACCAGTTGAAGCCTTTCAGGTGTGCATGGATGGGCCTCCTCATAATTTGTGTCTGGCCTTGTACTTTTTGCAAAACCTTTATTAGGGTTGAGCGAAACGGATCGTTCATTTTCATAAGTCGCCGACTTTTGGCAAAGTCGGTGTCTCATGAAACCCGACCCGATCCCTGTGTGGGGTCGGCCATGCGGTACGCGATCTTGGAGCCAAAGTCGCGTTTCGTATGACGCGTTTAGCGCCATTTTTTCAGCCAATGAAGGAGTGTGGGCAGAGTGAAGACATAGGGGTTAGGGGCGTGCACGGCTATCATCATTTTATCGCTTGTGCGCAGTAGGGATTTGCAATGTGTAACACGAGATTTTCTATGCTCGGACGGAGGGAGAGAGAGAGAGAGAGAGAGAAAAAAAAAATCCCCATTGACGTGCATAGGGTTTCGTGTTCCGGCCGCTCCTTGACTTTTCGCAGTAATCGGCCGATTTCGCCCGACTCGACTTTTCAAAAAGTCGGGTTTCGCGAAACATGACTCGACCCTAAAAAAGTCAAAGTCGCTCAACCCTAGCCTTTATGACTGTATAAGTACATCAACTACATTTTGAAAATATTTTTGTTCAAAATTTTGTTACGGATTCAATGGTTTAACATGGGTTTTGTTGCATTACTATGACATGAAAAACTTACAAAAAGCGTAGAAAAATAGTTCAGGACTAGATTACTCATCCACACAGTGTTACGCTCTTTCTGTCACATGTTGGTAGTATATAACTATAGAAAACAGCATTTGAAAATTTTACATGTTTCTTCACATTTCTTACCCACATAATCTTTATCCCCGTTGGGGCTCACAATCTAAATTCCCTATCAGTATGTCTTTGGAACATATACTGTTCTGTGTTCTGTGGTACATTTTAGTTATATATAGCACTAAAAATAGTGAAACAATTTTGTATTACATGTTCTTGGGTACAATTCGTTGATGTATACCCCTCAAAAACGTGTTCCAAATTTTATTGTTATTAAATGAATCACTCACAGACTATTCCGTGTTCTAGAGTACATTTCCTTGATATATAACCTTATCCATAGCGTATTACATCTTGTTAGATAAATTTCAATGCTATTAAAGCCTCCAAAAACTTGTTCCAAATTTAGCGGTAACATATTGGGTACTACATCTTTTGGGTACATTTTGTTGCTATAAAAGCCTCAAAAAACTTGTTCAAAATTTAACGGTATTATACTGCTCATCCATAGACTATTCCGCAGTCTGGATGACATTTTGTTGGTATATAACCCTCAAAAAAATTGTTCAACATTTATCGATATTATAGCTCTCACCCATAGGGTACGTTATCGGGTACATTTCATTGCTATAAAAGCCTGTAAAAACTTGTTAAAAAATGTATCGGTATTATAATGTTCATCCATATGGTATTATCTTCTTGGGTACATTAAGTTGCTATATAAGTCTCCGGAAACTTGTTCCGAATTTATCGGTGTCATAATGCATAAGGTATTACATCTCCTTGGGTACATTTTCTTGGCATATAACCCTCAAAAAACTTAAAAAATGTAGGCTGTGTGCACACATTACAGATTGGGTGTGTTTTTGTCACTTTTTTTCTGCACAGATTTGTGACAAATCCTGAAGCAAAACCTGATGCCAGCAAAGTGAATGAGAAATCTGAAGTCATGCACACGTTGAGGAATTTCGACTTGCAGATTTGTTGCAGAAAATAATCTGCTGCATGTCAGTTCTCTGTGTGTTATTGCTCTGCATTTTTCACCATTGACTTCACTCAAATCAATCATAAACGCCAGAAAAAACACGGCAAATGCATGTTTTTGCTGCTGCATTTTTGCTGCCAAGAGATGCAGAAATTTAGCTCAACATGTGCACATACCCTCATTGGTATTATATTGCTCATTCTTAGACTATTCCGTAAGATGGATGAATATGAATATGAATCCTAGGGAATCTAGGAGCACCAATACATGACAATTTGAACAGAATATGTATGAGGCCCTACTTTATGTTTAATACAGGGTGTATTTGATTCCTTAATTTTTGCCATGTCTTGCTTTCTTCATAAATTAAACTGAAATTTCTTACTTTTTAATAGAAAAAAAATCAGTTTTGCTTTACTAAAATTATATATTTTTTAGATCCTTTTTAAATTTTGCCTTATATACAAGTCTTTATACAGGTAAAAATATTTCTTAACATTTTGTTTCATGTAAAGTGCAATTTCTCGTCAGTTTGGAATGTTTTAATATCGCTGGAGTAAAAGTGTGACACCATTGTTCACAGCAGCAATCTGGGAGTCAGAGATGCTTCGAGGGATCTTCCCCATCCTGTTCTCCTTCCATTCAGCAATTTTCATCCATCTGAATATTTTCACTGCCCTCAGACCTCTTTGTAGGGTCTGCCTGAAAAAACCTTGGATTTCCCATTGACTCCCATTATACTCGTTACTTGAAACGAGCATGCGAGTATTAGGAATTGCTTGGTTTGAGCAACGAGCACCTGAGCATTTTAGTGCTCATCTCCAATTAGGAATTACAGTATTTAGCACCTAATGAGATTATTTTTTGAGTCCAAGTTAATGATATCAGAGGTTTGTGAGGTTCTGCAGCAGCTGAAGTGTGTATTATGAGGTTCTGCAGCATCTGAAGTGTGTATTATGAGTTTCTGGAGCAGCTGAGGTGTATATTAGAACGTTCTGCAGCAGTTGAAGTTTGTATTATGAGGTTCTGCAGTAGCTGAGGTGTATATTATGATGTTCTTTATCAGCTAAGGAGTGTATTATGAGGTTCTGCAGTATCTGAGGTGTGTATTTTGAGGTTCTGCAGCAGCTGAAGTGTCTTAGGCCTCTTTCACACTTCCGTCGGTACAGGTCCATCGCAATGCGTCGGGCCGACGTACCGACGGACGTTGTGAAAGTTTTGCACGACATGGGCAGCGAATGCAGTTATTCGACGCATCCGCTGCCCATTCTGCAGTCCGGGGAGGAGGGGGCGGAGTTTCGGCCACACATGCGCAATCGAAAATGGTGGACGTGACGGACACAAAAAGTTACATTGAACCTTTTTTTGTGATGACGGTCCACCAAAACACGACGGATCCGTCGCATGAAGGACGCGGCGTGTGGCCATCCGTCGCGATCCGTCGCTAATACAAGTCTATGGGCAAAAAACGCATCCTGCGAGATTTGCGGGATCCATTTTTTGCCCAAAACGACGGACTGCGACGGATGCCAAACGACGGAAGTGTGAAAGAGGCCTTATGAGGTTCTGCAGCAGCTGAGGTGTGTGTTATGATGTTCTGCAGCAGATGAGGTGTATTATGAGGTTCTGCATCAACTGCGGTGTATATTATAATGTTCTTCAGCAGCTAAGGTATGTATTATGAGATTATGCAGCAGCTGAGGTGTGTTTTTTGAAGTTCTGCAATAGGTGAGGTGTGTTTTTGATGTTCTCCAGCAGCTGAGGTGTATTATAAGGTTCTGCAGCAACTGGGGTGTTGTATCATGTTCTTCAGCAGCTGAGTTGTGTATTAGGAGGTTCTGCAACAGCAGAGGTGTATTATGATGTTCTGCAGCAACTGAGGTGTACATTAGGATGTTCTGCAGCAGTTGAGTTGTGTAATATGATGTTCTGCAGCAGCTGAGTTGTATTATGAGGTTCTGCAGCAACTGGGGTGTGTATTATAATGTTTTTCATCAGCTGAGGTGTGAATTAGGCGGTTTTGCAGCAGCTGAAGTGTTCAAGCCGGGGCGTCAAGACAGTCCATATCCGAGACCGGTTGCCGTGGGAGACTGCAAGTTGAAGTTTGTATTATGATGTTCTGCAGCAGCTGAGTTGCATTATGAGGTTCTGCAGCAATTGGGGTGTGTATTATAATGTTTTTCATCAGCTGAGGTGTGAATTGGGAAGTTTTGCAGCAGCTGAGGTGTTCGCAGCCTGGGCGTCAAGACAGTCTGTATCCGAGACCGGTTACTGTGGGTGACTGCAACCGGTGTATATTAGAACGTTCTGCAGCAGTTGAAGTTTGTATTATGAGGTTCTGCAGTATCTGAGGTGTATATTATGATGTTCTTCATCAGCTAAGGAGTGTATTATGAGGTTCTGCAGTATCTGAGGCGTGTAGTTTGAGGTTCTGCAGCAGCCGAGGTGTCTTATCAGGTTCTGCAGCAGCTGAGGTGTGTGTTATGATGTTCTGCAGCAGCTGAGGTGTATTGAGGTTCTTCATCAACTGGGGTATGTATTATAATGTTCTTCAGCAACTAAGGTATGTATTCTGAGATTATGCAACAGCTGAGGTGTGTTTTTTGAAGTTCTGCAATGGCTGAGGTGTGTTTTTTGATGTTCTGCAGCAGCTGAGGTGTATTATAAGGTTCTGCAGCAACTGGGGTGTTGTATCATGTTCTTCAGCAGCTGAGTTGTGTATTAGGAGGTTCTGCAACAGCTAAGGTGTATTATGATGTTCTGCAGTGACTGAGGTGTACATTAGGATGTTCTGCAGCAGTTGAGGTGTGTATTATGATGTTCTGCAGCAGCTGAGTTGTATTATGAGGTTCTGCAGCAACTGGGGTGTGTATTATAATGTTTTTCATCAGCTGAGCTGTGAATTAGGAGGTTCTGTAGCAGCTGAGGTGTTCGTAGCCGGGGCGTCAAGACAGTCCATATCCGAGACCGGTTGCCGTGGGCGACTGCACCACCGTGTCACTCTGAGGGTGAACCAGCCGTTTGCTTATATTGGCTCTGTGTTAACTGCACACATAAGCCAGATGCAGCTTGCAAACCAAAACTGACACACCCAAACCTTTGCTGCAGAGTTTTTAAAGTGGAATCTGTGGCCATGGGCCACTTGTAAGACCCGGCTGGAGGGAGTGAACTGCCCCACTACCATCCTGTAGTTCTCTACAAAAATAAAAGCCCTTTAAGGGTTTTCCTAAAAATTGCCTTGGCCAAATAACTTGACTAGGTCCACACTTACTTTTATTCTGCACTGTAACCACAGCTATGCCTGTGACTGCAATGCACTCCAGCGGCCTCAATACGCTTCTATGCGCATCCTAGAGGATACATATCGACCCTCGCATATGATGCCCCTCACTGCCCCACACTACCTTAGCATACAATTAATATTAGATCATGGACCGAAGCTGTGATTGAGTTAGCGCTTACTCACAGAAGAGAATAAATCGGACGAGTGCAATCTGATAAAAAAAAAAATCGGATAGCACTCAGCCCAGTGTTATTCTATGAGGCAGCGCACATCTGTGAATATTTTCTCATGCCGATTTGGCATGAGAAAACTATCGCAGCAAGCTGAGATTGGCTGTGAGAATCAGATTGCACACACACACAAGTCTATGAGTGCGTGTGAAACATTTCACTGCACTCGGATGTCACTCCAGTGCAATACGATTCCCTAGGATGCCGGCAAAGGAGAAGATGAAGAAATACATTTCTCCATCTCTTCCGCACCTGTGGTGCGATTCTCTCATTTGAAAGGATTGACGCACAGTGCACTGACACTCAGCGCACTCTCGCAGCAGAGCTGGAGCCGCGTGTCATTTAACATATCACATGCTCTTGATGCTATATGCCGGTGTGCCTTAAGGATACTGAATTAACATTGAATCAATGTATTTGCACTGGTAGACAGAAAATAGAATAACTTTTACAGATATTAATTAAATATAATAAAAGTGAAGTTTTATTAACAATCTCTGTGATAGAGTTTTTCCCTCCCAAAGAGGATTCTAAAGATATATCCAGTTGGAATGCAAAGAGAGATTTCCCATATTGCAACCCCAAAGCAACAAATTGGCATACCTCGACAATAAAGTCATGCAGTACAAAACGGAAAAAAAGTGCCAGAATCAGGAGAGCTCAGGGATTTTTACAATATATTTAACTCATTTTTTTTTTTGTTTGCGAGTGACAGGTCCTCTTCAAACATAATGCTAAAGGGTTAAACTCACTATCATAAATGATTAAAATTTAAGAAATTGTTGTATTTTCTTAATACCCATCTTCTATGTGTTTTACAAATGAATATCGACCAATAACGTACTTTACAGCTAATGTCTTCTTGATAAATATTGTTCAGTATATCTATGGATTAATTCTATCGGAGATTAGACAACTGTCTGCTGTATAGTAAGGATGCCGAACCGCTAATTATATAAAGTAAGAGATGTTTGAATGAGTAAGTATTCCGGTTGCCGTAGTAACGTCATTGATACTTACTGACCTTTCATGCTAATAGTAACTAGTTGTTATATAAATTAAAAGCCATAATTATTTGGTGAATTACAATGAGAAAGAATGTGTGTAATGAACGTTTTGTAACTCTTCAAAGGGCTCAGAGGAATCGAGATGGACAGGTTCTTATGCAAACAGAATTAAAGAAAAAGTACAATTTATGTAACAATAATAATAATCTGAATTTATATAGTGCCATAATATTCCATAACACTGTACAGTGTAGACAAAAGCAAACATTTCAGATTAATTAACTAATAATTCAATAAAGAGAAGGGAAAGCCTTGCTCAGAAGGGCTTACAATCTGTTAGGATAAAGCCTAAGTTATAAGTCCATGTTTTAAATACAGTGCCTTGCAAAAGTATTCGGCCTTCTTGAACTTTTCAACCTTTTCCCACATATCATGCTTCAAACATAAAGATACCAAATGTAAATTTTTGGTGAAGAATAAACAACAAGTGGAACACAATTGTGAAGTTGAACGAAATTTATTGGTTATTTAAAATTTTTGTGGAAATTCAAAAACTGAAAAGTGGGGCGTGCAATATTATTCGCCCCTTTACTTTCAGTGAAGCAAACTCACTCCAGAAGTTCATTGTGAATCTCTGAATGATCCAATGTTGTCCTAAAACCTAATGATGATAAATATAATCCACCTGTGTGTAATCAAGTCTCCGTATAAATGCACCTGCTCTGTGATAGTCTCAGGGTTCTGTTTGAAACACAGAAAACATCACGAAGATCAAGGAACACAACAGTCAGGTCCGTGATACTGTTGTGGAGAAGTTCAAAGCCGGATTTGGATAGAAAATGATTTCTAAAACTTTAAACATCCCAAGGAGCACTGTGCAAGCGATCATATTGAAATGGAAGGAGTATCATACCACTACAAATCTACCAAGTCCCTCTAAACTTTCATCTCAAACAAAGAGAAGACTGATCAGAGATGCAGCCAAGAGGCCCATGATCACTCTGAATGAACTGCAGAGATCTACTGCTGAGGTGGGACAGTCTGTCAATAGGACAACAATCAGTCGTACACTGTACAAATCTGGCCTTTATGGAAGAGTGGCAAGAAGAAAGCCATTTCTCAAAGATATTCAAAAAAGTGTCAGTTAAAGTTTACAACAAGCCACCTGGGAGACACACAAAACATGTGGAAGAAGGTGCTCTGGTCAGATGAAACCAAAATCAAACTTTTTGGTAACAATGCCAAATGATATGTTTGGTGCAAAGGGAACACAGCTCATCACCCTGAACACACCATCCCCACTGTCAAACATGGTGGTGGCAGCACCATGGTTTGGGCCTTCTTTTCTTCAGCAGGGACAGGGAAGATGGTTAAAATTGATGGGAAGATGGATGGAGCGAAATACAGGAGCATTCTTGAAGAAAACCTGTTGGAGTCTGCAAAAGACCTGAGACTGGGACGGAGCTTTGTCTTCCAACAAGACAATGATCCCAAACATAAAGAAAAATCTACAATGGAATGGTTCACAAATAAATGTATCCAGGTGTTAGAATGGCCAAGTCAAAGTCCAGACCTCAATCCAATCGAGAATCTGTGGAAAGAACTGAAAACTGCTGTTCACAAAATACCTCCATCAAACCTCACTGAGCTCGAGCTGTTTGCCAAGGAAGAATGGGCAAGAATTTCAGTCTTTCAATGTACAACACTGATAGAGACATACCCCAAGCGACTTTCAGCTGTAATCACAGCAAAAGGTGGCGCAACAAAGAAATAAGTTAAAGGGGCCTAATAATATTGCACGCCCCACTTATCAGTTTTTGAATTTCCACAAAAATTTAAAACAACCAATAAATTTTGTTCAACTTCACAACTGTGTTCCACTTGTTGATTCTTCACCAAAAAATTACCTTTGGTATCTTTATGTTTGAAGCATGATATGTGGGAAAAGGTTGAAAAGTTCAAGGGGGCTGATTAATTTCACAAGGCACTATAATAGTCCATCCATTCAATATAAAATAGGGCAGTAAAAGAGATGAGAAAATCTAAATTTGGGCAGATTAGCTTGTTTTGGCCGGCGTTTCCAAAACACATAGGATAGAAGATTGCTTTCTTTATTGAAAACCATGGTGGCTGCAAAAAAATGGTAGCAAATCTGGATATAGTCCATGATGTAGAGAACATCCCAGTAAAAAGAAAAAATTGTCTAGACTATAATGTCCTTCAAAACTTAAATGTTCTTGTACTGTGGACCTTTCCTTTTCCTTTTAAATTCATTAACAGAAAATTGTTGTCATTCTCAGTCGCAATACAGACATGGTAAAACTGCAGCCCGGTCACAGTCCTGGTTTAGACAAACCTCCGAGTTGTTTTTTTTTTTTTTTACTTGTTACTTCTCTTTCACTATCAAGTTCTTTCTGAAGGAATGCTTTAAGGCTATTGTATTAGTTGAAGTAGGACTTGAAGACAATCATCCCATGTGAAGTAAATCTTATGGTTGTCTTCTTCTAAATCTACAGTATATGTAACAGTTCTTCTGATGAAAATATGAAATCATTACAGATGAAATAGTGGCATGAAACTGACGATATAACAATTGTATCCAAGCCATGTTGCTTGAAAGCCGCTAAAGGCCAACTGTGATTAGAAATTGCATATGAAAAAGGATTATTATATATTTTACATAGAGATCTAAAAGTTTTAAGTTAGAACTCTGAGTAAGCAAGCAATCCATCTGCCTACCACTGGTAGAAGGACCAAGCTAATTGCTAAGGACTCCTCCTCTTTTCTTTGACCCCTTTTTCTTTATAATAAACCTTTTTCTTCTTGTTTCTCACTTTTAAAAATGTTATATTAGAACATTTATTTTCCCTACTACCTGTTAGGGGTCTTCCTGACTCTGCACAGGGGGAATCTCGGGCCATCTCCGCTGCGGTCTCCTATTCTTCTCCTGCCGCAGTGGAGCCTGCTCAGCAGAGACATCGGTCCCAGTGTCTTGCTCAGTCTGACTCCGTGCAAAGGGTTACTGCTGCCTTTCCAGCTTCTGCCATTGTAGCCAGTAATGGGCAGCGGCGAGCAGACGTTTTAGGGACTAAGTCCTGCTTTTCCCCTTCTGAGCATGCCCAGGGTAAGATCTCTCTTTGGAGATCAAGGGTCACATGCTTAGATACTGCAGCTAATCCCATTGGTCCTCTAGGAAGGTCCTGAAGGTGCTCAACTTCTGTGGCAGCCTCCCATTGGTCCTTTTGGGAAGGTCCTGTACTCGCTGCAGCTATAAAAGGTTCGCATGATCGCACGGCCATGCGCTAGTATCAATCCAAGTTATGTGCTTTGTGCCAGTGTGGTTATGTGTGATTGTATTCAGGGACCCAGCTGAAATAAGCCCCTAGAATACCGGCACCTCCGGTGAGGAGATTGTGTGCTTGTATTCAGGGACCCGGCTGAAATAAGCCCCTAGAATACCGGCACCTCCGGTGAAGAGATTGTGTGCTTGCATGACCACTGACTGCTATCAGTTCGGCAGTTAGCTTGTGCTCCTGTGAGTCTAGCAGTGCACAGTACTTTCCTTTCACGGCTACTCTGTGAAGTAATAGAGCTAGCCTATACCGCCAAATAGTGCCACCATTCACTAGCAGCAGATTCCTCCTGCACGGTGGACCCTGGGCTGCGAACGCACCAATTATGATAAACATCTATATTTACTCGGTGCGTTCCGCTAGCCCTAACACTACCTTAACCCCTTAACGACCGCCGATACGCCTTTTAACGGCGGCCGCTAAGGGTACTTAAACCACAGCGCCGTTAATTAACGGCGCTGTGGAAAAAGTGAATAGCGCCCCCCAGAGTCGGATTTTCTCTGGGGTCTCGGTTGCCGAGGGTAGCCGAGACCCCAGAGAACATGATTCGGGGGGTTTTTACCGACCCCCGAGTTGCGATCGCCGGTAATTAACCGTTTACCGGCGGTCGCAACAACAAAAAAAAAAACGCGATTTGCCGTTTAATTTCTCTGTCCTCCGATGTGATCGCACATCGGAGGACAGAGAAATGTGGTCCCCGATGGCCCCCAATAGCCCCCCAATACTTACCTACCTCCCCCGGTGCTCCTCGTGTCTCCCCATGGGCGCCGCCATCTTTTTTCCGGGAAATGGCGGGCGCACGCGCAGTGCGCCCGCCGCCCGGCACCCGGATGTTCTTTGGGGTCTCGGCTGCCGGGGGTAGCCGAGACCCCAAAGAACATGATCGGGGTCGATTTGCACCGACCCCTGCTTTGCGATCGCCGGTAATTAACAGTTTACCGGCGACCGCAAAAAAAAAAAAAAAAAAAAAAAGCGATCAGTTATTTCTCTGTCCTCTGATGTGATCGCACATCAGAGGACAGAGAAATAGGGGGATTCGGGGACCCTATCATACTCACCCGGGGTCCCTGGGTCCTCTTCTGTCTTCTCCTGCCGGCCGGCTTTTTCATCATGGCGGGCGCATGCGCAGTGCGCCCGCCATCTGCTGCCATCTGCCGGCCGGCAGGAGAAGACAAGTTGGGGCTAAAATTAGGGTTAGGGTTAGGGTTAGGGTTAGAGTTAGGGTTAGGGTTAGAGTTAGGGTTAGGGTTGGGGCTAAATTTAGGGTTAGGGCTAGGGTTAGGCTACTTTCACACTAGCGTTTTTTGGCTTCCGTCGCAATGCGTCGTTGGAGAAAAAACGCATCCTGCAAAAGTGCTTGCAGGATGCGTTTTTTCTCCATTGGCTTGCATTAGCGACGCACTGCGACGGATTGCCACATGTCGCATCCGTCGTGCGACGGATGCGTCGTGCTTCGGCGGACCGTCAACACAAAAAAAACTACATGTAACTTTTTTGTGCAACGTGTCCCACATATTTCAGTGCCACGTATTTAAGTGACACGTGCCACGTATCAAAGTGCCACGTGCCACATATTTCAGTGCCACGTATCAAAGTGCCACGTGCCACGTATCAAAGTGCCACGTGCCACATATGTCAGTGCCACGTGCCACGTATCAAAGTGCCACGTGCCACGTATCAAAGTGCCACGTGCCACATCTTTCAGTGCCACGTGCCACGTATTTAAGAGACACGTGCCACGTATCAAAGTGCCACGTGCCACATATTTCAGTGCCACGTGCCACGTATTTAAGTGACACGTGCCACGTATCAAAGTGCCACGTGCCACATATTTCAGTGCCACGTATCAAAGTGCCACGTGCCACGTATCAAAGTGCCACGTGCCACGTATCAAAGTGCCACGTGCCACGTGCCACATATTTCAGTGCCACGTGCCACGTATCAAAGTGCCACGTGCCACGTATCAAAGTGCCACGTGCCACATCTTTCAGTGCCACGTGCCACGTATTTAAGAGACACGTGCCACGTATCAAAGTGCCACGTATCACGTATTTCAGTGCCACGTATTTAAGTGACACGTATCACGTATAAGTGCCACGTGTCACGTATTTAATTGCCACATATTTAAGTGCCACATATCAAGATTTTCCATGGAGAACAGACACATCCAGAGATATGTCTGCTCTCCACGGCTGCAGCAACACACTGACAGGAGCCATAGTTCCTGTCGGTGTGTCACTGCGCATGCGCGAGCGAGTTTACCGGCGGTCATTGACCCCGGCACTCTCGCTTAACGGCAGTGCTGCGTGGGAAAGTTCAACGCAGCTGTACTGCTGTTAACCGAGACGCCGGAGTCATTGAACTCCGGAACAGTACGCGATACACTGCTAGGAGCTTCGCTCCTGGCAGTGTATCGCCGGAGAGCAGCCGATCGGCGTGGGACACTCGTTTTATGGATTCTGCGGACAGGGAGTATGAATTTGGTTTATTATTTTTGGATTTTTTCCTGGAGGATCGAGGGCTTCGCCTACAAGTGTGCTGTTGGTGAGTATATACTCTGTGTTATATGTTGTATGTACTGTGTGTCATGTATGTGTATTGTGTGTAGGTGTTTTGTGTAACTTTACAATTGTGCTAAGTCGCCGGACACAGGGACAACTCTCCCATCCTAATACCGGATGGGAGTAGTAGTCCCATACGGCGACTTAGCACAATGGTGGCACTAGCGTCGCATGGGGACACACACACGCACACACACGCACACACACGCACACAGAAGGACTCCATGCTGCTTCACTGGGGGGCGGGGGCTTCCCTCTTCCTGTCCGACGTCACGTCCGGTCCTGGGTGTCAACCCCTCCGTACAAAGACGCCGACACCCAGGACAAAGGCGCTGTGTGTGGAAGGTAATATGGGGCCCTAGGGGGATACGCAGACACGCCGCTGCGTAAAGAATTGACATGTCAATTCTTTTTACGCCGGCGTGTTTGCAGACAAAAGCGCCGCGTTTTTTTGCGGTGTGTCTGAACGGCAAAGTGAATTTCTCATTCACTTTGCCGGCAGACGAAAATGACATTGCGCATTTTTGAAAAGCGCCCGCAAAATAGCGCTCAAAAATGCGCTATGTCTGAAAGTAGCCTAAGGCTTCTTTCACACTTGCGTCGGTACGGGGCGGTCGCAATGCGTCGGCCCGATGTACCGACGCACGTTGTGAAAATTGTGCACAACGTGGGCAGCGGATGCAGTTTTTCAACGCATCCGCTGCCCAGTCTATGTCCTGGGGAGGAGGGGGCAGAGTTACGGCCACGCATCCGCGGAAATGGCGGACACGACGTACAAAAAAAAGGTTACATTGAACTTTTTTTGTGACGACGGGGGCTAAAGTTATGGTTAGGGTTGGGGCTAAAGTTAGGGTTGGGGCTAAAGTTAGGGTTAGAGTTGGGATTAGGGTTAGGGTTTGGATTAGGGTTGGGATTAGTGTTACGTTTGGGATTAGGGTTGGGATTAGGGTTAGGGTTGGGATTAGGGTTAGGGGTGTGTTGGATTTAGGGTTTTGATTAGGGTTATGGTTAGGGTTGAGATTAGGGCTGTTTTGGGGTTAGGGTTGTGATTATCGTTAGGGTTGTGATTAGGATTATGGATCGGGTTGAGATTAGGGTTAGGGCTGTGTTGGGGTTAGGGTTGGAGTTAGAATTGGGGGGTTTCCACTGTTTAGGTACATCAGGGGGTCTCCAAACACGACAGCCAATTTTGCGCTAAAAAAGTCAAATGGTACTCCCTCCCTTCTGAGCTCTGCCGTGCGCCCAAACAGTGGTTTACCCCCACATATGGGGCATCAGCGTACTCGGGATAAATTGGACAACAACTTTTGGGGTCCAATTTCTCCTGTTACCCTTGTGAAAATAAAAACTTGGGGGCTAAAAATCTTTTTTGTTGGAAAAAAATATATTTTTTTATTTTCACTACTCTGCATTATAAATTTCTGTGAAGCACTTGAGCTTTCAAAGTTCTCACCACATATCTAGATAAGTTCCTTAGGGGGTCTAGTTTCCAAAATTTGGTCACTTGTGGGGGTTTCTACTGTTTAGGTACATTAGGGGTCTGCAAACGCAACATAACGCCCGCAGACAATTCTATCAAAGTCTGCATTGCAAAATGGCGCTCCTTCCCTTCCGAGCTCTGCCGTGCGCCCAAACAGTGGTTTACCCCCACATATGGGGTACCAGCATACTCAGGACAAATTGGACAACAACTTTTGGGGTCCAATTTCTCTTGTTACCCTTGTGAAAATAAAAATTTGGGGGCTAAAAAAATCTTTTTTGTGGGAAAAAAAATATTTTTTATTTTCACTACTCTGCATTATAAACTTCTGTGAAGCACTTGGGCATTCAAAGTTCTCACCACATATCTAGATAAGTTCCTTGGGGGGTCTATTTTCCAAAATCGGGTCACTTGTTGGGGGTTTCTACTGTTTAGGTACATTAGGGGTCTGCAAACGCAACATAACGCCCGCAGACAATTCTATCAAAGTCTGCATTCCAAAATGGCACTCCTTCCCTTCCGAGCTCTGCCATGCGCCCAAACAGTGGTTTACCCCCACATATGGGGTACCAGCATACTCAGGACAAATTGGACAACAACTGTTGGGGTCCAATTTCTCTTGTTACCCTTGTGAAAATAAAAACTTGGGGGCTAAAAAATCTTTATTGTTAAAAAATATATATTTTTTATTTTCACGACTCTGCATTATAAACTTCTGTGATGCACTTGGGCATTCAAAGTTCTCACTACACATCTAGATAAGTTCCATGGGGGGTCTAGTTTCCAAAATGGGGTCACTTTTGGGGGGCTTCTGCTGTTTAGGCACATCATGGGCTCTCCAAACGCGACATGGCGTCCGATCTCAATTCCAGTCAATTTTGCATTGAAAAGTCAAATGGCGCTCCTTTGCTTCCGAGCTCAGCCATGCGCCCAAACAGTGGTTTACCCCCACATATGGGGTGTCGGCGTACTCAAGACAAATTGTACAACAGCTTCTGGGGTCCATTTTCTCCTGTTACCCTTGGTAAAATAAAAATTTGGAGGCAAAAAGATCATTTTTGTAGAAAAAATGCGATTTTTTTATTTTCACGGCTCTACGTTATAAACTTCTGTGAAGCACCTGGGGGTTTAAAGTGCTCACCACACATCTAGATAAGTTCCTTAAGGGGTCTAGTTTCCAAAATGGTGTCATATGTGGGGGGTCTCTACTGTTTAGGCACATCAGCGGCTCTCCAAACGTGACATGGCGTCCGATCTCAATTCCAGCCAATTCTACATTGAAAAAGTAAAACGACACTCCTTCTCTTCCAAGCTCTGCGGTGCGCCCAAACAGTGGTTTACCCCCATATATGGGGTATCGACGTACTCAGGAGAAATTGCAAAACAACTTTTGTGGTCTAATTTCTCCTGTTACCCTTGTGAAAATAAAAATTTGGGGGCAAAAAGATCATTTTTGTAGAAAAAATGAGATTTTTTATTTTCACGGCTCTACGTTATAAACTTCTGTGAAGCACTTGGGGGTTCAAAGTGCTCACCACACATCTAGATAAGTTCCTTGGGGGGTCTAGTTTCCAAAATGGTATCACTTGTGGGGGGTTTCCACTGTTTAGGCACATCAGGGACTCTCCAAACGCGACATGGCATCCGATCTCAATTCCAGCCAATTCTGCATTGAAAAAGTCAAACGGTGCTCCTTCACTTCCAAGCTCTGCGGTGCGCCCAAACAGTGGTTTACCCCCATATATGGGGTATCGACGTACTCAGGAGAAATTGCACAACAACTTTTGTGGTCTAATTTCTCCCGTTACCCTTGTGAAAATAAAAATTTGGGGGCAAAAAGATCATTTTTGTAGAAAAAATGAGATTTTTTATTTTCACGGCTCTACGTTATAAACTTCTGTGAAGCACTTGGGGGTTCAAAGTGCTCACCACACATCTAGATAAGTTCCTTGGGGGGTCTAGTTTCCAAAATGGTATCACTTGTGGGGGGTTTCCACTGTTTAGGCACATCAGGGACTCTCCAAACGCGACATGGCATCCGATCTCAATTCCAGCCAATTCTGCATTGAAAAAGTCAAACGGTGCTCCTTCACTTCCAAGCTCTGCGGTGCGCCCAAACAGTGGTTTACCTCCACATATGGGGTATCGACGTACTCAGGAGAAATTGCACAACAACTTTTGTGGTCTAATTTCTCCTGTTACCCTTGTGAAAATAAGAATTTGTGGGCGAAAAAATCATTTTTGTGAAAACAAATGCGATTTTTTATTTTCACGGCTCTACGTTATAAACTTCTGTGAAGCACTTGGGGGTTCAAAGTGCTCACCACACATCTAGATAAGTTCCTTGGGGGGTCTAGTTTCCAAAATGGTGTCACTTGTGGGGGGTTTCCACTGTTTAGGCACATTAGGGGCTCTCCAAACGCGACATGGCGTCCGATCTCAATTCCAGCCAATTCTGCATTGAAACAGTCAAACGGTGCTCCTTCACTTCCAAGCTCTACGGTGCGCCCAAACAGTGGTTTACCTCCACATATGGGGTATCGGCGTACTCAGGAAAAATTGCACAACAAAATTTGTGGTTAAATTTCTGTTTTTACACTTGTGAAAATTAAAAAAAATGGTTCTGAAGTAAAATGTTTGCAAAAAAAAGTAAAATGTTAATTTTTTTCTTCCACATTGTTTTAGTTCCTGTGAAGTACGTAAAGGGTTAATAAACTTCTTGAATGTGGTTTTGAGCAGCTTGAGGGGTGCAGTTTTTAGAATGGTGTCACACTTGGTTATTTTCTATCATATAGACCCCTCAAAATCACTTCAAAGGTGATGTGGTCCCTAAAAAAAACATGGTGTTGTAAAAATGAGAAATTGCTGGTCAACTTTTAACCCTTATAACTCCCTAACAAAAAAAAAAATTGTTTCCAAAATTGTGCTGATGTAAAGTAGACATGTGAGAAATGTTATTTATTAACAATTTTTTGTGACATATCTCTCTGATTTAAGGGCATAAAAATACAAAGTTTGAAAATTGCAAAATTTTAAAAATTTTCGCCATATTTCCATTTTTTTCATAAATAATCGCAAGTAATATCGAAGAAATGTTACCACTAACTTGAAGTACAACATGTCACGAAAAAACAATCTCAGAATCAGCGGGATCCGATAAAGCGTTCCAGAGTTATAACCTCATAAAGTGACACTGGTCAGAATTGTAAAAATTGGCTCGGTCATTAAGTACCAAATTGGCTCTGTCACTAAGGGGTTAAGACATTAATGATTTCTCAATCTACTGTCTATTTGGGTTTTTTTTTTTTTATAATAAATCCCTTATGTTTCTGTTCTCTCAATAACAAATCCTCTTATTCTCTCTTGACTAGTTTATGATAATTGAACTCTACAAAATTTAGCCAAGTGCACATTAGGGAATGGATTATAATAGGCTAATCACTGATAAACCATTAGGATTATTGTACATAGAAATAAGAAAATTATGAACAAAGGAAAAATGGTTATCTGTTATCCCTTGACAATATTTTGATCAACCGCAATTTTAACAAACCATAGAATTCATAAAAGCCTTGTAAACTACAAAAACAAACCATCATAAAGAGTTATTGCCATAATAAGTAGTGATAGATTAATTAGGCCAAGCATGTGTGTGCTATTAATAGGGAGAGGGGACCAAAGACGTATCTGGCAGTAGTTTATCTCTAGTGGGAACTAAGGGTAAGTCTGTTAAAAACTGAAATACCCAAACGCTCTTTTTCTTAACATCTACTTCGGGGAAGCACAGGACAACCTTAGCCTCAGGTTGATATGCTTGTTAGATTCTGCAGAAATCGTCAAGTTCAGCCAACATACATCGAATGTGTAATGGACCTGTTGGCCAGAATTAGATACCTGTTTTCAATTGTAGTAAATATCATGAATTCTGCAGACTTTTATTATTTCTATTAATAGTGTGTTAGAAATGGACAAATGTATTGAAGTGGAATTGATTGAACTGTACTCAAATTTACAAAAAAATATTATCCAAAATGCAAATTTTTTGTAAAACACTCTGCTCAAATTCAGTAAAATTGCAGCGTGCTGGACTTTAGAGGACAAAAGGTAAAAAAAAATCTCATCTTGCCACTTTCCCTCATCTGCATATTCTTAACAAAACGGTACACTGCATCTTCACCCTAGTTTATCGTAAGGTTGCAGCTGTCATTGCTTGGTTTGGGGATTTGATCTGGTGAACTCTGGCTCCATGGTTGGTTCTCCTGTCTGCTGAGCTATTACCCTTTTCTTCCCTGACCTTATGCTGATGTTTTTTCCCTTCCGGATTAATTCCTCTTCAGGTGTTTCACATTGTCCAGTTTTGGTTGTGCTATCACATTCTATGCTGGGATATATGTATTCTCCCTTCACTGCACTTCCTTGCTGGCTATACTTCTGTGTGGAATAGTGCTAAGGAGTTCCAGCACTTCATTGAAGAAATTTTCCTTGGTAGCCACACACCGTGTGTATTTCTACTGTGTGTTTATTTGAGGAGAAAGGAAAGGTTCTGAGAAGGCAGACAATTAAGTTGGTGGGAGATTATTCTTATTACATATATTATTCTCCTTAGTTCTCCTTATTTCCCGTTTGTGCTTGTGTTTTAAGTTTACTTAGCCTGAGTCCTCATATGTCACTGTACACTTTCCCTCTCCTGGTTAGCTGTGCACAGTGGCCTCCCCTCTTGTTCCTCAGTAGGTAAAAGAAACCCTTTGATTTCTTTTTAGGGAGCCAGGTCTAAGGTGGTGCTTTGGCTGTTATGATTGTCTAGTCTGTACAGGGACCAGTAGAGTGTGGGTGCTGCTTCCCTGTATTGTAGGCTTTGTTATTCCTGTTACCCATGTATGAATGAGTTACGTGCATAACAGCAGTGCAAGCCACGAGTTCAAAACCTTACTTTGACCCTGCATTGAGCATGTGTAGAGATCAGGACTAGTGTTGAGCGATACCTTCAGATATTCAAAAGTATCGGTATCAGATTGGATCGGCCGATATCCAAAAAATATTGCATATCGCCGATACTGATACCCGATACCAATACAAGTGAATGGGACACAAATATCGGAACGTAAATCAGCCCTTTCTGTCCTTCTATATGCTGTTCTGGAGGGGGGAAGAGTGTGGGCGGTGCGTGGGCGGACACTGTGAGTGTCTGTGTGTGTGGGCGGGGTCTGTGCGGGCCTGCCAGGGATCTAATTCTATGCGGCGCTGTATCCGGGATGTCCAGGCTCTATGCGGTGTGGGGGGGTCTCTGCGGCGTGGGGGGTCTCTGTGCAGTGAGGAGGGGTGTCTCTGCGGCGTGGGGGGTGTCTCTGCAGCGTGCTAGGGGGTCTCTGCAGTATGGGGGGGTCTCTGCGGCATGGGGGTGTCTCTGCGGCGTGGGGGGGTCTCAGTGCGGCATGCGGGGGTCTCATTGCGGGCATCGTCCGATGGGACTACAAGGCTATGCCTGCTACACTGACAGTGATTGACACATTAGCCAATGATGGGACAGTAGTAGTCCCATCATCCGGCTAATGTGTTGAATGAAAAAAAAAATACTCCATACATGCTACATACATACATACATGCTACATACATACATACATACATGCTACATACATACATACATGCTACATACATACATGCTACATACATACATGCTACATACATGCTACATACATGCTACATACATTCTACATACATACATACATGCAACATACATACATGCTACATACTACATACATACATGCTACATACATACATACATACTACATACATACATGCTACATACTACATACATGCTACATACATACATTCTACATACATACATACATGCTACATACTACATACATACATGCTACATACATGCTACATACATACATTCTACATACATACATGCTATATACTACATACATACATGCTACATACATACATACATGCTACATACATACATGCTACATACATGCTACCTGCTACATACATGCTACATACATACATACATGCTACATACATACATACTACATACATGTTACATACATACTACATACATGCTACATACATACTGCATACATACATCCATCCATACATACATACTACATACATCCATACATACTACATACATGCTACATACATACTACATGCATACATACTGCATACATACATACAGTACATACATACAGACATACAGTACATTAAACATAGATTACATACTCACCATTACTTGTCACTTTGTTCCCCGAAGCCAGTGTCATCTGTAAAAAAAACAAACAACCAATATACTCCCTGTCCGCAGAAATCCATGAGTGTCCCATGACGATCTCCTGTGGAGAGCAGCAGCAACAGCTGTTGCAACCGCTCTCCAGGGGCCCCAGGAACACAATGACGGGAGGAAGGTATCCTTCCACCACTGTATTCCTCCGCCGCTGTAAAAAAAAAAAGTCCCTAGTCTCACTTTATGGCATTGCTGGCTGACAAATTTTCCCAGGCAGCAATTGCCATAAAGTGACACTTTGAACTCAGGTAACCTCAGTGATGCACTGCAGGAGCCATTGTCTCCTGTCAGTGTGTCACTGAGGGTCCTATAGAGCAGTGACATCACCCAATGTCACTGTTCTATAGGGGAGATCGTCATGGGACACTCGTTATTAATTGGACTACGGCGGACAGGTAGCATGCGGTTTATTATTTTACGTTTTTTGCAGGCTCTGAAGTATGGTAAGTATGGTGAAATGAAGAATATTAAATTACTTTTTCCTAATGTGTGTGTTTTATTAACCCTTTTCTTACTATTGGATTAATAACGCCTCTCTGTTATTAACCCGGCTTAATGTCACCTTATGATAGCGAGGTGACATTAACCCCTTATTACCCCATATCCCACCGCTACACGGGAGTGGGAAGAGAGGGGCTAAGTGCTGGAATTGGCGCATCTTACAGATGCGCCATTTCCGGGGCAGCTGCGGACTGGTATTTGTAGCCGGGGGGGCAATATCCATGGCCCCTCTCTAGGCTATGAATATCAGCCCGCAGCTGTCTGCGTAGCCTTTCTAGCTATAAAATATAGGGGAACCCCACGTCATTTTTTTTGGGGTCCCTCTATTTTAATAGCCAGTAAAGGCTACTCAGACAGCTGCGGGCTGATATTCATAGCAGGCTACAAATATTGGCCCCCGGCCATTGGCTTTCCCCCTCTGGCGCAGAAAATTGAGCGGGAGCCCACGCCTTTTTTTCCGTTTTTTTTTTAAATTCAAAGCTCATAAAGGCCTCTTTCACACTTGCTTCGGTACGGGTCCGTCACCATGCGTCGGGCCGACGTACCGATGCACGTTGTGAAATTTGTACACGACGTGGGCAGCGGATGCAGTTTTTCAACGCATCCGCTGCCCATTCTGAAGTGCGGGGAGGAGGGGGCAGAGTTTCTGCCGCACATGCGCTGTAGAAAATGGCGGATGCGACGGACAAAAAAACGTTCACTTGAACGTTTTTTCGTGCCGACGGTCCAACAAAACATGACGGATCCATTGCACGACGGACGTGACTTGTGGCCTTCCGTCGCGATCCGTCGCTAATACAAGTCTATGGGTAAAAAATGCATCCTGCGAGCACATTTGCAGGATCCATTTTTTTCCACTGGATCCGTGTTTTACCACCGGATCCGTTTTTTCTGCCAGATCTGTTTTTTTCCGCTGGATCTGTTTTTTCTCGTTGTATTAGCGCCGGATTGCGCCTGATGGCCACACGTTTCATCCGTTTTTTTGCTGGATCCGTCAAAAAAGCTGTTTCTGCCTGAAGGATAACACATACAGAGGAACGTTTTTTCTGTCCGGCGAAAACACGCACAGCGACGGATCCGGCAAAAAACGGATGAAACTGAGATGTGAAATAATGAATCCAGCCTCTGAATCTGTTTTTTCATGCATGTTTCCATTCAAATCATGCACATTTTCCATTTATTTTTTTTCCAAAAACCGCATCAAAACTGCACCAAAAACTGCATCAAAAACCGCACCAAAAACCTGCATCAAGAACCGCACCAAAAAACTACATCAAAAACCGCACCACAAAACTGCACCAAAAACTGCATCAAAACCCACACCAAAAACCTGCACCAAAAACTGCACCAAAAACTGCATCAAAACTGCACCAAAAACTGCATCGAAAACCGCATCAAAAACCGCACCAAAAACCTGCATCAAAAAAGCACCAAAAACTGCACCAAAAACATACATCAAAAACAGCACCAAAAACTGCATCAAAACCTGCATAAAAAACTGGTGCAGTTTTGATGCAGTTTTTGATGCAAGTTTTTGGTGCAGGTTTTTGGTGCAGTTATTGGTGCAGGTTTTTGATGCGGTTTTTGATGCCGTTTTTGGTGCAGTTTTGGTGCAGTTTTTGGTGTAGGTTTTTGGTGCAGTTTTTGATGCAGTTTTTGATGTAGGTTTTTGGTGCGGTTTTTGATGCTGATTTTGATGCAGTTTTTGGTGCTTTTTTGATGCAGGTTTTTGGTGCGGTTTTTGATGCGGTTTTTGGTGCAGGTTTTTGGTGCGGTTTTTGATGCAGTTTTTGGTGCAGGCTTTTGGTGCAGGTTTTTGGTGCGGTTTTTGATGCAGTTTTTGGTGCTGTTTTTGGTGCTGTTTTTGATGTAGCTTTTTGATGAGGTTTTTGATGCTGATTTTGATGCAGTTTTTGGTGCTTTTTTGATGCAGGTTTTTGGGCGGTTTTTGATGTGGTTTTTTATGCAGTTTTTGGTGCAGGTTTTTGGTGCGGTTTTTGATGCAGTTTTTGGTGCAGTTTTTGGTGCAGGTTTTTGGAGCGGTTTTTGATGCAGTTTTTGGTGCTGTTTTTGATGTAGCTTTTTGATGCAGTTTTTGATGCTATTTTTGATGCAGTTTTTGGTGCTTTTTTGATGCAGGTTTTTGGGCGGTTTTTGATGTGGTTTTTGATGCAGTTTTTGGTGCAGGTTTTTGGTGCAGTTTTTGATGCAGTTTTTGGTGCTGTTTTTGATGTAGCTTTTTGATGAGGTTTTTGATGCTGATTTTGATGCAGTTTTTGGTGCTTTTTTGATGCAGGTTTTTGGGCGGTTTTTGATGTGGTTTTTGATGCAGTTTTTGGTGCAGGTTTTTGGTGCAGTTTTTGATGCAGGTTTTGATGAGGTTCTTGGAAAATAAATTAACGGAAAATGTACATGATTTGAATGGAAACATGCATGAAAAAACAGATTCAGAGGCTGGATTCATTATTTCACATCTCAGTTTCAACCGTTTTTTGCCGGATCCGTCGCTGTGCGTGTTTTCGCCGGACAGAAAAAACGTTCCTCTGTATGTGTTATCCTTCAGGCAGAAACAGCTTTTTTGACGGATCCAGCAAAAAAACGGATGAAACGTGTGGCCATCAGGCGCAATCCGGCGCTAATACAACTCTATGAGAAAACCAGATCTGGCAGAAAAAAACGGATCCGGCAGGAAAAAACAGATCCGGCGGAAAAAAAACGGATCTGGTGAAAAAAAACGGATCCGGTGGAAAAAACAGATCTGGCGGAAAAAAAACGGATCCGACGGAAAAAAAGGATCCTGCAAATGTG
The DNA here is from genome assembly GCF_051348905.1 of Ranitomeya variabilis. Taxonomy (NCBI): domain Eukaryota; kingdom Metazoa; phylum Chordata; class Amphibia; order Anura; family Dendrobatidae; genus Ranitomeya; species Ranitomeya variabilis. Next base: position 698,541,668 of record NC_135234.1, on the reverse strand, counting down.
CTTGCGGGATGCGTTTTTTTTCCCATAGACTTGTATTAGCGACGGATCGCGACGAATGGCCACACGTCGCGTCCTTCGTGCAACGGATCGGTCATGTTTTGGCAGACCGTCGGCACGAAAAAACGTTCAAGTGAACGTTTTTTTGTCCATCGCGTCCGCCATTTTCTACTGCGCATGCGTGGCAGAAACTCTGCCCCCTCCTCCCGCACTTCAGAATGGGCAGCAGATGCGTTGAAAAACTGCATCCGCTGCCCACGTTGTGTACAGATTTCACAACGTGTGTCGGTACGTCGGCCCGATGCATAGCAACAGACCCGTACCGACGCAAGTGTGAAAGAGGCCTTTATGAGCGTTGAATTAAAAAAAAAACGGAAAAAAACGGCGTGGGCTCCCGCGCAATTTTCTGAGCCAGAAGGGGAAAGCCGACGGTGGGGGCCAATATTTGTAGCCTGCTATGAATTCATAGCCTAGAGAGGGGCCATGGATATTGCCCCCCCCCGGCTACAAATACCAGTCCGCAGCCGCCCCGGAAATGGCGCAGCTGTAAGATGCACCAATTCCGGCACTTAGCCCCTCTCTTCCCACTCCTGTGTAGTGGTGGGATATGGGGTAATAAGGGGTTAATGTCACCTTGCTATCGTAAGATGACATTAAACCGGGTTAATAACGGAGAGGCGTCAATAAGACCCCTATCCGTTATTAATCCAATAGTAAGAAAAGGGTTAATAAAACACACACACGTTAGGAAAAAGTATTTTAATATTCTTCATTTCACCATACTTACCATACTTCAGCGCCTGCAAAAAACATAAAATAATAAACCTATACTACCTGTCCGCCATAGTCCAATTAATAACGAGTGTCCCACGACGATCTCCCCTATAGAACAGTGACATCGGGTGATGTCACTGCTCTATAGGACCCTCAGTGACTCACTGACAGGAGACAATGGCTCCTGCAGTGCATCTCTGAGGTTTCTATAGTTCAAAGTGTCACTTTATGGCAATTGCTGCATGGGAAAATTTGTCAGCCAGCAATGCCATAAAGTGAGACTAGGGACTTTTTTTTTTACAGCGGCGGAGGAATACAGTGGCGGAAAGATACCTTCCTCCCATCATTGTGTTCCTGGGGCCCCTGGAAAGCGGTTGCAACAGCTGTTGCTGCTGCTCTCCACGAGAGATCGTTGTGGGACACTTGTGGATTTCTGTGGACAGGGAGTATATTGGTTGTTTGTTTTTGTCATATTTTTTACAGATGACACTGGCTTCGGGGAGCAAAATGACAAGTAATGGTTTGTATGTAATCTATGTTTAATGTACTGTATATCTATATGTATGTATTGTATGTATGTAGGTACGCAGTATGTATGCATGTAGTATGTATGTAGCATGTATGTAGTATGTATGGATGTATGTATGCAGTATGTATGTAGCATGTATGTATGTATGTAGCATGTATGTATGTATGTAGCATGTATGTAGCATGTATGTAGTATGTATGGATGTATGTAGTATGCATGTATGTAGCTTGTATGTAGTATGTATGGATGTATGTATGCAGTATGTATGTAGCATGTATGTAGTATGTATGTAGTATGTAGCATGTATGTAGTATGTAGTATGTATGTAGCATGTATGTATGTAGCATGTAGCATGCATGTAGTATGTATGTATGTAGCATGTATGTATGTAGTATGTATGTGGTATGTATGTATGTGGTATGCATGTATGTAGCATGTATGTATGTAGTATGTAGCATGTATGTATGTAGCATGTATGTATGTAGCATGTATGTATGTATATAGTATGTATGTAGCACGTATGTATGTAGCACATATGTAGCATGTATGTATGTATGTAGAATGTATGTATGTAGCATGTATGTATGTAGCATGTATGTAGCATGTATGTATGTAGCATGTATGTATGTATGTAGCATGTATGTATGTATGTAGCATGTATGGAGTATTTTTTTTTTTTACATTCAACACAGTAGCCGGATGATGGGATTACTACTGTCCCATCATTGGCTAATGTGTCAATCACTGTCAGTGTAGCAGAAATATCGGAACTCGGTATTGGAATTTTGGCCGATACCCGATATTTGCAGTATCGGAATGCTCAACACTAATCAGGACATCTTTGTGCATGCGTATCATAAAGTCAACTGCGACGACATGCACTGTGATCTAATGATGCATATTTTAAGCCCAGAGCCATAGCTATCAGTTCTGACCCAGCTTGAACATGCAATGTGCAGTGGCAGTAAGAAGACGCTCTTAGGACCTACGGGGCACAGTAAGTAATAAAGTGTGTATTATTTTGTTTGTTTGCTTTACATGTTACATTTATTATTCCCTCACTAATCGTTACACGGATACCTCTATCTTGTGCCAGTCATTACACTGGTTACCCATCCACTCCAGAATCCAGTACAAACTTATAACCCTCATCCATAAAGCACTCCATGGCTCACCACCACCCTACATCTCCTCCCTGGTCTCAGCCTACCACCCTACCCGTGCTCTCTGTTCTGCTAATGACCTGAGGTTAACATCCTCAAAAATCATAACCTCCCACTCCCATCTCCAAGACTTTCTCACCTGCTACGCCAATTCTTTGGAATGCACTACCCAGGTTAATACGATTAATCCCCAATCCCCAGTTTTAAGCGTGCCCTAAAAACGCATTTGTTCAGACTGGCCTACCGCCTCAACGCATTAACCTAACTATCCCTGTGTGGCCCATTCAAAAAACTTAAACCATAAACAGGTTCCTCACCTCATGTTCTCATACGCTTTTTGCATTTAATAGCCCTTTGTGTCTGTACTGTTACATACTTAGGCTGATAACCGGTTCATGCAGCTGTACATCAACACCCTATTCTTACACTATGTCTCGTCCGAACAACGAAAGCAATTGTTACCATCCACCTCTCATGCCACCCCTTTTTTCTCATAGATTGAAAGCTTGCGAGCAGGGCCCTCACTCCTCTTGGTATCTGTTTTGATCTGTGTTTATTGTTATGTTGTAATGTCCATTGTATATACAAGTCCCCTCTAAAATGTAAAGTGCTGCAGAATATGCTGCCGCTATATAAATAAAAAATTATTATTATTATTATTCCCAGAGGTTTCTCCAAGAACATAATAAGGGACATTCATTTTACCACATTGAATTGTCAGTTGTTCTCAAAATAAGTTCTCAATACAGTTCCTGGACACATACATTTTTATTCCTTTTTGTAATGAACAAGCATATGGTTCTGATTAATATCTTGAGGAATCTACTTTGTCTTGTGAAAGTATTCACCCTCCTTGGCTTTTACCTATTTTATTACATTACAACCTGTGTTTAAATATTTTTTAAATCTTATTTATGTGTGATGCATCAGCACTAAATAGTCTAAGTTGGTGAACTGAAGAAAGAAAAATCTAGGCATAAATATATTTATGGGATCAAATAACTAAAAATTGGCATGTGTATATGTATCCACCCCTTTTGCAATGAAGCGCCTAAACATTTCTGGTGCAAGCAATTACCTTCGTAATTAACATGTTTAGTGAAAGGAAGTCCAGCTATGTGCAATCTAAGTGTCACATTGTCTGTCAGTATACACACACCTTTTCTGAAAGGCCATAAAGTTACAACATCATTATGCAAGAGGCGCCACTAATGAAAAAACACCATGAAGACAAAAGAGATCTCCAAACAAGTCAGGGACAAAGTTGTTGAGAAGCAAAAGTCAGGGTTGGACAAAAAAAAAATGTCCAAGTCTCTGATGATTCTCCAAAGCACCATCAAATCCATTATCAAATAAAAAGAACATGGTACCATAGCAAACCTGCCAAGAAAGGGTAGCCCACCAAAACTCTCAGCTAGATCAAGTATGGCATTAGAGAGATAGCACACAGACCAACAGTTACCCTGAAGGAGCTGCAGAGTTCCCAAGTAGAGACTGGAGCATCTGACCATACCACCACAATAAGCCTTACACTCCATAGAATGGCCTTTGTAGAAGAGTGGGCAGAAAAAGTCCTTTAATTAAAAAACATTTTGACATCCCATCTTCATCATTTTGTCAATACCTGATCTTAAAGGATCAAATAGATAATTCTTTACATAATAATGCCGAATTTCTGAGCCAGCAGTAAACATTATCAACAATATAGACCATAACATATTCTGGAGCATAGGATATATATATAAATGTTTCAAAAATAGTCTTGAGTTTACCAAAACACAAAATCTATTAAAATGGGAAACCGCGCTTCATCTAAACCCTGACTCCTCTGAATGGGAACAGGCCTGCTCAATCTCACTCTCATCCACTATCTCGATGCCTTTGCAAGAATCCCATTATAAATTTCTCACGAGGTGGTATTACACCCCAGCCCGACTGGCCAAAATTAATCAGGCACATTCTTCTGACTGTTGGAGGAACTGTGGGCAATATGGCAGTTGGATACATATTTTCTGGCATTGTCCCTATATCAGACCTTTATGGAGAAGGATCTCTAACCTAATCAACACCATTCAGTCCAAAAACATTTTTTAACTCCCCAATTAGCTCTACTGTCATTAGAAACTTACCAAATAGACCCATCTTTGATTTCCATCATAATTCATATACTCTTAGTTACAAAGAACTCTATTGGCTTTTACTGGAAGAGACCCGATCCCCCCATTTTCAGGATATTACAAAGAAAGTCAGCATTCATAAATCTTTTGAGAATAAGATAACACTGGTTAATAACAGATATAACAAATTCGCGAAAAAGTGGTCTAGATGGATGGATCTGTTTCCCTGAACTTCCAATGGAATGTACTTGCTTACCTTGCTTACCTTACATATTTTTAAATGCTTATTATGGACTTTATGGTCCTCCCTATTCTCTCCCTTCCCTCTCTATTCCTTCCCACCCCTTTACACTCCCCCTCCCTCCAATCTCCCCCTCCCTCACCCCCTCCTTCCCCCCACTCTCTTTTCCATTCCTTATTACAAAAATTTCAATTAAAAGTTTGGAAAAAGAAAAAGTCCTTTACTTTCACACAAAAATTGTAAAGCTCATTTTGAGTTTGCCAAATGACGTGTGGGAGACTTCCCAAATGTGGAGGAAGTTGCTGTGATCAGGTGAGACCAAAGTTGAACTTTTTGACTACCAAGGTACACGTTATGTCTGGCGCCATACCAACACAGCTCATCACCCCAATAACACCATCCCCAGAGTGAAACAGTGATGGAAGTATCGTGCTGTGAGGATGTTTATCGGCAGCAGGGAAAATGGTGCAAGTTGCGTGTCAGATGGATAGTGCAAAAAACAGGGATATTCTTGAGCAAAACCTTTTTCAGTCTATCAGTGACTTGAGACTGGGATGGAGGTTCACCTTCCAGCAAGACAATGACCCAAAGCATAATGCTAAAAGAAGACTTGAGTGGTTTAAAGAGAAGTATCTATTGAAAGCCCAGACATTAATCCAATTAATCAACAATAAATAACAAAGGAATGTTGGTAGTAAGGAAATAATATTGCCCAATAAATTTAAAAGTGAAATCCAAAAAAATCCCAGTGCCTACTACCAGTAAACCTGGACCAATGTAAAATAGTGTGGACAGTCGGAAATAGAAAAACCACAACCAAAAAGAGACAATAAACCGACGACCATAAAGTCCAATATAATATAATGTAATTTTATTGAAGTAAAAAATATTACGTTGGGGAGGACCCCATCCGGGAGCCAGGGATCATTATCTACACTGTAAGTAATTCCCCACTGTGGCATTAGTTATCACATTCACACAGTGATCATTTTTCCCTCTCTCCACTCCTTACAATTACCCTACATTATTTTTTGGGTGTCCCACTATTCATTATCATTTATTTTTTCACTTTATATTGCACACATCTGTGTACTTTTGATATTTTTTTTTTGCTTTTAGCATTTGTTCACTTTTATACTTTTTTTTCTAACCAGGTTAATTTTTGTGATATTCACTTGTTAGTTGGGTATATTCTGTTGCATATATATTTTTTACTTCACACACTGTGGTAATTTATCTATTTTTTTCTTGTGATGCTCCTGGGTGCGGGTCGCTTTTCGTGTACAATTCGTACTTTCGCAAATTGGTCCATATTTTTATTCTTACCTGCAATTATTGTCCATTGTTTGTAATATTTTTTACTTCAATAAAATTACATTATCTTATATTGGACTGTATGGTCGGTTTATCCAATTGAGAATATGTCGTCAGACTTGAAGATTGCTTTTCACCAGTGGAAACCATCTAATTTGAAGAAGCTGCAGCAGCTGTATCTTAAGAAATTGGCAAAATTTTCAGTGCAAGATGTAAAAGCTCATGGAGACTTGTAGCCTCAATTGCCGCATAAGGAGGCTCTACATAGTACTGACTTTAGAGTGGGTGAATAGTTATGTATTATGAAGTGTTTAGTTATTTTGTCCTATTAGTTGGTTGCTTCACAATAAAAAGAAAACCAAATGGTCACGCTTATAGGCATGTTCTTTAAAGGATCCGATGCAAACCTTCAAAAAACAGTGAATTTCCATGTTTTGAGATAGCAAAGCACAAAATATGCCAAGGGGCATCAATACTTTCATAAGCCACTGTATATTCATGCAGTCTCAATACTTTATCAATTATCTGCTGCTCCATAAACATGACATGAGCTGATAAACCCTCCTTTTTTTGCAAGATTTCTCTTATTCATATAGTACTAGAATTCCTTACAGTGAATGATGGTACAAAAAATACTGAAAGTAATGAATCCTTTCTGCCTGGTGTCTATGTCATAAAAGCAGATATGATCACCAACTGAGACCCCTTTCACCGACTCTGTGAGAAGCTGTCAATTAAATGGGTAGGGGGTCCTGTTATGGATGAGAAGAATAATCTCATGTTATTTCCTACATGATGCACATACACAAATATACTGTATAACCCATTCTCCTGAACCCTAAAGACATAATCTAAATCCTAAACCATTTCTTCTACAGCCATATATAAGTATGTTTTCAAGGAAATACAACCAGCAGATCTATAGGAAGAAATATTCTTTTCCCCTGTAAGTGTTCTTTATCAAGTGGCCATAAATAGCTGAGTCCCTGACACGAGCTCTTGGCTTCACACAAGAAGTGAGAAAAGCCTTTGTACACATCACACTTTCACCCATCATTTTGCAGCTCTTATGTAGCACAGAAATGGACTATTTATTCATAGAGAACCCTAAGGAAAAAATAATGGAGTAACAATAATATAACTATCACATAACTGGTCGTTAATATAAAGTAGTTGGGAATCGATTCACTGTTAATCACTGAACAATTTGAAGGATAGTCTCTGAACACTGCTCTATATACTATTATTTACAGAATCCAATGAAAGTATAATTGGATTTATTTAGCGTTGAATACAAAGAAAACTGTTAACTAAATGTTTCTATAAGTTTTTCTACAATTTTGAAACTGCAACACCAAGAAGATAAAGTTGTGGCTCCCCTACTTGATACTGAAAAATCAAGATGTTTTAAAAATGTTGTTTCCATTTTTTTCCTCATTTGAGTTGCAGATGATAAAAATCTGGAAACAAAATTTTAAAAACATCTCGAATAATTCAGTATTGAGTAGGAGTGCAATGTGCAGAAATATATGTACTTACACGCCTTGGCTTCTATCAGTGAGGTTATTAATGGTTGTCTTAAGAATGTTCTGCCACCCTGAAAAATATTTAGAATTGAGAGTCCTCAGTGGTTGATACCTTTTAATGGCTAACTGAAAAGATGGTAACAAATTGCAAGCTTTCGAGACTACTCAGGTCTCATCATCAGGCAAAGACTAAAAGAAATTCTGGAGTAAAGGTAGCCATTAACCCCTTCCTGACATCCGACGTACTATCCCGTCGAGGTGGGGTGGGCCCGTATGACCGCCGACGGGATAGTACGTCATAGCCGATCGGCCGCGCTCACGGGGGGAGCGCGGCCGATCGCGGCCGGGTGTCGGCTGCATATCGCAGCTGACATCCGGCACTATGTGCCAGGAGCGGTCACGGACCGCCCCCGGCACATTAACCCCCGGCACACCGCGATCAAACATGATCGCGATGTGCCGGCGATGCAGGGAAGCATCGCGCAGGGAGAGGGCTCCCTGCGGGCTTCCCTGAGCCCCCCGCAGCAACGCGATGTGATCGCGTTGCTGCGAGGGTCTTACCTCCCTCCCTGCCTGCTCCAGACCCGGATCCAAGATGGCCGCGGATCCGGGTCCTGCAGGGAGGGAGGTGGCTTCACAGAAGCCTGCTCAGAGCAGGCACTGTGAAGCAGCCTGCACTTCTCGCAGATCGGTGATCTGTCAGAGTGCTATGCAAACTGACAGATCACCGATCTGTATTGTCCCCCCCTGGGGCAAAGTAAAAAAGTAAAAAAAAAATTTCCAAATGTGTAAAAAAAAATAAAAAAAAAATATTCCAAAATAATGAAAAAAAAATATATATATTATTCCCATAAATACATTTCTTTATCTAAATTAAAAAAAAAAAACAATAAAAGTACACATATTTAGTATCGCCACGTCCGTAACGACCCAACCTATAAAACTGCCACACTTGTTAACCCCTTCAGTAAACACCGTAAGAAAAAAAAAAAAAAAACGAGGCAAAAAACAACGCTTTATTACCATACCGCCGAACAAAAAGTGGAATAACACGCGATCAAAAAGACTGATATAAATATCCATGGTACCGCTGAAAACGTCATCTTGTCCCGCAAAAAACAAGCCGCCATACAGCATCATCAGCAAAAAAATAAAAAAGTTATAGTCCTGAGAATAAAGCGATACCAAAATAATTATTTTTTCTATAAAATAGTTTTTATCGTATAAAAGCGCCAAAACATAAAAAAAATGATATAAATGAGATATCGCTGTAATCATACTGACCCGACGAATAAAACTGCTTTATCAATTTTACCAAACGCGGAACGGTATAAACGCCTCTCCCAAAAGAAATTCATGAATAGCAGGTTTTTGGTCATTCTGCCTCACAAAAATCGGAATAAAAAGCGATCAAAAACGGTCACATGTCCGAAAATGTTACCAATAAAAACGTCAACTCGTCCCGCAAACAACAAGACCTCACATGACTCTGTGGAGCAAATGTGGAAAAATTATAGGTCTCAAAATGTGGAGACGCAAAAACTTTTTTGCTATAAAAAGCGTCGCTGGTTTCACACTTCCATTTTTGTCTGCAGCGTTTTTTGCACAAAAAAAGCATGCGTTTTTTCCCTATATTTAACATTGAAAACGCATGCGGTTTTTTGTACGCGTTTGGTCGCGTTTTCAAACGCATGCGGTTTTTTTCTGCATGCGTTCATTTTCAGAAATACAACCTGCAGTATTTTCTTGCGTTTTTAAGCACATGCGTTTGCGTTAAAAACGCATGCATTTTTATCGAAAAAAAACAGAAAACACACTGAAAAGCCACCCACCACCATCAAGGTGATAAAGGGATCCAAACCCTAACCCTAGCTCTACCCCTAACCTCACCCCTAACCGTTTAATGAACATTTTCTGACAGTCATAGTGCCACGTATTTCAGTGCCACGTATTTCAGTGCCACGTATTTCAGTGCCATGTATTTCAGTGCCATGTATCACGTATTTCAGTGCCACGTGTTTCAGTGCCACGTATTTCAGTGCCACCTATCACGTATTTCAGTGCCACATATTTTAGTACCACGTATTTCAGTTGCACGTATTTCAGTGCCACGTATTTCAGTGCCACGTATTTCAGTGCCACGTATCACGTATTTCAGTGCCACGTGTTTCAGTGCCACGTATTTAAGTGCCACGTATCACATATTTCAGTGCCACGTATTTAAGTGCCACGTATTTAAGTGCCACATATCACATATTTCAGTGCCACTTATTTAAGTGCCACGTATTTCAGTGCCACATATTTCAGTGCCACGTATTTCAGTGCCACGTATTTCAGTGCCACGTATTTCAGTGCCACGTGTTTCAGTGCCACGTATTTAAGTGCCACGTATCACGTATTTCAGTGCCACGTATTTCAGTGCCACGTATTTCAGTGCCACGTATTTCAGTGCCACGTATTTCAGTGCCACGTATTTCAGTCACGTTTAGGGTTAGGGTTAGGGTTAGGGCTAGGGTTGGAGGTAAAGTTAGGGTTGGGGCTAAAGTTAGGGTTGGGCTAAAGTTAGGGTTAGGGTTTGGATTACATTTACGTTTGGATTAGGGTTGGGATTAGAATTATGGGTGTGTCAGGGCTAGGGGTGTGGTTAGGGTTACCGTTGGGATTAGGGTTAGGGGTGTGTTTGGGTTAGGGTTTCAGGTAGAATTGGGGGGTTTCCACTGTCCAGGCACATCAGGGGCTCTCCAAGCGCGACATGGCGTCCAATCTCAATTCCAGCCAATTCTGCGTTGAAAAAGTAAAACAGTGCTCCTTCCCTTCCGAGCTCTCCCGTGCGCCCAAAAAGGGGTTTACCCCAACATATGTGTCATCAGCGTACTCGGGACAAATTGAACAACAACTTCTGGGGTCCAAGTTCTCTTGTTATCCTTAGGAAAATAAAAATTTGGGGGGCTAAAAATCATTTTTGTGGGAAAAAAAAGATGTTTTATTTTCACGGCTCTGCATTATAAACTGTAGTGAAACACTTGGGGGTTCAAAGTTCTCACAACACATCTAGATAAGTTCCTTGGGAGGTCTAGTTTCCAATATGGGGTCACTTGTGGGGGGTTTGTACTGTTTGGGTACATCAGGGGCTCTGCAAATGCAACGTGACGCCTGCAGACCAATCCATTTAAGGCTGCATTCCAAATGGCGCTCCTTCCCTTCCGAGCTCTGTCATGCGCCCAAACAGTGGTTCCCCCCGACATATGGGGTATCAGCGTACTCAGGACAAATTGGTCAACAACTTTTGGGGTCTAATTTATCCTGTTACCCTTGTGAAAATACAAAGCTGGGGGCTAAAAAATCATTTTTGTGAAAAAAAAAAAGAATTTTTATTTTCACGGCTTTGCGCTATAAACTTTAGTGAAACACTTGGGGGTTCAAAGTTCTCAAAACACATCTAGATAAGTTCCTTGGGAGGTCTAGTTTCCAATATGGGGTCACTTGTGGGGGGTTTGTACTGTTTGGGTACATCAGGGGCTCTGCAAATGCAACGTGACGGCTGCTGACCAATCCATTTAAGTCTGCATTCCAAATGGCGCTCCTTCCCTTCCGAGCTCTGTCATGCGCCCAAACAGTGGTTCCCCCCCACATATGGGGTATCAGCGTACTCAGGACAAATTGGACAACAACTTTTGGGGTCTAATTTATCCTGTTACCCTTGTGAAAATACAAAACTGGGGGCTAAAAAATCATTTTTGTGAAAAAAAAAAAAAAGAATTTTTATTTTCACGGCTTTGCGCTATAAACTTTAGTGAAACACTTGGGGGTTCAAAGTTCTCAAAACACATCTAGATAAGTTCCTTGGGAGGTCTAGTTTCCAATATGGGGTCACTTGTGGGGGGTTTGTACTGTTTGGGTACATCAGGGGCTCTGCAAATGCAACGTGATGGCTGCTGACCAATCCATTTAAGTCTGCATTCCAAATGGCGCTCCTTCCCTTCCGAGCTCTGTCATGCGCCCAAACAGTGGTTCCCCCCCACATATGGGGTATCAGCGTACTCAGGACAAATTGGAAAACAAATTTTGGGGTCCAATTTATTCTGTTACCCTTGTAAAAATACAAAGCTGGGGGCTAAAAAATCATTTTTGAGAAAAAAAAAAAAAATTATTTTCACGGCTCTGCGTTATAATCTGTAGTGAAACACTTGGGGGTTCAAAGCTCTCAAAACACATCTAGATAAGTTCCTTAGGGGGTCTACTTTCCAAAATGGTGTCACTTGTAGGGAGTTTCAATGTTTAGGCACATCAGGGGCTCTCCAAACGCAACATGGCGTCCCATCTCAATTCCAGTCAATTTTGCATTGAAAAGTCAAATGGCGCTCCTTCCCTTCCAAGCTCTGCCATGCGCCCAAACAATGGTTTACACCCACATATGGGGTATCAGCGTACTCAGGACAAATTGCACAACATTTTTTGGGGTCCAATTTCTTCTCTTACCCTTGGGAAAATAAAAAATTGGGGGCAAAAAGATCATTTTTGTGAAAAAATATGATTTTTTATTTTTACGGCTCTGCATTATAAACTTCTGTGAAGCACTTGGTGGGTCAAAGTGCTCACCACACATCTAGATAAGTTCCTTAGGGGGTCTACTTTCAAAAATGGTGTCACTTGTAGGGAGTTTCAATGTTTAGGCACATCAGGGGCTCTCCAAACGCAACATGGCGTCCCATCTCAATTCCAGTCAATTTTGCATTGAAAAGTCAAATGGCGCTCCTTCCCTTCCAAGCTCTGCCATGTGCCCAAACAATGGTTTACACCCACATATGGGGTATCAGCGTACTCAGGACAAATTGCACAACATTTTTTGGGGTCCAATTTCTTCTCTTACCCTTGGGAAAATAAAAAATTGGGGGCGAAAAGATCATTTTTGTGAAAAAATATGATTTTTTATTTTTACGGCTCTGCATTATAAACTTCTGTGAAGCACTTGGTGGGTCAAAGTGCTCACCACACATCTAGATAAGTTCCTTAGGGGGTCTACTTTCCAAAATGGTGTCACTTGTAGGGAGTTTCAATGTTTAGGCACATCAGGGGCTCTCCAAACGCAACATGGCGTCCCATCTCAATTCCAGTCAATTTTGCATTGAAAAGTCAAATGGCGCTCCTTCCCTTCCAAGCTCTGCCATGCGCCCAAACAATGGTTTACACCCACATATGGGGTATCAGCGTACTCAGGACAAATTGCACAACATTTTTTGGGGTCCAATTTCTTCTCTTACCCTTGGGAAAATAAAAAATTGGGGGCAAAAAGATCATTTTTGTGAAAAAATATGATTTTTTATTTTTACGGCTCTGCATTATAAACTTCTGTGAAGCACTTGGTGGGTCAAAGTGCTCACCACACATCTAGATAAGTTCCTTAGGGGGTCTACTTTCCAAAATGGTGTCACTTGTAGGGAGTTTCAATGTTTAGGCACATCAGGGGCTCTCCAAACGCAACATGGCGTCCCATCTCAATTCCAGTCAATTTTGCATTGAAAAGTCAAATGGCGCTCCTTCCCTTCCAAGCTCTGCCATGCGCCCAAACAATGGTTTACACCCACATATGGGGTATCAGCGTACTCAGGACAAATTGCACAACATTTTTTGGGGTCCAATTTCTTCTCTTACCCTTGGGAAAATAAAAAATTGGGGGCGAAAAGATCATTTTTGTGAAAAAATATGATTTTTTATTTTTACGGCTCTGCATTATAAACTTCTGTGAAGCACTTAGTGGGTCAAAGTGCTCACCACACATCTAGATAAGTTCCTTAGGGGGTCTACTTTCCAAAATGGTGTCACTTGTAGGGAGTTTCAATGTTTAGGCACATCAGGGGCTCTCCAAACGCAACATGGAGTCCCATCTCAATTCCAGTCAATTTTGCATTGAAAAGTCAAATGGCGCTCCTTCCCTTCCAAGCTCTGCCATGCGCCTAAACAATGGTTTACACCCACATATGGGGTATCATCGTACTCAGGACAAATTGTACAACAACTGTGGGGGTCCATTTTCTCCTGTTACCCTTGGTAAAATAAAACAAATTGGAGCTGAAATAAATTTTGTGTGAAAAAAAGTTAAATGTTCATTTTTATTTAAACATTCCAAAAATTCCTGTGAAACACCTGAAGGGTTAATAAACTTCTTGAATGTGGTTTTGAGCACCTTGAGGGGTGCAGTTTTTAGAATGGTGTCACACTTGAGTATTTTCTATCATATAGACCCCTCAAAATGACTTCAAATGAGATGTGGTCCCTAAAAAAAAATGGTGTTGTAAAAATGAGAAATTGCTGGTCAACTTTTAACCCTTATAACTCCGTCACAAAAAAAAATTTTGGTTCCAAAATTGTACTGATGTAAAGTAGACATGTGGGAAATGTTACTTATTAAGTATTTTGCGTGACATATGTCTGTGATTTAAGGGCACAAAAATTCAAAGTTGGAAAATTGCAAAATTTTCAAAATTTTCGCCAAATTTCCATTTTTTTCACAAATAAACGCAAGTTATATCGAATAAATTTTACCTTTAACATGAAGTACAATATGTCACGAGAAAACAATGTCAGAATCGCCAAGATCCGTCAAAGCGTTCCAGAGTTATAGCCTCATAAAGGGACAGTGGTCAGAATTGTAAAAATTGGCCCGGTCATTAACGTGCAAACCACCCTTGGGGGTGAAGGGGTTAAAAGGTATCAACCACTGAGGACTCTCAATTCTAAATATTTTTCTATCTACTGGCTAACACGGTACCAAGATATATATCTTTCCTGTATCTGCCACCCTGAATACACTTTGACAGCAAATCATCAAGATCTGCTGCTGACAGCTCCCTTTGCAATTACCAATCAATAACGTCTCAGATGTGCTCTTAATTGGACAAGTCTGTAGATGCAGAAGGCGTTTGTAGCACTTTTAGGTGACACAGTGGGCTCACAGTAGCACAAACAACATGTTGCCTGCATTCACATGTTGAATAACGTCTCTCGGGACACTTCCACGTTCGCTCTTGAAGGGGTCTTAATGGTGTTGCTCATGTGGAAGCCAGACCAATATTTGACTATCATTGTACTCAAGTCAAAAGTAATACTCATTCCAGTATGTGTGCTCTGTGTGTTGCTGTGTTGCTCTGCCCCATGATTGCTGATTCAAAAAAGTCTTTTTGGGGCAACCAAGGTGTTTGTCTCTAACCATTGGGTTGGAACACATACGATTGTATCTGTTGGCTTGGCTCTAGACAATAGAGATTTTTATGTGTTTTGGATGGAAACTGTCCCATTTAAGGTATGTTGGACGGTCGATTGGCTTCTGATACAGGGATGTCTCTATTTTATTGTTCTGCAGCTTAATGTCCAAAAAGTTAATTTCAGTGCTGAAGTGGATGAGTGTTAAGTTGATGGTGGGATGAAATTGATTAAACTGTTCGTGGAAAGTCTTTAGCTGTTACTGTTGCTGTTAGTTTGTGCCTCTAGTAGTCACCAACAATCCAAATCTGGAGGTGCTAAGGGGAGCTGCACGGAAATTACAACCTTTACTACAAAAAGATGCCAGATTTCAATCCATTACAGCCCCCAAATTTAAGAAGTATCATTGTCAGAAGCTCCTTGTCCTCTCCAACAGCTGCAGGAACCTTTCCTTGCAACCAGAAAAAAAGTAAAACTTGTCCACTTATAATGACCATGGACAAGATAAAGATCCCAACTCACATCAGGACTACAAGATCCCAGGTACTTTCAGCTGCATCCTAGCTAATGTGTTGTATTTAATTATTTGTACTAAATGTCCAACTGGGGGTCTGAATGTGGGGGAGACAGGGCAAAAACTTAGAACAAGGATGAATTCTCATCGCCACACAATAAGAGAAAAAAGAATGGACCTACCGGTAGCAAAACTTTTTTGTATACCAGGTCATAGCATCATGGACATGAAATTACTTGTTTTAAATGGTAACTTCAAATCTCAGAAATACAGAAGAGTCTGTGAGTATAAACTGATGACAACCTTTGACACACTCAGTCCAGGAATGAATGTGTCGCATGGATTTATGTCTTTTTACATCAACTAAGGAATTTGTTGTTCAGACCTTCTGGGGTCATCATAACACAGATCCAGACCCATTCAGAGGACCATAAAACATTATGACTTCCTTTTCTATGAACTGTTCTAATATCTATGTCTATCTCTCTCACATAATGATAATTCTGCTTCACATCACTTGTCTTATCTATTGCCTTCTTTCTCTCTGTGCTGTGTTGTGTATAAATATGTGATTCTTAAGATTTTGCATTAGTCTCGAAAGCTTGCAATTTGTTACCATCTTTTCAGTTAGCCACTAAAAGGTATCAACCACAGAGGACTCTCACGTCTAAATATTTTTCTCACCCAGTCAGTGACTGGGGGAGGACATTTCTGACAATTGATTAAAGGGGATCTGTCACTAGATTTTTGCCACTAAATCTGACAGCAGCATGTTTTGGGCAGAGACCCTGATTCCAGTGATGTGTCACTTACATTGCTGCTAACTGTAATTTTAATAAAATCACTGATTTATGAGTGAGAGAATTTCACTAGATGACTGCTTCCCGGTAGTCCTCCATATTCATGAGCTCTTTATAATCCCACCCCCTGAACTGATTGACAGCTTTCTGCCTTTGCATAGTATAGAGAAAAATCTGCCAATCAGTGGTGTGGGCGGGGGTTATACAGAGCTCAGCATTCAGAGAACTGTTATATCTGTAGCAGATAAAACAATGATGTTATCAAAATGACAGTAAGAAGCCCAGTAAATGACACATCACTGGAATCAGGGTCTCTGTCTCTACAATATATTATGCTGTCCTCATATGGAGTAGCATAAACCTGGTGACAGGTTCCCTTTAAGCAGAATGTGGCTTTAAATAGAATAGGCGTATTGTACTCCAGTGAGCCCTTTGTGTTAATACTGGTGTGCTGAATGCCTGTGTTAATGAATCCTGAAAGTTTCACACACTATATGCCTAGAGGTTGGCTCTACGTGATACAAGCTAAAAAATGCAGAAAAACTTGATATCTGAATTTTTGCTGCAGATTTTTAGCTTTTTTTCACCACACAATCATGTCAATGGTTGAAAAACACTGAAAAAAACATGAAAGAAGTGACATGCTCTATTGTCCCCAAAACCATGCAAAGCACAAAATACTGATGACCAAAAAACATTGTTGGTGGATGTGATTTCTGAAATCTCATAGACATTGCTGGAACTGTAAAATGCAGCTGAAAATGTGCATTAAAAAAAGCAGAAATAACACCTAGTGTGAACTTGCCCTAATAATAGCTTGCATAGGTCTTCTTAATCATGGCACCTATATTTATCACAGTGGAATAAAACAAATGCTCTTGCGATCCCATCAGCTTAATAAGATTGTAGAGTGAGAGGCAAGACCTAAGTACCATTTCCTTCTGTGAAAGTTGTAATCCAAGGAACGGCGCAGTTTGTAATTTAATTAAGAAATGCTTCAGTGTTCTGGAATAGACACTAATGATGTAACGTGGAAATAATGCCCAATAACACATCACATTAGATTGCGGAAAGACAATGTATACAGACATCATTCCACAGTGACACCGGCGAGACCAGTCTAATGACACACTGTACAATACAGCATGTAACCAGAACCTACATCGCCGGAACTCACAAGACGCTCATCGGTGCACAGAAGAATAGATCCACCAGGTTTGAAGTTAACACTGACTTTCTCTTGGAGAATAAATGGAGACAAGAATATTTTAAGAAGAATTTTTGTTTTTCCCAAAACTTCATAGATATAAATGTAATGACTTGTAAGGTCAAAAATATACTCAAAGATCGCAGTCTTTTCTGGTTTTCAGCACTGCTCTGGTCCTCTTCTCACTCACGAGACTGAACGCTCAACTTGCTGGATCACACTGGGGTTTATGTGTGTAACAGAAATTGCTTTTACAGTGTAAAGGTACCTTCACACGAAGCGACGCTGCAGCGATAGCGACAACGATGCCGATCGCTGCAGCGTCGCTGTTTGATCGCTGGAGAGCTGTCACACAGACCGCTCTCCAGCGACCAACGATGCCGAGGTCCCCGGGTAACCAGGGTAAACATCGGGTTGCTAAGCGCAGGGCCGCACTTAGTAACCCGATGTTTACCCTGGTTACCAGCGTAAAAGTAAAAAAAACAAACAGTACATGCTCACCTGCGCGTCCCCCCGCGTCTGCTTCCTGACACTGACTGAGCTCCGGCCCTAACTTTCACTAAGCTTTCACTTTCACTTTAGGGCCGGCGCTCAGTAAGTGTCAGGAAGCAGACGCTGGGGGACGCGCAGGTGAGCATGTACTGTTTGTTTTTTTTACTTTTACGCTGGTAACCAGGGTAAACATCGGGTTACTAAGTGCGGCCCTGCGCTTGGTAACCCGATGTTTACCCTGGTTACCAGTGTAAAACATCGCTGGTATCGTTGCTTTTGCTTTCAAACACAACGATTCACAGCGATCGGACGACCAAATAAAGTTCTGGACTTTATTCAGCGACCAGCGACATCACAGCAGGATCCTGATCGCTGCTGCGTGTCAAACGAAACGATATCGCTAGCGAGGACTTTGCAATGTCACGGATCGCTAGCGATGTCGTTTCGTGTGAAGGTACCTTAAGTCTATGTAGTGTCAGAACGAGACTTCATTGACTTACAATATCCTCACACATAAACCCCAGTGTGATCCAGCAAATCAGAATTTCAGGCGTGCAAAAGCGAAGAGGACCGGAGCAACAGTGATAACTGGGGAAGATGGTGATCGTTGAGTGTATTAAAGTGGTTCTCCAATAATGTAATAAAATGGTCCCCAAATGTAATTTAACATCAACCAATGCTAATCAAGAGTTAGGACATGCTGCAATCTGAAGAAACACAGTTCGTGAGACCTGTGTCTCAATGAAAGAGGAGCTGTATCAGAAACCCACATGACTCCTTGAGCAGAGGAGAATGGTTGTGATATCTAAATAAATAAATCTCCTCAGCTGACTGAGCAGGGAGAATAAAGTCTAGCAAAAAAATCCATTGTGCTCAGTTAGACAAGGAGAAAATGTATATCTTCTGATGTCACAGCCCTTCTCCTGCAGCTCATGATACAGCTACTCTGTCAGTTGAGACACAGGTCTAGGGAGCTATATTAAGAAATCTTCATACATGTGACTAGGACAGGTTGCCATTTGAATTACGTGATGCGTGTAATTTTAATACATTCTTGGATAATCCATTTAAAACACTTACATTACATTATATACACATTTACACAGGTTTAGGGAATAAAACATTTTGTGGGATTGCTCTTTTAAAGATTGAGTTCTAATCTATTCTAATTAGAACAAAACAACAAATATGTCATGTACAATATTACATTGATATTACCCATGATCATAATGCAGAATGTTTAATAGGAATGAATAACTTTTTCTGTTTTATAACATTGAATAGAAGTTATTGTTACATGACAATATATGTTACAACAGAATTTATATTAAATACGGAAAAAAAAGTTGAAATTCAAACGCCAAGATTAAGGTTAAAAGGTTTGCCCCATAAGCAACATATATCATGACCAAGATTGGTAATAAATGTGTGAGTTCTGGATGTTTGGCCATTAGGACTACCACTGATCACAAGAACCAGGGCTCCTTGGCCCCCTTAGAATGTAGTGTTACTTAGGTTAGGTACATACTAATACAGTAATCTCTGGCAGACCACTTTTTAAGCATGTGTGAAAAAAATGAACACAGCCATGGTGGAGGCCAAACAGTGTCCACAGTGGCTCCATTTAACTGAATGGCCCCATCAAGGGTTCCCTTCAAAATCTTGTTGTTTTTTTTGGACAATGACAGAAATGTAGACATATTGCTCGATGGAAAGCATTTTATTAGTAAGAACCTAGCTTAATCATACCTGACCGCTACTCTATTACTTGTCCAATGACTTTATATAGTAAATAAGTGAAGTGTAAGGACAAGTGGTCACTCTTGCTCAGTAACGCTTCATTCTTAGAGAGGACTTTGCAGCCCCTTTCTTTGAATCAGTGGAGGTCTCCGCATACAAACCCCTAGCGATCATGAATGTATCCCATATCCTGTGGAGACTTGAAAAATATTGTTTATAAAATAATTAGTGACGAGTAAGTGTGCTCATTACTCGACATTTCTGAGCACGCTCGGGTGATCTCCGAGTATTTGTGAGTGCTCGGAGATTATGTTTGAGTCACCGCAGCTGCATGATTTGCGGCTGTTAGACAACCTGAACACATGCAGGGATTGCCTGTTTGTTAGGGAATTCCAACATGTATTCAGGCTGTCTAGCAGTCACAAATCATGCAGCTGCGGCGACTCAAACATAATCTCCGAGCACTCACAAATATTAGACCACTCAAGCATACTCGGGAAAACTTGAATAACGAGCACAATCGCTCATCACTAAAGATAATCCCTTTAACTCATGAAATTAACAATTAAGATATACCGTATTTTTCTGACCATAACACGCACTTTTTTTCCTCCAAATTTGGGAGGAAAGTGTGGGTGCGTCTTATGGTAGGGATGTAGCATGTGGGGAGGGGGGCAGCAGCGAGTGGGATCGCACTGTTATCCCACTTCAGGAGGCAGAAAAATGTCCCCACTGCCGGGAATCAGCGCTGGGGAAACCACATGGTCCCGATGATTAAGTGCAGTGAATATTCATTAGCTGCTTCCCCGCCCACCTATCAGCCGAGCTGTGAGCTGGGAGCAGCAAATGAATACTGCACTTAAGCAGGGACACACATGGTTTCCTCAGCGCTGATTCCTGCAGCAGCTGGGGAGATCCGTGTGTCCGGGGGAGGAGGAGGCAGCAGCAGCAGGGTCCGGGGGAGAGGAGATCGCTGCGTACCTTCCTGGGCTGGAGCTGAGTGCTGTGCAGTGTGCACAAGGAGGACCTGTAATGATGTCAGAAGTGGGCGGGCTGGAGCATCACATGGCAGCTCAGAGCCCTCCCTCTTCTTGACATCATCACAGGTCCTTCAAACTCCAACACTAGAATCTGCTGGCTTCCATTACCTGTGCTGTGGAAAGGCAACAAGAGGGAGGGCTCTGTGTGTGTGGCCATGGGATGCTTTTACCTCACCACAGTGGCTGGCTGCCACAATTAAGAGGTTAGTCTTTCCAAAACACAATAAAGCACTCTGCCACTCCTTTAGTGAACTATAACCCCCAGCATGTCATAGGATCTGCAGGACATGCTGGGAGTTATAGTTCTCCCATGGGATTTTAAAGCAGCACTCCAGTGTTATTTTGCAGTGCTGGAGTGGTGCTTTCAATATAAGCCCTGTGCCCCCATTCTTATACTCACCCTCCAGCGTCTTCATATAGTACTTCACAGACACCACACTGGTCCCGCAGCTTCCAACATAATAACATACTATTACATATAATAACACCACCTATAATAGTATGTTATTAAATATTTTACCACATTTTTTGCTTCAAATATTTTTTTCCCTATTTTCCACCTCTAAAACCTGGGTGCGCCTTATAGTCCGGTGCGTCTTATAGTCCGAAAAATACGGTAATTCCAATTAATATCAACTAAGTTACATGTTCCTCCCCCCATCATATCCAGGGTCAAGGAAGCTCACAATTTATAGGACTATTCCCATCTCCAAGATCCTGTCCCACTATATAGTAGGTGTAATAATATTAGCAAATACATCTAATTAAACATGTAATATAGTTCTTCTAATTCGCTATGCCACTTACCCCATGTCCAGGGCATTGCAGTAGCTTAGATATTCATGGTTATGACCACTCTTATAGTGACAGTCAGTTAGTTGCTAGTGGTCATAACCATGGATACGTAACCTACAGCAGTGAGGTAAGCAACATAGGTTATCAGAAGAACTATACTACATTTCTAATTGGAAGTATTTACTAATATTATTTTTATTACACCTGGTACATATTGAGATCTTGAAAAATGTAATACCTCCTGATAAAAGCATTAGACCAAGTTCACACGTCGTGCATCTGCTGTGGATCTGTAGAGCGGAATTCACACAGCAAATTTGCAGAATTTTACAATACAATACAGGTAATTGGGTTTTTTCGAATGTGAAAGCAAGGCGCGGATTTCAAATCAGCAGCATGCTAATTATAATGTAGATTTTAGGAACAGGTTTCATCGTACTTAATGTTTAACAAATGGAGAGGGGAGAAATCCGATGCCAAATTTGCAACAAAATCAGCATGTGTTACTCGTGGATATTTGTCTCAAATTTATAAGAAAATCTGCAGCGTGTAAACATAAATGATAAACATACTACCCAAGCCCATTTTCCTCATACGTGGAACACTTCACATAAGAGAGCCACACTGATCTTATGGTGAATACAAACTGTGCCGTGCACATATTACCTGGGTTTGCAGTGAATGCCGAGTGGCGCGCTGTCTCTCCTAACCCCGACGCGCGTTTCACTCGTGCTTCCTCCTGGGAGCCTTCAGGAGCACTGCAAACCCAGGTAATATGTGCACAGCAGTTTGTTATGACTTTACTGTGAGCATGACAATATGGATTCTCATTTTCAATAGCTGCTAGCACTGTGCTTTATTTTTCATACTTTGTTCCGGTCAGCAGAACTATTGTAATTTTGCCCATGCACTTTAGTAATCTGTGATACCATTAATATGTTTGGCTATAGGGTCATATTATCTGTGTGAAAGGCTCTAATGAGGACCCTCATCTGTACATGCTGCATTCCATATATGTGTGGCTATTAGGTTGACATTTGGGGTTTTTCCTTTCACAAGAACATGTTTTCTGATTGTGTTCCTCATGTGTGAACTTTTCTATATATTTTGACCACATACCAGACTAATTAGGAAACCTGTCAGATTATAGACAGGACACTTATAGCTGTGCATGTATACGTACCTGTGCATTGATTTATGCTGCTCCATCTGTCCTCCTCTGTGTGTTTGGTCATTTGAGGCACTTTTTATTTTTAATATTATTGTTCATGTCTGTATGATTTATTTTTTTAATTTTTAGTTGAAATAAAGTGTTTTACAATTATTCTATATTTGTAAGCACTTCTTTATCGTTATGCGGTGCATTCACCGTAAGATCAGTATGGCTCTCCATTGTGTAAACATAGCCTTAGTTAGGATCATCGTGCTGCAATTTTGCAGATCACCAGTTATCCTCCTTCCTTCAATAACTCCCTGAACAGAGATAAAAAAATCTTATCTCAACTACATCCTCAATCCCCAGAATAACCAATATTGTGTTAATATGGGAAGACAAGTGTTAAGTGGCTTCCTGAGTGTTTAATAGGGATGAGGAATAAACAGCACTGAGACAACTGCAGAAAAATGTTTACCATCAGGCATAAAATAATTCAGGAGTAAATGGATATACCAATAATAATGGACAAAAATAAGTCTAAAAATATTCCAAAACTACAATTTTTCCTTATTTTTGGTTTTGCAGCCTTCCTGCAGGTGTCAGCGTTCCCCAGCCTTAAACCTCGGAACAGCAGACTAAAGCCCTCCGCTCTGTCCGCTGATGCTAAACCATATAGCACATTTATCATCCAAGTTACTATATAAAATAGGATAAAAAAACAACAAAACATACAATAATAAACAGCACAATAAAGAGGTTCACAATATAATAATACAAGATGTCCCATTTATTTACGTATACAGGACAAGACATCTCTGAATTCCAGAATAATGTATACAAAAAAAATTGTATAATAAGTTATTTAGTACTTACTTGGTCTATTTGCAATTTTCTGATATCCACAAGTGAAGTTTACAGATTCTTTAGATTGGGATTTTCCAAATGAAACTTCATTAGAAAGATTTATAAGGAAAGGTAACACATTGAGTATTTGTAGTAGGATCTGTTCTTCGTGGCATAGGACTGAATGGTCTTGTTATTTCTTTTTTTGCTCAATGTCTACAAGCTTTACGGAGGCGATGAGATAAAATCAATAGTGAAGTTATTAGGAATATCCCATGCTGACTGTAAAAAATGCCATCAAGTCATCTCCAGGCTCGGTGTCTTGCTGTAGTTAGGAAGCGTGCCCATGAAATGAAGATTCCCACTTGCACTTGTCTGGACTGCTGCTAGTCTACATTGACTTATATGGAGGCTGCATCTTTCCCAGCTGTAAAGTATCCGCCTCTCTTTGGTGAAATCCCTTAGGGTATCCCTTCATGCTGTTTTGATCTCCCTTCTTTCCCATTCGATTATCCTTCTCTCCCACTCACTGAGTAGTTTTTCCTTCCGCCCACTGACTTAAAGCTCCTTTCTTTGCATCTCCCCTGTTGCTCACTGATCACTTGCTACTGATTTGCTGGCTCCATTTGCCTGCCTGGTATGTTTTCTCTTTCTGTCACTCATAGTAAAATCTGTTGAGCACCTTGCAGACACACAGAGCCGGAGAAAAAAAATAAAAAAAATAAAAAGAATTCTGGTTTATTATCTATTGAATTTAAATCGCAAAATGTATCTGTTTATTTAAGACAAAAAGAAAACAATAAACAGATAAAAACACAAAAAAATAAAAAATAACACAAAGTAACTTTTGTATGCAATGGCAGTGATGTATTTAGCTTTATGTTATAAATTCTGATTGTTTCTTCTTTTTTTTTCTTGTTCTCTTCCTACAGGATCTTGGAACTCACAACATATCTGTAGACAGGGTTGAACTGCACCGAGAGTCCTATGGGGAATGTTGTGTACATCTGCCTGGAGAAATGTTACAAAACCAGGGAATACGATGGTGAAAACAATTTCTTGCAAATTCCTTTTTTTTTCAGATTTTCAGTGCGAAATTGAGGAAATTGCATGTTTCTAGTAGTCATCCAGGAATAATGCCGTCTGCGATAGGTAATGGATGTTTTCAAAGCGTCTCCTGTACGTTGTTTGTAAATTTAATGTCAATCCCAATCATTTTCCCCCAAATTCAGCTTCATGTTACAGTACAGCTCTGAAGGTTTTAGCAGGAATCGTATACAGCCTGGAAGGTTCGACTGTTTCCTCTATTTCACATATAAATGTTATGTTTATTATAGTACGTTAATGGAAAGGTCTATCCTATCTTTTATCTGTCATTGAAATAAGATAGAAGTCCTCAGTATTGTAACTTGGGAAATGTTATGTTGGCTGAGTAGGGCTGTGTTTGCCTCTAGACTCGTAAGAGCTGGTGCCCTGGACAGCAACATTTAGGAGGCAGCAGTTAAATTGTAAATTACTTACTTATTTGTTGAACTAGCTATACAAAGTGAATGTGTTTACACGCATATGCCATCAATATTCACCCCACATTGCAAATTACATTTGTTAGAAAAATGTATAAACTTTCTGCTGTCTGCAATAAACCAATGAATCAAGAAAAATTAAAATACTTCAGAGCAACTAAAATAACAAGAGGTTGAGTAAGATGCCCAAGCAAAGTAGTCGTGGGCAAGCTATGGTCCCCACTCGCTCTGGCATCCTACAGTCAAGGTGTGTCTCAGTCCTGGTGGGCTGCTGTGTATGTGTTGTTTCCCACCTACTTCTGGTCTGCAGGCCTCTTCTGAGTCCAAGAATCCTTCTTCTGAAACCAGGGCAACAAACAATCCAGGCTATGCAAGAGAGAGGGTAAGTAGGTACGCTTTACCGCATCGCAGCTGATATAGACCTGGTCAGCGGTGAATTCTTCCTCCAGGAACCTATAACCTTCCTTGATGTGAAATTCCAGGATGCGGCACCTGGTCTGAGAATCTTTTGATTCTTGATTTGAGAAGTTTTTGACCCACATCCTTTTGATCTGCCTGGCTTTCTTCAAGTATCCACCCTGGTTACTATTGTCCAGGCTCCACCGCTTGAACTGTCCACAGTCTCACTGCTCTCTCTTGGAAAAACTCCACTTCTCACCAATCACACATTAACAGTTCCCATCACCGGCTCCATTTCAGCTGCTTCTGATCTGGTGGTTAACTCTTCCTATAAAACCTGGCCAGACCCTCTCTGTGCTACATGTGAAAGCTCTGCTTCCTTGTTCCTAGGAAATGATGTGCTGTGTGCTAAAGCTAAGCAGTTGAAGTTTGGCTTTGGAGTCGTGGTGTTCTCCCTTTTGCATTTAGTATATTCATCCCTGCCCCTATCCTCCTATCTATTGTTGGTTAGTGTTTTTGAATGGTAGAGGGTTTTTGTTATCTCTGTTTTGTCTTTGTGTCTGGTTTACCTTTTATTTCTGTCCCTGGCCTCTTGGGGCGAGGAAGGAGGAAAATTAGGGTTTTTACTGGAGTATAATAAGGTCAGAGTCTCGGACCCCTCTACCTTTAAGAGTACCCCCAGGACAGGGATAGTAAAGGTCCCCGCTCCAGGGACAGTTTGAGGCCCTTCTTCCTTACTGAAGACCATCATACCATGACACACTATATATACTAAACTGTGGACTGGGGAAGATGAGAGGAGGGAAACATAATATTTGTACGTATATGTTACTGCGGGAATGGAATGGAGATCAGTCCATCGGTTGCGCTGAAGCCAATAAGCCTTTAGGAATCTAACAAGCATAATGGTGGCTGAGTGATGCTCTACCACTGCTTTGCTTCTCCTGCAATGGAAATCTTCAGTATGTGGCGTGCAAGATAGATTCAATCATGTATAAAGAAACCTTAAGAAAAAAATTGCACCTTCTGTAAAGAAGCTGAAGCTTGGGCATCACTGGAACTTCCAACAGGGCAAAGATCCCAAGCTTACCTGAAAGTTCAGCTATGCTTGGTTTCAGTAGAAGTCCTGAAAAATGTTTGAGTGGCCATCACAGTGGCCTGACTTGAAATCCATAGAAAAACCGTTGACATGATGTGAAGCAGCTGCAGCACATAAAGTCAAGAATTTCAGTAAAAGGAAGACCATTATCCACTAGATATGAAAGGATTGAATAATTCTGAGACTCCAGTATGCAAATTGCCTCTTCTGAGAAAAAGAGGACTTTACTCTATAGCGCCACCTGTTGGAAGTAGCGATCCTACAAGTCACAATCAACCCTCTAACGAGTCGTAGTCATTGAAAGTGGCATTTTTTAATGAATTTGGAGAAACCATTTGTTATATTAGTTGTGTTGTTGAGCAATTTAATTTTTTCTTTGTTGGTTATTGCAAACAGTAGAAAGTCTGAAAATGTTGCTAATAATCCTGATTTGAATGGGGTTTTGAATAATTTTGCTGACATCTATATATACATCTATATATACGGTAAGTATATACAATGTGAAAATTTTTTAGCAGGTGTGGAAAAATGCTGTAAAGCAAGAATGTCTTCAAAATAGAAGTATAAATAGCTTCTTTATATCAATTCACAAAATAAAAAGTAAATGAACAAAAGATAAATCTAAATTAAATCAGTATTTGTTATGCCTACAATTTTGCCTTCAAAACAATCAACATAAAGGCATCAATTCTTCTAAGTACACTTGAATGTAGTTTTTGAGGAAATCGGCAGACAGGTTCTTCCAAACATCTTGGAGAACTAAACACATATCTTCTGTGGATGTAGGCTTGTGCAAATCCTTCAGTCTCTTCATACTCAGATAGACTTGATGTTAACATCAGTGCTCTGTGGGGCCATATCATCACTTCCAGGACTTCCTATTCTTTTGAATGCTGAAGATAGATCTTAATTGCATTTAATTTATATTCGGGGTCGTTTTTCTCCATTAGGGTAAATTTGTAGCCAATCAGACACCTCCCTGATGGCACTGCAACGTGGATAAGAATTGTCCCAATCAGTTTGAAAAATGTGGTTGATTTTTAATCTGTCTAGGCTGTTTATTGCAATGCAATTTATATGTGAAGAGTTAATGTGTAATTCATCTAATGTCATAACATACAGTATTGACGGCTTTTCTCTGCTCTAGAAGAAAACTATTGATTGTGACTTGTCCTCATTTTTTCATATTTCTTTTTTTCTAGCATTAATTCCTTAGAGTAAAAGTGATGACAAATTATTATTATGGATGACAAAATTCACTATGAACTTAATTGGGAGAAAGCATTTTACAATTTATGATGTCTGATGAATGGACGGTACTACAGGAATCAGGAGTTACAGAGTGCAGTCAACTGTGCATACCAATTACCATGCACATTAGATTTATTCCTTTTTTTTCTAATTTCATCTGAAAAATTCAGCTTGTATAATATAAAATGCTTTCATTTATACTATTAATGAATAAATGGTGTAACAAATCCCTTGATGCAGCACTCACTTACATAATGTTTTTTGTAAGATGGCTGATGGGCAGCGTAGTGAGAGCATGCTGGAGGTCTAGTTTTCATTCTGTGAAATATCCATATTTTTTGCATTTATAAAGCTGTTGTCCTTTATCCTGTTATGTGTAGCCATAACGCCCAGCAGTAGTATAGCAACCAGGGAGCAGAGGGTGCGGTCGGCCTGGGCCCCACCCTGAGCTTTGCAACCCTTCATTATAAGGTCCGCAGTGGAGCAGGGAGACACAATCTCCCTGCACTACCCACTTCTCTGCCCGCCCCTGGTCTACCAATCAGACAGTGGTACTACCAGGGGCAGGCTGGGACAGGGGGCACAGGGGCATATGCCCCCTGGGATGCTGGATGCCAACAAGGTACCTGTGTTACAGCTGCCTCCTGCATGGTGCATGCAGCAGACATGCCCACATTGCACTCTGCATGGCGGTGTCTGCTGAAGAGATGTCAGGATGCACAGCACTGCTTCTTCGCTCCAAGAAGGAGCAGGACAGGAGATACAGCACCTGGGGTCAGAGGTGTCTGCATGGTGCAGTGAGGAGGTGGCAGGATGCTACTCACCTCCTGACAAGTCCCAGACAGATTATTGTCATTTATCTGCTGTTTTGCCATCCGAGGCACAGAAAATTTATGGCAGCTGCTTAAACTTTTAAACAGACCAGGTCACTGTCAGTGCGAGTCCAGTAGCCCGAGCATCAATTGATCTGTAAAAGACTTCAAAGCAGCTGCCATAAATCCCATCATGCCTAAGAGCCCCAGACATGTGTCTGTATCGTGCATTGCACTGATAGACGTGGCCAGGACGCCACAGATGGAGATACATGTCTCTTTCCCTCTATATATATATATATATATATATATATATATATATATATATATATATATATATATATATATATATAATGGGTACTGAAAATATTCAGACCCCTTTAAATTTAAATTTTTCACTCTTTGTTTCATTGCAGCCATTTGGTAAATTCTAAAAAGTTCATGTTTTTCTCAGTAATGTACACTCTGCACCCCATCTTGACTGGAAAAAAAAGCAGAAAAGTAGAAATGTTTGCAAATTTATTAAAAAAGAAAAACTGAAATATCACATGGTCATAAGTATTCAGATGCTTTGCTCAGACACTCATATTTAAGTCACATGCTGTCTATTTCCTTGAGATGGTTCTACTCCTTCATTTGAGTCCAGCTGTGTTTAACTAAACTGATAGGACTTGATTTGGAAAGGAACACACCTGTCTATAAAAGACCTCACAACTCGCAGTGCATGTCAGACCAAATGAGAATCATGAGGTCAAAGGAACTGGCCTTGGAGCTCAGAGACAGAATGTGGCCAGGCACAGATCTGGCCAAGGTTACAAAATAATTTCTGCAGTACTCAAGTTTCCTAAGAGCACAGTGGCCTCCATAATCCGTAAATGGAAGAAGTTTGGGACCACCAATAGTCTTCCCAGACCTGGCCGTCCAGCCAAACTGAGCAATCGTGGGAGAAAAGCCTTGGTGAGAGAGGTAAAAAAGAACCCCAAGATCACTATGGCAGAACTCTAGAGATGCAGCAGGGAGATGGGAGAAAGTTCCACAAAGTCAACTATCACTGCAGCCCTCCACCAGTCGGGCCTTTATGGCAGAGTGACCTGACAGAAGCAAAAAAAAAAACACCAGAACACAGGCATGCTTACCTGTTCAAGGCCTCCAACAATTGCACTACCCAGGGTGCACCAGGCCCAAGTAAAGATAGCAAACAACACAGGTGCAAATAATACCGATGCAGCCAACCTACAATCAGGAATTGGCTGCTTGGAGCACCCATGCAAAAAAATAGTCTGGCGTCATTAATAGGCTTTTCACCATATACTTTGCAGTCCTGTGTGAACATGCCACATACAGACTATTTTTTTGCATGGGTGCTCCAAGCAGCCAATTCCTGATTGTAGGTTGGCTGCATCGGTATTATTTGCACCTGTGTTGTTTGCTATCTTTACTTGGGCCTGGTGCACCCTGGGTAGTGCAATTGTTGGAGGCCTTGAACAGGTAAGCATGCCTGTGTTCTGGTGTTTTTTTTGAGTTTAGTGGAGGTTTTCCTCCAATGGTGTTTTTTTAGATTAGGACTGCCAAGATACAAGGACCCTTGATGTGGGTTGGCAGCTTCAATATTGTGGCCATAATATCAACCAATACCTTGCATACATTGTTATGTTTTTGGTGCACTGTATATTTTTCCAGGGTGCGCCTGGGCCCTAGATGGCTCTGTACACTGTGGCCTCTGTTCACACAGGATGCATCATGGTTAGCCCGCTATAATTATGGCGTCATTAATAGGCTTTTCACCATATACTTTGCAGTCCTGTGTGAACATGCCACATACAGACTATTTTTTTGCATGGGTGCTCCAAGCAGCCAATTCCTGATTGTAGGTTGGCTGCATCGGTATTATTTGCACCTGTGTTGTTTGCTATCTTTACTTGGGCCTGGTGCACCCTGGGTAGTGCAATTGTTGGAGGCCTTGAACAGGTAAGCATGCCTGTGTTCTGGTGTTTTTTTTGAGTTTAGTGGAGGTTTTCCTCCAATGGTGTTTTTTTAGATTAGGACTGCCAAGATACAAGGACCCTTGATGTGGGTTGGCAGCTTCAATATTGTGGCCATAATATCAACCAATACCTTGCATACATTGTTATGTTTTTGGTGCACTGTATATTTTTCCAGGGTGCGCCTGGGCCCTAGATGGCTCTGTACACTGTGGCCTCTGTTCACACAGGATGCATCATGGTTAGCCCGCTATATTTATGGCGTCATTAATAGGCTTTTCACCATATACTTTGCAGTCCTGTGTGAACATGCCACATACAGACTATTTTTTTGCATGGGTGCTCCAAGCAGCCAATTCCTGATTGTAGGTTGGCTGCATCGGTATTATTTGCACCTGTGTTGTTTGCTATCTTTACTTGGGCCTGGTGCACCCTGGGTAGTGCAATTGTTGGAGGCCTTGAACAGGTAAGCATGCCTGTGTTCTGGTGTTTTTTTTGAGTTTAGTGGAGGTTTTCCTCCAATGGTGTTTTTTTAGATTAGGACTGCCAAGATACAAGGACCCTTGATGTGGGTTGGCAGCTTCAATATTGTGGCCATAATATCAACCAATACCTTGCATACATTGTTATGTTTTTGGTGCACTGTATATTTTTCCAGGGTGCGCCTGGGCCCTAGATGGCTCTGTACACTGTGGCCTCTGTTCACACAGGATGCATCATGGTTAGCCCGCTATATTTATGGCGTCATTAATAGGCTTTTCACCATATACTTTGCAGTCCTGTGTGAACATGCCACATACAGACTATTTTTTTGCATGGGTGCTCCAAGCAGCCAATTCCTGATTGTAGGTTGGCTGCATCGGTATTATTTGCACCTGTGTTGTTTGCTATCTTTACTTGGGCCTGGTGCACCCTGGGTAGTGCAATTGTTGGAGGCCTTGAACAGGTAAGCATGCCTGTGTTCTGGTGTTTTTTTTGAGTTTAGTGGAGGTTTTCCTCCAATGGTGTTTTTTTAGATTAGGACTGCCAAGATACAAGGACCCTTGATGTGGGTTGGCAGCTTCAATATTGTGGCCATAATATCAACCAATACCTTGCATACATTGTTATGTTTTTGGTGCACTGTATATTTTTCCAGGGTGCGCCTGGGCCCTAGATGGCTCTGTACACTGTGGCCTCTGTTCACACAGGATGCATCATGGTTAGCCCGCTATATTTATGGCGTCATTAATAGGCTTTTCACCATATACTTTGCAGTCCTGTGTGAACATGCCACATACAGACTATTTTTTTGCATGGGTGCTCCAAGCAGCCAATTCCTGATTGTAGGTTGGCTGCATCGGTATTATTTGCACCTGTGTTGTTTGCTATCTTTACTTGGGCCTGGTGCACCCTGGGTAGTGCAATTGTTGGAGGCCTTGAACAGGTAAGCATGCCTGTGTTCTGGTGTTTTTTTTTGAGTTTAGTGGAGGTTTTCCTCCAATGGTGTTTTTTTAGATTAGGACTGCCAAGATACAAGGACCCTTGATGTGGGTTGGCAGCTTCAATATTGTGGCCATAATATCAACCAATACCTTGCATACATTGTTATGTTTTTGGTGCACTGTATATTTTTCCAGGGTGCGCCTGGGCCCTAGATGGCTCTGTACACTGTGGCCTCTGTTCACACAGGATGCATCATGGTTAGCCCGCTATATTTATGGCGTCATTAATAGGCTTTTCACCATATACTTTGCAGTCCTGTGTGAACATGCCACATACAGACTATTTTTTTGCATGGGTGCTCCAAGCAGCCAATTCCTGATTGTAGGTTGGCTGCATCGGTATTATTTGCACCTGTGTTGTTTGCTATCTTTACTTGGGCCTGGTGCACCCTGGGTAGTGCAATTGTTGGAGGCCTTGAACAGGTAAGCATGCCTGTGTTCTGGTGTTTTTTTTGAGTTTAGTGGAGGTTTTCCTCCAATGGTGTTTTTTTTGACCTGACAGAAGCCTCTCCTCAGTGCAAGACATATGAAAGCCTGCATAGAGTTTGCTAAAAAAAAAAAAATGAAGGACTCCCAGACTATGAGAAATAAGATTCTCTGGTCTGATGAGATGAAGATAGACCTTTTTGGTGATAATTCTAAGTGGTATGTGTGGGAAAAAACAGACACTGCTCATCACGTGCCCAATACAATTCCAACAATGAAACATGGTGGTGGCAGCATCATGCTGTGGGGGTGTTTTTGAGCTGCAGGGACAGGATGACTGGTTGTCATTGAAAGAAACATGAATGTGGCCAAGTACAGAGATATCCTGGATGAAAACCTCTTCCAGAGTGCTCTGGACCTCAGACTTGGCCAAAGGTTCACTTTCCAACAAGACAATGACCCTAAGCACACGGCTAAAATAACAAAGGAGTGGCTTCAGAACAACTCTGTGACAATTCTTGACTGGCCCAGCCAGAGCCCTGACCTAAACCCAATTGAGCATCTCTGGAGAGACCTGAAAATGTCTGTCCACCAACGTTCACCATCCAACCTGACAGAACTGGAGAGGATCTGCGAGGAAGAATGGTAAAGGATCCCCAAATCCAGGTGTGAAAAACTTGTTGCATCATTCCCAAGAAGACTCATGGCTGTACTAACTCAAAAGGGTGCTTCTACTCAATAGTGAGCAAAGGGTCTGAATACTTATGACTAGGGTTGAGCGAAACGGGTCGATCATTTTCAAAAGTCGCCGACTTTTGGCTAAGTCGGCGTCTCATGAAACCCGATCCGACCCCTGTGCTTGTCGGCCATGCGGTACGCGACTTTCGCGCCAAAGTCGCGTTTCAATGACGCGAAAAGCGCCATTTCTCAGCCAATGAAGGTGAACGCAGAGTGTGGGCAGCGTGATGACATAGATCCTGGTCCCCACCATCTTAGAGAAGGGCATTGCAGTGATTGGCTTGCTGTCTGCGGCGTCACAGGGGCTATAAAGGGGCGTTCCCGCCGACCGCCATCTTACTGCTGCTGATCTGAGCTTAGGGACAGGTTGCTGCCGCTTTGTCAGAAGCAGGGAGAGCGTTAGGCAGGGTCCACTAACCACCAAACCGCTTGTGCTGCAGCGATTTCCACTGTCCAACACCACCTTCGGTGTGCAGGGACTGTGGAAGCTATTTTTTTTTTTTTTTCCCCTCAGCGCTGTAGCTCATTGGGCTGCCCTAGAAGGCTCCGTGATAGCTGTATTGCTGTGTGTACGCCACTGTGGAAACCAACTGCTTTTTTCAAAGCACATATCCTCTTGTTCCTTCCTTTCTGCACAGCTATCTTTTTTGTTTGTCCACACTTTTTATTTAATTTGTGCATCAGTCCACTCCTATTGCTGCCTGCCATACCTGGCTTAGATTACTGCAGGGAGATAGTAATTGTAGGACAGTCCCTGTTTTTTTTTTTTTTTGTGGGAGATTAAGATTGGCATTTCTGCTACAGTGCCATCCCTGTGTGTGCCATCTCTCACTGAGTGGGCCATAGAAAGCCTATTTATTTTTTCCGTGATTTGTGTTCTAAATTCTACCTCAACACAAAAACACTACATCAATCAGTGGGAGAAAAATATTGGCCTCAGTCAGGGCTTGTGTGCCACTGCTGTGTGTGCTATCTCTCATTCAGTGGGCTATAGAAAGCCTATTTTTTTTTTTTTTTTAATATTATTTGGTTTCTAAAGTCTCCCTGAAAAAAAAAAAAAACCTAAAAAAACAGTGGGAGAGTAATATTGCCCTTTCAGCTTGTGTGCCAGTCTTGACTCCTGGGTGTGCCACCTCTCTCTCTCATTCAGTGGGCCATAGAAAGGCTATTTTTTTTTTGTTTTTTTTAATATTATTTGGTTTCTAAAGTCTCCCTGAAAAAAAAAAAAAAACATAAAAAAACAGTGGGAGAGTAATATTGCCCTTTCAGCTTGTGTGCCAGTCTTGACTCCTGGGTGTGCCACCTCTCTCCCTCTCATTCAGTGGGCCATAGAAAGCCTATATTTTTTTTTTTTAAATATTATTGGGTTTCTAAAGTCTCCCTTAAAAAACAAAAAATACATAAAAAAACAGTGGGAGAGTAATATTGCCCTTTCAGCTTGTGTGCCAGGCTTGACTCCTGGGTGTGCCACCTCTCTCCCTCTCATTCAGTGGGCCATAGAAAGCCTATTTTTTTTTTTTTTTAAATATTATTGGGTTTCTAAAGTCTCCCTTAAAAAACAAAAAATACATAAAAAAACAGTGGGAGAGTAATATTGCCCTTTCAGCTTGTGTGCCAGTCTTGACTCCTGGGTGTGCCACCTCTCTCTCATTCAGTGGGCCATAGAAAGCATTTTTTTTTTTCCTTGATTTGTGTTCTAAAATCTACCTCAACACAAAAACACTACATCAATCAGTGGGAGAAAAATATTGGCCTCAGTCAGGGCTTGTGTGCCACTGCTGTGTGTGCTATCTCTCATTCAGTGGGCTATAGAAAGCCTATTTATTTATTTATTTTTTTTCTTATTATTTGGTTTCTAAAGTCTCCCTGAAAAAAAAAAAAAAACATACAAAAAACAGTGGGAGAGTAATATTGCCCTTTCAGCTTGTGTGCCAGGCTTGACTCCTGGGTGTGCCACCTCTCTCCCTCTCATTCAGTGGGCCATAGAAAGCCTATTTATTTTTTTTAAAAAATATTATTGGGTTTCTAAAGTCTCCCTTAAAAAACAAAAAATACATAAAAAAACAGTGGGAGAGTAATATTGCCCTTTCAGCTTGTGTGCCAGTCTTGACTCCTGGGTGTGCCACCTCTCTCTCATTCAGTGGGCCATAGAAAGCATTTTTTTTTTTTCCTTGATTTGTGTTCTAAAATCTACCTCAACACAAAAACACTACATCAATCAGTGGGAGAAAAATATTGGCCTCAGTCAGGGCTTGTGTGCCACTGCTGTGTGTGCTATCTCTCATTCAGTGGGCTATAGAAAGCCTATTTATTTATTTATTTTTTTTCTTATTATTTGGTTTCTAAAGTCTCCCTGAAAAAAAAAAAAAAACATAAAAAAACAGTGAGAGAGTAATATTGCCCTTTCAGCTTGTGTGCCAGTCTTGACTCCTGGGTGTGCCACCTCTCTCCCTCTCATTCAGTGGGCCATAGAAAGCCTATTTATTTTTTTTTTTAAATATTATTGGGTTTCTAAAGTCTCCCTTAAAAAACAAAAAATACATAAAAAAACAGTGGGAGAGTAATATTGCCCTTTCAGCTTGTGTGCCAGTCTTGACTCCTGGGTGTGCCACCTCTCTCTCTCATTCAGTGGGCCATAGAAAGGCTATTTTTTTTTTGGTTTTTTTAATATTATTTGGTTTCTAAAGTCTCCCTGAAAAAAAAAAATACCTAAAAAAACAGTGGGAGAGTAATATTGCCCTTTCAGCTTGTGTGCCAGTCTTGACTCCTGGGTGTGCCACCTCTCTCTCTCATTCAGTGGGCCATAGAAAGGCTATTTTTTTTTTGGTTTTTTTAATATTATTTGGTTTCTAAAGTCTCCCTGAAAAAAAAAAAAAAAACATACAAAAAACAGTGGGAGAGTAATATTGCCCTTTCAGCTTGTGTGCCAGTCTTGACTCCTGGGTGTGCCACCTCTCTCTCATTCAGTGGGCCATAGAAAGCATTTTTTTTTTTTTCCTTGATTTGTGTTCTAAAATCTACCTCAACACAAAAACACTACATCAATCAGTGGGAGAAAAATATTGGCCTCAGTCAGGGCTTGTGTGCCACTGCTGTGTGTGCTATCTCTCATT
The DNA here is from genome assembly GCF_051348905.1 of Ranitomeya variabilis. NCBI lineage: Eukaryota > Metazoa > Chordata > Amphibia > Anura > Dendrobatidae > Ranitomeya > Ranitomeya variabilis. Next base: position 698,505,393 of record NC_135234.1, on the reverse strand, counting down.
CAGTGGGCTATAGAAAGTCTATTTATTTATTTATTTTTTTTCTTATTATTTGGTTTCTAAAGTCTCCCTGAAAAAAAAAAACATAAAAAAACAGTGGGAGAGTAATATTGCCCTTTCAGCTTGTGTGCCAGTCTTGACTCCTGGGTGTGCCACCTCTCTCCCTCTCATTTAGTGGGCCATAGAAAGCCTATTTATTTATTTTTTTAAATATTATTGGGTTTCTAAAGTCTCCCTTAAAAAACAAAAAATACATAAAAAAACAGTGGGAGAGTAATATTGCCCTTTCAGCTTGTGTGCCAGTCTTGACTCCTGGGTGTGCCACCTCTCTCTCTCATTCAGTGGGCCATAGAAAGGCTATTTTTTTTTTGTTTTTTTAATATTATTTGGTTTCTAAAGTCTCCCTGAAAAAAAAAATACCTAAAAAAACAGTGGGAGAGTAATATTGCCCTTTCAGCTTGTGTGCCAGTCTTGACTCCTGGGTGTGCCACCTCTCTCCCTCTCATTCAGTGGGCCATAGAAAGCCTATTTATTTATTTTTTTTTAAATATTATTGGGTTTCTAAAGTCTCCCTTAAAAAACAAAAAATACAAAAAAAAACAGTGGGAGAGTAATATTGCCCTTTCAGCTTGTGTGCCAGTCTTGACTCCTGGGTGTGCCACCTCTCTCCCTTTCATTCAGTGGGCCATAGAAAGCCTATTTATTTTTATTTTTTTAAATATTATTGGGTTTCTAAAGTCTCCCTTAAAAAACAAAAAATACATAAAAAAACAGTGGGAGAGTAATATTGCCCTTTCAGCTTGTGTGCCAGTCTTGACTCCTGGGTGTGCCACCTCTCTCTCTCATTCAGTGGGCCATAGAAAGGCTATTTTTTTTTTTTGTTTTTTTAATATTATTTGGTTTCTAAAGTCTCCCTGAAATAAAAAAAAAACTTAAAAAAACAGTGGGAGAGTAATATTGCCCTTTCAGCTTGTGCGCCAGTCTTGACTCCTGGGTGTGCCACCTCTCTCTCTCTAATTGTGGGCCATAGAAAGCCTTTTTTTTTTTTTTATTTTTTAATGTTATTTGGTTTCTAAAGTCTCCCTGAGAAAAAAAAATAAATAAATTAGGTGGGAGATTAATATTGACATTAGTGCTTGAGTGACAGTCCTGCGTGTGTGTCATCTCTGTGATTTTGTGCCACAGAAAACAGAGTGTGTAACATTGTGCCTGATTTTCCTTGTGGTCTCACCAACCTGTTAAGGGATATTGAAATCATACTGAAGTTATAGCTCACCGTGTAAGTTGTTTGACAGCAACAAATAAAGTTACTTTGGTTAAGATTTTAAAACAATGAGGAAGTCTGGTGCAAGAGGTCGTCGTGGGCGTTCATTGTCAGCTGGTAATGATGGTAGTGGTAGTGGAGCATCAGGTGGTCATGGGGATAAAAATATTCCACCTAAGTCTGGAGCTGTGGAGCCAGTTTCGTCGTCAGGCTACACAAGGCCTCGAACGCTCTCTTTTCTGGGAGTAGGAAAACCGCTTTTAAAGGCGGAGCAGCAACAGCAAGTTTTGGCTTACATTGCAGACTCAGCCTCTAGCTCTTTTGCCTCCTCTTCCGAAACTGGTAAATGTAAAAGCAGCGCGTCGCTTGTGGATGTTCACGGTCAGGGACAAGTCGCTTCCTTGTCCTCCTCAGCAAAAACTACAACAAGAGAGAAGGATGCAGCAGGCGACACAACGGGTCACTCCATGGAGCTCTTTACACATACCGTCCCTGGCTTAGAAAGTGAAACATTTAACAGGCCATGCCCATTACAAGTATATTCTGACATGGAGTGCACTGATGCACAGCCACAGCCAGAGTACTATGCTGCTCCTTTGACTCAGACCACCACATTGCCCTCTCAGGGTACAGATCCACAATCAGACCCTGATGAGACTATGTTGCCCCGCCACGAACGCTATACCACCGACCGACACAGTGACACAGACGAAGTTGCACACGAGCTCGAAGAGGAGGTAATAGATGACCCAGTTATTGACCCCGATTGGCAGCCATTGGGGGAACAGGGTGCAGGCGGCAGTAGTTCAGAAGCGGAGGTGGAGGAGGGGCCGCAGCAGGCATCAACATCGCAACAGGTTCCATCTGCCGGGCCCGTATCTGGCCCAAAACGCGTGTCAAAGCCAAAACCTGTTGGAGCACAGCGTTGCCATCCGGTTAAAGCTCAGTCTGCAATCCCTGAAAAGGGATCCGAGTCTAGGAAGAGTGCAGTCTGGCATTTTTTTAAACAACATCCAACTGATCAGCGCAAAGTCATCTGTCAAAAATGTTCAACTAGCTTAAGCAGAGGTCAGAATCTGAAAAGTCCAAATACTAGTTGCATGCATAGACACTTAACCACCATGCATTTTCAAGCCTGGACTAACTACCAAACATCCCTCAAGGTTGTAGCACCCTCGGCCAATGAAGCTAGTCAGCAACGCAACATCCCTTCCGTCACTGTAAGGCCACCATTTTCCGCACCACCGGCAGTATCTGTGCAGGTTTCTTTGCCAGCCAAAAGCAGTCAGGGTCAGGGAATCACCAGTTTTGTAGGAGGAAATATTGCATCTAGGGCACCGGCGGAAACAATACCGTCTCCAACCGTCTCTCAGTCTGCCATGTACACCGGCACACCTGAAAGTTCCACGATCTCCAGCTCTCCAGTCCAGCTCACCCTACATGAGACTCTGGTTAGAAAAAGGAAGTACTTATCCTCGCATCCGCGTACACAGTGTTTTAACGCCCACATAGCTAGACTAATCTCGTTAGAGATGATGCCCTACCGGTTAGTTGAAAGCGAAGCTTTCAAAGCCCTGATGGAGTACGCTGAACCACGATACGAGCTACCCAGTCGACACTTTTTTTGCAGAAAAGCCATCCCAGCCCTGCACCAGCATGTTAAACAGCGCATCGTCCATGCACTCAGGCAATCTGTGAGTACAAAGGTGCACCTGACTACAGATGCATGGACCAGTAGGCATGGCCAGGGACGTTATGTGTCCATCACGGCACACTGGGTGAATGTGGTGGATGCAGGGTCCACAGGCGACATCAATTTAGGGACAGTTGTGCCTAGCCCACGGTCTAGGAAACAGTTGGCTGTAGGCGTTCGCACCCCCTCCTCCTCCTCCTCCTCCTGCAGAAGCTACAGCTCTTCCACAGAACGCAGTCTGCCAACCACTCCATCGGCAGATGACACTGTTGCACACCAGTTGTCCCATTATGGGCCAGCTACTGCCAAGCGTCAGCAGGCTGTATTGGCTATGAAGTGCTTGGGCGACAACAGACACACCGCGGAAGTTCTGTCCGAGTTCTTGCAACAAGAAACGCAGTCGTGGCTGGGCACAGTAGATCTTGAGGCAGGCAAGGTAGTGAGTGATAACGGAAGGAATTTCATGGCTGCCATCTCCCTTTCCCAACTGAAACACATTCCTTGCCTGGCTCACACCTTAAACCTGGTGGTGCAGTGCTTATTGAAAACTTATCCTGGGTTCTCCGACCTGCTCCTCAAAGTGCGTGCACTTTGCTCACATATCCGACGTTCGCCTGTACACGCCAGCCGTATGCAGACCTATCAGCGGTCTTTGAACCTTCCCCAGCATCGCCTAATCATAGACGTTGCAACAAGGTGGAACTCAACACTGCACATGCTTCAGAGACTGTGCGAACAGAGGCGTGCTGTTATTTATTTGTGGGAGGATACACGGGCAGGCAGTAGGATGGCAGACATGGAGTTGTCAGGTGTGCAGTGGTCTAAGATACAAGACATGTGTCAAGTCCTTCAGTGTTTTGAGGAATGCACACGGCTGGTTAGTGCAGACAACGCCGTAATAAGCATGAGCATCCCCCTAATGCGTCTGCTGATGCAAAGTTTGACGCACATAAAGGAGCAGGCGTCTGCACCAGAGGAAGAGGAAAGCCTTGATGACAGTCAGCCATTGTCTGGTCAGGGCAGTGTACAGGACGAGGTAGCGGGCGAAGAGGAGGTGGAGGACGAGGAGGATGATGGGGATGAGTATATTTTTAATGCCGAACCTTTCCCGGGGGCACAGGAAATTGGTTGCGTGTCACGGCCGGGTTCTGGTTTTTTGAGGGACACAAGTGACGTAGATTTGCCTGCAACTGCCCCTCAACCAATCACAACCGGAGATTTGACAACTGGAACTTTGGCCCACATGGCGGATTATGCCTTACGTATCCTAAAAAGGGACACACGCATTACGAAAATGATGAACGATGACGATTACTGGTTGGCCTGCCTCCTTGATCCACGCTATAAAGGCAAATTGCAAAATATTATGCCACATGAGAACTTGGAACTAATATTAGCAACCAAACAATCAACTCTTGTTGACCGTTTGCTTCAGGCATTCCCAGCACACAGCGCACGTGATCGTTCTCACACGAGCTCCAGGGGGCAGCAGACTAGGAGTGTTAGGGGTGCACACATCAGAAGTGGCGTTGGACAGAGGGGTTTTCTGACCAGGTTGTGGAGTGATTTTGCTATGACCGCAGACAGGACAGGTACTGCTGCATCAATTGAAAGTGACAGGAGACAACATTTGTCCAGTATGGTTACTAACTATTTTTCATCCCTTATCGATGTTCTCCCTCAACCGTCATTCCCATTTGATTACTGGGCCTCCAAATTAGACACCTGGCCAGAATTGGCAGAATATGCATTGCAGGAGCTTGCTTGCCCGGCAGCAAGTGTCCTATCAGAAAGAGTATTCAGTGCTGCAGGTTCAATATTAACCGAAAAAAGGACTCGTCTGGCTACCCAAAATGTTGACGATCTAACATTCATTAAAATGAACCACAACTGGATTTCGAAATCTTTTGCCCCACCTTGCCCGGCCGACACCTAGCTTTCCTATGAAAAGCTCTTGCCTGTGAATTACTTTTCTAATGTCTAATTTGCTGCAGTTGATTGTACAGCATACGACATGTTTACACCTCCCTAAATGGCAAAACTCCCCACACGGGGCCGTGGTATCGCGACTTGGCGCAAGCACCCGTGAGACTGCTGTTTGTCTGAAGAGGTGGGTGTGCTCGCTTTTGGTTGACGGCATTGCTACTGGGTCCCTCATAGTACAATGTAGTGTCTCTGGCGGTGGTGGTGCGCACCCAACGTCAGACACACCATTGTAACATGAGGGGCCCTGGGGCGGTCCCGCCGGCCTCAAGAGAGTTCCCCCCTACCCCAGCTCAAAATGTGCTCTACCACGTGCAAAATTATGTCGCACAGCTCCACCAATCTTTAGTCTATTCGCTGACATCATTCAATGTCTGGCACTGACAATACAAATTTGTAGACATCTATGATGCAACTTAAAGTAGTCTGTGTCTGTGTCCTATATTGGCACCATTAAATAGTTACTGCCAAATTACTATGTCAGAAACTCAGTAGATGAGCCCACCCCTGTACCTAAGTATGCCACCTTTTTTTTTGTTTTGGTTGTTTTGCGAGACATTAACATCTATTTATATTTTGGGAGTACTGGGACAGACACTCCTTGCACTACTCCTCCACTCACCACCAAGCTGCCTGTGTATCCATGTAACCGCTGTAAAGCTGCCATGAGCCTATTGTTTGTTATTTTAGGCCTTTGATAGCCTGTCTGCGGTCCCTACTTTAAATACTCCTCCACTGACCACCAAGCTGCCTGCCCGTGTATCCATGTAACCGCTGTAAAACTGCCATAAGCCTATTGTTTGTTATTTTAGGCCTTTGATAGCCTGTCTGCGGTCCCTACTTTAAATACTCCTCCACTGACCACCAAGCTGCCTGCCCGTGTATCCATGTAACCGCTGTAAAACTGCCATAAGCCTATTGTTTGTTATTTTAGGCCTTTGCTAGCCTGTCTGCGGTCCCTACTTTAAATACTCCTCCACTCATCACCAGCTGCCTGCCCGTGTATCCATGTAACCGCTGTAAAACTGCCATAAGCCTATTGTTTGTTATTTTAGGCCTTTGATAGCCTGTCTGCGGTCCCTACTTTAAATACTCCTCCACTCACCACCAAGCTGCCTGCCCGTGTATCCATGTAACCGCTGTAAAACTGCCATGAGCCTATTGTTTGTTATTTTAGGCCTTTGATAGCCTGTCTGCGGTCCCTACTTTAAATACTCCTCCACTGACCACCAAGCTGCCTGCCCGTGTATCCATGTAACCGCTGTAAAACTGCCATAAGCCTATTGTTTGTTATTTTAGGCCTTTGATAGCCTGTCTGCGGTCCCTACTTTAAATACTCCTCCACTCATCACCAGCTGCCTGCCCGTGTATCCATGTAACCGCTGTAAAACTGCCATAAGCCTATTGTTTGTTATTTTAGGCCTTTGAAGCCTGTCTGCGGTCCCTCCTTCCACTAGGCCTCCACTGACCAGACCACTGCTGCCCGTGTACCCCTGGAACCAATAATAAAGTGCCTACCGCCAGCCCATTTTTTTATGTTAGGCCTTTGAAGCCTGTCTGCGGTCCCTCCTTCCACTAGTCCTCCACTGACCAGACCACTGCTGCCCGTGTACCCCTGGAACCAATTATAAAGTGCCTACAGCCAGCCCATTTTTTTATGTTAGGCCTTTGAAGCCTGTCTGCGGTCCCTCCTTCCACTAGTCCTCCACTGACCAGACCACTGCTGCCCGTGTACCCCTGGAACCAATTATAAAGTGCCTACAGCCAGCCCATTTTTTTATGTTAGGCCTTTGAAGCCTGTCTGCGGTCCCTCCTTCCACTAGTCCTCCACTGACCAGACCACTGCTGCCCGTGTACCCCTGGAACCAATTATAAAGTGCCTACAGCCAGCCCATTTTTTTATGTTAGGCCTTTGAAGCCTGTCTGCGGTCCCTCCTTCCACTAGTCCTCCACTGACCAGACCACTGCTGCCCGTGTACCCCTGGAACCAATTATAAAGTGCCTACAGCCAGCCTGTTTTTTTATGTTAGGCCTTTGAAGCCTGTCTGCGGTCCCTCCTTCCACTAGTCCTCCACTGACCAGACCACTGCTGCCCGTGTACCCCTGGAACCAATTATAAAGTGCCTACAGCCAGCCCGTTTTTTTATGTTAGGCCTTTGAAGCCTGTCTGCGGTCCCTCCTTCCACTAGTCCTCCACTGACCAGACCACTGCTGCCCGTGTACCCCTGGAACCAATTATAAAGTGCCTACAGCCAGCCTGTTTTTTTATGTTAGGCCTTTGAAGCCTGTCTGCGGTCCCTCCTTCCACTAGTCCTCCACTGGCCAGACCACTGCTGCCCGTGTACCCCTGGAACCAATTATAAAGTGCCTACAGCCAGCCCATTTTCTTATGTTAGGCCTTTGAAGCCTGTCTGCGGTCCCTACTTTAAATACTCCTCCACTGACCACCAAGCTGCCTGCCCGTGTATCCATGTAACCGCTGTAAAACTGCCATGAGCCTATTGTTTGTTATGTTAGGCCTTTGATAGCCTGTCTGCGGCCCCTACTTGCAATACTCCTCCACTGACCACAATGCTGCCTGGAGTGCCTGCCTGTGTATCCATGTAACCGATGTAAAACTGCCATGACTGCCTACTGTTTGTTATTTTAGGCCTTTGATAGCCTGTCTGCGGCCCCTACTTGCAATACTCCTCCACTGACCACAATGCTGCCTGGAGTGCCTGCCTGTGTATCCATGTAACCGATGTAAAACTGCCATGACTGCCTACTGTTTGTTATTTTAGGCCTTTGATAGCCTGTCTGCGGCCCCTACTTGCAATACTCCTCCACTGACCACAATGCTGCCTGGAGTGCCTGCCTGTGTATCCATGTAACCGATGTAAAACTGCCATGACTGCCTACTGTTTGTTATTTTAGGCCTTTGATAGCCTGTCTGCAGCCCCTACTTGCAATACTCCTCCACTGACCACACCAATGCTGCCCGTGTACCCCTGGAACCTATTTAAAAGTTCATAGAGCCTAGTTATATATTTTATTTACTATTAATAAGGCCATGATGGACTACGCTGTACCACGCTACAAGCTAACCAGTCGACACTTCTTTTGCGAGAAAAGCCATCCCAACCCTCCACCAGCATGTAGAAGACCGCATTGTCCATGCACTCTGGCAATCTGTGAGTACAAAGGTGCACCTGACAACAGACGCATGGACCTGTAGGCATGGCCACGGAAGATTACGTGTCCATTACGGCGCAATGGGTTGAGGTGGTGGATGCATGGTCCACAGGGGACAGCCTACTAAGTCTGTCTGCAGTCCCTAATTCAAATTGTCCTCCACTGTCTAAATCGGAGCTTCCACCTTCTGGCTTTCGGCCTATAGTATCAGAAATTAAACTGCATTTGGCCTTCAACTTTGGTTAGGGCCTACTAACGGCTTCTGCCCCTCCCTGGTGTTGCCCTCAACTAAATAAAGCTGAGCTTCAACCTTCTGCTCCAAATTACCATTTTAAAAAATGCAATAGGCTTTTCCGGCCTACTAAAGGTGTCTGTCTGTGTGCCCCTGCCTGGTGTTGCCCTCAACTAAATAAAGCTGAGCTTCAACCTTCTGCTCCAAATTACCATTTTAAAAAATGCAATAGGCTTTTCCGGCCTACTAAAGGTGTCTGTCTGTGTGCCCCTGCCTGGTGTTGTCCTCAACTAAATAAAGCTGAGCTTCAACCTTCCGGCTCTCATTAAGTGGTTTTAAAAAAAAAAAATGGTGGTTAGGGCCTACTAACGGCTTCTGCCCCTCCCTGGTGTTGCCCTCAACTAAATAAAGCTGAGCTTCAACCTTCTGCTCCAAATTACCATTTTAAAAAATGCAATAGGCTTTTCCGGCCTACTAAAGGTGTCTGTCTGTGTGCCCCTGCCTGGTGTTGCCCTCAACTAAATAAAGCTGAGCTTCAACCTTCTGCTCCAAATTACCATTTTAAAAAATGCAATAGGCTTTTCCGGCCTACTAAAGGTGTCTGTCTGTGTGCCCCTGCCTGGTGTTGTCCTCAACTAAATAAAGCTGAGCTTCAACCTTCCGGCTCTCATTAAGTGGTTTTAAAAAAAAAAAAATGGTGGTTAGGGCCTACTAACGGCTTCTGCCCCTGCCTGGTGTTGCCCTCAACTAAATAAAGCTGAGCTTCAACCTTCTGCTCCAAATTACCATTTTAAAAAATGCAATAGGCTTTTCCGGCCTACTAAAGGTGTCTGTCTGTGTGCCCCTGCCTGGTGTTGTCCTCAACTAAATAAAGCTGAGCTTCAACCTTCCGGCTCTCATTAAGTGGTTTTAAAAAAAAAAAATGGTGGTTAGGGCCTACTAACGGCTTCTGCCCCTCCCTGGTGTTGCCCTCAACTAAATAAAGCTGAGCTTCAACCTTCTGCTCCAAATTACCATTTTAAAAAATGCAATAGGCTTTTCCGGCCTACTAAAGGTGTCTGTCTGTGTGCCCCTGCCTGGTGTTGCCCTCAACTAAATAAAGCTGAGCTTCAACCTTCTGCTCCAAATTACCATTTTAAAAAATGCAATAGGCTTTTCCGGCCTACTAAAGGTGTCTGTCTGTGTGCCCCTGCCTGGTGTTGTCCTCAACTAAATAAAGCTGAGCTTCAACCTTCCGGCTCTCATTAAGTGGTTTTAAAAAAAAAAATGGTGGTTAGGGCCTACTAACGGCTTCTGCCCCTCCCTGGTGTTGCCCTCAACTAAATAAAGCTGAGCTTCAACCTTCTGCTCCAAATTACCATTTTAAAAAATGCAATAGGCTTTTCCGGCCTACTAAAGGTGTCTGTCTGTGTGCCCCTGCCTGGTGTTGCCCTCAACTAAATAAAGCTGAGCTTCAACCTTCTGCTCCAAATTACCATTTTAAAAAATGCAATAGGCTTTTCCGGCCTACTAAAGGTGTCTGCCCCTCCCTGGTGTTGTCCTCAACTGAACAAAGCTGAGCTTCCACATTCTGGCTTTCGCCCTATACTATCAGATATTAAACTGCATTTGGCCTACTAGTGTGGTTAGGCCCTTGAAACAGTGTCTGCTGCTCTTGGGTTTGCTACTCCACTGAACAAAGCAATGCCGCCTGTTTAGTCCTGTTACCAATTTTGAACTGCATGTAGCCTACTTTATTCTTTGGCCCTATATCTGTTTCCTCCTCATCCTGCCCATTGCCCAGCCACTGCTAAATGAGTCTGCTGGTACATTGACCTAGACCACTACATTCCCCTTGTACTCTACACAGCCAGAATCTGACCCTGCTGAAAGTAAGGTTCCCCTTCCCGCATGTTATACCACCTTACACAGGGACAAAGAGGAAGGTGCAGATGAAAGTGCAGGTTCCTTCATCAGGTGGGGGGGCATACTCGTTGGCGACGTCACTGGCACAGGGCCCCTCAGAGTACGCAAAAGTGTCGCTGCTGGTGGGAGGCGCCCCCGCCATGCAAACACACCGCCGTACTTTGAGGGGCCCTGTGCCAGTGGCAATGCGAACGAGTGGGCCCCCCCCTGCTTGCTCAGGATCACAGCACTTGCAACGTTTAAATACTTACCTTTCCCTGCAACACCGCCGTGACGTAGTCCGCATTTCCTGGGCCCACGAAAAACTTGAGCCAGCCCTACTCCCCCCACAACTTTCCCCCAATTCCCTATGCCCAACTATTATTATACAGTTAATTAAGATTGGCAAGCTTCAGAAACAAGAATGGATGTTTTTGGCATTAAAATGGGCACTGTAGGTGTTTTCCTGGCCTCCACTCACTGCCGACTATGCTTCCCCATTGACTTGCATTGGGTTTCGTGTTTCGGTCGATCCCCGACTTTTAGCGATAATCGGCCGACTGCACTCGACTCGACTCTGGACAAAATCGGGTTTCCCAAAACCCTACTCGATCTTAAAAAAATGAAAGTCGCTCAACCCTACTTATGACCATGTGATATTTAAGTTTTTCTTTTTTTAACCCCTTTACCCCCAAGGGTGGTTTGAACGTTAATGACCGGGCGAATTTTTACATTTCTGACCGCTGTCCCTTTATGAGGTTATAACTCTGGAACACTTCAACGGATCCCGGTGATTCTGACATTGTTTTCTCATGACATATTGTACTTCATGATAGTGGTAACATTTCTTTGATATTACCTGCGTTTTTTTGTGAAAAAAATGGAAATTTGGTGAAAATTTTAAAAATTTCGCAATTTTCCAACTTTGAATTTTTATGCCCTTAAATCACAGAGATATGTCATACAAAATACTTAATAAGTAACATTTCCCACATGTCTACTTTACATCAGCACAATTTTGGAAACAATTTTTTTTTTGTTAGGGAGTTATAAGGGTTAAAAGTTGACCAGCAATTTCTCATTTTTACAACACCATTTTTTTTTAGGGACCACGTCACATTTGAAGTCATTTTGAGGGGGTCAACTTTCCAAAATGGTGTCATTTGTGGGGGGTTTAAATGTTTAGGCACATTAGTGGCTCTCCAAACACAAAATGGTGTCCCATCTCAATTCCAGCCAATTTTGCATTGCAAAGTCAAATGGCGCTCCTTCCCTTCCGAGCTCTGCCATGCACCCAAACAGTGGTTTACCCCCACATATGGGGTATCCGTGTACTCAGGACAAATTGTACAACAACTTTTGGGGTCCATTTTCTCCTATTACCCTTGGTAAAATAAAACAAATTGGAGCTGAAGTAAATTTTTTGTGAAACATTTTTTTTAAACATTCCAAAAATTCCTGTGAAACACCTGAAGGGTTAATAAACTTCTTGAATATGGTTTTGAGTACCTTTAGGGGTGCAGTTTTTAGAATGGTGTCACTTGGGTATTTTCTATCATATAGACCCCTAAGGATCTTATCTAGATGTGTTGTGAGAGCTTTGAACCCCCAAGTGTTTCACTACAGTTTATAACGCAGAGCTATGAAAATAAAAATTCTTTTTTTTTCCACAAAAATTATTTTTTATCCCCCAGTTTTGTATTTTACCAAGGGTAACAGGAGAAATTGCACGTACGCTGGAGTATTGGAGTACGCTGATACCCCATATGTGGGGGGTAACCACCGTTTGGGCACATGGCAGAGTTTGGAAGGGAAGGAGTGCCATTTGGAATGCAGACTTAGATGGAATGGTCTGCATGCATCACATTGCGTTTGCAGAGCCCCTAATGTACCTAAACAGTAGAAACCATCCACAAGTGACCCCATATTGGAAACTAGACCCCCCAAGGAACTTAGCGAAATGGGTTGTGAGAACTTTGAACCCCCAAGTGTTTCACTACAGTTAATAATGCAGAGCCGTGAAAATAAAAAAATCATTTTTTTTCCACAAAAATTATCTTTAACACCCAGTTTTGTATTTTCCCAAGGGTAACAGGAGAAATTGGTCCCCAAAAGTTGTTGTCCAATTTGTCCTGAGTACGCTGATACCCCATATGTGGGGGGAACCACCGTTTGGGTGCATGGCAGAGCTCGGAAGGGAAGGAGCACCATTTGGAAAGCAGACTTAGAAAGGATGGTATGGAGGCGTCACACTGCATTTGCAGAGCCCCTGATGTACCTAAACAGTAGAAACCCCCCACAAATTACCCCATATTGGAAACTAGACCCCCCAAGAAACTACGCTGATACCCCATATGTTGGGGTAAACCCCTGTTTGGGTGCACAGGAGGGCTCGGAAGGGAAGAAACACAGTTTTACTTTTTCAACGCAGAATTGGCTGGAATTGAGATCGGATGCCATGTCGCGTTTGGAGAGCCCTGATGTGCCTAAACAGTGGAAAACTCCAATTCTAACTGAAACCCTAACCCAAACACACCCCTAGTCCCAACCACATCCCTAACCCCAACCTTAACCACACCCCCAACTCCAACACAACCCTAACCCTAATCCCAACCATAACCCTAACCACACCTCTAACCCTGACACACCCCTAAAACTAATCCCAACCATGAATGTAATCCTAACCCTAACCCTAGCCCCAACCCTAGCCCTAACCCTAACTCTAACCCTAACCCTAACCCTAGCCTTAACACTAACCCCAACCCTAACCCTAACTCTAACCCTAGCCCTAACCCTAACCCTAGACCTAACCCCAACCCCAATCCTAACCCTAGCCCCAACCTTAGCCCCAACTCTAACCCTAGCCCTAACCCTAGCCCTATCCCTAAACCTATCCCTATCCCTAAACCTAGCCCTTACCCTAACCCTAGCCCTAGCCCTAACCCTAATGGGAAAATGGAAATAAATACATGTTTTCATTTTTTTATTTTTCCTAACTAAGGGGGTGATGAATCGGGGTTGATTTGATATTTATAGCGGGTTATTTTAGTGGATTTTTATGATTGGCAGCCGTCACAAGCTAAAAGACGCTTTTTATTGCAAAAAATATTTTTTTGCGTTACCACATTTTGAGAGCTATAATTTTTCCATATTTTGGTCCACAGAGTCATGTGAGGTCTTGTTTTTTGCGGGACAAGCTGACATTTTTATTGGTAACATTTTCGGGCACGTGACATTTTTTGATCGCTTTTTATTCCGATTTTTGTGAGGCAGTATGACCAAAAACCAGCTATTCATGAATTTCTTTTGGGGGGGCATTTATACCGTTCTGCGTTTGGTAAAATGGATAAAGCAGTTTTATTCTTCGGGTCAGTACGATTACAGCGATACCTCATTTAGATTTTTTTTATGTTTTGGCGCTTTTATAGGATAAAAACTATTTTATAGAAAAAATAATTATTTTAGCATCGCTTTATTCTGAAGACTATAACTTTTTTATATTTTAACTGCTGATGCTGTGTGGTAGCTCGTTTTTTGCGGAACAAGATGACGTTTTTAGCAGTACCATGATTATTTTTATCTGTCTTTTTGATCGCATGTTATTCCACTTTTTGTTCGGCGGTATGATAATAAAGGGTTGTTTTTTGCCTCTTTTTTTACTTTTTTAATGGTGTTCACTGAAGGGGTTAACTAGTGGGAAAGTTTTATAGGTCGGGTCGTTACGGACGCGGCGATATTAAATATGTGTACTTTTATTGTTTTTTTTTTATTTAAATAAAGGAATGTATTTATTTGAACAATATTTTTTAAAATTTATTTAGGAATTTTTTTGTTTTTACACATGTAAATATTTTTTGTTTACTTTTTACTTTGCCCCAGAGAGGGACATCACAGTAAAGTGACAGATTGCTGATCTGAAACTTTGCACAGCACTGTGTCAGAACAGGGCTGCAGGCTTACCAGCGCTTGCTCTGAGCAGGCGCTGGTAAGCCACCTCCCTGCAGGACCCGGATTCAGCCCCTCGGCCATTTTGGATCCGTGGCCTGCAGGGAGGAGGCGCTCGGTACAAGGTGAGCACATTGCCTTGTACTGAGGGTCTCAGGAAAGCCCGCAGGGAGCCCCCCCTCCCTTCGCAATGCTTACCTATGCCCCCGGAACGCTGCGATCATGTTTGATTGCAGTGTGCTGGGGGTTAATGTGCCGGGGCGGGCCCCTTGTGGCACACAGTGCCGGATGTCAGCTGCAATAGTCAGCTGACACCCTGCCGCGATCGGCCGCGCTCCCCCCCGTGAGCGCGGCCGGTCGCTGTGACATACTATACCGTCAGTGGGCATACGGGCCCACCCCACCTCGACGGGATAGTACATCTAATGTCAGAAAGGGGTTAATAAATTTACAAAATTTTTACATTTCTGTTTTTTCAGTCAAGATGGGGTGCAGAGTGTACATTAATGAGAAATTAAATGAACTTTTTTGAATTTACCAAATGGCTGCAATGAAACAAAGAGTGAAAAATTTACAGGGGTCTAAATACTTTCCGTACCCACTGTATGAAGTGCTTCTGTTGGCTTCAGCGTCCTATCAGTATAGTATCTGTAACATTTAATATCAGTAAATCCAATGTGGAAAACATGAAAATCCCGTGATAAAACCTTTCATTAAAAAATAAATCCACATAAAGTTGAGGATGAATATATATGATAGATAGACAAATAGAAGAAAATACAAACAGCCAGTAAGTGTGTATAGGGAATCACATGTTGGTGTAGGCCTCTGAACGGATACTCAATCTGGACAACAAAGCCCACAAAGGTAAAGTAGTGAAAAAGAAAGGATAAGACGTACTGAGGGGTGCACTTTCTTTGCATGTGTAATATTCTACCTCCCCTTCTTTCTTCAGATTTCCTCCTTCTTTCCATTTCCCTCTTTGGCGTCTTGTCCAGACAATAGTATTCCTTTTAGGGTTATCTGGATGCATTCAGGGAACTCATATGCTGGCCTCTATACGCACCCACTAGCTTTTTCTATTTTTTTCTTTTTAGCTCTGTGTCAGGCTGCCGTCACACTATCAGTATTTGGTCAGCACTCAGCATTTTACATCAGTATTTGTAAGCCAAAGCCAGGAGTGGAACAGATAGAGGAAAAGTATAACAGAAACATATGCACCACTTCTGCATTTATTACCCACTCCTGGTTTTGGCTTACAAATACTGATGTAAAATACTGACCAAATACTGCTAGTGTGACGGCAGCCACATATACATCAGGGCTGTGCAAGTTGCAGACCACAGACAGGGACAGACAGAGACCAGAATCAAAAGCATGGGCACTAATGCAGGGGGCCATTAGACAGCGTGGGAGCTAATGCAGGGGCCATTATACACTGAGGGAGCTAATGCAGGGGCCATTAGACAGTATGGGAATTATTTCAGGGACCATTATAGAGAATGGGAACTAATGCGGGGGCCATTACTCAGCATGGGAACTAATGCAGGGGCCATTACACAGTCTTGGAGCTAATACAATGGCCACTATACAGTCTGAAGGCTACTGTGGAAGCCATCATACTGTCTATGGGCCTATATAGTACATCATACTGTGTAGGGCCCCATACAGTGTGGGAGCTAATGTGGGGGGCTGTCATAAACTGTGGGGATCATTATACAGTGTGGGGACTATTGTGAGGGCCTTTATACAGTGTGGGGTCTACTGTGAGGGCCTTTAGAATGTGTTGGGGCTACTGTGAGGGTAAAAAGGTGGCATTATTAATATATAACGTGCCCAATGGTGGCATTACTATAGGAGGCAGTAAGACACATTTGGCAGCAGAGGCTCAGGATTGGGTCATCAGCAGGATGAGTTTGTGCAGATTGGGAATAGATGGGGCTGAAAATGTGAGAAGTGAAATGTGTCTGTTGTAATCTCTGCAGACGAGTCCTGGCTGGAAGAATTGTCATGTCAGTCTGGGCCACATGAAAAATACAGGAAAAGTGAACTAATCCATAAGAAGTAATGTCAGCTGTAAGTCACCACCTGTAAAAGTACTGCAATCACTTGTATGTTCTGCATGGCTGGTCTCTACACTATGGCGGTAATATCAGTGTTGGTCTTTGTGGAGATTTTTTTTTCAGTTATGGTAGGGTCATCTGCTGAAGTTCACAAGTAAGTCTATTTTTCCTGTGAATGTGTGAATGTATATTGTGTCTATAATAACGCTGAGCTGCTGATTATAACCAGAGAACGTTCTTATATTCACTGGATGGAGCCACATTTCCAGCAATCATTGTCTCATTACCTCCAACTGTAGAAACATCACCGAAAGATGGACCCATTAAATTGGAAGAGGCTGGAGGTGATTGATCTATTATATAGCCACACACTAGGAATGGTATAGATGTACCACCTTTATCTTTTCTAGTAATGATTTAAATTTATTTCATGGTGATTTATGATAAATTATACTATCCTATATAATAATCGCCAGTTGGGACTTCAGGCCACTGTCCACGAATCCCATCAGGCACTGCGGCAGTGTCAATTGCACAGGCGCAGTTCGGTGCCGCAAGTGACATTTACTGTTATGAACTGGTGGCCTAGGAGCAGCATGAGGAACACTTTGGAGAAGGTGGTACCTGTACTGACCGCAAACCCTGAACTTAACTCCACAACTAGAAGCAGCCGTGGGATGTTCCTAACACTCCCTAGACACCTCGTCACAGCCGGAGGTCTAAATACCCCTAGAGACAGAAAAGGGAAAACTATCTTGCCTCAGAGAAAATCCCCAAAGGATAGACAGCCCACCACAAATATTAACTGTGAGAGGAGAGGGAAATAACACACGCAGACTGAAATCAGGATTTAGCAAAGGAGGCCGCACTAGCTAGATAGAAAGGATAGAACAGAGTGCTATGCGGTCAGTATTAAAAACACTAGAAAATATCCACCACAGAAAGTACAAAATCTCCACATCCAACTAAGGATATGGAGGGTATATCTGCATCTCCAGAGATACCAGCATGGCTGAACAAATTCTTGCACAGACCAAGCTGGACAAAACAAAACGTAGAAAGGAACTGAACTATTAAGCCCACAGCATGTGGACTGCAAAAGCAAAGCCAGAACTTATCTTTGATGAAAGGAACAGCAAGCAGGAGAGACCAGGAAAGGATGTGAATCCTCCAGGAACAATGGACAACTGGCACTGACTAAAGGGTGAAGCAAGACTAAATAGCCCTGTCCAAATTGCAAAAAGTGAAAACACCTGATAAATGCTGTGATTCAGAGACAGCAGCGCTACCACTTACAACCACCGGAGGGAGCCCAAGAGCAGAATTCACAACAGTACCCCCCCTTGAGGAGGGGTCACCGAACCCTCACCAGAGCCCCCAGGCCGATCAGGATGAGCCAAATGAAAGGCACGAACCAAATCATCAGCATGAACATCGGAGGCAACAACCCAAGAATTATCCTCCTGGCCATAACCCTTCCATTTGACAAGATACTGAAGCCTCCACCTCGAAAAACGAGAATCCAAAATCTTCTCAACCACATACTCCAACTCCCCATCAATCAACACCGGGGCAGGAGGATCAACAGAGGGAACAACGGGCACCACATATTTCCGCAACAAAGATCTATGAAAAACATTATGGATGGAAAAAGAGGCTGGAAGAGCCAAACGAAAAGACACTGGATTGATAATCTCAGAAATCCTATAAGGGCCAATAAACCAAGGCTTAAACTTAGGGGAAGAAACCTTCATAGGGACATGACGGGAAGACAACCAGACCAAATCCCCAACCCGAAGCCGGGAACCAACACAGTGACGATGGTTAGCAAAACGCTGAGCCCCTTCCTGAGACAACACCAAATTGTCAACAACATGAGCCCAAATTTGCTGCAACCTGTCAACCACAGAGTCCACCCCAGGACAATCCGAAGGCTCAACCTGCCCTGAAGAAAAACGAGGATGAAAACCAGAGTTACAAAAGAAGGGTGAAACCAAGGTAGCAGAACTAGCCCGATTATTAAGGGCAAACTCGGCCAATGGCAAGAAAGCCACCCAATCATCCTGATCAGCAGACACAAAGCATCTCAAATAGGTTTCCAAAGTCTGATTAGTTCGCTCGGTTTGGCCATTTGTCTGAGGATGAAATGCGGAAGAAAAAGACAAATCAATGCCCAGCCTAGCACAAAAGGCCCGCCAAAACCTAGAAACAAACTGGGAACCTCTATCGGACACAATGTTCTCCGGAATGCCATGCAAACGAACCACATGCTGAAAAAACAACGGAACCAAATCAGAAGAGGAAGGCAACTTAGGCAAAGGTACCAAATGAACCATCTTAGAAAACCGGTCACAAACCACCCAGATAACTGACATCCTCTGGGAAACCGGAAGATCCGAAATAAAATCCATAGAAATATGTGTCCAAGGCCTCTCAGGGACCGGCAAAGGCAAAAGCAAACCACTAGCACGGGAACAGCAAGGCTTGGCCCACGCACAAGTCCCACAGGACTACACAAAAGAACGCACATCCCGTGACAAAGAAGGCCACCAAAAGGACCTACCCACCAAATCTCTGGTACCAAAAATCCCAGGATGACCGGCCAACACAGAACAATGAACCTCCAAAATCACTTTACTAGTCCATCTGTCAGGAACAAACAATTTCCCCACTGGACAGCGGTCAGGTTTATCAGCCTGAAATTTCTGAAGAACCTGTCGTAAATCAGGGGAGATGGCAGAAAGAATCACCCCTTCCTTCAGAATACCGACCGGCTCAAGGACCCCAGGAGAATCAGGCAAAAAGCTCCTAGAGAGGGCATCAGCCTTAACATTCTTAGAACCCGGAAGATACGAGACCACAAAATCAAAACGGGAAAAAAACAGGGACCATCGGGCCTGTCTAGGATTCAGCCGTTTGGCAGACTCGAGATAAATCAGATTCTTATGATCGGTCAAGACCACAATACGGTGCTTGGCCCCCTCAAGCCAATGTCGCCACTCCTCAAATGCCCACTTCATAGCCAACAACTCACGATTGCCGACATCATAATTGCGTTCCGCAGGCGAAAACTTTTGAGAAAAGAAAGCACACGGTTTCATCAAGGAACCATCAGAATTCCTCTGAGACAAAACGGCCCCTGCCCCAATCTCAGAAGCGTCAACCTTAACCTGAAAAGGAAGAGAAACATCCGGCTGACGCAACACAGGGGCAGAAGTAAATCGGCGTTTAAGCTCCTGAAAGGCAGAAACAGCCGCAGAGGACCAATTTGTCACATCAGCGCCTTTCTTCGTCAAATCGGTCAGAGGTTTAACCACACTAGAGAAGTTGGCAATGAAACGGCGATAAAAATTAGCAAAGCCCAAAAATTTCTGAAGGCTCTTCACGGATGTGGGCTGGATCCAATCATGAATGGCCTGAACCTTAACCGGATCCATTTCTATAGATGAGGGAGAAAAAATGAAGCCCAAAAAAGAAATCTTCTGTACTCCAAAGAGGCACTTAGACCCCTTCACAAACAAGGCATTATCATGAAGGATCTGAAATACCATCCTGACTTGTTTCACATGAGACTCCCAATCATCTGAAAAAATCAAAATATCATCCAAATATACAATCATGAATTTATCAAGATAATTCCGAAATATATCATGCATGAAGGACTGAAACACAGATGGAGCATTAGAGAGTCCGAATGGCATCACAAGGTATTCAAAATGGCCTTCGGGCGTATTAAACGCAGTTTACCATTCATCCCCCTGCTTAATACGAACCAGATTATATGCCCCTCGAAGGTCAATCTTAGTAAACCAACTAGCCCCCTTAATCCTAGCAAACAGATCAGAAAGCAAAGGCAAAGGGTATTGGAATTTGACCGTGATCTTATTCAAGAGGCGATAATCAATACAGGGTCTCAAGGAGCCATCTTTTTTGGCAACAAAGAAAAAACCTGCTCCCAATGGTGAAGAAGATGGCCGAATATGCCCCTTCTCCAAGGACTCCTTCACATAGCTCCGCATGGCGGTATGTTCTGGCACAGACAGGTTGAAAAGTCGGCCTTTAGGGAACTTACAGCCCGGAATCAAGTCAATAGCACAATCACAGTCCCTATGCGGTGGAAGGGAACTGGACTTGGGCTCATTGAATACATCCTGGAAATCTGACAAAAACTCAGGAATTTCAGAAGAGGGGGAGGAGGCAATTGACATCACAGGAACGTCACCATGAACCCCCTGACAACCCCAACTAGTCACAGACATAGATTTCCAATCTAATACCGGATTATGCACCTGTAACCATGGGAAACCCAGCACAATAGCATCATGCAAATTATGCAACACCAGAAAATGACAATCTTCCTGATGGGCTGGCGCCATGCACATGGTCAGCTGTGTCCAAAACTGAGGTTTATTTTTAGCCAAAGGTGTAGCATCAATGCCCCTCAAAGGAATAGGACTCTGCAAAGGCTGCAAGGGGAAACCACAACGTCTGTCAAATTCTAAGTCCATTAAATTTTGAGCGGCGCCTGAATCCACAAATGCTATGACAGAAAATGACGATAATGAGCAGATCAGGGTCACAGATAACAGAAATTTAGGTTGTACAGTACTGATGGTAACAGAACCAGCGATTCTCTTGGTACGCTTAGGGCAATCAGAAATAACATGAGCAGAATCACCGCAGTAAAAACACAACCTATTCTGATGTCTGAATTCTTGTCGTTCAGCTCTAGACACAATCCTATCACACTGCCTAGGCTCAGGACTCCGCTCGGAAGACAATGCCATAGTGTGCACAACTCTGCGCTCGCGCAAGCGCCGATCAATCTGAATGGCCTGAGACACAGAATCACTCAGACCAACAGGCGTGGGGAACCCCACCATAACATCTTTAACGGATTCAGAAAGACCCTTTCTGAAGATTGCCGCCAAGGCATCCTCATTCCATTTAGTCAGTACAGACCATTTTCTAAACTTCTGGCAATATGATTCTGCCACTTCTTGGCCCTGAGACAGGGCCAACAAGGTCTTCTCAGCATGATCCACTGAATTAGGTTTGTCATACAATAACCCAAGCGCCTGAAAAAAGGTGTCTACATTAAGCAACGCCGGATTCCCAGGTTCCAGGGCAAATGCCCAATCCTGGGGGTCACCACGCAGCAGAGATATAATAATTTTAACCTGCTGGATGGGATCACCAGAGGAACGGGGTTTCAGAGAAAAAAACAGTTTACAGTTATTTTTAAAGCTCAGAAATTTGGACCTATCCCCAAAAAACAAATCAGGAGTTGGAATTCTAGGCTCTAAAACTGGAGTCTGAATGATATAATCGGAAATACCCTGTACTCTAGCAGCAAGTTGATCCACACGAGAAGCCAATCCCTGAACATCCATACCAGCACCGAACTCCTGGGCCACCCAGAGGCAAAGAGGGAAGAGAAAAAAAAAACACAAGACTACAGAAAAAAAAATGGCTCAGCACTTTCCTTCCCTTCTTCTGAGATGCGGTTAACTCATTGTAGGCCAGTTGTACTGTTATGAACTGGTGGCCTAGGAGCAGCATGAGGAACACTCTGGAGAAGGTGGTACCTGTACTGACCGCAAACCCTGAACTTAACACTGCAACTAAAAGCAGCCGTGGGATGTTCCTAACACTCCCTAGACACCTCATCACAGCCGGAGGTCTAAATACCCCTAGAGACAGAAAAGGGAAAACTATCTTGCCTCAGAGAAAATCCCCAAAGGATAGACAGCCCCCCACAAATATTAACTGTGAGAGGAGAGGGAAATAACACACGCAGACTGAAATCAGGATTTAGCAAAGGAGGCCGTACTAGCTAGATAGAAAGGATAGAACAGAGTGCTATGCGGTCAGTATTAAAAACACTTGAAAATATCCACCACAGAAAGTACAAAATCTCCACATCCAACTAAGGATATGGAGGGTATATCTGCATCTCCAGAGATACCAGCATGGCTGAACAAATCCTTGCACAGACCAAGCTGGACAAAACAAAACGTAGAAATGAACTGAACTATTAAGCCCACAGCATGTGGACTGCAAAAGCAAAGCCAGAACTTATCTTTGATGAAAGGAACAGCAAGCAGGAGAGACCAGGAAAGGATGTGAATCCTCCAGGAACAATGGACAACTGGCACTGACTAAAGGGTGAAGCAAGACTAAAAATCCCTGTCCAAATTGCAAAAAGTGAAAACACCTGATAAATGCTGTGATTCAGAGACAGCAGCGCTACCACTTACAACCACCGGAGGGAGCCCAAGAGCAGAATTCACAACAATTCACGTCACCGCCACTTCCGCGCATGCGCAGTAACAGCCACAACTGCGTGTAGTAATAGCCATAACTGCACGCACTACCAGCTCTACCTGTGCATGCGCGGTAACAACGCGGCTGTTACTGTGCCTGCGTGAGGAATAGCGGTGACGCCTAGTTCACCGCACTCCCGATGCGATAGCATAGGGCCTATTTCTAGTTATTAAATAAATGAGAGTCTATACGTGATAGATAGCAGACATTGCATGCATTTGTCTGACAAACCTTATTTCCTTGTCTTAAAATATTGTCCTGCATGTCTGGGAATATGTTGAGATGTCGGGCAAGTTATAGAAGGACCCCTCAGTAACTTGTCACAATCCTTTTAAGAAATCAACCTGTCTGCCTTGAATCCATCTTTGGTGCCATAGTGTGGCCTCAGAAAGGCAAATATAATGTGGCTTGTAGTGAGATGAGGCCAAAGGCAGAGAGAAGAGCTGGGGTGTGAAATGCTGAGTGGGTCTGACAACCTGAGACAGTTAGTGGAGATAAAGCCTGTGAAGACAAGTTCTTCCCTGATGGGAGAAGATAACGCAGTAGGTTGTGGCCTGAATATTGAGACTTCAATGTGCATAGTGGACTATTTCTGCAAGAGCTATGGCTGATCTGAGTATGATATTCAGCATGGCATACCATAATACTTCTAGGGACCCAATACTTAGAGACTGTTCCTGTTATTGTGTAACTGTCAGTCTTAGTGCCTCAATATTGTTGTGGAACCAACAAGATCAGTGACAATTCTATTGTGTAACCATCAAAGGGGTTGTGCCAAGTTTGGACATTATCCCATATTCTATGAATGAGGGAAAACTCCCTGATCACTGGGGGTCCGACTACTGTGAACCTCACAAATCTTGAGAACAGAGTTCTCAAGAGCCCCATATGAATTGGGCTGTTGAGCATGCACACCTATCCTATAGAGATATCCCCCATCCTATCAGCCATAGCTCTCACTGAAACCATGCAGAATGCACACTGATTGATGCATAGCACCATCAAAGAGGTTGTTCCAACATTGTAAGTTATCCACAATGCATAGGATGGGGGATTACTTATTTGTCACTGGGGAGATCAGAATGCTGGAATTCCCTCCGTACTTGAGCATCTACATCTCTGCTTTATTCATTGTCAAGGGAACCGCCGGAAACAGAAGTTCAATGCTCAGCTATTGGCAGAAGTTCTACAAATAGAAATATGAGATGTGTATGCTTTACCTCTGCTTTTTATCAGGCACTGCTCAGCAGATCTCCATTTTCAGGGTCAGTGAACAATTTTGGTCCAACCCCATTAAATTTGCACCCTCACTGTGAGACTGTAAAGCTATGTTCAGAAGTTGCATTTTTGCTGTTTTTTTAATGCAAAGTTTAATTTTACTGTACCAGCAAAGTCTATGAGATTTCAGAAATCTCATGCACACACATTGGTTTTATTTTCCTGACTGATTTGGAAAACTGCAGCAAGTCACTTCTTTCAGCATTTTTTCAGCATATTTGCAATGTTTTTTACTCCGTAGGAAACTATGGGTAAGGTAAAAAAAAGCAGCAAAAACACAGGTATCAGGTTTTGCAGTGAAAACCTTAACAAAGTTGTATCATGATTTTTTTGGGTGGCACTAAACTTTATCAACAACACAAGAGACAGCGAAAACTCAGCAAACATTTTTTTACCAAAAACACAGCAAAACCTGCTTTTTATGAGCAGCTTAAATGCATCTTAAAATTAGCATTAAAAATGCAGCAAAAATGCAACATGTGAACATGGCCTAACTGTTGAGCTTGAGTTAATATCAACCAAGTTAACCCTGCGGTTCCTCTGTCCATCACTGCATCATCATGAGGTGGGAGTATCTTTTAGGCCAGTCTCACATGTCCAGATAATTCCGGTACTGGAAAAATTGGTGCCGGAGTTATCCGTGTCCGTGTGCTCACGTGGCACATCAGTGTGGCACACGTGCCGACTGAGGACCACACGGACCGTGCAGGAGACAGCGCTAGAGTTAAGCGCTGTCCCCTGCTTTTGGTGCTGAAGCCGCCATTCATTCCTTCTCCCCAGCAGCAGTCGCTGGAGAGAAGGAATGAAAAATCAATGTTTTTTTATATTTTTTTGTTAAAAATAAAGTTTGGGGTCACCTCCCGCCTCCCACCCCCTGTGCCCCCGCCCATTTGCATTAAAATACTCACCCAGCTCCCGCAATGCTTCTTCTCAGCGCTGCAGCTTGTACTGTATGAGCGGTCACGTGGTACCGCTCATTACAGGGATGAATATGCGGCTCCACCCCTATGGGAGGTGGAGCTGCATATTCATCACTGTAATGAGCGGTACCATGTGACCACTCACATAGGACAAGCTGCCGGCGCTGAGAGGAAGTATCGCGGGAGCTGGGTGAGTATTTTAATGCAAGCGGGCGGGTGCACAGGGGTTGGGCAGGGGTGGGAGGTGGAAGGTGACCCCCAAACTTTATTTTTAAAGAAAAAAAAAGCAAAACATAATTTTTCATCTCTTCGTCTTCTGTTCTGCAAGCGCTGCTTTTTAGCCGAGCAGGACTGAAGGGATGAATGCCGCCTTCAGCACCACAAGCAGGGCGGACAGCGCTTAGTGTAGCGCTGTTTCTCCTGCGGGCGGTACGTGCACACGGAGGAGAGTGCACACTGTTCTCCGTGTGCATGTGTGCGGGACGCTTTGCAGACCGTACTGCCGGAGAAAAACGGACATGTCTCCGTGTTTTGCACACGGACACATGGTCCGTGAAAACACGGAGACATGTGCATAGGCCCATTCATTTGAATGGGTCTACGTGTGTCAGTGTCTCCGGTACGTGAGAAAACTGTCACTACACATACCGGAGCCACTGACGTGTGAAACCGGCCTTAGGGTATATATCTATGCGGAATTTCCAGCGTTTCTTTATTCTAGCCATTTACAAACATATTGTTATGAGATAGCTGGATATCGCTATATGGGAGTTGCATTTGGTGTCAAAGGACCAGATCTGCAAAAAAAAAAAGGAAAAAGGACAAAATTTCCATTTAGAAATACATTTGTATTTCTAATTTATAGGACTAATGCACATATCTGTATTATCATATATCCAAAACATGTATTCTTTCATTATAGGTGCCCACAGAAGTTATGTATGAAAACATTGTTATGTTTCAGAGGTTGTATTCTGTTGTGTTCTGTGTCGGGATTGGCTTCTCTCTCTGCATTACAAATCTTCCTAAGGCCAGTCTCACACGTCCAGATAATTCCGGTACCGGAGAAAACGGTACCGGAGTTATCCGTGTGTCCAAGTGCTCACGTAGACTATCTGTGTGGGATCCGTGTGATGTCCATGAGTATGTTTTTAAGGTCCGTGTGCTGTACGTGTGCTGTACGTGTGTCCATGTCCGTGTATTGCAACAATTTTTACAATTTTAACCCTATGACAGGAAAAACTCACATGGACAGCACACGGATGGCACACAGACAGGATCCGTGTGCGGTACATGTTTACACGGACCCATTGACTTTAATGGGTCCGTGTGATCTGTGCGCTCCCACGAACACTGACATGTCTCCGTGTTTTGCAAACAGACACACGGTCCGTGAAAACACGCTGACATGTGCAGAGACACATTTATTTTAATTTGTCTACGTGTGTCAGTGTCTCCGGTACGTGAGAAAACTGTCACTACACGTACCGGAGCCACTGACGTGTGAAACCAGCCTAATATGTAGATATTAGAGCCAAAAACAATTCTGTTTCCCGTGGAATAGATGCAAAGAGACTGGATTTCTCAGCCAGCAGCTGTAATGGTGCACAGACTTATCACACTGACAGCTGTAGATGGCCATTCCTTGAGCTGAATGCCTGTCTTTATGGTATATATTCATCTGACTTTTAATCTCATCTTATTAACAAGATTTTTGGCAATTCCTTTAGTTGTTTCTATGTTGTGTAATATTTCCCATATTATTGCTGAGCAATGAATCTATTCCCCTCTATAAAAACACATCCGACTGAATTAGTGACTTTGTGAATGTTTTCATGCTGACAATGTTAGCCGTGATGAGGAATAATTGTTATAGAGATATTATAGGTTCTCCTAGTAAACATTATTCTTTGTGGGATAGGAGCTTTTGATATATTAATTGTCTTTATAAAGCAGATGTAAGTGACTCGTCTTTTTTGCACCTGATATCAATTCCATATAATGTTTATTTCCTAGCACCTATAATTCCTTGTCCAAGTTATTAATTTTGAAAAGCTTTATATCTGGAAAAAGCAGATTTCACATGCGATTTCACAATAAAATCTGTATAAATGTTGCATTATTATCTGTCATTAGAAAACCAATAGACAAACAACGATAGCCTATCTGGAGACATTTGTTAAGTTTGTAGGTCAATAATAGAGGAATAATTCAGGGTGGGATTCAATTTTTTGAAAAGGGGTATCCAGGACTTTACAAAAAAACAAAAAATGTACCTAAGCATTAACAGGCAGGTAATTGCAAATTCAGCTGCCTCTGCTGATATGACGAGGCGGGACTTCTGAGAAAATTTTGATTGACAGCCAGCACCCCCAGTTAGGCGGCGGGGATCTGGCTGTCAATCAGAATGACCTTGGAAGTCTTGCCCTGTGAACAGAACAGAAAAGAAGCTTCCGCTCTAACGACGTGACATCAGCAGAGGCAGCTGAATCCCCGGCAGAAGTGGTCTGTTACCACTTTGTCCCAGAGAAGAACACAACAGGCTGATAAGCTGAAATTACCTGCCTGTTAGTGCTTAAAAACATTTTTTGTTTTTTTGTAAATTCCCAGATATCCCTTTTAACAACAGGTTCTCTGTTTGTGTTAGAAAACAATGCCCACTTTATAGCCACACCCATTTGATTGATAGGCTGACGGCCATTCTAACTATTGCGATACAGGAAGCTTTGTGCACCGTAATACATTTCAACTGAATGCCACATTCAGTTGAAACCGGCAGGTGACTGATCATCAGAACTGGATTTGGGCGCTCCTTCTTGCTGGTTCTGCCAACAACTGGTTCCTCACAACTAGTAGGAACCAGTTGAATCTCACCCCCTGGAAAAATCAATCCATTTCTCAATTTTTGGTCAGGATTAGTGATGAGCGAGTATACTATTTGCTCTGGTTTTCCAGAGCACGTTTGTGTGTTCTCCAAGTATGTATAACTGCTCAGAGATTAAGTTTTTGTTGACTCAGCTGCATGATTTACAGCTGCTAGCCAGGCTGAGTACATGTGGGGGTTTCCTGGTTGCTAGGAAATCCCCACATGTATTCAAGCTGTCTAACACCCGTAAATCATGCAGCTGCTGCGATGAAAACTAGAGCAGTCACAAATACTTGGAGACCAACCGAGCGTGCTCGGGAAAACTCGAGCAACTAGTATACTCGCTGATCACTAGTCAGGATCTTTGAGCGCTGACTAGACTTCACATGACCAACATGGCTTAGTCAGCAGTCTGAAAGACCTAGACTGAAGAGAAGAACGATCCAAAGAACAATCCCATTGAGGGTCTGTATGGACAGCTTCTATGGCCATACAGGTGAGTTACTCTCATTTCATCAGTCCATAAAACCTTTGAAAAGTCAGTCTTAAGATATTTCTTGGCCCAGTCTTGACATTTTATCTTATGTTTCTTGTTCAAAGGTGGTCGTTTTTCAGCCTTCCTTACCTTGGCCATGTCCCTGAGTATCGCACACCTTGTGCTTTTTGTTACTCCAGTAACTTTGCAGCTCTGAAATATGGCAAAACTGGTGGTGGCAAATGGCATCTTTTCAACTTCACGCTTGATTTTCCTCTATTCATGGGCAGATATTTTGCGCCTTTTTTGCCCAACACGCTTCTTGCGACCCTGTTGGCTATTTGCCATGAAAACACTTGATTGTTCGGTGATCACGCTTCAAAAGTTTGGCAATTTCAAGACTGCTGCATCCCTCTGCAAGACATCTCACAATTTTGGACTTTCCAGAGCCCGTCAAATCTCTCTTCTGACCCATTTTGCCAAAGGAAAGGAAGTTGCCTAAGCACACCTTATATACGGTTTTGATGTCATTAGACAACACCCCTCCCCTTACAGAGGTGCACATCACCTGATTTACTTAATTGGTAGTTGGCTCTCAAGCCTGAACAGCTTGGAGTAGGACATGTATAAAAAGTATCATGTGATCAAAATACAACTTGCCTAATAATTCTGCACATAGTGTAGACCAAAGTTAATGTTACCTCCTATCCTGACCACAATAGAAGAAACTGTCCTCTGTAGTGATAACACAATCACAACGTCTATAGAAGCAATAGAAGCATTGTCAGTCCTGTTGAGTGACAATGCTAAGGACACAGCCAGTGGTAAGAGAAGCCATATTTTATGCTTCTCATTAGATGACCTCTTATATGTAGTTAATAAGAAAAACAACTTTTATTGCAACAAATTTTAAGCATTTAATAAACAAGATGGAGGGCACCATCGTTATATCACTAACTTGGATCCACCCGGAGTATGTCATGTTCAGAACATGTCAAAAAGAGAAAAAGAGACATACACGAAACCAGGGATCACCAAAAAAAAATATATATATAAGAAATTACAAATTTTATTAAGGTCACACAAGACACATCAAACAATTAAAAACACTTAAAAACCACAAAATAGGTACATACCCCAACAAGGGGATACCCCCCAAGACCACATAAAGGCTTATTCCACAAAGTATATACATATAAGGTACAAGGATATAATCAAAAATATATAGCCTGTATAAACGTGGAAAAAATATATATATAGCTGCTCCTCAATGTGTATAAATATTCTCTGGGCATATAATCACTATGACCTTTCTAATATTACATAGGAATAGAGGCGTATAATCACTATCTCCTTTATAGTGCTAGATGGGTCAAATACACCAGCAAATGGTACAAATGTGTAGCCCAGCACCTATGATAGGCCCAGATGCAGTACAAAATATCAGAAAAAACTGGCACAGTAGTAGATGATCTAAATGCCAGAGACGCCTGGCACAGTACAAAAGGTGAATGAATAATAAACACTATACACACCCCTGAATGTTCCCATCCGTAAATATTGCAGTATAGAGATACAGAACAATACCTAACCACACTTAAAATATATGAGGAAGATACGAGTGTGTAAAAAGTACTATACCAGGCCTGCCTGCAAAGACTGGATCAGCTAAACCATAGTGGAGAGAAAAGGTGTAAAATATCAGAGAACGCCCTATTGGTCAGCCCAGAGCAGGAGACAGCACCCGTGGGGTGTAAAGCCGGTCTGAAAAGGGGGGCACAGAGGCCCAACGCGTGTCGCCACGAGCGTGGCTTCGTCAGGGGCAAGGTGATAGTGTCCTTGCTTTGACCATATATATGTATTAGTAGAATAAGTACATGAATTCATACCAGCTGCGTAGAACCTTCCAGGAAGACGCATGATGACGCTATACGGAGTGCTGCAAGGCCAAATCAAGCACCGGAAGTACCATACCGACATAGGAGAATAACGCAATGGCCGTAGGTGTACAAAAATGGTGAAATCAGGCGCAGGTACGCATGCGCCACTAAACATTGTCACCTTCCTGAGAAGCTCATAGAGACGCTGTACCAGAAGCTGGAGCGTTATGTAAGGAACCAGAAATACCATAACGTAATAAGGAACTAAAGCAGCAGCAACGGGTGTAATAAGATGGCGGGTAGACACGCAACTGCGCATGCGCCAAAGGCTCCGCTAGCCTGTAACAGAGTACCGAAATTGCTGAGCTAGTACAAACAAGATATGCCACTATTAATGCAGGGCAGCCCAATGTGCAAAAACCGGGAGCCTCTATTAAGTATAAACCACCCCATATTTGGAGTAAAGATGTTAGTACGAACGCAGGAAGAAGGGACAGTAATGTACACATCAGAACTGATGTGTACATTACTGTCCCTTCTTCCTGCATTCGTACTAACATCTTTACTCCAAATATGGGGTGGTTTATACTTAATAGAGGCTCCCGGTTTTTGCACATTGGGCTGCCCTGCATTAATAGCGGCATATCTTGTTTGTACTAGCTCAGCAATTTCGGTACTCTGTTACAGGCTAGCGGAGCCTTTGGCGCATGCGCAGTTGCGTGTCTACCCGCCATCTTATTACACCCGTTGCTGCTGCTTTAGTTCCTTATTACGTTATGGTATTTCCGGTTGCTTACATAACGCTTCAGCTTCTGGTACAGCGTCTCTATGAGCTTCTCAGGAAGGTGACAATGTTTAGTGGCGCATGCGTACCTGCGCCTGATTTCACCATTTTTGTACACCTACGACCATTGCGTTATTCTCCTATGTCGGTATGGTACTTCCGGTGCTTGATTTGGCCTTGCAGCACTCCGTATAGCGTCATCATGCGTCTTCCTGGAAGGTTCTACGCAGCTGGTATGAATTCATGTACTTATTCTACTAATACATATATATGGTCAAAGCAAGGACACTATCACCTTGCCCCTGACGAAGCCACGCTCGTGGCGACACGCATTGGGCCTCTGTGCCCCCCTTTTCAGACCGGCTTTACACCCCACGGGTGCTGTCTCCTGCTCTGGGCTGACCAATAGGGCATTCTCTGATATTTTACACCTTTTCTCTCCACTATGGTTTAGCTGATCCAGTCTTTGCAGGCAGGCCTAGTATAGTACTTTTTACACACTCGTATCTTCCTCATATATTTTAAGTGTGGTTAGGTATTGTTCTGTATCTCTATACTGCAATATTTACGGATGGGAACATTCAGGGGTGTGTATAGTGTTTATTATTCATTCACCTTTTGTACTGTGCCAGGCGTCTCTGGCATTTAGATCATCTACTACTGTGCCAGTTTTTTCTGATATTTTGTACTGCATCTGGGCCTATCATAGGTGCTGGGCTACACATTTGTACCATTTGCTGGTGTATTTGACCCATCTAGCACTATAAAGGAGATAGTGATTATACGCCTCTATTCCTATGTAATATTAGAAAGGTCATAGTGATTATATGCCCAGAGAATATTTATACACATTGAGGAGCAGCTATATATATATTTTTTCCACGTTTATACAGGCTATATATTTTTTATTATATCCTTGTACCTTATATGTATATACTTTGTGGAATAAGCCTTTATGTGGTCTTGGGGGGTATCCCCTTGTTGGGGTATGTACCTATTTTGTGGTTTTTAGGTGTTTTTAATTGTTTGATGTGTCTTGTGTGACCTTAATAAAATTTGTAATTTCTTATATATATTTTTTTTTGGTGATCCCTGGTTTCGTGTATGTCTCTTTTTCTCTTTTTGACAAATTTTAAGCATTTGTGTACAAAAATAATTTATCATCCTCTCAACGAAATTTCATATTGGAAAACTTGTGTTGTCGAGGCACATTGTACATGGATATGGCAATTGGCCAGGTCAGTGAATGGATGCTTACATTGCACAGGTGTGTTCACAAATTATTTTAAGACCTGAAATTTGTTTTCCTGGAAACCAAATAGCAAATAAATAATTCAAATTGTATGGAGAAGATCAGAGTGTGCATCAGTGGATACGAGATAACTAAAAAAATGGTTAAAGTCCAGAATCTTCTCCCAGAAGGAACATAATTGCTTAATCCATACATACATTTGAGCTGTGCCATATTTTATATGATTGATCGATTTGTAATATAATTCTATAATATTTTTTTAACTTTTCCTAGTGCAGCAAAAATAAAAAATCTGCAGCTGGACACAGTGGATAAAAAAGATTCAGAAAGTAATTATTTATTTAATTTAAATCCATCACGATTTTTATTTAGTGCCAATTTTTATGTTTTCTATCTAGGGGGCGCTGTTTCTAGGATATGCTGAGGTATGGTATGTCTTTAGGATATTCTGCTTAATTGCCCTTCGAAGCACCAACCTCATTGAAAAAAGACCATAAAAAGTAATACCAAATAAAAAGGCCCATATGTCCAGAACCATATTGCTGATTTTTTTTTAAAAAAATCATAGTACTCAGGGTTGCAATAGGAAAAGAATAAATGAATAACTGGCCACTTTTGACCTGGTAGCAGGTCCTCTTTCATAACTCCTCATAACCTTGCTGCATTATGTCAAAAGTTTGAGGGATATTTCATATAGCATGAAAAAAATAATTGCATGGTATATTCCAAATACAATCCAATATCCTTAAAAGAAGTTCTAAGAACATTTACTACTGCTCCTTTAAAAGAAGTTTTAAAGTTATTCCTCATCTATAGGATAGGAAATAACTTCTTCATCACTATTTGCAGATGACACTAAACTCTGCAGGGTAATCAATACAGGGGAGGACAATTTTATATTACAGGATGATTTATGTAAACTAGAAGCTTGGGCTGATAAATGGCAAATGAGCTTTAATGGGGATAATGTAAGGTCATGCACTTGGGTAGAAGTAATAAGATGTATAACTATGTGCTTAATTGTAAAACTCTGGCAAAACCGTCAATGAAAAAGACCTGGGAGTATGGGTGGATGACAAACTCATATTCAGTGGCCAGTGTCAGGCAGCTGCTACAAAGGCAAATAAAATAATATGGGATGCATTAAAAGAGGCATAGATGCTCATGAGGAGAACATAATTTTACCTCTATACAAGTCACTAGTGCGACCACACTTAGAATACTGTGCACAGTTCTGGTCTCCGGTGTATAAGAAAGACATAGCTGAACTGGAGCGGGTGCAGAGAAGAGCGACCAAGGTTATTAGAGGACTGGGGGGTCTGCAATACCAAGGTAGGTTATTACACTTGGGGCTATTTAGTTTGGAAAAAACGAAGACTAAGGGGTGATCTTATGTTAATGTATAAATATATGAGGGGACAGTACAAAGACCTTTCTGATGATCTTTTTAATCATAGACCTGAGACAGGGACAAGGGGGCATCCTCTACGTCTGGAGGAAAGAAGGTTTAAGCATAATAACAGCTGCGGATTCTTTACTGTAAGAGCAGTGAGACTATGGAACTCTCTGCCGTATGAGGTTGTAATGAGTGATTCATTACTTAAATTTAAGAGGGGACTGGATGCCTTTCTGGAAAAGTATAATGTTACAGGGTATATACACTAGATTCCTTGATAGGGCGTTGATCCAGGGAACTTGTCTGATTGCCGTATGTGGAGTCGGGAAGGAATTTTTTTCCCCAATGTGGAGCTTACTCTTTGCCACATGGGTTTCTTTGTCTTCCTCTGGATCAACATGTTAGGGCATGTTAGGTTAGGCTATGGGTTGAACTAGATGGACTTAAAGTCTTCCTTCAACCTTAATAACTATGTTACTATGTTACTATGTGTCCGATCATCCTAAGAAAATGGCCAGCTGAATGAAGCAGAGGTTGAACAACCACAATTCCATTCACTGTCAATGGGAGTGCAAGAGGTACTCTTGTAAACGTTCATATATATATAAGCATTACGAAAAGTAAAATGGTCCGATGCTAAGATTTGGACACCCCATATGGTTATTACCTAATTAAACCAAAATCCACTAGGTACAACCAAATCATGTTATTGGATCAGGAGAGGGCAATGTGATGTCCTAACTGATCACAGAGAAACCACTCTATCAAAAGATATATTGGATGCCGGAGGGAAAATACTTGGAGTTTATAGTTCTTAAAATATGACCAACATTATTAACTATGTATATTAAAATATGAACAAACATTTAAAAAAGATAACAGTCCTTAGAAAAAATAAAAGGAATGGAGCGCACTTACCCAAGTAGAATTGTCACAACTTTATTTGGACATACAACGATACAGCAGGGAGGGATGTGAAAACAAACGGACAACGGCCGTTTCATGCCCACGGCACTTCAACGGGTCCTGATGACAAAAGGAAGTAGGGAGGGTTCTTTTACCTGTGCAGTCTATTTGACTCCTCCCATTCAACATAACGTCACAGTGGATAAACCACCATTTATCAGAATATAAGTGTAAATAACATACACATAAGTTAAAAACATTACAAATAAAGCACTGCATTATACATGAGCTATAGATTTGTTGTGAACTCTATTTTTAGGCTCCCTCTAGTGGTCACAAGCGGTACTGTGTAGTGTTGTCTTCTGCAGGTTGGCTGCATCAGCTGCTTCGTTATCCTTGGTTCGTTTCCTATTTAACTCACCTGGATACTCAGTTCCTTGCCTGCTATCAATGTATTCAGTGCTCTTCAGATTCCTTGTGATTACCTTGCCTGTTGTGAAATTGGATTTTGGGCTCCCCCGGTGGCCACTGGTGGAATTGAACTGGTGTGCATCATCCCCTCTGTTCACCTGTTTCCATCAGGATGTGGGAGTCGCTATTTAACCTTGCTCCTCTGTCACTTCCATGCCGGTCAACATTGTAATCAGAAGCCTTTCTGTGCATGTTCCTGCTGCTAGACAACTCCCAGCTAAGTTGGACTTTAGTCCTCGTTTGTTTTTGCACTTTGTTCCAGTTCACAGCTGTAGTTTCGTTTCTGTGTCTGGAAAGCTCTTGTGATCTGAAATTGCCACTCTGATGTTATGAGTTAATACTAGAGTCTTAAAGTAATTTCAGGATGGTATTTTGATAGGGTTTTCAGCTGACCATGAAAGTGCCCTTTCTGTCTTCCTGCTATCTAGTAAGCGGACCTCAATTTTGCTAAACCTATTTTCATACTACGTTTGTCATTTCATCTAAAATCACCGCCAATATATGTGGGGGCCTCTGTCTGCCTATCGGGGAAATTTCTCTAGAGGTGAGCCAGGACTATATTTTCCTCTGCCAGGATTAGTTAGTCCTCCGGCCGGCGCTGGGCGTCTAGGGATAAAAAACGTAGGCAACGCTACCCGGCTACTGTTAGTTGTGCGGCAGGTTTAGTTCATGGTCAGTTTAGTTTCCATCCTTCCAAGAGCTAGTACTTATGTTTGCTGGGCAATGTTCTCTTGCCATTGAGAACCATAACAGTTTGACCGGCCAAAAAGGGTTAAATTAATTGACAGAGAAAGGAGAGAAAAGAGAAGTCTGCTGAAGATTTTTTTTTTTTTTTTCCCCTTCCCTTCAGTTCTGAGTGTGCTTGTAATTGAATCTCTTGCAAGTCTGCCTATATTGCAGCCTTTCTCTCTCTCTCTCTCCTTCTAATCCTGGAATGGCTCTGTGTTCACCTGTTTAAAATGGATATTCAGAGTTTAGCTGCAGGTTTGAATAATCTCACCACGAAAGTTCAAAATTTACAAGATTTTGTTGTTCATGTTCCTATATCTGAACCTAGAATTCCTTTGCCTGAATTTTTCTCGGGGAATAGATCTTGCTTTCAAAATTTTAAAAATAATTGCAAGTTGTTTTTGTCCCTGAAATCTCGCTCTGCTGGAGATCCTGCTCAGCAGGTCAGGATTGTGATTTCCTTGCTCCGGGGCGACCCTCAGGATTGGGCTTTTGCATTGGCTCCAGGGGATCCTGCGTTGCTCAATGTGGATGCGTTTTTTCTGGCCTTGGGGTTGCTTTATGAGGAACCTCAGTTAGAGCTTCAGGCGGAAAAGGCCTTGATGTCCCTATCTCAGGGGCAAGACGAAGCTGAAATATACTGCCAGAAATTCCGTAAATGGGCTGTGCTTACTCAGTGGAATGAGTGCGCCCTGGCGGCGAATTTCAGAGAGGGTCTCTCTGATGCCATTAAGGATGTTATGGTGGGGTTCCCTGTGCCTGCGGGTCTGAATGAGTCCATGACAATGGATATCCAGATCGATAGGCGTCTGTGGGAGCGCAAACCTGTGCACCATTTGGCGGTGTCTACTGAGAAGACGCCAGAGAATATGCAATGTGATAGAATTCTGTCCAGAAGTGAACGGCAGAATTTAAGACGAAAAAATGGGTTGTGCTTCTATTGCGGTGATTCAACTCATGTTATATCAGCATGCTCTAAGCGTACTAAGAAGCTTGATAAGTCTGTTTCAATTGGCACTTTACAGTCTAAGTTTATTCTATCTGTGACCCTGATTTGTTCTTTATCATCTATTACCGCGGATGCCTATGTCGACTCTGGCGCCGCTTTGAGTCTTATGGATTGGTCCTTTGCCAAACGCTGTGGGTATGATTTGGAGCCTCTTGAAACTCCTATACCCCTGAAGGGGATTGACTCCACCCCATTGGCTAGTAATAAACCACAATACTGGACACAAGTAACTATGCGGATTAATCCGGATCATCAGGAGATTATTCGCTTTCTTGTGCTGTATAACCTACATGATGTGTTGGTGCTTGGATTGCCATGGCTGCAATCTCATAACCCAGTCCTTGACTGGAAAGCTATGTCTGTGTTAAGCTGGGGATGTAAGGGGACGCATGGGGACGTACCTGTGGTTTCCATTTCATCATCTATTCCCTCTGAGATTCCTGAATTCTTGACTGAATTTCATGACGTTTTTGAAGAACCTAAGCTTGGTTCATTACCTCCGCACCGGGAGTGCGATTGTGCCATAGATTTGATTCCGGGTAGTAAATACCCTAAGGGTCGTTTATTTAATCTGTCTGTGCCTGAACATGCTGCTATGCGAGAATATATAAAGGAGTCCTTGGAAAAGGGACATATTCGTCCTTCGTCATCTCCCTTAGGAGCCGGTTTTTTCTTTGTGGCTAAGAAAGATGGCTCTTTGAGACCGTGTATTGATTATCGGCTTTTGAATAAAATCACGGTTAAATATCAATATCCGTTGCCACTGCTGACTGATTTGTTTGCTCGCATAAAGGGGGCCAAGTGGTTCTCTAAGATAGATCTCCGTGGGGCGTATAATTTGGTGCGAATTAAGCAGGGGGATGAGTGGAAGACCGCATTTAATACGCCCGAGGGCCACTTTGAGTATTTGGTGATGCCTTTTGGTCTTTCAAATGCCCCTTCAGTCTTTCAGTCCTTTATGCATGACATTTTCCGTGATTATTTGGATAAATTTATGATTGTGTATCTGGATGATATTTTGATTTTTTCGGATGACTGGGACTCTCATGTCCAGCATGTCAGGAGGGTTTTTCAGGTTTTGCGGTCTAATTCCTTGTGTGTGAAGGGTTCTAAGTGCGTTTTTGGGGTTCAGAAGATTTCCTTTTTGGGATATATTTTTTCCCCCTCTTCCATCGAGATGGATCCTGTCAAGGTTCAGGCTATTTGTGATTGGACGCAACCCTCTTCTCTTAAGAGTCTTCAGAAATTTTTGGGCTTTGCTAACTTTTATCGTCGATTTATTGCTGGTTTTTCTGATGTTGTTAAACCATTGACTGATTTGACTAAGAAGGGTGCTGATGTTGCTGATTGGTCCCCTGCTGCTGTGGAGGCCTTTCGGGAGCTTAAGCGCCGCTTTTCTTCCGCCCCTGTGTTGCGTCAGCCTGATGTTGCTCTTCCTTTTCAGGTTGAGGTCGACGCTTCTGAAATCGGAGCTGGGGCAGTTTTGTCGCAGAGAAGTTCCGATTGTTCCGTGATGAGACCTTGTGCCTTTTTCTCGCGTAAATTTTCGCCCGCCGAGCGGAATTATGATGTTGGGAATCGGGAGCTTTTGGCCATGAAGTGGGCTTTTGAGGAGTGGCGTCATTGGCTTGAGGGGGCTAGACATCAGGTGGTGGTATTGACTGACCACAAAAATCTAATTTATCTTGAGTCCGCCAGACGCCTGAATCCTAGACAGGCGCGCTGGTCGTTGTTTTTCTCTCGGTTTAATTTTGTGGTGTCCTACCTGCCGGGTTCTAAGAATGTTAAGGCGGATGCCCTTTCTAGGAGTTTTGAGCCTGACTCCCCTGGTAACTCTGAACCTACAGGTATCCTTAAGGATGGAGTGATATTGTCTGCCGTTTCTCCAGACCTGCGGCGGGCCTTGCAGGAGTTTCAGGCGGATAGACCTGATCGTTGCCCACCTGGTAGACTGTTTGTTCCTGATGATTGGACCAGTAAAGTCATTTCTGAGGTTCATTCTTCTGCGTTGACAGGTCATCCTGGAATCTTTGGTACCAGGGATTTGGTGGCAAGGTCCTTCTGGTGGCCTTCCCTGTCTCGAGATGTGCGAGGCTTTGTGCAGTCTTGTGACATTTGTGCTCGGGCCAAGCCTTGTTGTTCTCGGGCTAGTGGATTGTTGTTGCCCTTGCCTATCCCGAAGAGGCCCTGGACGCACATCTCGATGGATTTTATTTCGGATCTTCCTGTTTCTCAGAAGATGTCTGTCATCTGGGTGGTGTGTGACCGTTTCTCTAAGATGGTCCATTTGGTTCCCCTGCCTAAGTTGCCTTCTTCTTCCGAGTTGGTTCCTCTGTTTTTTCAAAATGTGGTCCGTTTGCATGGTATTCCGGAGAATATCGTTTCTGACAGAGGAACCCAGTTCGTGTCTAGATTTTGGCGAGCATTCTGTGCTAGGATGGGCATAGATTTGTCTTTCTCGTCTGCTTTCCATCCTCAGACTAATGGCCAGACCGAGCGGACGAATCAGACCTTGGAGACATATTTGAGGTGTTTTGTGTCTGCAGATCAGGATGATTGGGTTGCTTTTTTGCCTTTAGCGGAGTTTGCCCTCAATAATCGGGCCAGCTCTGCCACCTTGGTGTCTCCTTTTTTCTGTAATTCGGGGTTTCATCCTCGATTTTCTTCTGGTCAGGTGGAATCTTCGGATTGTCCTGGAGTGGATGCTGTGGTGGAGAGGTTGCATCAGATTTGGGGGCAGGTAGTGGACAATTTGAAGTTGTCCCAGGAGAAGACTCAGCTTTTTGCCAACCGCCGGCGTCGGGTTGGTCCTCGGCTTTGTGTTGGGGACTTGGTGTGGTTGTCTTCTCGTTTTGTCCCTATGAGGGTTTCTTCTCCTAAGTTTAAGCCTCGGTTCATCGGCCCGTACAAGATATTGGAGATTCTTAACCCTGTGTCCTTCCGTTTGGACCTCCCTGCATCTTTTTCTATTCATAATGTTTTTCATCGGTCATTGTTGCGCAGGTATGAGGTACCGGTTGTGCCTTCCGTTGAGCCTCCTGCTCCGGTGTTGGTTGAGGGCGAGTTGGAGTACGTTGTGGAAAAAATCTTGGACTCCCGTGTTTCCAGACGGAAACTCCAGTATCTGGTCAAATGGAAGGGATACGGTCAGGAGGATAATTCTTGGGTGACTGTCTCTGATGTTCATGCCTCCGATCTGGTCCGTGCCTTTCATAGGGCTCATCCTGATCGCCCTGGTGGTTCTGGTGAGGGTTCGGTGCCCCCTCCTTGAGGGGGGGGTACTGTTGTGAAATTGGATTTTGGGCTCCCCCGGTGGCCACTGGTGGAATTGAACTGGTGTGCATCATCCCCTCTGTTCACCTGTTTCCATCAGGATGTGGGAGTCGCTATTTAACCTTGCTCCTCTATCACTTCCATGCCGGTCAACATTGTAATCAGAAGCCTTTCTGTGCATGTTCCTGCTGCTAGACAACTCCCAGCTAAGTTGGACTTTAGTCCTCGTTTGTTTTTGCATTTTGTTCCAGTTCACAGCTGTAGTTTCGTTTCTGTGTCTGGAAAGCTCTTGTGATCTGAAATTGCCACTCTGATGTTATGAGTTAATACTAGAGTCTTAAAGTAATTTCAGGATGGTATTTTGATAGGGTTTTCAGCTGACCATGAAAGTGCCCTTTCTGTCTTCCTGCTATCTAGTAAGCGGACCTCAATTTTGCTAAACCTATTTTCATACTACGTTTGTCATTTCATCTAAAATCACCGCCAATATATGTGGGGGCCTCTGTCTGCCTATCGGGGAAATTTCTCTAGAGGTGAGCCAGGACTATATTTTCCTCTGCCAGGATTAGTTAGTCCTCCGGCCGGCGCTGGGCGTCTAGGGATAAAAAACGTAGGCAACGCTACCCGGCTACTGTTAGTTGTGCGGCAGGTTTAGTTCATGGTCAGTTTAGTTTCCATCCTTCCAAGAGCTAGTACTTATGTTTGCTGGGCAATGTTCTCTTGCCATTGAGAACCATAACACTTGCCCCAGCCTCTCCAAGACAAGCTAAGTTTTTTGTCCGTTCATTTTTTGATTATCAGCATTCATCATGTTTCTTGTCCAGCTTGCTAAGATGTGATCTCCTCGCTGGCTGGTTGCTCTAGGGGACTGAGTTTCTCCCCCCACACCGTTAGTTGGTGCGGGGGTTCTTGAAATCTCAGTGTGGATATTTTGTTAGGGTTTTTTACTGACCGCACAGACCCCTTACTATTTTCTGCTATCTAGTATTAGTGGGCCTCATTTGCTGAATCTGTTTTCACCCCTGTGTATGTGCCTTCCTCTTACCTCACCGTTATTATTTGTTGGGGGCTTCTATATCTTTGGGGATTATTTCTCTGGAGGCAAGAGAGGTCTTTCTTTCTCTCTAGAGGTAGTTAGTTCCTCAGGCTGGCTCGAGACGTCTAGGATTTTTTAGGCACGTTCACCGGCTACTTCTAGTGTGTTTGGATAGGTTCAGATTTGCGGTCAGTCCAGTTTGCCACCTCCCTAGAGCTTGTCCTATGTTTGTTACTTAGCTGGAGTAATTCGTGATCCTCAACCACTAAGGATCATAACAGTATAGCAGGCCGAAAAGTGTTTAATGCATCGCAGAAGTGGGAATAAAAGAAGACCTGAGTACATTTTTTTTTTCCTCCCGCTTTTCCTTTGCTGCAGTCTGTTTAGCTTCTTTCATCCCCTTGAACTCTGGGTGGTTTTGAGCTCAGCTGCAGACATGAATGTTCAGACTCTGACTTCTAGTGTGGATCATCTTACTGCACGGGTGCAAGGTATTCAGGATTTTGTTATTCATAGCCCTATGTCAGAACCAAAGATACCCATTCCTGAGTTGTTTTCTGGAGATAGATCTAGGTTTCAGAATTTTAAGAATAATTGTAAGTTATTTCTGTCTCTGAGACCTCGTTCCTCTGGTGATTCCGCTCAGCAAGATAAAATTGTTATCTCCTTGTTGCGCGGCGACCCTCAAGATTGGGCCTTCTCTCTGGCGCCAGGAGATCCTGCATTGCTTAATGTAGATGCATTTTTTCTGGCTCTTGGACTGCTTTATGAGGAGCCTAATCTTGAGAATCAGGCTGAAAAAGCGTTGCTGGCTATCTCTCAAGGTCTGGATGAAGCAGAGGTGTATTGTCAAAAATTTCGGAAATGGTCGGTGCTTACTCAATGGAATGAGTGTGCCCTGGCTGCAAATTTCAGAGAAGGTCTTTCTGAGGCCGTTAAGAATGTTATGGTGGGGTTTCCCACCCCTACAAGTCTGAGTGATTCTATGGCTTTAGCCATTCAGGTTGATCGGCGTTTGCGGGAGCGCAAATCTGTTCATCCTTTGGCGGTATTTTCTGAACAGAGACCTGAGTCTATGCAATGTGACCGAACTCTGACCAGAATTGAGCGACAAAGTCATAGACGTCAAAATGGGTTGTGCTTTTACTGTGGTGATTCTACTCATGTTATCTCAGCATGCTCTAAACGTTTAAAAAAAATCGCTAAACCTGTCACCATTGGTACGATACAGCCTAAATTTATTGTGTCTGTTACTTTGATTTGTTCTTTGTCGTCCTACCCGGTTATGGCTTTTGTGGATTCGGGTGCTGCCCTGAATTTGATGGATTTGTCGTTTGCCAGGCGCTGTGGTTTTGTCCTGGAGCCTTTGGAATTTCCTATTCCTCTGAGGGGAATTGATGCTACGCCATTGGCTGAGAATAAGCCTCAGTATTGGACGCAAATGACCATGTGCATGACTCCCATACATCAGGAGGTGATTCGCTTTCTCGTTCTGCATAATTTGCATGATGTTGTCGTTTTGGGTCTGCCATGGCTGCAGGCTCATAATCCAGTTTTAGATTGGAAAGCTATGTCTGTGTCAAGTTGGGGTTGTCAGGGAATTCATGGCGATACTCCGTTGGTGTCTATTGCTTCTTCCACTCCTTATGAGGTCCCTGAGTTTTTGTCTGACTACCAGGATGTATTTGATGAGCCCAAGTCCTGTGCCCTGCCCCCTCATAGGGATTGTGACTG
This sequence comes from Ranitomeya variabilis, assembly GCF_051348905.1. Classification (NCBI taxonomy): domain Eukaryota; kingdom Metazoa; phylum Chordata; class Amphibia; order Anura; family Dendrobatidae; genus Ranitomeya; species Ranitomeya variabilis. The sequence goes on along the minus strand of NC_135234.1, from coordinate 698,462,822 downwards.
TGCTATAAATTTAATTCCTGGTAGTAAATTCCCTAAGGGACGACTTTTTAATTTGTCTATACCAGAGCATGCCGCGATGCGGAGTTATATAAAGGAGTCTTTGGAGAAGGGACATATTCGCCCATCCTCTTCCCCTCTTGGTGCAGGATTTTTTTTTGTGGCCAAGAAGGACGGTTCTTTGAGACCTTGTATAGATTATCATCTTCTGAATAAAATCACAGTCAAATTTCAGTATCCTTTGCCACTATTGTCTGATTTGTTTGCTCGGATTAAGGGGGCCAGTTGGTTCACTAAGATAGATCTCCGTGGTGCGTATAACCTTGTGCGCATTAAGCAGGGAGATGAATGGAAAACAGCATTTAATACGCCCGAAGGCCATTTTGAGTACTTAGTGATGCCTTTTGGACTCTCTAATGCTCCTTCTGTGTTTCAGTCCTTCATGCATGACATCTTCCGAGAATATCTGGATAAATTTATGATTGTTTATCTGGATGACATTTTGGTCTTTTCTGATGATTGGGAGTCCCATGTGAAGCAGGTCAGGATGGTGTTTCAGGTCCTGCGTGCTAATGCTTTATTTGTGAAGGGCTCAAAATGCCTCTTCGGAGTACAGAAGGTCTCCTTTTTGGGTTTTATTTTTTCTCCTTCTACTGTGGAGATGGACCCAGTCAAGGTCCAGGCTATTCATGACTGGACTCAGCCTACGTCTGTTAAGAGTCTTCAGAAGTTCTTGGGTTTTGCTAATTTTTACCGTCGTTTCATCGCTAATTTTTCTAGCGTGGTTAAACCTTTGACGGATTTGACCAAGAAGGGTTCTGATGTGACTAATTGGTCTCCTGCGGCCGAGGAGGCCTTTCGGGAACTGAAGCACCGGTTTTCTTCAGCTCCAGTCTTATATCAAACAGATGTCTTTCTCTGGAAGGGCCAGGTCGAGGTTGATGCTTCGGAGATTGGAGCAGGGGCTGTTTTGTCACAGAGGAGCTCTGATGGCTCTGTGATGAAGCCATGTGCTTTCTTTTCAAGAAAGTTTTCGCCTGCCGAGCGGAATTATGATGTTGGTAATCGGGAGTTGTTGGCTATGAAGTGGGCATTTGAGGAGTGGCGACATTGGCTCGAAGGAGCTAAACATCGTGTGGTGGTCTTGACTGATCACAAAAACCTGATTTACCTCGAATCTGCCAAGCGCCAGAATCCTAGACAGGCTCGTTGGTCGCTGTTTTTCTCCCATTTCAACTTTGTGGTCTCATACCTGCCTGGTTCGAAGAACGTGAAGGCTGATGCACTTTCTCGGAGTTTTGTGCCTGACTCTCCAGGAGTTTCTGAGCCGGCTGGTATTCTCAGAGAGGGAGTGATTTTGTCTGCCATTTCCCCAGATTTGCGACGAGTGCTGCAGAAATTTCAGGCGGATAGACCTGACCGTTGTCCACCAGAGAGACTGTTTGTCCCGGATAGATGGACCAGCAGAGTTATTTCCGAGGTTCATTCTTCGGTGTTGGCGGGTCATCCTGGGATTTTTGGTACCAGAGATTTGGTGGCTAGGTCCTTCTGGTGGCCTTCCTTGTCGCGGGATGTGCGTTCCTTTGTGCAGTCTTGTGGGATTTGTGCTCGGGCTAAGCCTTGCTGTTCTCGTGCCAGCGGTTTACTTTTGCCTTTGCCTGTCCCGAAAAGGCCTTGGACGCACATTTCCATGGATTTTATTTCGGATCTTCCAGTATCTCAGAAAATGTCTGTCATCTGGGTGGTGTGTGATCGTTTTTCCAAGATGGTCCATTTGGTGCCCTTGCCTAAGTTGCCTTCCTCCTCCGATTTGGTTCCTCTATTTTTTCAGAATGTGGTTCGCTTGCACGGCATTCCTGAAAATATTGTGTCTGATAGAGGATCCCAGTTTGTGTCCAGGTTTTGGCGGACTTTTTGTGCTAAGATGGGCATTGATTTATCTTTTTCGTCGGCCTTCCATCCTCAGACTAATGGCCAAACCGAGCGAACTAATCAGACATTGGAAACTTATTTGAGATGTTTTGTTTCTGCTGATCAGGATGATTGGGTGACTTTTTTGCCATTGGCCGAGTTTGCCCTTAATAATCGGGCTAGTTCTGCTACTTTGGTTTCGCCTTTTTTCTGCAATTCTGGTTTCCATCCTCGTTTTTCCTTGGGTCAGGTTGAGTCTTCTGACTGTCCTGGGGTGGATTCTGTGGTGGATAGGTTGCAGCAGATTTGGAACCATGTGGTGGACAATTTGAGGTTGTCACAGGAGAAGGCTCAGCGCTTTGCCAACCGCCGCTGCGGTGTGGGTCCCCGACTTCGTGTTGGGGATTTGGTGTGGCTGTCTTCTCGGTATGTTCCTATGAAGGTCTCCTCTCCTAAATTCAAGCCTCGCTTCATCGGTCCTTATAAGATCTTGGAAATCCTTAACCCGGTGTCTTTTCGTTTGGATCTCCCAGCATCGTTTGCCATTCATAATGTGTTCCATAGGTCTTTGTTGCGGAGGTATGTGGTACCTGTGGTTCCTTCTGTTGAGCCTCCTGCTCTGGTGCTGGTCGAGGGTGAATTGGAGTACGTGGTGGAGAAGATTTTGGATTCTCGTATCTCTAGATGGAGGCTTCAGTATTTGGTGAAGTGGAAGGGCTATGGTCAGGAGGATAATTCCTGGGTTGTCGCCTCTGATGTTCATGCGGCCGATTTGGTTCGTGCCTTCCACGTGGCTCATCCTGATCGCCCTGGGGGTCTTGATGAGGGTTCGGTGACCCCTCCTCAAGGGGGGGTACTGTTGTGAACTCTATTTTTAGGCTCCCTCTAGTGGTCACAAGCGGTACTGTGTAGTGTTGTCTTCTGCAGGTTGGCTGCATCAGCTGCTTCGTTATCCTTGGTTCGTTTCCTATTTAACTCACCTGGATACTCAGTTCCTTGCCTGCTATCAATGTATTCAGTGCTCTTCAGATTCCTTGTGATTACCTTGCTCCCAGCCTCTCCAAGACAAGCTAAGTTTTTTGTCCGTTCATTTTTTGATTATCAGCATTCATCATGTTTCTTGTCCAGCTTGCTAAGATGTGATCTCCTCGCTGGCTGGTTGCTCTAGGGGACTGAGTTTCTCCCCCCACACCGTTAGTTGGTGCGGGGGTTCTTGAAATCTCAGTGTGGATATTTTGTTAGGGTTTTTTACTGACCGCACAGACCCCTTACTATTTTCTGCTATCTAGTATTAGTGGGCCTCATTTGCTGAATCTGTTTTCACCCCTGTGTATGTGCCTTCCTCTTACCTCACCGTTATTATTTGTTGGGGGCTTCTATATCTTTGGGGATTATTTCTCTGGAGGCAAGAGAGGTCTTTCTTTCTCTCTAGGGGTAGTTAGTTCCTCAGGCTGGCTCGAGACGTTTAGGATTTTTTAGGCACGTTCACCGGCTACTTCTAGTGTGTTTGGATAGGTTCAGATTTGTGGTCAGTCCAGTTTGCCACCTCCCTAGAGCTTGTCCTATGTTTGTTACTTAGCTGGAGTAATTCGTGATCCTCAACCACTAAGGATCATAACATAGATTACCACTAACTTTTCACAGGAAGACCGACATATCTATCCTCTCGTTGAGGCCGAGAGGTCCCAATGCACCTGCGCGAAGTATCCACCTCACCTCTCTTTGTAATAGAAGACAATGTAAGTCCCCTCCTTGTCGCGGTAAGGAGATTTTTTCTAATCCTGCAAAACGCAACATCTGAACATTACCTTCATGATGATCTCTCACATGGTTAAATAACCTGGGGACCCCCTTGCCCATACGTACGGAGTTAAAATGCTCCCTTATCCTTACAAACAGGGGCTGGATCGTTTTACCGATATAGAAAAAGCTGCACGGGCAAAAGATTACATACACAATATGTGTAGTCCTGCAGGATATAAAATCCTGTACTGTATGCTGAATTGGGCCAATTTTAATCTTATTACCTGTAAGATGGTATATACAGAAATTGCATTGGCCACACTTAAAATTCCCTATAGGGACACTTCCACTCAACCAATTTTCTCGACCAGAGACAAACCGGTTACGCACCAGTTAATCTCTGATATTCCTGCTCCGTCGACATGCAAATAATGGACCTCTTTCAACCATCTCTCTCAGGTCACTATCTTGTCCCAGGATCTGCCAGTTTTTTCTGATGGCGGACCTAATTTGACTATCCATGGGACAAACTTGAAACAGAACACAAATTTCTTATCCTCTTTTTTTATCTTTTTGGATGATATACTGCCCACATCGGCCACCGCAGCCTTATTAAACGCTCTATCTAAAATTGATTGTGGATAGCCTCGCCTTGTGAATCTGTCGTATAGATCTTTAGATTGTTGTCTAAACCCCGTGATATTACTATTTATCCTTTTAACCCTTAAGAATTGGCTATAGGGTAGAGCCTGTTTAGTATAAAAGGGATGGGCGCTATTGAAATGTAACAGGGAATTAGACGAGGACGGTTTTCGATAAACCTCTGTGTGAAATTCACCTTCACTCACTTTTAACCTCACATCCAAAAAAACTAAGTCATCACCTCCAAATTGTGAGGTGAACCTCATATTCATGGTATTAGACGTCTCTAGGTGCTCCACAAACTGTGTGAAAGCCTCCCGGTGACCATCCCACACCATGAATATGTCGTCCATAGTGTTGAGCATTCCGATACCGCATGTATCGGGTATCGGCCGATGCTTGCTGTATCGAAATTCCGATACCGAGTTCCGATATTTTTGTGATATCGGAAATCGGAATCGGAAGTTCCCAGTGTATGGTTCCCAGGGTCTGGAGGAGAGGAGACTCTCCTTCCGGCCCTGGGATCCATATTCATGTAAAAAATAAAGAATTAAAATAAAAAATATGGATATACTCACCCTCTGACGCGCTCTGGTAGTAACGGCAGCCTCTGTTCCCAAGAATGAGGAGTTTAGGACCTGTGATGACATCGCGGCTTGTGATTGGTCGCGTGAGCGGTCACATGAGCGGCACGCGACCAATCACAAGCCGTGACATCAGCCGCGACATCATTGAAGGTCCTAAACTCCTCATTCTTAGGCACGGAGGCTGCCGGTTAACAGCGGTAAGGTCCAGGGGCCGCCGGACGGGTGAGTATATCCATATTTACTATTTTAATTCTTTATTTTTTACATTAATATGGATCCCAGGGCCTGAAGGAGAGTTTCCTCTCCTTCAGACACTGGGAACCATCCAGGATACCTTCCGATACTTGAGTCCCATTGACTTGTATTGGTATCGGGTATCGGTATTTTTCGGGTATCGGCCGATACTATCCGATACCGATACTTTCAAGTATCGGAAGGTATCGCTCAACACTAGTCGTCCACATACCTAGCGTAAAGTTTGATGTGCTTCAGGAAGGGATTCCTGGATGAATAAATATATTCCTCCTCAAATCTGGCCAAGAATAAATTAGCTAGGGTATATGCGACGGGAGTACCCATGGCAGTACCCTCCGTCTGCCTGTACCAGGTGTTGTCAAACTGAAACGCGTTGTGTCCAAGAATAAAAGATAAACCCTCAAAAATAAAGGTATTAGTGTCCGCATCAGTGGGTGTATTTTCCAGAATCGTTCTAATTGTATCTATCCCTTACTTTTGTGGAATTCTGGTGTAGAGACTTTCAATGTCTATAGCGGTAAGACAGAAGTTATCTTGCCATACAAAACCCTTGATAGTTTTTAAAAAATCCCCAGTGTCCTTTACAAAAGATGGAATATCTTGTAGAAGTGGGTATAAAAGCCAATCCAAATAGGAGGATAAGGGTTCTGTAAGAGAACCCACCCCCGACACTATGGGACGCCCCGGTGGCTCTATCATAGATTTATGTAACTTTGGTATATGATACCAATGAGGCTTCCTTGGGAATTCGGGCAAAAATTTTGCCGCCTGTTTGCTAGATAAAACCCTCTTTTCCATTCGTTGTCTTAAAAAGGAACGCAAAGTGCTCTTAAATTTAACTGTGGGATCTCCCTTTAATTTTATATACGTATTATCATTAGACAATTGTCTTAGGGCTTCTTTTTCATAATATTCCCTTGACAGCAGAACCGTATTGCCTCCTTTATCTGCGGCTCGTACTATGGTATCCGACCACCCCTGTATCTCTTTTAGGGCCCGCAGTTCTTCAGGTTGTAAATTACTAGGGAGTTTTTTGTACAGCAAAGCTTCAACATCTTTTATCACTTGAATTTCGAATATATCAATGGGGTTACCCGGGGACACTGGTGGCATGAATGTGGACTTGATGCCCCCAATGAAAGGTGAGTTAGACGCGTCCTTTTGGACAGTTATAGCAGACGAGGGATTTGTGAGGCTAAGAAGCAATTGTGCATCCTCCTGTACGTCACCAAGTGGGTCCTCCATGATCATGAAACCCAGAGGGCCCACTTGGCAAGGCACTTCTCCTGGATACACCTCCAGTGGGGTCGATTTAGGTACAGCAGTACTTTTTGATGATATAAATGACTTAAAAAGATGTATTTTTTTAACGGTTTTGAACAAATCAATCCTAAAGTCTACTATGTTGAACTCCTCCGGTAGACAATAATTCAACCCTTTCGATAGAACAGAGAAATGCACTTCATCCAGGACATGGTCAGTTAAATTTACAACTGTATTAGAGGGTCTGTCTATTGTATTGGTCTCCTGTCTATTGCCATTTCTCCTACCCCCACAACGCGTCCTGCGTCTAAAGGGGATGCGGCATTCTCTGCAGAATGTACTGGAGCTGATGACCCAGATGCACTGCCTAGATCCTCAGTTGCACTTGAATCCAAATCAGTTGTGAGATAGTCTTTCTTGTTGTTAGTCTTTCTCCATGAGTGTCCTTTTTTCTGATTATGCCTCCTCAGGAATTTACGATTATTCTGTGGCTGACCGCCCTTGTTCCATGTGAATGTCTTTCCTGTTTCAAAGTCACACTTATTGCAAATAAATTTATCGCGTTTCCTTTGTTTTATATCATTTTGCAAAATCACCAACTTTGTATCCAATTTTTTATCTACAGCCATCCATTGGGTTTCTGATAGTCTGGCCTTTAATTCATCTTTTGTCTTCCCCAATTCCAACTTAGTCGCCTCATAATTAATCATGTTCTGTTTAAGTACAAGCTGCAGGAGTTCCTGTGAACACTGTAACAGAATATTTTCCCATTCTCTTACAAACATTTCATTATCTTTAAACTGGGCCATCTCTTTCATGACTCTGAGGCCTCACGGTACTCTTCCACAATCCACATAAGATTTTAACGAATTGTTGGTCCAGAACAAATTAACTTCTCTTTTGGCGACAGTGAATCATTTATGCTCCAGTGTCTTGGTGCTCAAAGAAAAAATATCCTCGTGCAACTCACATTCTGAAAAATATGAATCCACATTTTCCCTCCCTGCTAAGAGTCCGTGTGACAGGGGTACGGCATCGGATTCCATTGTCCGGAATCACAGCTGGTGAGTAATCACCGCCAATCAAGGTGCAACCTTGCAGGTAAATCAGAAATCGAACACAGTGTGCTTGTGGTGAGGAAAGAGTCCACAATCCTTATAGAAACCAAAACAAAGAAAAAAAACACCTCCGCACTGCTGCAATATGTTAGACTTTGATATCTCGAACCTTTTTTGTTATAGCCGTAATGATTTTGCCCCATACACCATTAGGGTGCTGCATCCAAAAAAGAAGTCCACAACAATCTATAGAAAAAATAAAAGGAATGGAGCGCACTTACCCAAGTAGAATTCTCACAACTTTATTTGGACATACAACGATACAGCAGGGAAGGATGTGAAAACAAACGGACGACGGCCGTTTCGTGCCCACGGCACTTCAACAGGTCCTGACGACGAAATGAAGTAGGGAGGGTTCTTTTACCTGTGCAGTCTATTTGACTCCTCCCATTCAACATAAATGGTGGTTTATCCACCGTGACGTTATCAGAATATAAGTGTAAATAACATGCAACATATAAGTTAAAAACATTACAAATAAAGCACCGCATTATACATGAGCTATAGATTACCACTAACTTTTCACAGGAAGACCGACATATCTATCCTCTTGTTGAGGCCAAGAGGTCCCAATGCACCTGCGCGAAGTATCCACCTCGCCTCTATTGTTGTGAACTTCATTTTTGGATGCAGAACCCTAATGGTATATAGGGGAAAATCATTACCGCTATAACAAAAAAGGTTTGAGATATCAGAGTCTAACGTATTGCAGCGGTGCGGAGGTGTTTTTTTCTTTGTTTTGGTATTTAAAAAAGATTTTTTCGTAACCTGGACAGCTGATCATGTGACTATAACGCCACCAATGGAAGTGATGCAGCGCTGCATGGGCATCGGGTGTGCCCGCATCACATTCCCATCTACAGCTGTCATGATCCAGTTCTGTGTTTATGTTCAGCTGTCTTGTCTCTGGATTGGTCATGTGGGAGTTAATTCCCTCTGCCTCACTTTAAAGCTGGCTGAGCTATTTAAGTCCTCTGCAGCCTGTGGCCCAGTGTCTGCTATAGTTCATGCTGCACGGCTTGAGCACCTGACCCGTTCACTTGTACTAGTATTCCTTTTTGCCTCTGACTGCCTGTACCCGTTTATTACTTGTTCTGACCCTTGGCTTGTATCCCGACTTCGTCTTACGTCTCACGTTTTGTTACCACGTTCCCGGTAGGCTCTGACTTCTTGTTTGTCCCCGACCATTCTTCTGACTTCCCCTGTGTACTGCGCTTACCTCTATGTGTATGACCTTTGGCTTGTCTGACTCCTCTTGCATTACCTGTGACACCTGTGTTGTTGTTCAGTATTGCTGTGCTGTGCGTACTACCTCTTTTCCTGAATCAGCTCCCCCTGGTGGAGGTTGCACTATACTACACTGCAGCAGCACATTACATTATAGCAGACCAAAATACATTTAAAGGGGATTTTGCCATTTTTATTTCTCTGGCCATGGATCCGCTTTGCAACCTGGCAGATCAAGTGTCCAGTTTGACACAGATGGTGCGGGATTTTTTGGTGGAACATTGTGCCCTTGTCACGTCTCATACTCTTTTACAAAAAGAACTGACGGAGACTGTTCAGACCATGCAGGGAACCAGCCCCCATGCTGTTAGTCAACCTGGTGAGCCTGTTGATGTTGTTTTGCATTCTGCCGAACCATTGGTTCAGCTTCCTGACACCTTTTCTGGTGATAAAGATAAATTTCGCTGGTTCAGGGAAAGCTGTAAGTTACTGTTTTCCCTTAGACCTTGATCGTCTGGGAATGAGACTCAGCGGGTAGGGATTATTATCTTCTTACTTAGGCAGGGTCCCCAATCTTGGGCTTTCTCACTGCCCCCCACTGCTCCTGAACAGATGTCCGTACATAGGTTCTTTGAGGCCCTAGGACTTATCTATGATGAACCGGACCGTGTCAGGTTGGCAGAGGACACTATTATGGGTCTGGTTCAGGGGGAACGCTCAGCCGAGTAGTACAGCACTGAGTTCTGCCGATGGTCCACTGAGGTGTCCTGGGATAACTCCGCGCTTAAGGTACCTTCACACTAAACGACTTTGCAACGATAACGATAGCGATCCGTGACGTTGTAGCGTCCTGGATAGCGATATCGTTGTGTTTGACACGCAGCAGCGATCTGGATCCTGCTGTGATATCGCTGGTCATTGCTGAAAGTCCAGAACTTTATTTGGTCGTCAGATTGGTGTGTAGTCGTGTTTGACAGCAAAAGCAACGATGCCAGCAAAGTTTTCCAATGGTAACCAGGGTAAATATCGGGTTACTAAGCGCAGGGCCGCGCTTAGTAACCCGATGTTTACCCTGGTTACCATTGTAAATGTAAAAAAAAACCAGTACATACTCACCTTCTGATGTCCGTCAGGTCCCTGGCCGTCTGCTTCCCACACTGACTGTGAGCGCCGGCCGGCCGTAAAGCACAGCAGTGATGTCACCGCTGTGCTCTGCTTTTACTTTACGGCCGGCCGGAGCTCACAGTCAGTGCGGGAAGCAGACGGCCAGGGACCTGACGGACATCAGAAGGTGAGTATGTACTGTTTTTTTTTTACATTTACAATGGAAACCAGGGTAAACATCGGGTTACTAAGCGCAGCCCTGTGCTTAGTAACCCGATGTTTACCCTGGTTACCCGGGGACTTCGGCATCGTTGGTCGCTGGAGAGCTGTCTGTGTGACAGCTCTCCAGCGACCACACAGCGACGCTGCAGCGATCGGCATCGTTGTCGATATCGCTGCAGCGTCGCTTAATGTGACGGTACCTTTAGATGTCTGTTCAGGAGTGGACTGGCAGATTACCTGAAGGACACTCTGGCTCTCCATCCACCTCCCAGCTCATTGGAGAAGACCATGACTCAGGCTATCCACATGGATCGAAGGCTGAGTTAGAGAGGTATTGCTCAACGAAAGGGTCCACTTTTTTCTGCTGGTCCTGTTGTTTCACCCCCGTCTAAACCTATGGAGGTGGGAGTAGCCAATCTCAAGGAGAAGGAGAGGAGACGACGGTTTGAAGTAAAGTTGTGTTTTTACTGTGGAGATCCTGGACATTGGAAAAAAGACTGCCCCTCCTGTCCACCAACCTACAAACGTCTGAGTCCGGGTGATTGTCGTGGTAGTCACCCCGACTCTCAGGTACCTTTTTTTGCATTTTTAAAAATTTTGTTGGAAGTGGAACTTTGTTGTGGGAGTGGCTCCGTATCCACTTCTGCCTTCGTGGATTGTGGGTCGTCCATGAACTTTATTAACTCTGACTTGGTGTCCAGGTGTAAGTTAGGGACAGTTAGGCTGGAGACTCCTATTCATGTTGTTGCCATTGACAAAACACCGCTGGCTAAGAATGTAATCAAAATGGTTTCAGAAGAGTTTCTCCTTAAAGTGAGTGCCTTACACCAGGAACGCATTTCATGTTTCGTTATGGACAATCTGCCTGCGGGACTGGTATTGGGGCTTCCCTGGTTGCAATTACATAATCCTGTTATTAACTGGGAATCTCGGGACATTGTTAAATGGGGTCCCAATTGTTCTAAGAGATGTCTTGCTTCTGTATCTGTGTCATCCGTCAGTCTGGAGGGTATTTCGGAGTACCTGAAGGACTTTGAGGATGTGTTCTCCGAAAAAGAGGCTGAGGTTCTGCCACCACACCGCTTATTTGATTGTTCGGTTGATCTGGTTCCCGGTGCCAAATTGCCCAAAGCCTGTTTGTACAATCTTTCCGCCCCTGAGCGGGCTGCCATGAAGGAGTATATCTCTGAGAGTCTCCACAAAGGGCACATTCGGCCATCTGTCTCTCCTGTGGCTGCGGGGTTCTTTTTTGTGAAGAAAAAGGATGGTGGTTTACGCCCATGCCTCGATTTTCGAGAACTTAATAAAATCACCATAAGAAATACTTATCCTCTCCCACTGATACCCGATTTGTATAATCAATTGTCGGGGGCCAGGTGGTTCTCTAAGTTGGACCTCAGAGGGGCATACAACCTCATCCGTATGTGGGAAGGGGATGAATGGAAAACTGCATTTCTCACCTCTGAAGGTTTGTTTGAAAATTTGATTATGCCCTTTGGTCTGACTAACGCACCAGCTGTATTTCAGAATTTCATGAATCAAGTTTTCTCAGACTTTATTGGGCGCTTCATGGTAATTTATTTGGATGACATCCTCATATATTTTGCCGACAAACAGAGTCACATGGACCACCTCCGTGCAGTTCTTCTGAGGCTTAGGGAGAACTCACTATTTGCTAAACCAGAGAAGTGTTCATTTTTTGCTCAGGAATTGTCCTTTCTGGGGGTCATTTTGTCTGCTAAAGGGTTTCGTATGGACCCTAGGAAGGTACAGGCTATTGTGGATTGGGTGCAACCCAGAGATCTCAAGGGTCTTCAGTGTTTTCTGGGTTTCGCCAATTATTATAGGAAATGTATTAAGGGGTTTTCTCAGGTGGTCAAACCCCTCACAGATTTAACTCGTAAGGGGGCAGATCTCAAAAACTGGTCAGCTCCAGCTTTGGTGGCGTTTTCATCTTTGAAGAATTGTTTCATGACTGCTCCTGTGCTGGTTCAACCTGATTTGTCTAAACCATTTATCGTAGAGGTGGACACCTCGGAGGTGGGAGTGGGGGCTGTGTTATCCCAAGGACCCACCACGTTGACTAATTTAAGACCTTGTGCCTTCTTTTCGAGAAAATTTTCCTTTGCTGAGAGGAATTATGATGTGGGTAATCGGGAACTGTTGGCCATTAAATTAGCATTCGAAGAATGGAGGCATTTTTTGGAGGGGGCTGCCCATCATATTACTGTCATTACGGATCACAAGAATCTGTCTTACATTGAATCTGCCAAGCGGTTGACCCCGAGACAAGCTAGGTGGTCACTTTTCTTTTCCCGATTTCAGTTTTCCATTACTTTCAGACCAGGGTCCAAGAATGTGAAGGCTGATGCTTTATCTCGTAGCCTGGACCCAGTTTCACCACCTGAACCTCCTTCCTCCATTCTTCAGCGCGGAGTGGTGGTGGCTGCGGTGTCCTCAGCATTGGAGCTAGAGATTCGTGAGGCCCAATCTCTTGCTCCTTTGTCTGTACCCGATGACAAGCTCTTTGTACCTATCCAGTATCGGTTAAGGGTGCTTCGGGAGTTCCATGATTCGGCTCTTAGTGGGCATCCTGGAATCTCAGCCACGCGTAAAGCCATCATTAGGCTGTTTTGGTGGCCTTCATTGGCTTCTGACGTCATTGGATTTGTGTCTTCCTGTGAAACCTGTGCTCACGCTAAATCCTCCCGTAGCCGGCCGGCTGGGGAATTGGTACCACTGCCAATTCCAGATAGACCGTGGGCTCATCTGTCCATGGATTTTATCACTGATCTTCCCCACTCTAATAGCAAAACCGTGATCTGGGTTGTTGTTGATAGGTTCAGTAAGCAAGCGCATTTTGTACCTTTAGCGGGTCTCCCTAATGCTGAGACTCTATCAAAACTATTCATGGAGCATGTGGTCCGATTGCATGGTGTACCTGTCAGTGTGGTGTCTGATAGAGGAGTGCAATTTGTGGCAAAATTCTGGAGGGCTTTTTGTAAAAGGCTGGGTATCACTCTGTCCTTTTCATCAGCCTACCATCCCGAGACCAATGGTCAGACTGAAAGGACCAATCTGTCCTTGGAGCAGATATTGCGATGTCTTGCTACGTCCAGACAGGATGATTGGTGTTCTGCGGTACCCATGGCGGAATTTGCTTTTAATAATCATGTCAATCAGTCCACTGGTACGTCCCCGTTTTTCTGCAACTATGGGTTTCATCCTCACTTTGGTGAGTTTTCCCAGCTGGATTTGGGGTTTCCAGGGGCTGATTCAGCCTTTCTGTGGTTAGGAGAGATCTGGAGGGAGGTTCAGAGAAACATGGGGGAGGCTCAGGGCAAGCATACATTTTTTGCCGATAAACAACGTTCTGTGGGGCCGACCTACCAGCTGGGGGATAAGATATGGTTATCCACTAAGAATATTAGATTGAGGATTCCCTCTGCTAAGTTAGGTCCCAAGTTTATTGGCCCTTATGAAATTTTGGAGGTGCTTAATCCCGTGTCCTTCCATCTGCGCTTGCCTCCATCATTGCGGATCCCCAATGTATTCCATAAGGCGCTTCTGAAGCCATCTGTGCCTTCCTCAGATGAGTCTCCTGCGCACCCTCCGCCTGTTGTGGTTGATGGCCAGACTGAGTATGAGGTGGAACGGGTGGTGGATTCTCGTATGCTCCGCCGTTCACAACAGTACTTGGTCCATTGGAGGGGTTACGGTCCTGAGGACGCCGGTGCATTCGGTCCATGCAGATCGGCTGGTCCGGGCCTTTCATGCTCGTTATCCAGGGAAGCCTGGGGGTCCAGTGGCCCCCCATTGAGAGGGGGGTACTGTCATGATCCAGTTCTGTGTTTATTTTCAGCTGTCGTGTCTGCTATAGTTCATGCTGCACGGCTTGAGCACCTGACCTGTTCACTTGTACTAGTGTTCCTTTTTGCCTCTGACTGCCTGTACCCATTTATTACTTGTTCTGACCCTTGGCTTGTATCCCGACTTCGTCTTACGTCTCACGTTTTGTTACCACGTTCCCGGTAGGCTCTGACTTCTTGTTTGTCCCTGACCATTCTTCTGACTTCCCCTGTGTACTGCGCTTACCTCTATGTGTATGACCTTTGACTTGTCTGACTCCTCTTGCATTACCTGTGACACCTGTGTTGTTGTTCAGTATTGCTGTGCTGTGTGTACTACCTCTTTTCCTGAACCAGCTCCCCCTGGTGGAGGTTGCACTATACTACACTGCAGCAGCACATTACAACAGCGGCATCAGATGCGACACACAGGTCCGAGAGCCATCTAGATACGTCCACGCTCCCGCGCATGCGCGCCGTGTCCAATTATCACGGCACTTCTATTGGTTGCTGTAGCTTAATAAAATCATGTTGCCTTATGTTTTGCACTTTAGGTGGATGTCACCCTGTTTTGTGTCATGTCTATCTTTTTTAACCCCTTAGAGACCCTGCCCATTTTCGTTTTTAATTTCTGTTTTTCGCTCCCCTTCTTCCCAGAGCCATTATTTTTCCATCAATATGGTCATGTGAGGGCTTGTTTTTTGTGGGATGAGTTGTACTTTTGGATGACACCATTGGTTTTACCATATCGTGTACTCAAAAATGGGGAAAAAATTGCAATAAACTTCAATTCCACAGTTGTTTTTTGGACTTTTTTTACCATGTTCATCAAACGCTAAAATTGATCTGCCATTATGATTCTACAGGTCATTCCGAGTTCATAGACACAAAGCATGTCTAGGTTCTTTTTTACTTAAGTGGTGAAAATAAAATCAAAGTTTGTAAAAAAAAACATATTGTGCCATTTTCCGAGACCCGTAGCGTCTCCATTTTTTGTGATCTCAGGCTGATTGAGGGCTTATTTTTTGCATGCCGAGCTGATGTTTTTAATGATACCATATTGGTGCAGATGCGATATTTTGATCGCCCATTATTGCATTTTAATGCAATGTTGCAGCAACCAAAAAAAGTAATTCTGGAATTTTGACTTTTTTTCTCGATACGCCGTTTAGCGATCAAGTTAATTATTTTTTATTGATAGATTGGGCGATTCTGAACACAGCAATACCAAATGTGTGTTTGTTTGATTTTTTTATTTTGTTTTGTTTTCAATGGGGCGAAAGGGAGGTGATTTAAAATTTAATATATTTTATTTTTATATATTTTTAAAAACATTTTTTTTTACTTTTGGCATGCTTCAATAGTATTCATGGGAGACTAGAAGCTGCCATAAGCCGATTGGCTCTGCTACATAGAGGCGATGATCAGAACACCAGATTTGCTGACTTGCTATGAGCACCAATCACTGGGTGGCGCTCATAGCAATCTGGCACTGATAACCATAGAGGTCTCCAAGAGACCTCTGGTTGTCATGCCAACCCACCAGTGACCCGCAATCAAGTGACGGGAGTCACCGGAGGGCAGATTTCCTACCCAATGGCAGGAAGCGCGCGTTAAATGCTGCTGTCAGAGTTTGAAAGCAGCATTTAACGAGTTAATAGCTGTGGGTGGATTGCGATTCCACCCTTGGCTGACCCAGGCACATGTCCGCTGTTCACCCAACCCAAGATCACAAAAAATGGAGACGCTATGGGTATCGGAAAATGACGCAATTGTTTTTTTAGCAAACCTTGGAATTTTTTTCACCACTTAGATAAAAAAGAACCTAGACATGTTTGGTGTCAAAGAACTTGCAATTACCTGGAGAATCATAATGGCAGGTCAGTTTTAGCATTTAGGGAACATGGTAAAAAAAAAAAAAAAAACTGTGGAATTGCACTTTGTTTGCAATTTCACCGCAGCTGGAATTTTTTTCCTGTTTCCAGTACACAGTATGTTAAATCCAATAGTGTTGTTCACAAAAATGCAAATAGAATAATGAATTGGGTGGAAGCAAACAAAGTGCCAAAATACACAAAATTAGACAAAAAACAGACACAATGGCAATGATGAATTGAGGCCAACGACTTTACGATGCCGCCACCATTCATCTCCTGGGACCTGCGGTGGATACCACGTCCTTCTCCTGTATTGCCTTCCACAAGGCTCGATCGGCTGGTCTAGAGCCCTCTATTCAGGATTCCCTGTCATTCTTCTGAGTTGATGCAATATCAACCCCATGGGTCTATGCTTTATACCCTGTTCAAGCTCTCTCTAGATACAATGTCACTCTTAAGGGTCTATGCTTTATACCCTTCCAACTCTCTATAGAGCACACTGATGAAGGTCCTTGGTAGACCGAAACATTTGAATTGTGTAAATACTGTATGTATTAATAAACACCTTTTGCATCAGACCCCCACGAGTGTGCGAAGTATATCCTATACTACGATGCTGTCGGACTGACTGAGTTTTGAAGGTGAAGATGTTCCAGTAAATTTCGGCAATATTTTTTCTAAGGCCGGGGTCACACATGCGAGTGCAATGCGAGAAACTTGGACGAGTCTCTCGCATCAATACCCAACACTGCCGCCGGCACTTCAGCTGCATAGAAATACATGCATCCGCATGCTCGGGTCCCAAGTGCCGGTGGCAGTGCAGGGTATTGATGCGAGAGACTCGTCCAAGTTTCTCGCATTGCACTTGCATAGTTGATCCCGGCCTAAAGCGTCTTCTTAGGTGTCATCTTGCACAGTTTAGTTTTGATCAGACTGTCAGATGAAAATTAGACATGTCTCTGAGATTTTCTTAGGACCACTCTGTCTACAAAAAATCATGGACATTTGCATGTCTCCATAGACTATCGCAGGTATGAGTGCAATCAGTGAAAACAATGAATAGCACTCGCACAAGAACACTGGATACCTGATGGAGGCCTTATTTTTTTTAGATGCTTAACAGATTTCAAAAGTCTGAGTGTGCACAGCAAGTCGTTCTGATGTTGCAGTGCATATGTTCATTCTTTGTTGCATTTTTTCTAGCGCTGAAGGTTGTTTTTTATTAGTCTTTGAAACATTTTGGAAGAGTGTTTTTCAGCCTTTAGATTGGTCAATGCTTATCTTGGAGTGGACTTCATCAAGTATGGCTTTGAAGAAGTGACATGCACTGGTGTTTTCTCAGTTATTGATCCAGAAAAAAAAACACTCAAAACACTGAACCTATGAACAGCAAAATTATTTTTACAATAGAAATTAATAGGATGAGTCTTTCAGACATTTTAAAGTGACATTTCGGGCTCATACACAGCAAAAGAACTCAGTGTGCACATAGCCATATTTGTAAGTGTTGCATATTTCATAAAACTCGGATGTCGCATTGCACATTATAAAACACATCAATGCCAGGTTCACTTCAAGAGGCTTCAGAACTGAACAGTCAACCTGACAGCTTTTTAACTCTTAACAATCAGGCCGGCGTCTCACTAGCAAGTTTTACGGATGTATGAGCGCAGAAAATACGTCCAGAAAATATGCATTGCACACGGGCCAATGATTCTCTATGGGGCAGCTCCTATCTGCCGTATATTATGCATCCGTAATATACGGTATGTTAAGGCCGTAGAAAATCGCAACATGCTGCGTTTGTCAGCGTATTGCGCCAAAAATATGCCAATGAAAGTCTATGGGGGCGAGAAAATTACGGATTACACACGGACCATGCGTGTGACTTGCGAGAAATACGCACCGGTGTTATAGAGAAAAGACAGTAATTCAGTGCGGTGTACAGTAAAACCACACTGACATGTTAGAATAGAATAGGTAGAATAAATGTGTACACATAGAATAGGTATATATATATATATATATATATTTATATTTCATATAGCGCTAGATAGCAGAAAAGCCGGTAATTCGATTGTTGGCTTTTGCTATCTCCTTCACAAACCAGACAGGATATGAGACATGGTTTACATACAGTAAACCATCTCATATCCCATATTCCTCTTTACTAATGTAACAAGTGTCTGTGTAAAATTTGGGGTCTCTAGCTATTAAATTAAAGGGTTAAATCCCGGAAAAAATTGGTGTGGGCTCCCGCACAATTTTCTCTGCCAGAGTGGGAAAGCCAGTGACAGAGGGCAGATATTAATAGACTAGAGAGGGACCATGGTTATTGCCCCCCCCCCCGGCTAAAAACATCTGCCCCCAGTCACCCCAGAAAAGGCACATCTGCAAGATGCGCCTATTCTGGCACTGAGCCTCTCTCTTCCCACTCCCGTGTAGCGGTGGGATATGGGGTAATGAAGGGTTAATGTCACCTTGCTTTTGTAAGGTGACATTAAGCCAGGTTAATAATGGAGAGGCATCAATTATGACACCTATCCATTATTAATCCAATAGTACGAAATGGTTAATAAAACACACACATTATTAAAAAGTATTTTAATGAAATAAAGACACATGGTGTTTTAATATTTTATTATACTCTTAATCCACCTGAAGACCCTTGTCACCTGAAATAAAGTTAAACAAAACAAACAACAATATTCCATACCTTCCGTCGTTCAGTCTTGTCCCGCGCTGTAAATCCATCTGAAGGGGTTAAATCATTTTACACCCAGGAGCTCTGCTAATGCCTTTTCTGGGGTGGCTGGGGCAGATGTTTTTAGCCAGGGGGAGGCCAATAACCATGGTCCCTCTCTAGGCTATTAATATCTGCCCTCACTCACTGGCTTTCCCACTCTGGCGGAGAAAATTGCGCGGGAGCCCATGCCAATTTTTTCCGGGATTTAACCCTTTAATTTAATAGCTAGAGACCCCACATTTTACACAGACACTTGTTACATTAGTAAAGAGTAATATGTAATAAAAGAAGGGATATGAGATGGTTTACTGTATGTAATCCATGTCTCATATCCTGTCGGATTTGTGAAGTAGATAGGAAAAGCCGGCAAGTGAATTACCGGCATTTCTGCTATCTAGCGCTGAAATATATATATATGTATATATATATATACAGTATATATATATATATATATATATATATATATATATATATATATACAGTATATATACTGTATATATGTTTTTTAGAATATTTGAGCCGATGATCCATGATATGTCCATTTTGCAAGCCTGCGTGAAAAAAACGTCGTACGGATGCCATACGGATAAATTTGTGCATAAAAAACGCATCCTCGCATTGAATACAGAACAGTGTTTTGGGACAATTTCTGCGTATTACGGCGGTAAATAACGAACCGTATTTTCATACGCCTAGTGTGACGCCGGCCTAACTGGAGATAATTTTTCATAGGTCATTCAGTTATATAAGTTTCATGTGTACACGATTAACTACAGAGATTAAGAGGAAATTAAAGGGGTTATGCCAAGAACAAAACTTTATTTTAATCAACAGATCTTGGAGTAAAAATACAGTCTACAATTGGATGTGTTAAAATATGTTCCTGTGCTGAGATAATCGTTTGTAAAAAGTCTAAACTGGTCTCTATTTTTGTCTTTAACCTTCTTTGAAACTTTCTAGCACAAAAAGTTGCACATTTTGCAAAATGGCACAAAAATTGTCAAAATAACTGGCAGACAGAAAATCAATTCAGGGGGACTGAAGTACATTTGTGACATATAAACTTTTAAAAAGACACTAAATTAAAGAAGAATTAGGCACAAAAGAAAAACACCAAAAAGTAGACAAAATACAATAATAAATTGGGCCAAATGACTTATCTTTTGCACATTTCTGCCAACCACACAAGCAAAAGTATTTGGAAAGTACTTTGCTGAAAAAAAAGAAGTGGTCTCATGTGAAAACAAGCTACAAGTTATGGGGTAAATGTCAGAACTTTTGCCTTTTTAAGACCAGATCAAGCAATACGATTTACTGTTCTTATTCGAACTAAGAGTGAAATGTATAAATGGTGATCTCCTTCTGCATTCATCACTGCTTTCATTTCATAGACTTACCTCAACATTTTTCTGAGTAATAGACTCATACACTTTGCTTGTGGCAAAAGATAATAAAACTGACCCTGAAAAGAAATAACATTTGTGTCCAAATGAATAGGAAGGAATCATAACCCTTTAAGTCAATTGGTCACTAAAGGGGTTATCCGGAATGTCATTTTTTGATATATGGGGCTAAGAACTTATCGGCAAGTAGTTTCTAACTACCTGCCTGTTCTACCCTTTCTAAATCTGTTCTAGCTTAGAGGGGTCACGGTCGGACCATTTATGCCAGCAATTTTCTTACTTTCGGTGATAAAAGAGAATCTACTACTTTCGGTGATCAACAAAGGAGAATCTACTTCTACTTCTCTCTCCTGGCAACGGGGCATCTGTTATGACCCCAATGGCGAGGGTCTCAGAGGAACAAGTAAGTCTGCGAAGTACAAAAATCCAGCTCATAGGGCAGTGGTAACTGGGTTGACCATATATCTACTCCTAACGCCAACACTAGAAGTAGCCGGGGAACATGCCTACGTTGGTCGCTAGATGTCTCGCGCCAGCCGGAGGACTAACTACCCCTAGAAGAGGAAAACAAAGACCTCTCTTGCCTCCAGAGAATAGACCCCAAAAGTTGGATACAAGCCCCCCACAAATAATAACGGTGAGGTAAGAGGAAATGACAAACACAGAGATGAACTAGGTTTAGCAAAGAGAGGCCCACTTACTAATAGCAGAATGTAGTAAGATAACTTATATGGTCAACAAAAACCCTATCAAAAATCCACACTGGAAATTCAAGAACCCCCGAACCGTCTAACGGCCCGGGGGGAGAACTCCAGCCTCCCTAGAGCTTCCAGCAAGGTAAGGATACAGATTATGTACAAGCTGGACAAAAATGCAAAACAAAAACAAATAGCAAAAAGCAAGAAAGCAGACTTAGCTTAATCTAGCAGGAACCAGGATCAGTAGACAAGAGCACAACAGATTAGCTCTGATTACAACGTTGCCAGGCATTGAACTGAAGGTCCAGGGAGCTTATATAGCAACACCCCTGACCTAACGACCCAGGTGAGCATACAAGGGATGGCAGACATTCCCAGAGTCAAATCACTAGTAACCACTAGAGGGAGCCAAAAAGGTAAATTCACAACAGTACCCCCCCCTTAGTGAGGGGTCACCGAACCCTCACCAAGACCACCAGGGCGATCAGGATGAGCGGAGTGAAAGGCACGAACCAAATCGGCCGCATGCACATCAGAGGCGACCACCCAGGAATTATCCTCCTTACCATAGCCATTCCACTTGACCAGGTACTGAAGCCTCCGCCTGGAGAGACGAGAATCTAAGATCTTCTCCACCACGTACTCCAACTCGCCCTCAACCAACACCGGAGCAGGAGGCTCAGCAGAACGGACCACAGGCACA
Organism: Ranitomeya variabilis; assembly: GCF_051348905.1. NCBI lineage: Eukaryota > Metazoa > Chordata > Amphibia > Anura > Dendrobatidae > Ranitomeya > Ranitomeya variabilis. Next base: position 698,441,478 of record NC_135234.1, on the reverse strand, counting down.
ACGTACCGCCGCAACAAGGACCTATGAAATACGTTGTGAATGGCAAACGACACCGGAAGATCCAGGCGAAAGGATACAGGATTAAGGATTTCCAATATCTTGTAAGGACCAATGAAGCGAGGCTTAAATTTGGGAGAGGAGACCTTCATAGGAACAAATCGAGAAGACAGCCATACCAAATCCCCAACGCGAAGTCGGGGACCCACACCGCGGCGGCGGTTGGCAAAACGCTGAGCCTTCTCCTGTGACAACTTCAAGTTGTCCACCATATGACTCCAGATCCGCTGCAACCTATCCACCACAAAATCCACCCCAGGACAGTCAGAAGGCTCCACATGTCCCGAGGAAAAACGAGGATGGAAACCAGAGTTGCAGAAAAATGGCGAAACCAAGGTGGCGGAACTAGCCCGATTATTAAGGGCAAATTCAGCCAACGGCAAGAAGGTCACCCAATCATCCTGATCAGAAGAGACAAAACACCTCAAATAAGCCTCCAGAGTCTGATTAGTTCTCTCCGATTGTCCGTTAGTCTGGGGATGAAAAGCGGACGAAAACGACAAATCAATGCCCATCCTACCACAAAAGGATCGCCAGAACCTGGAAACAAACTGGGATCCTCTGTCCGACACAATATTCTCAGGAATGCCGTGCAAACGAACCACGTTCTGGAAGAACACAGGAACCAGATCAGAAGAGGAGGGCAGCTTAGGCAAAGGAACCAAATGGACCATCTTGGAGAAACGATCACATATCACCCAGATGACAGACATGCCCTGAGACACTGGAAGATCAGAAATGAAATCCATAGAGATGTGTGTCCAAGGTCTCTTCGGGACAGGCAAGGGCAAGAGCAACCCGCTGGCACGAGAACAGCAAGGCTTAGCTCGAGCACAAGTTCCACAGGACTGCACAAATGACCGCACATCTCTTGACAAGGAAGGCCACCAAAAGGACCTGGCCACCAGATCTCTGGTGCCAAAAATTCCCGGGTGCCCTGCCAACACTGAGGAATGAACCTCGGAAATGACTCTGCTGGTCCATTTAGCAGGCACAAACAATCTGTCAGATGGACAAGAGTCAGGCCTACCAGCCTGAAATCTCTGCAACACACGCCGCAGATCAGGAGAAATAGCTGACAAGATAACTCCTTCCTTAAGAATACCCACAGGTTCAGCGACTCCAGGAGCATCAGGCACAAAGCTCCTAGACAGAGCATCGGCCTTCACATTCTTAGAACCTGGTAAATACGAGACCACAAAGTCAAAACGGGAGAAAAACAATGACCAGCGGGCCTGTCTAGGATTCAGGCGTTTAGCAGACTCGAGATACATCAGATTTTTGTGATCAGTCAAGACCACCACACGATGCTTAGCACCCTCGAGCCAATGACGCCACTCCTCAAATGCCCACTTCATGGCCAACAACTCCCAATTGCCCACATCATAATTTCGCTCTGCCGGCGAAAACATCCTGGAGAAAAAGGCACAAGGTCTCATAGTAGAGCAACCAGGGCCTCTCTGTGACAAAACGGCCCCTGCCCCAATCTCCGAAGCATCCACCTCCACCTGAAAGGGAAGTGAGGTGTCAGGTTGGCACAAAACAGGCGCCGAAGTAAACCGGCGTTTCAACTCCTGGAAAGCCTCCACGGCAGCAGGAGCCCAGTTAGCTACATCAGAGCCTTTCTTGGTCATATCCGTCAATGGTTTAACAACGCTAGAAAAATTTGCGATAAAACGACGGTAGAAGTTAGCAAAACCCAAGAACTTCTGAAGACTCTTAACAGACGAGGGTTGAGTCCAATCATGAATAGCTCGGACCTTGACTGGGTCCATCTCCACAGCAGAAGGGGAAAAAATGAACCCCAAAAAGGGAACCCTCTGTACACCAAAGAGACACTTTGAGCCTTTAACAAACAAAGAATTTTCACGCAAAATCTTAAAAACCATCCTGACCTGCTCCACATGCGAGTCCCAATCATCAGAAAAAACCAGAATATCATCCAGATAAACAATCAAAAATTTATCCAGATACTTCCGGAAAATGTCATGCATGAAGGACTGAAAAACTGAAGGTGCATTAGAGAGCCCAAATGGCATCACCAAGTACTCAAAATGACCTTCGGGCGTATTGAATGCGGTTTTCCATTCATCGCCTTGCTTAATGCGCACAAGGTTGTACGCACCACGAAGGTCAATCTTGGTGAACCACTTGGCACCTTTAATCCGGGCAAACAAGTCTGACAACAGCGGCAAAGGATACTGAAATTTGACAGTGATCTTGTTTAAAAGCCGATAGTCAATACAAGGCCTCAAAGATCCGTCCTTTTTGGCCACAAAAAAGAATCCCGCACCAAGAGGGGAAGAAGAAGGACGGATATGCCCCTTCTCAAGAGACTCCTTGATATATGAACGCATCGCGGTATGTTCAGGTACCGACAAATTAAACAGTCTCCCCTTAGGAAACTTACTGCCAGGAATCAAATCTATTGCACAGTCACATTCCCTATGAGGAGGCAGTGCACTGGACTTAGACTCGCTGAAGACATCCTGATAATCAGACAAATACGCCGGAACTTCCGAGGGCGTAGAAGAAGCAATAGACAAGGGCAGGGAATCTCCATGAATTCCATGGCAGCCCCAACTTGACACCGACATTGCCTTCCAGTCCAAGACTGGATCATGGGTCTGTAACCATGGCAAACCCAAAACAACCAAATCATGCATCTTATGCAGAACAAGAAAACGTATCACCTCCCGATGTTCGGGAGTCATGCACATGGTAACCTGTGTCCAAAACTGCGGTTTATTTTTTGCCAAAGGCGTAGCATCAATACCCCTAAGAGGGATAGGATTTTCTAATGGCTCCAGAACAAAACCGCAGCGCTTGGCAAATGACAGATCCATCAGACTCAGGGCAGCACCTGAGTCTACAAACGCCATGACAGGATACGATGACAGTGAGCAAATCAAAGTTACAGATAGAATAAATTTAGGTTGCCAATTACCAATGGCGACAGGACTAACAACCCTAGTAAGACGTTTAGAGCATGCTGAGATAACATGTGTAGGATCACCACAGTAGTAACACAAGCCTGTTGTGAATTTGGATTCTGGGCTCCCCCGGTGGCCGCTTGTGGAATTGGACTTGTCATCCTCTTTCCTGTTTCACCTGGTTCCATCAGTAGTGGGTGTCGCTATTTAAGCTCATTTCTCTGGTGGTTTCTTGCCGGTCAACAATGTTATCTGATGCCTCTCAGTGCTTGTTCCTGCTTCTAGACTACTACTAGATAAGTTGGACTTTTGTCCATGTTTTGTTTTTGCCTATTTGTTCCAGTTCACAGCTGAAGTGTTGTTACTGTGTCTGGAAAGCTCTCGTTGATCAGGGATTGCTACTCTGGCGTTATGAGTTAATGCCAGAGTTTAAGGTAATCTCTGGATGATGTTTTGTTAGTGTTTTTCTGCTGACCATGAAAGTATACTATCTGTCTTCTGCTATCTAGTAAGCGGACCTCAAATTTGCTAAGACTATTTTCCTGCTGCGTTTGTTGTTTCATCTGAACTCACCGTCATTATATGTGGGGGGCTACTGTCTTCTTTGGAATATTTCTCTAGAGGTGAGCCAGGTCTTATATTTCCCTCTGCTAGCTATTTAGGTCTTAGGCCAGAGCTGGGCATCTAGCGATAAATAGGAAATGCTACCTGGCTATTTCTAGTTGCGCGGCAGGCTTAGTTCATGGTCAGTATAGTTCCATCTTCCGAGAGCTTGTCCCTCTATAGGCTTGCTATGATCTCTGCCTGCAGAGATCATGACAGTTTGACCGGCCAATAAAGTGTTAAAGACCCAGGTTGAGAAAGGAGAGTTATAAGAAGTCTGCTGGAATTTTTTTTTTTTTTTTTTTTTTTTTTTTTTCCTCCAGTCTGCCTTGCTGCAGTCTTTTTTCTCTCTCTCCTCCTAATCTCTGTATGGCTCTGTGTGCACCTGACAATAATGGATCTCCAGAGTGTAACTGCGGGTTTGAATAATCTCATCACGAAAGTTCAAAATTTACAAGATTTTGTGGTACATGCTCCGGTATCTGAGCCGAGAATTCCTTTGCCGGAGTTCTTCACAGGGAATAGAGCTAGCTTCCAGAATTTCCGAAATAATTGTAAGCTTTATTTGTCCCTGAAGTCTCGTTCAGCTGGAGACCCTGCTCAGCAGGTTAGGATTGTGATTTCCTTGCTCAGGGGTGACCCTCAAGATTGGGCCTTCTCATTGCCAGCAGGGGATCCTGCGTTACGCGATGTGGATGCGTTTTTTCTGGCCTTGGGCTTGCTTTATGAGGAACCTCATTTGGAACTTCAGGCAGAAAAAACTTTGATGGCACTATCTCAGGGGCAAGACGAAGCTGAAGTTTTCTGCCAAAAATTCCGTAAATGGTCTGTGCTTACTCAGTGGAATGAGTGCGCCTTGGCGGCAACTTTCAGAGAAGGTCTCTCTGATGCCGTTAAGGATGTTATGGTGGGGTTCCCTGTGCCTGCAGGTCTGAATGAGTCCATGACAATGGCTATTCAGATTGATAGGCGTCTGCGGGAGCGCAAACCGGTGCACCATCTGGCGGTGTCTATGGAAAAGACGCCAGAAAGTATGCAGTGTGATAGAATTCTGTCCAGGAGCGAGCGACAGAATTTTAGACGGAAGAATGGATTGTGTTTCTATTGTGGGGATTCTACTCATGTTGTATCAGCATGCTCTAGGCGTACAAAGAAGCTTGATAAGTCTGTTTCCATTGGCACCATTCAGTCTAAGTTTATTTTGTCTGTAACCCTGATTTGCTCTTTGTCATCCATTGCCACGGACGCCTATGTTGACTCTGGCGCCGCTCTGAGTCTTATGGATTGGTCCTTTGCCAATCGTTGTGGTTTTGATTTAGAGCCTTTGGAGACTCTTATTCCTCTGAAGGGGATTGACTCCACCCCATTGGCTAATAATAAACCACAATACTGGACACAAGTAACCATGCGTATCAATCCGGATCACCAGGAGATTATTCGTTTCCTGGTGCTGTATAATTTACATGACGATTTGGTACTGGGATTGCCATGGTTGCAGTCTCACAACCCAGTCTTGGACTGGAGAGCAATGTCTGTGTTGAGCTGGGGATGTAAGGGTATTCATGGGGACTTACCTTTGGTTTCTATTTCGTCGTCCATTCCCTCTGAAGTCCCTGAGTTCCTCTCTGATTATCAAGATGTCTTTGACGAACCCAAGCTTGGGTCGTTACCTCCGCACCGTGAGTGCGATTGTGCCATAGATTTGATACCGGGTTGTAAATATCCCAAGGGTCGTTTGTTTAATCTGTCTGTGCCGGAACATGCTGCTATGCGGGAATATATAAAGGAGTCTTTGGAAAAGGGACATATTCGTCCATCTTCTTCTCCCTTGGGAGCTGGGTTTTTCTTTGTCTCAAAAAAAGACGGCTCTTTGAGACCATGTATTGATTATCGGCTTCTGAATAAGATCACTGTTAAGTATCAATACCCATTGCCATTGCTTACTGATTTGTTTGCTCGTATAGAGGGTGCTAAGTGGTTCTCTAAAATTGATCTTCGTGGGGCGTATAATTTGGTGCGGATCAGGCAGGGGGATGAGTGGAAGACCGCATTTAATACGCCCGAGGGCCACTTTGAGTATTTGGTCATGCCTTTCGGTCTTTCTAATGCCCCTTCAGTTTTCCAGTCTTTTATGCATGATATTTTCCGCGATTTTCTGGATAAATTTATGATAATATATCTGGATGATATTCTGATTTTTTCTGATGACTGGGACTCTCATGTCCAGCAGGTCAGGAGAGTTTTTCAGGTTCTGCGGTCTAATTCTTTATGTGTGAAGGGGTCTAAGTGCGTTTTTGGGGTCCAGAAAATTTCCTTTTTGGGGTATATTTTTTCTCCCTCTTCCATTGAGATGGATCCCGTCAAGGTGCAAGCTATTTGTGACTGGACTCAGCCCTCCTCTCTTAAGGGTCTTCAGAGATTTTTGGGCTTTGCCAACTTTTACCGCCGATTTATTGCTGGTTTTTCGGATGTCGTTAAACCACTGACTGATTTGACCAGACAAGGCGCTGATGTTGCTAATTGGTCCCCTCATGCTGTAGAGGCCTTTCAGGAGCTTAAGCGCCGTTTTGCCTCTGCCCCTGTGTTGCGTCAGCCTGATGTGAATCTGCCTTTTCAGGTTGAGGTTGACGCTTCGGAGATCGGAGCTGGGGCAGTGTTGTCGCAGAAAGGTTCCGACTGCTCCGTCATTAGGCCTTGTGCCTTCTTTTCTCGCAAATTTTCGCCCGCAGAGCGGAATTATGATGTTGGGAATCGGGAGCTTTTGGCCATGAAGTGGGCGTTTGAGGAGTGGCGCCATTGGCTCGAGGGGGCTAGGCATCAGGTGGTGGTATTGACTGACCACAAAAATTTGATTTATCTTGAGACTGCCAGACGCCTGAATCCTAGACAGGCGCGCTGGTCTTTATTTTTTTCTCGCTTTAATTTTGTGGTGTCATACCTACCGGGTTCTAAGAATGTTAAGGCAGATGCCCTTTCTAGGAGTTTTGACCCGGACTCTCCTGGTAATTCTGAACCCACAGGTATCCTTAGGGAGGGAGTAATTTTGTCGGCCGTTTCTCCTGATCTGCGGCGGTCCTTGCAAGAGTTTCAGGCGGATAGACCGGATCGTTGTCCGCCTGATAGACTGTTTGTTCCGGATGATTGGACCAGCAGAGTCATCTTTGAGGTACATTCTTCTGCATTGGCAGGTCATCCCGGAATTTTTGGTACCAGGGATTTGGTGGCAAGATCCTTCTGGTGGCCTTCCCTGTCACGAGATGTGCGAGTCTTTGTGCAGTCATGTGACGTTTGTGCTCGGGCCAAGTCTTGTAGTTCTCGGGCTAGCGGACTGCTGTTGCCCTTGCCTATTCCTAAGAGGCCTTGGACACACATCTCGATGGATTTTATTTCAGATCTGCCTGTTTCCCAGAAGATGTCTGTCATCTGGGTGGTCTGTGACCGTTTCTCTAAAATGGTCCATTTGGTTCCTCTGCCCAAGTTGCCTTCTTCTTCTGAGTTGGTTCCTCTGTTTTTTCAGAATGTTGTCCGATTGCACGGTATTCCTGAGAATATTGTTTCTGACAGAGGTACCCAATTTGTGTCTAGATTTTGGCGGGCATTCTGTGCTAGGATGGGCATAGATTTGTCTTTTTCATCTGCTTTTCACCCTCAGACTAATGGCCAGACCGAGCGGACTAATCAGACCCTGGAGACATATCTGAGGTGTTTTGTCTCTGCTGACCAGGATGATTGGGTTGCTTTTTTGCCATTGGCAGAGTTCGCCCTCAATAATCGGGCCAGCTCTTCCACCTTGGTGTCCCCGTTTTTCTGTAATTCAGGGTTTCACCCTCGATTTTCCTCCGGTCAGGTGGAATCCTCGGATTGTCCTGGAGTGGATGCGGTGGTGGAGAGATTGCATCACATCTGGGGGCAGGTTATGGACAATTTGAAGTTGTCCCAGGAGAAGACTCAGCGTTTTGCCAACCGTCATCGTCGTGTTGGTTCTCGGCTTTGTGTTGGAGATTTGGTGTGGTTGTCTTCTCGTTTTGTCCCTATGAGGGTCTCTTCTCCTAAGTTTAAACCTCGGTTCATCGGCCCTTATGGAATATTGGAGATTCTTAATCCTGTTTCTTTCCGTTTGGACCTCCCTGCGTCCTTTTCCATTCATAACGTTTTTCATCGGTCGTTATTGCGCAGGTATGAGGTACCTGTGGTACCTTCAGTTGAGCCTCCTGCTCCGGTGTTGGTTGAGGGTGAGTTGGAGTACGTTGTGGAGAAAATTTTGGACTCTCGTGTTTCCAGACGGAGACTCCAGTATCTGGTCAACTGGAGGGGTTACGGCCAGGAGGATAATTCTTGGGTCAATGCATCTGATGTTCATGCTTCTGATCTTGTTCGTGCCTTCCATAGGGCTCATCCTGGTCGCCCTGGTGGATCTGGTGAGGGTTCGGTGCCCCCTCCTTGAGGGGGGGGTACTGTTGTGAATTTGGATTCTGGGCTCCCCCGGTGGCCGCTTGTGGAATTGGACTTGTCATCCTCTTTCCTGTTTCACCTGGTTCCATCAGTAGTGGGTGTCGCTATTTAAGCTCATTTCTCTGGTGGTTTCTTGCCGGTCAACAATGTTATCTGATGCCTCTCAGTGCTTGTTCCTGCTTCTAGACTACTACTAGATAAGTTGGACTTTTGTCCATGTTTTGTTTTTGCCTATTTGTTCCAGTTCACAGCTGAAGTGTTGTTACTGTGTCTGGAAAGCTCTCGTTGATCAGGGATTGCTACTCTGGCGTTATGAGTTAATGCCAGAGTTTAAGGTAATCTCTGGATGATGTTTTGTTAGTGTTTTTCTGCTGACCATGAAAGTATACTATCTGTCTTCTGCTATCTAGTAAGCGGACCTCAAATTTGCTAAGACTATTTTCCTGCTGCGTTTGTTGTTTCATCTGAACTCACCGTCATTATATGTGGGGGGCTACTGTCTTCTTTGGAATATTTCTCTAGAGGTGAGCCAGGTCTTATATTTCCCTCTGCTAGCTATTTAGGTCTTAGGCCAGAGCTGGGCATCTAGCGATAAATAGGAAATGCTACCTGGCTATTTCTAGTTGCGCGGCAGGCTTAGTTCATGGTCAGTATAGTTCCATCTTCCGAGAGCTTGTCCCTCTATAGGCTTGCTATGATCTCTGCCTGCAGAGATCATGACACAAGCCATTCTGGCGTCTATGAATTTTCCGCTCATTTCTAGTCAGGATTCTATCACATTGCATTAAATCAGGTGCCTGTTCAGACAACACCATGAGGGAATTTGCGGTTTTGCGCTCCCGCAACCGCCGGTCGATTTGAATTGCCAGGGCCATGGAATCATTCAGACCTGTGGGAATGGGAAAACCCACCATCACATTCTTAATGGCTTCAGAAAGGCCATTTCTGAAATTTGCAGCCAATGCACACTCGTTCCACTGGGTCAGCACGGACCATTTCCGAAATTTTTGGCAATACACTTCAGCCTCGTCCTGGCCCTGAGACATAGCCAGCAAGGCTTTTTCTGCCTGAATCTCAAGATTGGGTTCCTCATAAAGCAAACCGAGCGCCAGAAAAAACGCATCAAAATCAGCCAATGCCGGATCTCCTGGTGCCAGCGAGAAGGCCCAATCCTGAGGGTCGCCCCGTAAAAAAGAAATAACAATTTTCACTTGCTGAGCGGAGTCTCCAGATGAACAGGGTCTCAGGGACAAAAACAATTTACAATTATTCCTGAAATTTCTAAATTTAAATCGGTCTCCGGAAAACAGTTCAGGAATCGGTATCTTAGGTTCTGACATAGGATTTCTGATAACATAATCTTGTATGCCCTGCACACGAGCAGTAAGCTGGTCCACACCTGTAATCAAGGTCTGGACATTCATGTCTGCAGCAAACACAAGCCACTCAGAGGTAAAGGGGAAAAGAAAAAAAAAAATGAGAAAGAGAAAAAAAAACCTCAGAATTTTCTTTCTTATAATCCCGCTTCTGCAATGCATTTAACATTTAATACTGGCCTGGCAAACTGTTATGACCCCAATGGCGAGGGTCTCAGAGGAACAAGTAAGTCTGCGAAGTACAAAAATCCAGCTCATAGGGCAGTGGTAACTGGGTTGACCATATATCTACTCCTAACGCCAACACTAGAAGTAGCCGGGGAACATGCCTACGTTGGTCGCTAGATGTCTCGCGCCAGCCGGAGGACTAACTACCCCTAGAAGAGGAAAACAAAGACCTCTCTTGCCTCCAGAGAATAGACCCCAAAAGTTGGATACAAGCCCCCCACAAATAATAACGGTGAGGTAAGAGGAAATGACAAACACAGAGATGAACTAGGTTTAGCAAAGAGAGGCCCACTTACTAATAGCAGAATGTAGTAAGATAACTTATATGGTCAACAAAAACCCTATCAAAAATCCACACTGGAAATTCAAGAACCCCCGAACCGTCTAACGGCCCGGGGGGAGAACTCCAGCCTCCCTAGAGCTTCCAGCAAGGTAAGGATACAGATTATGTACAAGCTGGACAAAAATGCAAAACAAAAACAAATAGCAAAAAGCAAGAAAGCAGACTTAGCTTAATCTAGCAGGAACCAGGATCAGTAGACAAGAGCACAACAGATTAGCTCTGATTACAACGTTGCCAGGCATTGAACTGAAGGTCCAGGGAGCTTATATAGCAACACCCCTGACCTAACGACCCAGGTGAGCATACAAAGGATGGCAGACATTCCCAGAGTCAAATCACTAGTAACCACTAGAGGGAGCCAAAAAGGTAAATTCACAACAGGCATCACTGTCGATGTCATGCTGATTGACAGCCGGCTCACCATTGCCTAAATGGAGGGAGCTGGATGTCAATCAATATGATGTTGGCAATAACGTGCCATTGACAAAGCAAAGTAGAAGAAAGAGCTATCCTGTTGACATGAGGTCAAAGTAAGCAGGAGAAGAGTTTGCCAAACATTGAGCACAGGTGAAATTCACACCAAAGCCCAAAGAAGGAACATTTTTTTTTTTAAGTTTTGTCTACCCAGAATATAGTAGTTTATCAGAGGGCCTTTATGAGGAAATGATGGATTAACATGTTTGCTTTTCTGATTTTTGGAGGTCTTCTGAATGTTATCAGCTTTTCTGCAATTTATGATTTTATCTAAAAACTATATTTTGCTTAATATGTATAAGAACAGCCGATGTTATTATATTATAAATATAAATATGAATACATGTTTGTGATTGTCCCATAAAATGGAGTCAATCCTCATCTGTTTTATGAAGTTAATGAATTTTTCATTGGTTCCTAAGATAGATAGAAAATACAAAAATGGAAGCAGCACTCCAAAAATAGTGCAAATTATAGGATTTTAATGGCCCATGTGAGACCATTTTGGTTCATAGTATGAACCTTTCTTAAGCCTAAGGCCGGGATCACACATGCGAGAAATACGTCCGAGTCTCGTATGGTAATACCCGGCATTGCCGCCATCACTCAGGAGCTGAGAGTGCGGCCGCATAGCAATATATGCAGCCGCACGCTCCGCTCCAGAGAGACGGCGGCAATGCTGGGTATTACCATGCGAGATTCAGACGTATTTCTCGCATGTGTGATCCCAGCCTTAGATAGATAGATAGATAGATAGATAGACAGACAATCCCAACATCAGACAACACTCCAAATAGCATGTAAATTATACAAAATAATTAGCCCATAGAGGTGCCTCTATATAATTTATAGTTATTGCCACTCTATAGTGGTGTACTTACACTGTATACTCTGATGCAGTTATGTTTTTTGTCACCCCCTTCCTACCACTTCCACTATGTTAATGGGTATTAATAGGTAAAAACTAACTTTTATACATCTGATTAGTGATCTCAAGGCTCATGTGATCACTAATGTCGCCCAGCTTAATCAGCTAGGGTAGATGTGCACCGACATCAGGGCCATATTTGCCACTAGGAACTTGAGGGCACGTGCCTGGGGCACCAGAATGTGGGGGGGGGGGGTGGCACCTGAGCAAGGTTTTTATTTTAATTCCTTGGTGCCATGGAAAGAGCAGCCCTGAAAACAGGATGCTTCGCCCTCATCTCAGTGGTGCTGGAGGAACGGGCGCTTCTCACTGGTGGCTGCAGGGATAGAGCGTCTCCCTGCTGCTTGGAGGACTGATGTGATGAGAGGAGGAAGAGAAAAATGGCTGAGGTGGGGGCGTTGTCCCAGCATCTGCCACCTCTCCCACTGCCAGTAAGTACCTTGCTCAGTACTCGCTCCCTCCATCCCTCGGGGTTGCTATAGAAATGCCCCCTCCATGGCCAGCACTTACTTGTTGCTATGGCAACACTGCAGTTTCTCCCCCTCCTGATTGCCCCAGTACAGAAATTCTCTGCTCTCGTGGTATCTCCCTTTCAGCTCCGGACACCGACCGCACAAAGGAACCGGACACTGGGGAGGGGGAGGCAGCACCATGAGTATCGAGTGCCCTGCTTCGATCTGTGTAGTGACCAGGGGGCAAGTGCTGCTGTGCCCTGTGCTCCCTATGCTACTGTACCTTGTGCTATTGTGCCCCCTACAATACTGTGCCCTGTGCCCCATGTGCTGCTGTGCCCTCTACACTACTGTGCCCATGTGCCCCGCTACACTACTGTACCCTGTGCCCCCTACTCTACTGTACTCTGCTGCTGTGCCCCCTACACTACTGTACCCTGTGTCCCATGTTCTGCTGTGCCCCTACACTACTTTCCCCTGTGCCCCATGTTCTGCTGTGCCCCTACACTACTGTACCCTGTGCCCCATGTTCTGCTGAGCCCCCTACTCTACCCTGTGCCGCCTACACAACTGTACTCTGTGCCCCATGTGCTACTGTTTCCTGTGCCCAACGTGCTGCTGTGCCCCTACACTACTGTACCCTGTGCCCCTTAAACTACAGGACACTGTTCCCCCTACGCTACTGTACACTGTGCCCCTACAGTACTGTGGTCCATGTGCTGCTGTATCCTCTCCCTATGCATCTATGTGCCTTCTGCTTTATGCACTACTGTGTCGCATGTATTGTGGTGCCCTGTGCCTCCTGCACTGCTGTGCCCCGTGTGTTGTGGTGCCCAGTGCCTCCTGCACTGCTGTGCCCCTTGTATTATAGTGCCCTGTGCCTCCTACACTGCAGTATCCCATGTGTTGTGGTGCCCTGTACCTCCTGCACTGCAGTGCCCCGTGTGTTGTGGTGCCCTGTGCCTCCTGCACTGCTGTACCCCGTGTATTGTGGTGCCCTGTGCCTCCTACACTGCAGTGCCCCATGTGTCATTGTTCCCTATGCCTCCTGCACTGCTGTGCCCCATGTATTGTGGGCCCTGTGCCTCCTGTACTGCTGTCCCCCATGTATTGTGGTGCCCTGGGCCCCCATGTATTGTGGTGCCCTGTGCTCTTGTCTCAGGATCCTCACTATAGCATAAAGCGATAATATAATATAATAATATTATTATGGCTCTTCTAACTATTAGTGTTGAGTGATACCTTCCGATATCGGAAAGTATCGGTATCGAAAAGTATCGGCCGATACCGGCAAAATATCGGATCTCGCCGATACCGATACCCGATACCAATGCAAGTCAATGGGACGAAAATATCGGAATTAAAATAAACCCTTTCTTTCCTTGTAGGTTCATTCTACATGAAGGAAAACAACTAAGAATAATGTAGGATGTATTGGGGGAGGTGGCGGAGACATTAAAGGCATAGAGGTTTAGCCCAATCAAATAGAATAGCAGGAATTTAAAAAAAAATTTAAGACGTTCGGAGTTACAAAGATATTGACTATGTTAAGATTTTTTTTATTTTGTCAGATATTGATGTTTCACTACTTCCACGCCCTTCACCCTCTTTTTTACTTCTCCCACACTTTCTTCTTCATCATCATCAGCATCTTTGACATCAAGTTCTTCTTCACCTTATTCATCTTCTTCTTCATCTTCTACCTATAATTTTTTTTGTTACATTGTTCATATTCTTTTTATTTAACTATTATTCTTCTTCATATTCAAGTTCTTCATCATATTCTTATTTGTGACAGGCATTCCCGTAGTTGTTATCTATAAAAGTTTGAAGATTACACCTTCACAAAGGTGTCACAAAAGAGTTACATTTGTCCGCGTTCAGTTTGGCCTGCAGCATCAGGCTTTATCCAGGGGCACCACGAGGAGGAACGGACTCACCCCCATACACTGCTTAGTCTTCTTCTGCTTATAATTTAGATAATATTGTTTGCTCTGATATTTAGTGTTATGCTTAATGTTCTTCTGCTCTTTGTTCTGCAGCCTCTTGTTCTTCTGCTTCTCAGTCTCCCATGTCGTCGTCGTCTCCAGGGTCGTCGTCATCTCAGTGGTTGTCGTCTCTGGTGTCGTCGTCATCTTAGGGGTGGTCTTCCGGGTCATCGTCTTTAGGGTCTTGAACTTGGAAATGTAGCAGAAGGTACAAGAAGGCTGAGAAAATGCTGAGAAAGAGCTGATGGAACTGGAACTCGGATGGCTACCCGAAGGTCCAAGAGCCAATGGAACTACCGAGGACCAGCTGATGTTACTGGAACCCGGTTACTAAGCAGGAGGTACCCGTGCCTGAAAGCACTACCAAGGACCACCTGACGTTGGTGGAACTCGGATACCCAGAGGGAGGCACCTAAGCCAAAGGCTCTGCCCGGAACCAGCTGATGGTACTGGAACCAGGATGGGGAGCAGAAGGTACAAGAGCAAAAGACACTGCCGAGAACCAGCTGATGGTACTGGAACCCGGATGGGTAGCCGAAGGTCCAAGAGCCAATGGAACTACCGAGGACCAGCTGACGTTACTGGAACCCGGTTACTAAGCAGGAGGTACCCGTGCCTGAAAGCACTACCAAGGACCACCTGACGTTGGTGGAACTCGGATACCCAGAGGGAGGCACCTAAGCCAAAGGCTCTGCCTGGAACCAGCTGATGGTACTGGAACCAGGATGGGGAGCAGAAGGTACAAGAGCAAAAGACATTGCCGAGAACCAGCTGACGGTACTGGAACCCGGATGGGTAGCCGAAGGTCCAAGAGCCAATGGAACTACCGAGGACCAGCTGACGTTACTGGAACCCGGTTACTAAGCAGGAGGTACCCGTGCCTGAAAGCACTACCAAGGACCACCTGACGTTGGTGGAACTCGGATACCCAGAGGGAGGCACCTAAGCCAAAGGCTCTGCCCGGAACCAGCTGACGGTACTGGAACCAGGATTGGGACCTATTCAAGCTTGTCTTCTTAGAGCCCCAACTAGTGGGGTTGGAGCAAAGGGTCAGTAGGGGGAGCAGAGTGTAGGCCGAAGCCTGCACTGGAGGCATTTGGAGGTCTGTTGTGTCTGCGTGGCATTTGCAGGACACGTTGCCGGCTACACAGCAGGGGCACAGCTGGCGTTGCTGAACCCCACTGACACATTGGCGAGGTGTTTGGCTCTGTGCAGCTAGCACTTCCGGGTGCCAACTGGCAGTGTTAGAGCCCAGGGACAGCAGGAGGAGAGGGAGCAGAGTGTAGGCCGAAGCCTGCACTGGCGGCAGCTTTGTGTCTGCGTGGCGTTTGCAGGACACGTTGCCGGCTACACAGCAGGGGAACAGCTGGCGTTGCTGAACCCCACTGACACATTGGCGAGGTGTTTGGCTCTGTGCAGCCAGCACTTCCGGGCGCCAACTGGCGGTGTTAGAGCCCGGGGTCAGCAGGAGGAGCAGAGTGTAGGCCGAAGCCTGCACTGGAGCAAGTTGAAAGGGAACCTTTAAACCCCACCCCAGGCGTTTGCTGCTGAAAGAGCCATCTTGTACAGCACTAATGATGCAAAAGGAAAAGGTGGCTCTTTTAATTATGCTCCTTTCAAAGGCTGAACTACACACTTATGAAATCTGTCCCCTCACACCGTTAAACCGTCCCGGAGGTGGGACTTTCCTTTGTAATGTGACGCAGCACAGCCGTCATTCCTACCCCCTTGGCGCCGTGCGCCACCTCCTCAGCGTTGATTGATTCTGTCTCGGAGCCTGTGCTGTTATGTTATCCCTTGCCCAGGCACACTTAGCGCTGCCCATCTTCTGACATCATTTGGTGTCAGGCTGGCTGCGCCTGTGCAGCCGCGCTGGCCTAGATCCCGCCTCGCAGTGTCGTCTAATGTAATTCCACCACGGGCCTGGGATCCGTGGCCATGCGCAGTGCATATCCTCGCCTCTCACTCCCCTCCTGTAAAATCCAATAATAATATATATAATCACTTACATATGGAAAGAACCAAGGGTATAGGGAAAGTGTATGATACAGTTTCTGAATGTCTTGTCATTGACCATCTGTCCTCTGCATGTCAAAAGCTAGAGGTGTTTGTGAAGCCCAACCTATATTTGGATGTCTAGCGTTATTTCTAGCCGGTAAACAAGTGTAACTAAGATAAGGAATATTCTGGAATCTACTTTTATGGTATAGACCATTGGCATGGAACTGGTTTACCTTATATGGATATTATGTAGGAGAAAATAGAAACCCATGAAAGCCTATGGGACGGATTTGTATATAAACCGTCTCTTCTCAGCATGTGGTAGAGTCCTCATACCTTGAGCCTCTCTACACGGACGAACACATCATCATGCCACAAGACCATATGTAAGATCTCTGCTTGCTTTCATTTTCTTTTTAACCTAATACTTGAATTTGTGTAATGAACTTATAATTTACTTTTTCTTCATTTTTGTAATCACTCTTTTTGAATGGACATTAAATGAGTTCTGTTTTATCCAAACAATTCTATTTTTGCTTTTCTTCTCAATCCTCACTAAGATACATTTTTTCTAACATTTTGGCGAGCCTTAGCCAGATCTGATTTTTTGTCTTTTCTGTGAGGAATTTCAGCCTTTTCAGGGGGGAGGTTGCTAAAACACCTGTTTTGAGTTGTTAAAAGGCACAGAAATTCTACTATATCGTGTTACAAAAGTCAGACTGAACCTACACACAGAAGTGAGGATACGTGCTACAAGTATCATCTACACGGAACTCTGAAGGATCCATAAAGACAGAGGATCTTCCATTGACTATTGGACCAATCCAGGAGGAAAAGAATTTCCATAGGTAAGAGAAATGGAGTTTATCCATGAATTTTCTAAGAAGAGTAATATACAGTTTCAGTTTGATCATAGCCATACAAACGCACAATTATGGTCTAGTCTGTATAACCAATGTGAAGCAGAGAATCTTAAAATTGATAAGAAGTTTTTTTCTGTAAAAAAGTTGCAAAGGAAGCTGCAGAATGTAATGCACATGGTCCGAGTGTACAATAATTTAGTTTTTGATAAAACTGAAACACAGACACAAATATGTACTATTACACAAGACATTGATCATACTGACATACAAGGTGTCACACAAGAAGCTGATGGAGATTACTTTGACTGTCCAAATTGTTTGATATTGTCTGAACATATTGAACAATTGGAAGATCAAATTGATACCAGAACAGAATAATTGTCCAAATTGAGACAAGATATTAAAAAGGCTTCTGTTGTTACACGATCAAAAGACCAAGAAGACAATGCTGCATCATTTATACCTGACACACAAGAATTAGATGAATCGGTAGATTTACATGCAGAAGAATTGCAACGGAAAAAATTCCATGACAGAGCTGCACGCATTAATCTAAAAATACACGATCAGTTAATGAAAATTGCAAAAGACATTCCAAAATTCAATGACAAGATGGATGCCTTTTACAATGCAGACATTTTTGAATCAAACACAGACAAATACAATCTTAATGATGAACAGAAAAACAAGATATTCAAAGTATGGTTACCCTCACATATGGGAAGAAGGTTACAGGCCACACCCAGATTAAATGAGAACCATGAATTGACACATAGTACAAGAGAAGACAGACTTAGGCAATTAAATTCTTACATCACAGGAGAGGCCACTCCGAATGCTGAAATTTTGGAACAATTAAAAACTAATATTAATGAGGATCCATTTGTATTTTTGGTAAAATTTGAGCAGGCCTATAGAATGGTGATGGAAATTGGGCCTAATCAGGAACCAACATCCATGATCAGATTTTTTGTGAAAAAGTTCAAATATTTGGATCCTGCCTCAGAACAAATGGCTAGTACTCAGCCATCATTGCAAGAAGCAACAGGTTTTATCGACAGAGTAAGGAGATCCATGAAGCAAAATGAGGTTAAGGCTAAAATAGCTGTAATTCATGAAAAGGAGGATAGTCAGCTGAAACTTAGACCCACAGTAACATTCAAGAGCAGAGATTACGTAGAACAAAGAGGTAAAAATACTACACAAAGAAACAATATCCATTGTTATTTCTGTGGTATACCTGGACACTTAAAGTGGCAATGCAGAAAATTCTTGAGAGCAGAATCAGAGACAGGTACACAAGGGACAGGTAATCTTGGAAGGGAAAATGGTCTCATGCCAAAAGTATCCACCAGACCTTCTGCACCTCCATTACAGTCTAATGCCCCCACTCACACTGACAACAGACAAACGCAGTCTCCATATGCACCATTAATCAGACAGATCCGAGAGATGACAGTTAAGGAGACTGAGTCCAGAAATAGAATGCCGAGTGCTCTCAAGAAGGACACTGGACTTCTTCCATCTCCTTCATCCTTCTGACAATCACAGACAATTCCAACACCTCATCCACTGGAATTTGTGACTCGAGTTACATTAGATGAATGTGGAAGACCATTTGTCAAGGTAAATCTAGCAGGACAGAATGTTGTATTTCTCATTGATACAGGAGCTCAGTTAAGCGTCACAAATCTTGATCTGAAGCTACAACCAGATTCACCAGTTTGTACAATTGTTGGTTTTAGTGGAAAAGGTGGAACTAGAGCAACCTTAGTTACTGATGTGATATTGGAAATACCTAGTTCTTTCAAAACAGGAATTGACATTTGGTATTGTCGTGACTCTGAAAATATACTTGGCACGAATTTTATGCAGAAATTTGGATGGGTTGTTGATCTAGGAAATCAGGTGATCTGGGAGGATTCTAATGGTTGTAAACCTGTAGTCATTGATCCTAGTGATTATAGCCATGTTGGAAGTATTTGCTTAAATGATGTTGTGTCAACGGATCATCTGTGGCCTGAAACTGGTGGTGATGAGGTATTGACAGAAATTGTACAGCTTTTTCCTTCTCTTTGGGCTCAGTTCAGAAATGAAGTAGGGACCATGAAAGATGTAATTGTAAATGTCGAGGGGCGTGATCCCCCACCTCAGCGTCAGTATAAATTGCCTCCAGAATCAATTGAGTCTATGTCAAAGATCATACAGGAATTGTTAAAACAAGGTGTCATCCGAAAGGCTAATTCTGTAAGTAACAATCCTTTGTGGTGTGTTTTGAAATCTGATGGTACTTATCGGATGATATTGGATCTGCGGATGTTTAATAAACATACTCCCAATGTAGCACCCATTGTTGCAGATACTCATGACATGATGGCAAGGTTGAATGCAAAGGCAAGATACTTTTCTGTACTAGACATCAGTAATGGTTTTTTCAGTATACCTCTTGAAAAGAGTTGTCAATACAAGTTTGCTTTTACTTTCTTGGATGAGCAATACCTGTTTTGCAGGTTACCTCAGGGAGCTCATTTGTCACCGAGCATCTTTCATCAGGCATTGGCAAAGGTATTGTCTAAATTTTCAAAGCCGGACTGTATTTTACAGTATGTGGATGATATTTTGCTATCCACAGAAGATAAGGAGTCACATGTTTCACTTCTGAAAGAGTTGTTTGAGCTGCTGCATGATGCAGGGTTGAAATTGAACACAAAAAAGGTCAAATTGCTGCAGACTGAGGTCAGATTCTTAGGGGTATTGTTGAGCCCAGGTAAAAGACAACCATTGCAGGAACGGATCGATGCAATTGCTTCTTTGCCAGTTCCAACATCACACAAGGCAGTACGACATTTCTTGGGTCTTATAAATTTTTCAAGGGAATTCATTGAGAATTTTGCAGACAAAGCCAGGCCTTTGTATGATCTTTTAAAATTTGAAAATAGTGAGTATTTTGGTCCTTGGGGTGATGAACAACAAACCTCATTTGAACAATTGAAAATTAATTTACAAACTGCACCTGCTTTGTCCACAGTAGATCCTACGGCTCCATTTGCTTTGCAAGTGCACACATCAGAGACTTCTGTGTCTGCTGTGCTGCTACAGTTGCAAGGAGAAGAGTGGAGAATTTTGGGCTATTTTTCTAAGCTTCTCTCACCTGTTGAAAGAGGGTTTGAGACATGTGCAAGACACCTGGTAGGTGTGTACTTTGCAGTCAAAGCAACTGAACACATTGTTGGGTTCAACAAAATTACTTTGCAAACTCCTCATTCTACACTAAAACTTCTCTTTGAGAATAATATCCCAGGTGTGTCACATCAGAGATTTGCTCATTGGTTATTGTCATTGTCTCCCAAACAAATTGAGGTAGATTACAAAGCCAAATATGTTCTTCCTCAGTTGATGCAATATGAAGGACAAACTCATGATTGTTTGCAGTCTTTTCAGGATCCATGTCCATCGCTTTTCAGACGGAAGGCAGAGGCAACAGATGAACCAATTTTTGTTGATGGTTCCAGATTTTATGCAGATGGACATTACTATGCAGGATATTCCATTTTTTATCCTAAAAGAGAACAGGTAGTAAAACACAAATTACCAAGTCATTTTTCAGCTCAAAGGGCAGAGCTAGAAGCAGTGAAAATGGTGCTACAGCTGAACGAAGCTGATGATCAGTGTCCCATTGTAATCTACAGTGATAGCTCCTATGTTGTTAGATCACTGACAGATTATTTGCCAGTTTGGGAAAAAAGAGGCTATGTAGATTCTTCAAATAAGACTCTTGTACATAGTGACACACTGAAAACAATTTTCAAAATAGCATCAAAAACCCCTAATGGTTTTGCTATTGTCAAAGTACCAGCCCATAAAAAAAACTGATGATGAATTATCTGTAGGAAATGCTACTGCAGATAGGTTAGCCAAAGAGGCAGCCCTGACAGGAGAAGAAGTGTTTCAACCAGAGACTATTGAGCTTTTAGCAGTTCAAAGAACGGACACGCATATCCCTTCTTTTGCGGAAGAACAGGAGAAAGACACATCTCTTGTTGCTTCCCGGGTTGATCCAAAACCTCCCTTTGTTTGTGAAAACGGGGTTTTGTGTCATGACTTAAACGGGGAGTTGCGTCCTGTTGTACCAAAACATCTACAGGCTGAGTTCACAAAATATAATCATGAAAGTTTGGGTCATTTGGGCCAACAGAAATTGTTAGACATTCTCAGAGAGAAATTTTACTGGGAAAAGATGGAAGAGACAGTACAAAGTATTGTCCAATCATGTCTCATTTGTGCCCAAATTAATCCAAGACCAAAAGGACAGAAACCGCCACTACTCCGAACCGCACCTGCAGATGGTCCATGGTCTACACTACAAATCGACTACATTGGTCCGTTACCATCAGGTAAAAATGGTCTGCATTGGTTGTGGTAGATGTTTTTTCCAAATGGGTTGAAATTTTACCTGTCAGAAAAGATGATGCTTTGTCTACAGCTAGAGCATTAGTTAATCATGTCTTTTGTACTTGGGGGATCCCAAGAATGATCTCCTCTGATCGAGGAAGTCACTTTACAGGAAAAATCATGCAAGCCGTTTGTACTATTCTAGGGGTACAACAACAGTTCCATGTACCTTACCATCCACAGTCTGCTGGTATTGTGGAAAGGATGAATAGGACAATAAAATCCAGAATTGCCAAGATGCTATTGGACAAAGGCAATACTTGGGTTGATGCCGTACCTTTTGTATTGTTGAGTGTGAGAGGAACAACTTCTTCCACAACTCAGTTCACTCCTTTTGAACTAATGACAGGAAGAAAAATGCCATTGATTTTTCCACATGAACCATTTTTGTCCACACCTCAAAAAGATGCTGTTGCAAGGTCCAAATGGTTGCAATTGTTGCAGGAAAATTTGAAAACAATTCTTCCTCATGCTGCATCAAGAATGCAGAGAATGGAGCCACCATATGAATCCAAATTCAAAAAAGGGGCTCAGGTGATGATCAAAACTTTCAGGAAGAATGGACCTTGGGAAAGTAACTGGGAAGGTCCCTTTGATATCATTGAAACCATGGGACAAGTTATGATTCTTGTGCAACCAGCATCAAACGTGGATAAAAATACCCGCAGGCAACAAAGAGTGTGGGTACATGTTGATCAATGCAAATTGTATATTGCAAAATAATGATACTGCATTTCTTTTAGGAAGAAATGAATTCCAATAAGAGCTGGAATACGGAACACCATGACCTTGATGGAAGAGATTCAACACCAATCCTTCGAGAAAAGACGACAGTTCCCAGGAAAAGTTACTATCTGATGGGAATCGCATTTCTGCTATGTACTATTTCAACTGTGATCTACGCAGAAGACATCTTACATCGTGAAACAGACACTAGTGAAGTGAATGAACCTTTCAGAAGAACTCTACATTCGAGGAAACCAAGAGGATCAAGTTTACAAAACCTTAAAGATGAAGACATACCGGACAATTCAGTAGATATTACTGGAAACATCTGCATGGGTTATGGGGTGAAATGCTGTATTGAGCTACACTTCATACACGACACTGACATAATATTACATGCTACCACAGGACCTAAGGCTGGGTTTATACAGTTACAAGGAGATTCAATGTCAATCACATCTCATTAATATGGAAATGGGAATAGAACAATGGTTTGGGAAAAGAACTCCAACACAAGTTAGAAGTAAGAGGGGAGTGTTGGAAGGTATTTTGGGGGGATTAGGTACAGTAGGAAGTCTAATTAACACTATGGACATACATACACTTAAATCAGATTTGGAAAATATTGGGTATATCGGAGGTAAAGGAGTAAAGATTCAGAAAAGTTTGAATCAAGTTCTTGAGAAAATGGTTTTGACTACTGCTTCTGTATTTGGGTCTTCTGTCTCACATCTACAAGATGCTACTTTAGCATTAATAGAAAGTGAACAGGAATCTCAAGTGGCCAAAACATGTCTAGAAATTCAGATTGAATATTCCACCAATCTAAAAATGATTGCACAAGCCTTACAAAGTGGAATTACTCCTTTAGGACTAATGAGAAATTTGCCTACAGAATATAGTTTTGCATTAAATCATACAGATTTGTGGGTAAATAAGTGGTTAGGATGTGACCAGGATATTTGTGTAGGAACATCACTGATACCAGTGTCGGGAAGAGAAGAAACCCTGGTTCCTATAACTGTTCTGGGAATTCCTGTTAGTCACACACAATTGCTATATTATCAATTACAGGACACAGATTTTGCATTTGACGGAACAAACACTGAACAATTAGACATTTCTTCATGTTTAAATTTTGTTTCTAAGGTAATGTGTTCACCTGGACAGGATAAAGTCATTTATCATTCATGTTTCAATAATCATACCTCATGTCATGCCAGAGTTGAGAATGTACACACGATCCATGACTTGGTGACACCAGTAAGCGCTAATAAGGTTTGTTTCCAAGTTATGTCAGAGAAAGAAGTTGTTTCTGCATACTTTCCATCTTGTGTACATGCTGAAAATCTGACAATAGGTTTATATTGTATTGAGGGAAATGTGAAAACTCTCTCAAAGAAGGAAGGAAGTATTAATATAACATTAATAGGTTCAAGAAACCTAAAAATCCTTCCAATACAGTTCAATTTGTCCCAAATAAATAATTTTCCTTGGAATATGTGGACAAATGAGATAAAGAAAGACAAGGGTTTGTTAAATTTGTTAACAAAACAATTAAAAGAAGCTGAAATTGTATTCAGACATGAGCAAGGTAATTTAAATGATATTGAACATGAATGGACAAGTATGTCAGGCTCATCTTGGTGGAAAAATTTAGGAAAATCAGTAACTAGTTGGTCACAGTCTTCAACGAAGATGGCAGTAGGAAATGTATTATCTAATCCGATTGTTATTATATTTATTATAGTTTTGCTGTGTATAATATATCAAATAGTTATTATGTGTAAAATTAAGAACATTTATAAAAAGATAAAGACAGAAATGAAAAAGGAAGATGACATTTTAAGAGAAATGCTGAAAAGAAAAATATAATTCTCTAATTCTAAGTTTTCAAAACTCAGGTGACATTCGAGACAGATGTTAATACAAGGTTTTCAGAATAAAGAATGAATGTGATACGAATGGTGAGAGAAAGATTTTAGGGTTAATTATGATATTCTCAAATCATAATCAGGGGGGAATGTAAAATCCAATAATAATATATATAATCACTTACATATGGAAAGAACCAAGGGTATAGGGAAAGTGTATGATACAGTTTCTGAAGGTCTTGTCATTGACCATCTGTCCTCTGCATGTCAAAAGCTAGAGGTGTTTGTGAAGCCCAACCTATATTTGGATGTCTAGCGTTATTTCTAGCCGGTAAACAAGTGTAACTAAGATAAGGAATATTCTGGAATCTACTTTTATGGTATAGACCATTGGCATGGAACTGGTTTACCTTATATGGATATTATGTAGGAGAAAATAGAAACCCATGAAAGCCTATGGGACGGATTTGTATATAAACCGTCTCTTCTCAGCATGTGGGAGAGTCCTCATACCTTGAGCCTCTCTACACGGACGAACACATCATCATGCCACAAGACCATATGTAAGATCTCTGCTTGCTTTCATTTTCTTTTTAACCTAATACTTGAATTTGTGTAATGAACTTATAATTTACTTTTTCTTCATTTTTGTAATCACTCTTTTTGAATGGACATTAAATGAGTTCTGTTTTATCCAAACAATTCTATTTTTGCTTTTCTTCTCAATCCTCACTAAGATACATTTTTTCTAACACCTCCCTCCGGCTTCTTCAGACTGTGCGGTGTCACGGCCATGGCATGCTATTAGGGATCAGCTGACGGCGCACAGTCTGAAGAAGGCGGAGGGAGATGAGTGACAGCCTGAGGTGAAGATATGCAGTGGGCATGCCCATGGATCCCAGGCCCGCAGTGTGATTAAATCAAAAGACACTGCAAGGCGGGATCTAGGCCAGCGCGGCCGCACAGGCGCAGCCAGCCTGACAACAAATGATGTCAGAAGATGGGCAGCGCTAAGTGTGCCTGACCAAGGGATAAAATAACAGTGCAGGCTCTGGGACAGAATCAAACAACGCTGAGGAGGCGGCGCACGGCGCAAAGGGGTTAGGAATGACGGCTGTGCTGCGTCACATTACAAAGGAAAGTCCCACCTCCGGGATGGTTAAACGGTGTGAGGAGACACATTTCATAAGTGTGTAGTTCAGCCTTTGAAAGGAGCATAATTAAAAGAGCCACCTTTTCCTTCTGCAGCATTACTGCTGCACAAGATGGCTCTTTCAGTAACAAACGCCTGGGGGGTAGGGGTGGGCAGGTTCCCTTAAGTTTTAGTTGTGCCAGCGTTGCGGTCGCATGACACGTTGCCGACTACACAGCAGGGGAGCAGCTGATGTTACTGAACCCCACTAACACATTGGCGAGGTGTTTGGCTCTGTGCAAACAGCACTTCCGGGCAGCAACCAGCAGTGTTGGAGCCCAGGGACAGCAGGAGGATCACATAGGAGGCATTGCAGCACACACAGCAGGGGAGCAGCTGACGTTACTGAACCCCAATAACAGAGGTGCGACTGTTGACTGTGTGGACAGCACTTCCAGGCACCAACTAGCGGTGTTAGAGCCCAGGGACAGCAGGAGGAGCAGATAGGAGGTATTGCAGCACACACAGCAGGGGAGCAGCTGACGTTACTGAACCCCAATAACAGAGGAGCGACTGTTGACTGTGCGGACAGCACTTCCAGGCACCAACTAGCGGTATTAGAGCCCAGGGACAGCAGGAGGATCAGATAGGAGGTATTGCAGCACACACAGCAGAGGAGCAGCTGACGTTACTGAACCCCAATAACAGAGGAGCGACTGTTGACTGTGCGGACAGCACTTCCAGGCACCAACTAGCGGTGTTAGAGCCCAGGGACAGCAGGAGGAGCAGATAGGAGGTATTGCAGCACACACAGCAGGGAAGCAGCTGACGTTACTGAACCCCAATAACAGAGGAGCGACTGTTGACTGTGCGGACAGCACTTCCAGGCACCAACTAGCGGTGTTAGAGCCCAGGGACAGCAGGAGGAGCAGATAGGAGGTATTGCAGCACACACAGCAGGGAAGCAGCTGACGTTACTGAACCCCAATAACAGAGGAGCGACTGTTGACTGTGCGGACAGCACTTCCAGGCACCAACTAGCGGTGTTAGAGCCCAGGGACAGCAGGAGGAGCAGATAGGAGGCATTGCAGCACACACAGCAGGGAAGCAGCTGACGTTACTGAACCCCAATAACAGAGGAGCGACTGTTGACTGTGCGGACAGCACTTCCAGGCACCAACTAGCGGTGTTAGAGCCCAGGGACAGCAGGAGGATCAGATAGGAGGTATTGGAACACACACAGCAGGGGAGCAGCTGACGTTACTGAACCCCAATAACAGAGGAGCCACTGTTGACTGTGCGGACAGCACTTCCAGGCACCAACTAGTGGTGTTAGAGCCCAGGGACAGCAGGAGGAGCAGAGGAACACCATCTAGGCCGAAGCCTGATTGGAGCAAGTCGAAAGGGAACCTTAAACCCCCCCCAAAAGGCGTTTGTAGCTGAAAGAGCCAGCTTTTGCATCACAAAGGATGCCAAAGGAAAAGGTGGCTCTTTTCATTATGCTCCTTGCAAACACAGAACTAAACACTTATAAAATGTGTCCCCTGATACCGTGAGACCGTCCCAAAGGTGGGACTTTCCTTTGTAATGTGACGCAGCACAGCCGTCATTCCTAAGTTAAGTCTGCGTGTGCAAGGAGCTAAACAAAAATAGTTACCTTTTCCTTGTGCAGCATAACTGCTGCACAAGGTGGCTATTTCAGTAACAAACACCTGGGGGGGGACAGGTTCCCTTACATTTCAGTTGTTGTGTCAGCTTGGCGGTCGTAGGACACATTGCCGGCTACACAGCTGGGGATCAGCTGACGTTACTGACACCCAATAACACTGGGTCGTATGTTTTGACTGTGCAGACAGCACTTCTGAGCCTCAACTGTTGGAGCCCAGGAATTACAGTTCAGGTGGTAGAAAGATGAACACAACAGGAGACCTGGATACTGACCTGGAGACCTGGATACTGTAGACAGTCACCCAATTATTTAATCAGGAAGAGGAGTGGCAAATTCCTGCGAGATCCAGGCCTGGTTCATTTTCAGGAAAGTAAGCCGGTCAACGTTATCGGAGGATAGTCACATGCGACGGTCTGTTAGTACACCACCTGCAGCACTAAAGACGCGTTCCGATTCTACACTAGCCGCAGGGCAAGCCAGCACCTCCAATGCATACTGGCTTAGCTCTGGCCATGTATCCAGCTTAGAGACCCAAAACTTGAAAGGGAAAGAGCCTTCTGGGAGTACAGCAAGAGGGCAAGACATGTAGTCTGTCACCATCTGACGGAACCGTTGCCTCCTGCTGACTGGAGCCGTCTGTGATGGTGTAGACATTTGTGGCGGGCACACAAAACTGTGCCAAAGTTGGGCCATACTGGTCTTGCCTTGGGCAGAGGCACTGCTTCTGCTCCCTCTTTGTGCAGAGCCTCCTCCACTGCCTGGATGCACTGAGCTGCTTTGTAAAGCACTAGCAGCACTTCTCTCAGTTGGACTGGAGAAGATGATGGAATTCACCAGTGTGTCTTGGTACTCCCGCATTTTACGCTCCCGATTCAACGGTGTGATGAGGCTTTGTACGTTGTTCCGGTAGCGAGGATCGAGGAGGGTGAACACCCAATAATCAGACATGTTGAGAATGTGGGCGATGCGGCGGTCGTTTCTCAGGCACTGCAACATGTAATCAACCATGTGCTGCAGACTGCCAACTGGCCAAGAAACGCTGTCCCCTGCTTGAGGCGTGATCTCTGCCCACTCGTCATCACACCACCCTCGCTGTACACACTGACTACTGGACAATTGTGTAGCTCCCTCCTCTGGACTGATGTCTTCCTCCTCCATTGACTGCTCCTCATCCTCCTCACAAAGTGTCCCCTGCCTACGCATTTGTGAGGAACCACATGGCGCTGACTGTCCAGAAGATGATGGAAATGGTGAATCCTCATCCTCCACCTCTTCCACAACATCATCCCTTAGCGCTTGCAGTGATTTTTCAAGCAGGCAGATAAGGGGGACAGTCATGCTGACTAGTGCATCATCTGCACTCGCCATCCGCGTGGAATAATCGAAGGGACGCAAAACCTGGCAGACGTCCTTCATAGTGGCCCACTCTGTGGTTGTGAAGTCTGAACGGCGCGGAGTGCGACTTCTTTGCGCCTGATGCAGCTGGTACTCCATTACTGCTTGCTGCTGCTCACACAACCGCTCCAACATATGTAACGTGGAATTCCACCTGGTAGGTAGGTCACATATGATGCGATGTTCCGGAAGGCGGAATCGGCGCTGCAGAGCCGCAATTCGCGATTTTGCCGTGCTGGAACGCCGCAAGTGAGCACACTCTAGGCGGACCTTGTGCAGCAGTGCATCAAGATCCGGATAGTCCCTCAAAAAACTCTGCACGACCAAGTTGAGCACATGTGTTGTGAACTGTGTTTCTGGGCTCCCTCTGGTGGTCACTAACGGTATTGTGTTAGGTATGTCTTGTTGCAGGCCTGAGCTCCAGCTGTGTCGTTAAGCAGCGGGTGTTTCCTATTTAAGTCTCCTCTGGACTCAGTCTCTTGCCTGGCATCGTTGTATCCAGACCTATTTGGTCTCCTCCGGATTCCTTTCAGTCTGACTCATGCAAGAAAAGCTAAGTCTGTTTTGTACAATTTGGATCATTTGCATTATTCAGTGTTTTTGTCCAGCTTGCTTTACATTTGATTTTTGACTCGCTGGAAGCTCTAAGGGGCTGATATTCTCCCTCCACACCGTCAGTCGGTGTGGGGGTTCTTGAATGTTCAGCGTGGATGTTTTGTAGGGTTTTCTGCTAACCGCATAGTCCACTATCTATTTTCTGCTATCTAGACTATTGGGCCTCACTTTGCTGAATCTAGTTCATCTCTACGTTTGTTTTTTCCTCTCTCCTCACCATTATTATTTGTTGGGGGCTTTCTATATCTTTGGGGTTCAATTTCTCTGGAGGCAAGCGAGGTCTTATTTTTTCCCTCTAGGGGTAGTCAGTTCTCCGGCTGGCTCGAGACGTCTAGAACCAACGTAGGCACGTTCACCGGCTACTTTTAGTTGTTTGTGTCAGGATCAGGTATGCGGTTAGTCCAGTTTCCACCTCCCTAGAGCAGTATTTATATTTTTGCTATCTTGCCGGAATATCAGAGATCCTCTGCCATTGGGATCATAACAGAATGCCAGGCCCAAAAGAAAATGTTTAATGCATCGCAGAAGCGGGATTAAAAAGAAGTTCTGAGTTTTTGTTTTTTGTTTTTTGCTGTAGTTTGCCTAGCTTCTTCCATCCCCTTTTTCTCTGAGTGGCTGAAACTCTGCTGCAGATATGAATGTCCAGACTCTGACTTCTAGTGTGGATCAGCTTGCTGCTAGGGTGCAAAGCATTCAGGATTTTGTTATCCATAGCCCTATGTCTGAACCAAAAATACCTATTCCTGAGCCGTTTTTTGGAGATAGATCTAAATTCCTGAATTTTAGGAATAATTGTAAATTGTTTCTGTCTCTGAAACCTCATTCCTCTGGTGATTCCGCTCAGCAAGTTAAGATTGTTATTTCCTTCTTGCGCGGCGACCCTCAGGATTGGGCCTTCTCTCTGGCGCCAGGAGATCCTGCATTGGTGAATGTTGATGCGTTTTTTCTGGCACTTGGTTTGCTTTATGAGGAGCCTAATCTTGAAAATCAGGCTGAAAAAATGTTGCTGGTTATCTCTCAGGGTCAGGACGAAGCTGAGGTATATTGCCAAAAATTTCGGAAATGGTCCGTGCTTACTCAATGGAATGAGTGTGCACTGGCCGCAAATTTCAGAAATGGTCTTTCTGAGGCCATTACAGATGTGATGGTGGGGTTTCCTATCCTTACAGGTCTAAATGATTCAATGGCTCTAGCCATTCAAATTGATCGACGTTTGCGGGAGCGCAAATCTGATAATCCTTTGGCGGTGCTGTCTGAACGGTCACCTGATTCTATGCAATGTGACAGAATTCTGACCAGAGCCGAGCGACAAAATCATAGACGTCAAAATGGGTTGTGTTTCTACTGTGGTGATTCAACACATGTTATCTCAGCATGCTCTAAACGTTTAAAGAAAAAAGTTAATCCTGTCGCCATTGGTACTTTTCAGCCTAAGTTTATTTTGTCTGTGACTTTAATTTGTTCATTATCTTCTTACTCAGTTATGGCTTTTGTGGATTCTGGTGCTGCTTTAAGTCTGATGGATTTGTCGTTTGCCAAGCGCTGTGGTTTTGTCCTGGAGCCTTTGGAAAATCCTATTCCTCTTAGAGGAATTGATTCTACGCCATTGGCTGAGAATAAACCTCAGTATTGGACGCAGGTGACCATGTGCATGACTCCTGTACATCAGGAGGTGATTCGTTTTTTGGTACTGCATAAAATGCATGATGTTGTCGTTTTGGGTCTGCCATGGTTACAGGCCCATAATCCATTTTTAGATTGGAAAGCTAGTTGGGGGTGTCAGGGAATTCAAGGCGATTCTCCATTGGTGTCTATTGCTTCTTCTACTCCTTCTGAGATCCCTGAGTTTTTGTCAGACTTTCAGGATGTATTTAATGAGGCCAGGTCCAGTGCCCTTCCTCCTCATAGGGACTGTGATTGTGCTATAGATTTGATTCCTGGTAGTAAGTTTCCTAAGGGACGACTCTTTAATTTATCTGTGCCAGAGCATGCCGCGATGCGGAGTTATATAAAGGAGTCTTTGGAGAAGGGAAATATTCGCCCATCCTCGTCCCCTCTTGGTGCAGGATTCTTTTTTGTGGGCAAGAAAGACGGGTCTCTGAGACCTTGTATTGATTATCATCTTCTGAATAAGATCACTGTTAAATTTCAGTATCCTTTGCCATTGTTGTCTGATTTGTTTGCTCGGATTAAGGGATCCAGTTGGTTCACCAAGATAGATCTTCGTGGTGCGTATAACCTTGTGCGCATAAAGCAGGGAGATGAATGGAAAACGGCATTTAATACGCCTGAGGGTCATTTTGAGTACCTGGTGATGCCTTTCGGATTATCTAATGCTCCTTCTGTGTTTCAGTCCTTCATGCATGACATCTTCCGGAAATATCTGGATAAATTTATGATTATTTATCTGGATGATATTTTGGTTTTTTCTGATGATTGGGAGTCCCATGTGAACCAGGTCAGGATGGTGTTTCAGGTTTTGCGGGAGAATGCTCTATTTGTGAAGGGTTCAAAATGTATCTTTGGGGTACAGAAGGTTTCTTTTTTGGGTTTTATTTTTTCCCCTTCTACTGTGGAGATGGACCCAGTTAAGGTCCGTGCCATTCATGACTGGACTCAGCCCACGTCTGTTAAGAGCCTGCAGAAGTTCTTGGGCTTTGCTAATTTTTACCGTCGTTTTATCGCTAATTTCTCCAGCGTGGTTAAACCTTTGACGGATATGACCAAGAAGGGTTCTGATGTTGCGAATTGGTCTCCTGCGGCCGTGGAGGCCTTTCGGGATCAGAAGCGTCGGTTTACTTCAGCGCCAGTCTTGTGCCAGCCGGATGTCTCTCTCCCCTTCCAGGTTGAAGTTGATGCTTCTGAAATTGGTGCAGGGGCTGTTTTGTCGCAAAAAAGTTCTGATGGCTCCGTGATGAAGCCATGCGCCTTCTTTTCAAGGAAATTTTCGCCTGCTGAGCGGAACTACGATGTTGGTAATCGGGAGTTGTTGGCCATGAAGTGGGCATTTGAGGAGTGGCGACATTGGCTCGAGGGAGCTAGACATCGTGTGGTGGTCTTGACTGATCATAAAAATCTGATTTACCTCGAGTCTGCCAAGCGCCTGAATCCTAGACAGGCCCGTTGGTCGTTGTTTTTCTCCCGTTTTGACTTTGTGGTCTCGTACCTGCCTGGTTCGAAGAACGTGAAGGCTGATGCACTTTCTAGGAGTTTTGTGCCTGATTCTCCGGGAGTCTCTGAGCCGGCTGGTATTCTCAGAGAGGGAGTAATTTTGTCTGCCATTTCCCCAGATTTGCGACGAGGGCTGCAAAAATTTCAGGCTGATAGGCCTGATTGTTGTCCACCAGAGAGATTGTTTGTCCCTGATGGATGGACCAACAGAGTTATTTCTGAGGTTCATTCTTCGGTGTTGGCGGGACATCCTGGGATTTTTGGTACCAGAGATTTGGTGGCCAGGTCCTTTTGGTGGCCTTCCTTGTCGCGGGATGTGCGTTCTTTTGTGCAGTCCTGTGGGATTTGTGCTCGGGCTAAGCCTTGCTGTTCTCGTGCCAGCGGGTTGCTTTTGCCCTTGCCTATCCCAAAGAGGCCTTGGACGCACATTTCCATGGATTTCATTTCGGATCTTCCGGTGTCTCAGAAGATGTCTGTCATCTGGGTGGTGTGCGATCGTTTTTCTAAAATGGTCCATTTGGTGCCCTTGCCTAAGTTGCCTTCCTCCTCTGATTTGGTTCCTTTGTTCTTTCAGAATGTGGTTCGTTTGCATGGCATCCCTGAGAATATTGTATCTGACAGAGGATCCCAGTTTGTGTCCAGATTCTGGCGATCCTTTTGTGCTAAGATGGGTATTGATTTGTCTTTTTCGTCGGCTTTTCATCCTCAGACTAATGGCCAGACCGAGCGAACTAATCAGACGTTAGAGACTTATTTGAGATGTTTTGTTTCTGCTGATCAGGACGACTGGGTTACCTTTTTGCCACTGGCCGAGTTTGCCCTTAATAATCGGGCTAGTTCTGCCACCGTGGTTTCACCCTTTTTCTGCAACTCTGGTTTTCATCCTCGTTTCTCCTCGGGTCAGGTTGAATCTTCTGACTGTCCTGGGGTTGATTCTGTGGTGGATAGGTTGCAGCGGATTTGGAACCATGTGGTGGACAATTTGAAATTGTCACAAGACAAGGCCCAGCGGTTTGCCAACCGCCGCCGCGGTGTGGGTCCCCGACTTCGTGTTGGGGATTTGGTTTGGTTGTCTTCTCGGCATGTTCCTTTGAAAGTCTCCTCTCCTAAGTTCAAGCCTCGCTTTATCGGTCCTTATAAGATTTTGGAAATCCTTAACCCGGTGTCTTTTCGCTTGGACCTTCCAGCGTCTTTTGCTATTCATAATGTGTTCCATAGGTCCTTGTTGCGGCGGTACGTGGTGCCTATGGTTCCTGCTGTTGAGCCTCCTGCCCCGGTTTTGGTTGAGGGCGAGTTGGAGTACGTGGTGGAGAAGATTCTGGATTCTCGTATCTCTAGACGGAAACTCCAGTATTTAGTTAAGTGGAAAGGCTATGGTCAGGAGGATAATTCCTGGGTTGTCACCTCTGATGTTCATGCGGCTGATTTGGTTCATGCCTTTCACGCTGCTCATCCTGATCGCCCTGGGGGTCTTGGTGAGGGTTCGGTGACCCCTCCTCAAGGGGGGGTACTGTTGTGAACTGTGTTTCTGGGCTCCCTCTGGTGGTCACTAACGGTATTGTGTTAGGTATGTCTTGTTGCAGGCCTGAGCTCCAGCTGTGTCGTTAAGCAGCGGGTGTTTCCTATTTGAGTCTCCGTTGGACTCAGTCTCTTGCCTGGCATCGTTGTATCCAGACCTATTTGGTCTCCTCCGGATTCCTTTCAGTCTGCCTCATGCAAGAAAAGCTAAGTCTGTTTTGTACAATTTGGATCATTTGCATTATTCAGTGTTTTTGTCCAGCTTGCTTTACATTTGATTTTTGACTCGCTGGAAGCTCTAGGGGGCTGATATTCTCCCTCCACACTGTCAGTCGGTGTGGGGGTTCTTGAATGTTCAGCATGGATGTTTTGTAGGGTTTTCTGCTAACCGCATAGTCCACTATCTATTTTCTGCTATCTAGACTATTGGGCCTCACTTTGCTGAATCTAGTTCATCTCTACGTTTGTGTTTTCCTCTTGCCTCACCGTTATTATTTGTTGGGGGCTTTCTATATCTTTGAGGTTCAATTTCTCTGGAGGCAAGCGAGGTCTTATTTTTTCCCTCTAGGGGTAGTCAGTTCTCCGGCTGGCTCGAGACGTCTAGAACCAACGTAGGCACGTTCACCGGCTACTTTTAGTTGTTTGTGTCAGGATCAGGTATGCGGTTAGTCCAGTTTCCACCTCCCTAGAGCAGTATTTATATTTTTGCTATCTTGCCGGAATATCAGAGATCCTCTGTCATTGGGATCATAACACACATGTGCCAGACATGGGATGTGAGTGAGGTTGCCGAGGCCCAGAGCTGCCACCAGATTTCGGCCATTATCACACACTACCATGCCTGGCT
Organism: Ranitomeya variabilis; assembly: GCF_051348905.1. Classification (NCBI taxonomy): domain Eukaryota; kingdom Metazoa; phylum Chordata; class Amphibia; order Anura; family Dendrobatidae; genus Ranitomeya; species Ranitomeya variabilis. The sequence goes on along the minus strand of NC_135234.1, from coordinate 698,407,381 downwards.
GGAGATTCGCTGCCACAAACCACACATCGCTCTCCTGCTTGATGGCATTCCAGAGCTCCTGCGCTGTGTGGCTTCAATTCCCCAAAGAAATTAATTTCAAGACGGCCTGTTGACGTTTGGCCACGGCTGTGCTCATGTCAGTCATAACAGGTAAACGTTCACGGGTCCATGTGGAGGTGGACTGTGACGGCTCCTGCAGCGATGATTCTGAGGAACTTGTGTAAGAGGAGGAGTCAATGCGTACAGACTGGATTCCTGCAATCCTTGGAGTGGGCAGGACACGTCCTGCGCCACTCGCACGATCTGTACCCAGCTCAACAACATTAACCCAATGGGCAGTGAGGGAAAGGTATCGCCCCTGTCCATGTTGACTAGTCCACGCATCGGTGGTGAGGTGGACCTTGCTACTGATGGCGTTCAGTAGAGCGTGTTTTATGTGTCCCTCCACATGCTTGTGCAGGGCAGGGACAGCTTGCCTGCTGAAATAAAACCGGTTGGGCACATTGTACTGTGGGACTGCCAATGACATCAAGTCACGGAAGCTGTCAGTCTCCACCAGCCTGAATGACAGCATTTCCAGTGACAGAAGTTTGGCAATGCCTGCAGTCAGAGCCTGTGCTCGTGGGTGGTTTGATGAGAAAGGCCGCCTTTTCTCCCATGCCTGTACTACCAATGGCTGTAGACTGGGCTGGGAGTGTGAGGATGACTGGGAACATGGTGCTGCGGGTGGAATTACAGTGGGTCTCTGGACAACAGTGCCAGAGTTTCTTCCATGGCGATCCTGGGAGGAAGCCGAACCAGCTGTGTGTGAGCTGGAGGAAGAGGCAACACGAGCTGAAGAGGTGGTAGCTGCCGCTGTTGGTTGGCCTAGGTCTTCAGTGTGTTTTTGTAACTCCGCCGCGTGCCTGGTCCGCACATGTTTCCACATGTTGGAGGTATTGAGGTTGCTGACATTTTTCCCTCGTTTGATTTTATGATGACACACCTTGCATTTGACATAGCAAATGTCATCTGCAACTGTGTCAAAAAAGGACCAGGCACTGCAAGTCTTGGGAGCGCCCTTTTTGGCTTTTGGAAGAGACATGCTCCTAATGGGTGCCAAAGTGGAGGCTACAGGATCCGCAGTCTTCCCCCTCCCTCTCCCTCTTTGGCCCGTTTGGGGAATCTCTTCCTCAGAGGTGCTCCCACCACCTTCCTGTCCCTCACGTCATAATGGGTCAAGGACCTCATCATCTACACTACCCACTGCCACCAACTGCTCCTCCTGGGTAGTCTCAGCAGCACAGCACGCACCAGAAAGTGGCACCTGAGTGTCATCAGCAGATGCGTTCTGCGGTATGGTGACCGGAGGCACTGGCCCACCCGCCTCTTCAGACTCAGAGAGAAAAAGCTGTTGGGCATCACTGCACACTGCCTCTTCTTCCATTTCTCCAATGCTGCTTGGCTGGCCCCCTGTTTCCAAGCCAAGAGATTCAGAGAACAGAAGTAGAGATGGCTCCTGTCCTGGGCTCTCTGTCTGCCTGGGCAATTTGGCGAAGAGGTGAAGAAGAAGAAGAGGTGGTGAAGAGACAGATGGGTGCTCTCCAGTGCTCTGTGTCTGAGAGGATGTGGCACTAATTGAAGTCGATGCGTTAGCTGCCATCCATCCGACAACGGCTTCAATTTGGTCTTCACGCAGCAGCGGTGTACGGCGCTCTTCGACAAAGCTGCGCATGAAGGACTGTTCCCTGCTGAAACTGGGTGATGATGAGTCACCGGTGCCCGCAGCAGGCACAGAATCCCCACGTCCTCTCCCTGCTCCGCGCCCATGCCCACGTGCCTTACTCCCTGCCTTCTTCATCTTGGTTGACTGATAAAGATAAGCTGAAAAGTACTAACAGCTTAGTGTGCTTATTCCTGAACAGCTCCTAACAGGTATAAGAAACACTAATTTTCTAAAGTGTGGACTAGACTTTAATATGAGCTAATGTGGCCTACACAACTGTAAAGTGGTGTGTTTGGTGAACTTTATTATTTATTTATTTTTTGGCGGCTGAACTGACAACAGGGCGAGCTGCACTCACACGGAGACCGTGCAGACAGCCGTAAACGGTGCTGCAAGGCCCCAAAAACCTCCTCTACGTTATCCTATGTAGTGTTTTTCCACAATTTAGCTGGATACGGGTGGAAAGCCACTAATAGGAATTATTTGAAAAAATGTGCAGCAGGCTGCACAATTTGCAAAAAAGGACAAAGGAATGGATAGAACTGTATGAGTCAGTGAACAACCCTGAGCTGGATACAACCGGCTGTGGCTGCACACAGACTACAGGGTGAGCTGTACTCACACGGAGACCGTGCAGATAGCCGTAAATGGCGCTGCAAGGCCCCAAAAACCTCCTCTACGCTATCCTATGTAGTGTTTTTCCACAATTTAGCTGGATACGGGTGGAAAGCCACTAATAGGAATTATTTGAAAAAATGTGCAGCGGGCTGCACTATTTGCAAAAAAGGACAACGGAATGGATAGAACTGTATGAGTCAGTGAACCACCCTGAGCTGGATACAACCGGCTGTGGCTGCACACAGACTACAGGGCGAGCTGCACTCACACAGAGACCATGCAGACAGCCGTAAATGGCGCTGCAAGGCCCCAAAAACCTCCTCTACGTTATCCTATGTAGTGTTTTTCCACAGTTTAGCTGGATACGGGTGGAAAGCCACTAATAGGAATTATTTGAAAAAATGTGCAGCGGGCTGCACTATTTGCAAAAAAGGACAATGCAATGGATAGAACTGTATGAGTCAGTGAACCACCCTGAGCTGGACACAACCGGCTGTGGCTGCACACAGACTACAGGGCAAGCTGCACTCACACGGAGACCGTGCAGACAGCCGTAAACGGCGCTGCAAGACCCCAAAAACCTCCTCTACGTTATCCTATGTAGTGTTTTTCCACAATTTAGCTGGATACGGGTGGAAAGCCACTAATAGGAATTATTTGAAAAAATGTGCAGCGGGCTGCACTATTTGCAAAAAAGGACAATGGAATGGATAGAACTGTATGAGTCAGTGAACCACCCTGAGCTGGATACAACCGGCTATGGCTGCACACAGACTACAGAGTGGGCTGCACTCACACACACACACACACACACACACAGAGACCTTGCAGATCGCTGTGAAAACAGCGCTGCAAGGCAAAAGCAAGGTGAACACACAGCGGTTGCTAAATTAGCCTGGGAAAAGCACAAAGAAGCAAATCGCTATCTCAACTGGCCCTCAGTCAGAACACAGCGTCCTATGCCTAACTGAATTCACAGCAGAGTGAGCCCAAACTGGCGCCAGCGACTTTTAAACTGCAGCATGACATCATTTCAGCAGCCAATCACAGCCTTGCCTGTAGCTTCATGCCCACCATGCTGAACAGGATGTGCCCACACTTGTAATCATTCCTCATTGGCTGAATTCATGCTGTTTGAATTGAGAACTTCTGATTCCGGTATCCGATATGCGGCAAGTATCGGATCTCGGTATCGGAATTCCAATACCGCAAATATCGGCCGATACCCGATACTTGCGGTATCAGAATGCTCAACACTACTCACTATTCCATCTGCTCCGTGAACCCACTTAGAATCATTGAAGGAAGTCACTTGTCACTGTGAGCTCTGCTACATGTCATCAGCACTGATTCCAAATCATTACTTGCTAAGTCAGGAATTCCCTAGTTTCATCTGTGGGAAATCAAATAATTTATCAATAGAGTCATATGTCATACACATGGGGGTGCGGGTCACCGGTGTCATACATCTGTATGGACAGGTCTTGGGCTGTATGATCGCTGTCACTGTGGTGCGAGATAAGCAGCCTCCGACACCTCTTCATTGGCAGATCCCACTGAGATTGGCTGTCACTGAGTGCAGTGTCTGTGGACAGCTTGACATACCTTCAGCAGAAAAGACAAAGTATGGATTGTGATGTACTTAAACTTCAAAATCCACAATGAATCTGCAAAGTCCGCGTTATTTACATTCAGATGTGTTCCAGATTTTACTCTATGCATGGCAAACAGTGAATTCCACAGTGAGAAAGCACACCTCAGTTTAGGAAAGTCCTATCCATGATGGCACCATAATATACTGTGGCCAATATCTGCAATGTGTGAACATACTCTAATACAGGGATCAACAACCTGCAGCACTCTAGCTGTTGCATGTTGGGGCTTCTGAGGAGGTGTAGTTTGGCAATGGCTGGAGAGTCTAATGTCACTTTCCCCTGCCCCAATGGTCAGGCAACCCAGGCCACCCAGGTGTCTGTGGCCCTCTAAGCTCCACATGCATGCTGAATGTAACCTGGCAGCAGTACCATATTTGTCACTAGGCAATTGAGGGCACGTGCCTAGGGCACCAGGATGCGGGGGGGAGCCACCTGAGCAAGGTTTTTTTTTAATGCGGAAAAACTGCCAAATCTGCTGTGAATGGCAAAAATCACTGATGTGAAAGTAGCCTAAATCACTGCCAACAGTGTCTGAATTAGTCACACTCACCAATGGGGGAGGCAGCACTAAAATGCCTAGGGCAGCATAAACTCTAAATACAGCCCTGCCCGACATACAGTGCCCTAATAATCATTCTCTTGGTCTCTTTGGTCCCTTGGTAAGGGTGTGGACAGTGTTCCTGCCCCTCAAGGCAGCAATCCCCGTAAAATAGTGTAATGCGGTTTTGTACATGTATTGTGCTATATGAAGTACTAGATGGTGGCCCGATTCTAACGCATTGGGTATTCTAGAATATATGTGTATGTACGTCGCGCTTAGCACAGCCATGTAGTATATAGCACAGCCACGTAGTGTATAACACAGCCACGTAGCATATAGCACAGCCACGTAGTATATAGCTGCCACATAGTATATAGCACAGCCCACATAACAAAGACAGCCACATAGTATATAGCAGCCACGTAGTACATAGCAGTCAAGTAGTATATAACACAGCCCACACAGTATATAACATAGGCCACATAGTATATAACACAGCCCACGCAGTATAGAACACTGTCCACGTAGTATATAGCAGCCAGGTAGTATATAACACAGCATACATAATATATAGCACAGCCCACGTAGTATATAACACAGCCCAAGTAGTATATAACACAGGCCATGCAGTATATAACACAGCTCATGCAGTATATAACACAGCCATGCAGTATATAACACAGCCCACGCAGTATATAACACAGCCCATGCAGTATATAGCACAGCCCACGTAATATATTGCACAACCCATGTAGTATATAACACAGCCCACGTAATATATAGCACAGCCCACGTAATATATAGCACAGCCCATGTAATATATTGCACAGCCCACACAGTATATAACACTGCCCACGTAGTATATAGCAGCCAGGCAGTATATAACACAGCCCACGTAATATACAGCACAGCCCACTTAGTATATAACACAGCCTACGTAATATATAGTACGCTTGAGGATCTGGACTTCCTGGGAACACAAGTGAACTCCTGAGCATGGAGCTGACCGCAGTGAAGAGATGGAAGGTGGCCCTGCTCAGAAAGACCACGCTGGAGGAGTCGTGGCCTGTCCTGCGACCATCAACTGCAGCTTCAGCGATGGAGCAGACCGGCACCGGAGGGACCACATCTGAAGCAGGTATGAAGAACGACTCTGCCTCTGCTCCAGCGACTGCTCCTGCCCCAGCTACTGACCCCGCTCTAGTGATTGACCTTACCACGGCCACCAACTGTACACTGGTGGGCCCGCTTCCAGTGCCATCAGCCGCTCAACCTGGTTGGGGCCATTACAACGTTACCTGGGACCAGGAATCCAGGATGAAGGGGCATATGAGAGCACCACTGACACCCATAGGCACACCACTGGAGGTGAGCGCAGAAGGGGTAGTCTTTCAATGGGATAATCCAGAAGCAGAACTGATCAGGTTCCCTGGGGAGGCCCAACCGGAGGGGTCCCATATAGAAATCCTCAGCTGGGAGGATTATAGACACCGTTTACGATACGATACGATACACTTTATTGATCCCGTGGGAAATTATGGTATCACAGCAGCACAACTTACATCATAAGAATCATAAAATGAATTACTTAATTGACATGACAGTTTGTTGACAGAAGGACATTATACATTAGAATAGGACATACACAACGAGTGAACTGAAATGTAAAGAAATAAAGTAGACATTCACCTTGATGATTTAACCCTAATGTTATTGTTGTACATCTCCATAGCAGTTGGCACAAACGATTTCCTATATTTATCCTTCTTACACCTCAGAAGTAGGGTTGAGCGAAACGGGTCGACCATTTTCAGAAGTCGCCGACTTTTGGCAAAGTCGGGTTTCATGAAACCCGACCCGACCCCTGTGTGGGGTCGGCCATGAGGTCGGCGATCTTCTGAATCTGGTATCGGAATTCCGATACCGAGTTCCGATATGTTTGCGATATCGGAACTCGGTATCGGAATCCACATTTAAGTGTAAAATAAAGAATTAAAATAAAAAATATTGATATGCTCACCTCTCCGACGAGCCCTGGTAGTAATCGGCATCTTCCGTTCCTAAGAATGAGCGCGTTCAGGGCCTTAGAAGACGTCACGGCTTTGTGATTGGTCGCGGCGGCCCACGTGACCACTCAGCGACCAATCACAAGCCGTGACGTAATTCTCTCAGGTCCTAAATTCCTCATTCTAGGAATTTAGGCCATGAGAATTACGCTGGGGGGCCGCCGCGACCAATCACAAAGCCGTGACGTCATCTAAGGCCCTGAACGCGCTCATTCTTAAGAAGAAAGGCTGCCGGAAAGAAGCCAAGGGTGAGTATATTCCTATTAGGTATATACTCACCCTCGTACGTGCCCTGCTTCTTTCCGGCAGCCTTCCTTCTTAAGAATGAGCGTGTTCAGGGCCTTAGATGACGTCAATGCTTAGAATGAGGAATTTAGGACCTGAGAGAATTACGTCACGGCTTGTGATTGGTCGCTGAGCGGTCACGTGGGCCGCCGCGACCAATCACAAAGCCGTGACGTCATCTAAGGCCCTGAACGTGCTCATTCTTAGGAACGGAAGATGCCGATTACTACCAGGGCTCGTCAGAGGGTGAGTATATCAATATTTTTTATTTTAATTCTTTATTTTACACTTAAATATGGATCCCAGGGCCTGAAGGAGAGTTTCCTCTCCTTCAGACCCTGGGAACCATAGTATCCCATTGCACTGCATTGGGTTTCGTGTTTCGGCCGACCCCGACTTTTTTATAGGATCGGCCAATTTCACTCGACCCGACTTTTGAGAAAGTCGGGTTTCGTGAAACCCGACCCGATCCTATAAAAATAAAAGTCGCTCAACCCTACTCAGAAGTATTAGCCGGTTACTGAAGGTGCTCTTCTGTCTCATGAATAGCTCATATAGTGGCTGTGCATTATTGTTCATAATTGCCATACGCTTTCTCAGAGTTCTTCTCTCCACTACCTCCTCAAGAGAGTCCAGATTGCAGCCGACAGCAGAGCTTGCCTTTTTGATAATCTTATTCAGCTTATTAGCATCAGAGGTTTAGAGTTAAGAAGTTTAGAGTTTAGAATTAAAGTGATAAAAGAAAGATGAGGATAATGATGCCCGGCGTAGGGCCATTGAAGAACACAATCTGTGAGCCAAAGCTCAGGCCCGTAAGGCCAAAGGATTAGACCAGGGACCATGGAGACAGGGCGTTATAGTGGCCTGCCACCTTCAAAAAGGTTGGGGTTTCCTTATGGAGCCTGGACTACTAGCAGAGGTCTTTGTCACCCGCCATGATGTTGAATCTCACCTCCTGGAGGGGCATCCGGACAGGGATCTGTACCCAGAGGATCGTGTGACCTACACCCATCACTGGTATGAAAAAGGCTGGTACGCCTAAAAGTAAGAAAATGCAAACCGTCAGCCACCAGTCCTGACAAGTCAGTAGCACTAAAACCAACCAAATCTAAGCCATCTGCAAACAGTGCAGCCCCAAAATCTACAGAGGTCAAGTCGGTGTCTCAAACAGTGAAAAAGCAACACACAGTGTGCTCACAGGCTACACAAACTGAACTGGAAACACAGTGCAGAAGCACTCAGACTCACATAGTGGGAACAGATCAAATTTTCATATCCCAGGAATAAGACTGGATCCCAAGACTAAAGAGAGTAGCGTCCAGGTGCTACCAAAGGAACTGCAAGACTAAATATGAAAAGTGATATGACGGTAAAAAGTTAAAATTTAATCTGGTTGGTTGTCTTCTTGTTGCCCCAGTTAAACATAACTGCAGAATCATGAACTAAGCATGATCAAAGCTTTCCTGTACATAGTTGGCACATACTTAGGTGCTTCCTACTAGTTTTACAAACAACCGTTAAAGGAACAGTTGCTAAAGTTTACCTTAAGGCTATGTGCACACGTAGCAGAATTGCCGCGGAAATTTCCGCGGCAATTCTGCGCCTCCTGCTGCGGGTATATCGCATGCAGAATTTGCATGCATATACCCGCAGAAAACTAGCGTTCTGCAAGCATAATTAGCTTGCAGAATGCTAGCGTTTCCCAAGCGATCTGTAGCATCGCTTGGAAAACTGTTTGACAGGTTGGTCACACTTGTCAAACATAGTGTTTGACAAGTGTGACCAACTTTTTACTATAGATGCAGCCTATGCAGCATCTATAGTAAAAGGTAGAATGTTAAAAATAATAAAAAAAATAAAAAAAAGGTTATACTCACCTCAGCGGCTTCCGTTCCTAATGCTGTGTGTTCAGGACCTTCCATTGACGTAGCGGTCACGTGACCGCGGGTCATGTGACCGTGACGTCATCGCAGGTCCTTCACACACACCACAGAAGCCGTTGAGGAGGTCGGGCCGCCCGAAGGTGAGTATATCGCTATTTTTTATTTTAATTCTTTTTTTTTTTTACCACTTATATGGTGCCCAGTCCGTGGAGGAGAGTCTCCTCTCCTCCACCCTGGGTACCAACCGCACTTGATCTGCTTACTTCCCGCATGGTGTGCACAGCCCCGTGCGGGAAGTAAGCAGATCAATGCACTCCTATGTGTGCAGAATCGCCGCGATTCCGCAATTTTAATGAACATGCTGCGTTTTTTTCTGGATTGCGATTCCGCTCAGGAAAAAAATGCAGCATGTGCACAAAAAATGCGGATTGCATTCTGTTACATAGGATGCTTAATGTTAGCGTTTTTTTGCGGTTTTATAGCGTTTTTATAGCGAAAAACCGCGAAAAAACCCGCAAAAAATCTGCTACGTGTGCACACAGCCTAAATGTTGATTTATTTGCAGACCTGAAGGAAAATCCGTTTGGCGTGGCCGAAGACAGGGTATGGACGCCTTGTAGTCCGCCCAAGACCTACTTTGGGGGTTTTTCGAAACGGGTCTCCCGTATTGTTGCTGCTGTTTAAAATGTTATTGAGTTAATGAATTAAATAATAATTTCACCTTTAAATATGCTACCTCAGTATAGAACATGTTGAATTGTTGCACTTTAAAATGATGAAAATGTTTACTGTTAGAAAAAGTGAGAGTTCCATAGTATAGTATGTGTCAGATAGTCAAAATATGTAGTGAAAGAAGTTACTCTGTAAGGGAAGTAGATAGTGTTTTAAATGCGAGATAGGAAAAGTATCCAGCTAGTGTTGAGAATTATAGTGAGAGTTAGAAAATGAAAATAAAGTTGATGTTTGGTTTTGCACTTTAATTAAAGAGAGCGCTAAAGTAGTATACCCATAAGGGTAGTTGCCATTTTATAGTACGATATAGTAAAGTTATTAATTCTGAAAAGTTATTTATATTTTAGTAAATATGTTCCAGCAACAATTAGAGATCAATTATCTCTCATAAAGGAAAGCGCAATTTTACCTTAATTGACCTGTTTTACATGCATGAAAAAAATTGTGTGTCTTTTATTTAACCTGTAACTGTTGTTTTCTTTTCCCAGTCCTAGAGTACTGGATTTAATTGTGGGGGGGGAGTGTGACACCCCAGGGTCCTCGTTGTCACAGTGGCATTGCTTTCCTCATGGGGAGAGTGATGTCACGCTTGGAAGCAAGGGAAGAGCTCCTTCTGTCAGTTAGCCACAAAGCACACAAAATGTTCACACTCCAGGCCAGAAGGGGGAGCTCTAGCTCAGTTTGTGGGTGGCTCCCCTATATATATATATATATATATATATATATATATATATATATATATATATATATATATATATATATATATATATATTCTGGCTTGGAGGGAAAGCAGTCACTCTGTCAGAGGAACAGAGCAGTGTGAGTGAGAAGAAGGTGAGACAGCAGACTGGAGCAGTCTGTGGCGGAAAGTCAGAGAGTTGGAAAAGTCCAGAGAGGTGCTAGTCACGGAACTTCAGCTGAGGTGGAGTTGGTGCGAAAGGAGAATAGCTGAGCAAATGGGGGATCTGCAGCTCCTGGCAGAAAGAGGAAGGAAGGAAGAGAGCAGTCTGAAGGAATGAAGGGGCCATGCAGCCAAGAGGGTGCTGCAGCTCCTGGACAGAGAAACTGAGAAGAACAGCGTGTAGTGAGCATGCAGGAGAGCGAAGCACAGGAGAGTGAAAACAGGGGAGGACAGCTGCGACTGGGCAACCTCCCTGGCAGAGCGCAGACACTGGTAGCCGGAAGACCGAGGCTGTGAGGGACACTATGGCTAACAGCAGAAAACAGCAGGACAGCTGGACTATACGTTACCTGTCCACCCTAATACCCAGGAGACACAGTGGCACATAGGTCGTGGTAGAGACCCTATAAAAAAGCTCTAGCCACTGGTCATACAGGTTTGTGTTCCACCTTTATGGAGGATAGAGAGAACTGTGAGGACCTTGACAGAAGCTACAGGCAGCAATGGACTACACCAAAGCGCTGGTAGGAAGGCTTCCATCTCCACCAGGGGATAGGGAACTCTGAACTTGTTTCCAAGCCGGCCGGACCCTGTCTGTACCTGTGATCTGGTGCCCTGGACTGTGGCTGCCTGAAGAATTCAGTAAACCAGGTAAAGAAAATGCACAACTGTGTCCTCCGTTCTTTACTGCACCACTCACCTTCTCCATCTATACACCGAGAGCCCTGGGGACATACTTCACCTGTGGGAAGTTATACCATCTCAGCTGCCTTAACACCACCCCAGTGGACCCCTTTAAGCAGCGTCGATCCTCACTGACCGAATACCACAGGTGGCATCACGAACATAAACTTTATCCAAAACCCCTTTAAAGACATTCCCTTTAACATGGGCACCCAGGGCCATGGACAGGTGGGTGACTCATATGCATGGCTCCTTATTCCCATCCTTGTCTACATGGCTCCTTATTCCCATCCTTGTCTGCATGGCTCCTTATTCCCATCCTTGTTTCCATGGCTCCTTATTCCAATCTGTGCATGCATGGCTCCTTATTCCCATCCTTGTATGCATGGCTCCTTATTCCCATCTTTATATGCATGGCTCCTTATCCCCATCCTTTTTTATATGGTTCCTCATCCCACCCTTGCATGCATGGCCCCCATGAGAAAATCATATATATAAAAAAAAACCTCCTACTTACCTTCCCTGCGCTCCCTCGCACCATCTCGTCCCAGCTTCCAGCAGTTGCTGCAGCCGTGTGATCACATGTCCCCACTCATTAAGGCAATGAATATTCACCTCTCTCCAGCCTATAGGAGTGGAGAGAGGTGAATATTCATTATCTTAATGAACGGGCACCCATGATAGCCCGACAGCTACTGGAAGCTGGTGGCTGCGGCTGTAACTGTACACACGCTATAAGAGAAATGAATATTTATTGCCAGTGCAGTGAATATTCATTTCTGTTTAGCAGCGGGCACAGGCTTTAGCCGCAAATCCTGCTTCCTGTGACCCGCTACTCCATCTCTCCCCCTCCCCCGCCATAAACTGGGACAATGACTCGTGTATAAGAAGAGGGGAGCATTTTCAGCATAAAAAAGTGCAGAAAAACTCAGCTTATACATGAGTACATACGGTAGTTGGAGGCAAAAAAAATTCTAATTTTTTTAATCATAATTCATAAGGCACATGAGAAAATACGTGTTTGGAATGGATACTCAATTATTCCACACGAATCTTACGACAAAATGTTTATGATATATTTGCACTTTATAGCATTAGCACTTTATGTGAGTGTAATGATCATACTGATATACAAACATATTATTTTTTTACTGTTTATTAATATTATATGTACCAAATTGTGTGTACATTGAATTATGGTGAAACACATGTATCGGTATGTACTTTATACTTCCTTATGTATTCACTTCCTTGCTTGAAAAAGGTTCAGTTGAACTGAAACGTCGCCACGCCATATGGGCTGAATAAAATCCATTTTCTTTGGTGAATATTGGAGTGGTGCCTGCTTTTTCCTTATTTAGATAGATTGATAGATAAATCATATTTTTTTTTATTACAACATCATTTAAAGTTCTAAAAAATACTAAAACAATATATATATAAATATCTTAATTTCTTATTTACAGTATTGCCTTAAAACAATTCATTCATTCCACCTGTACATTCTGATAATCACATAACATATTATAGACCTTATACTGGGATGCGGGGGAAGTCAACTGCTTGCATGAATGTCAATTTTGTTTTAAGGCTATCATGTATAAAATTGCAAACCCCTTAAAGGTGAAGGTTATAACATTTTGATTGGAAATTATTTTCTAGGCTTCTACTTTTCATTGTGAACACTTTGACATATTTAATATGTTTTATTTGGCATTTCCAACCTTTAAACATTCTAAACGAAATGTACACATACTTGTAGATAAGCTGATCAGAGCAGCCAAAGGGATGGTAGATCACAATTGCAAACAAAATTATAGAACCATTCATCATTTTGTTGACATTTTATAAAAATTTCCACTTCGTAAAAAGTTTTAATCTTGAGCCTATTTGCATATTTATGACCTTCTTGCACAGCTCTGTGGAATTCCCTTATTGGCTTTGTAGCTAGAAGGAATATAGAGCGCAAATAGGGTCTTATCCGAGATAAAGGAAATATTCGTGAGAGATAGTATAAATTCACTCACCTATTATGGTTGTGTAAGACACAACCACTGCACTTAGCATTGGCGGCTGCTGCAATGTGTGAGCATCATTACATCCACATAATTTGCAAGGTTTGATGTCAGGGACCCTATCCCTGAAATTATGGGTCTCCCAGGGGGCCTTTTAGCATCCTTGTGGATTTTCGGAAGGTGATAGAAAAAGGCAATCGGGGGATTGACAACTCTTAAAAAAAAAATTCTGATTTATTCAGAATGTTCTGTCTATCAGCTTTTGATATCAAAGCGTTATAAGCAATAACTACATTATTATATTGAGTATTATCAACCTTATTGTAAGGGTACCGTCACACAGTACCATTTACATCGCTACGACGGCACGATTCGTGACGTCGCAGCGTCGTATGATTATCGCTCCAGCGTCGTAGACTGCGGTCACACGTTGCAATCACGGCGCTGGAGCGATGCCGAAGTCCCCGGGTAACCAGGGTAAACATCGGGTTACTAAGCGCAGGGCCGCACTTAGTAACCCGATGTTTACCGTGGTTACCAGCGTAAAAGTTAAAAAAAACAAACCGTACATGCTCACCATCTGATGTCCGTCAGGTCCCTTGCCGTCTGCTTCCTGCTCTGACTGAGATCCGGCCGTACAGTGAGAGCAGAGTGCAGCAGTGACGTCACCGCTGTGATCTGCTCTCACTTTCCGGCCGGCAGACAGTCAGAGCGGGAAGCGGACGGCAAGGGACCTGACGGACATCAGATGGTGAACATGTACGGTTTGTTTTTTTTTACTTTTACGCTGGTAACCACGGTAAACATCGGGTTACTAAGCGCGGCCCTGCGCTTAGTTACCCGATGTTTACCCTGGTTACCAGCGAACGCATCGCTGGATCGCTGTCACACACAACGATCCAGCGATGACAGCGGGAGATCCAGCGACGAAAGAAAGTTTCAAACGATGTGCTATGACATACAATTCTCAGCTGGGTGCCTGATCGCAGTAGCGTGTCAGACACTGCGAGATCGTAACGATATCGCTAGAACGTCACGAATCGTGCCGTCGTAGCGATAAAAATGCCACTGTGTGACGGTACCCTAAGTCTTGGGGTCAGATAATAGTCTAAATGCTTCTACTAGATAATCCCCCCGGTCCTGTACCACTATTCCTCCTCCCTTGTCTGCCATGCGGATGACAAGGTCTGGATTGCTCTTTATGGATTTTAATGCCTCTTTTTCTTTTGGGGTGAGATTGGATTCCCCCTTGCTATGTGTCAAAATGATTTTGTCCAGGTCATTTGAAACAAGATCAGAGAATGTTTTCAGATGGTGGCCTTGACTTTGGATGGGGTAAAAATTAGACGTTCCTTTTAATCCTGTTTGATAAATAGGGTCTTCTGTTATTTTGGTGCTCTGGAGAGGGTTTTCTTTGGAGAAATGTTGCTTAAGTGTAAGCTTTCTTATAAAGGACTTAAAGTCCATGAATATATCTATGTCTCTAGTGTTATGGGTAGGGCAAAAAGAAAGACCTTTCTGTAGGAGAGAGGTTTCTGTAAAGGAAAAGTTATAACTGGATAGATTGAAAATATTGTTACTTTTTGTGGTAGAACCATTGGTAGCTGTATCCATGTCATCTCCATCTTTTGGTACAATTTTTATATCAGTGATGGCCTCCCTTTTTTGTTTATGTATTCCACCCCCTCTTTTCCCTCTGGGGCGTTTTTTCATTTTACTGATTTTACTGAGAGGTACTTCGTGATGACATTGTTCTGGAAGGAAGCCCTGGGTAAAAAAGGCACCAGAGAGCTTCCCCCATCAGTATTGTCAATTACAACCTTATTTCCATCAGTTTCTATTTCATTAAGTAAGTGATGATGTTTGAGAGGATGCTCCCTCTTCTGTCTCATGTATACTGAAATCAAGGAGATTAATCTCCACCTGATCGGTATTCCCTTTATCAGGTGAAGTTTATGTCTGGTCAATACTTTCATTATCAGACAAAATATTTTTGGATGTGGCCAATTTCCTATCTTTTTTTACTTTTGCTATCTGCTCAAGGATAGCCCTCAAATTGACTTGAGTGTCAAACAGTGTTTTTTCTTTTGTTCCATCGTCAAGTCCAGACTCTCAACAGAAAAGAGATCTTCTAGATTCACAAGCTGAACACTATAAATCCCCATGGACTCAACGAAACAACTGATTTGTTCAATTGATTTGGATATTTCTATGGATTCTGCTCTGTTCCCCTGTAGAAGCTCATTATTCCTCTGCACGTTATAACAATTGTTTTTATTTATTTTTTTTAGAAAAAAAGGAAAAGAGAAAAATAGAAAAAAAAAAAAGATCTCAGGGATTTTTATTTGGAGTGGTTTTTTTTTTCCCACTGTTATCTCTTTGATTTCACAGACTCTTGTGAAACTACCACCAAACAAAACAATCCAATCAAATCCATCCATGGCTCAATGGTTTCAAAACATCAGTAGCAGGGTCCTGACAAAGAATAAATGTTTTAACACCGCGGGTTCTAGCAGTCCCCCAGCTTGCAAAAGTTCATTTGCTTAACTACTCTTTTTAATGTGTTTTTGTATTTAGATTTTTACATGTATGAGCAATGGTTTTAAGGGCTATGCTGAATTATATTTTATGGTTGTTTTGTGTGTTTTATGATGTACATATGTGTTTGAATATGTGTTTAAGTCGGATTCCCTGCCCACTGGGTGTGGTGTTTTTTTGAAAGAAGGCGTCTCCATGGGCCTTCTTTTGCTATAAATACAAGACCCTGTATGTGTATGTGTATAGACTGTCCTGAGGAAGTGGTGTGATCACCACGAAACGCGTAGAAATAAAGTCTATTCTCTATTACATCTACTTAGACTTCTCTGGTACATTATCCTGACAGGCGAGCAGCACATTCTGATGCCCCATTCTCTTCACCTAGCAAAGGATTATTGGCTTTGTGAAAGCAAGATGCTTGCCATCGGAATTATTGACTTGTGACTGTATGCTATAGAACATGCCAATGTGGCTGATGTAAGGACGATGGAAAGTCTACATGATTGCTTATACCTTATAAAATTATTTCTCTTTTTAGGGAAAACATTATTTGCAAATAAAGGTAAGGGTAAGGCGTAACCATCAAAACTTTTTTACACAGTGTTTTGGAGCATGACTTGCCATGAGGGAATTGTTTTTGGGAATGACTTGCTACAGAAAAAGGTTTTTTGAAATACAAGTTTTCCAACTACACATTGTCATAACCA
This sequence comes from Ranitomeya variabilis, assembly GCF_051348905.1. Taxonomy (NCBI): domain Eukaryota; kingdom Metazoa; phylum Chordata; class Amphibia; order Anura; family Dendrobatidae; genus Ranitomeya; species Ranitomeya variabilis. The sequence continues at coordinate 698,391,051 of NC_135234.1, read as the reverse complement.
TTCAGACTTATCTGTCCAAAACGTGCAGGTAAGCTAAGCAGGTTGCTGCTGACAATTGAACATGCAGCTTTGCATGCATACAAGGTGGGGACGGTGGGAGATACTACACAGCCCAGCCTCATCTCATCTGCTCATCGCAGATTGGGTAACAATGAGAGGTGGAGGCTGAGGAAGAGGAATGGGACCTGGCTGATTGCGCAACTAGTACCCACACAATCTTTGCCCCTTCTCTACTACGTGGATGGCCTGAGGAGGGGAATGAGGAGGAAGAGATGGAGGAGGATGGAGGAAGAGATGGAGGAGATGGAGAGTAGTCATCATGGGGAGACAGGAAGTTGTTGGCTGTAGGGAGCTTGGCACATATGGCAGACTTTATGCACTGCTGCCTTTCCCATGACACTCACATTGCATTAATCTTAACCAAAACAAGTACTGGATGTTCAACCTGCTAGACCCACGCTACAAGGAGAACTTTGCATCTCTTCTTGCTGAGGCAGAGAGGTCTTTTAAAATAGTGTTGAAAAACTTCCCCTCAGACAAAGCTAGTGGCAGGGGGCAAGCTTACTTGGGATGAGTGAGACACACACCAGGTACAGCAGTGGCAGCGGTACACTGTCAAAGGCGTGGGCCAACTTCATGACACCCTCCCAGCATCCATGCCCTGATGAATTTTTGACATGAAGGGAAAAGTTTTCAAAGATGTTGAAGCAATACCTGGTTGACAAAACCAGCCTACTCCACAAATCCTCAGCAACCTTCACTTCTTGCTTCCTTCATAATTTACACTGAAGTTTCCAAGATTTTAATAAAAATACAACTTTGGTTTACTTAAGCTATCATTTATTTTACATCCTTTTAACCCCTTTCTGACATCCGACATACTATCCTGTCCATGAGGGCTGGGCCCATATGACCATGGACGGGATAGTACGTCGAAGCCGGTCAGCCACGCTCATCTCATGGGTGGTGTGCGGCGGAGCGGGGCCGGTTGTCAGCTGATTCTCACATGGACCACTCCTGGCACTTTAACAATGGAACACTGCGATCAAACAAGATTGCAGCGTTCCAGTGGCATAGAGAAGCATCGAGCAGGGAGCGGGCTCCCTGCATGCTTCCCTCAGACCCTCAGAACAACACAATGTTATCGCGTTTTTCTGAGATTCTCCCTGCCTACAGACCCCCAGATCCAAGATGGCAGTGGGGTCCTTTCAGGTCCTGCAGGGAGGTGGCTTCTCAGTGCCTGCTGAGAACAGAAACTGAGAAGCCTCCTTCTCTGCCTGTCAGATCACTGATCTTACACAGTGCTGTGCTAAGTGTCAGATCAGCGATCTGACTTTATACAGTGATGTCCCACCCTGGGACAATGTAAGGCTGCTATCACACTAGCAGTATTTGGTCGGTATTTTACATCAGTATTTGTAAGCCAAAACCAGGAGTGGAACAAATAGAGGAAAACTATAATAGAAAGATATGCACCACTTCTGCATTTATCACCCACTCCTGGTTTTGGTTTACAAATACTGATGTAAAATACTGACCAAATACTGCTAGTGTGACGGCAGCATAAAAAAGTTAAAAAGAAATATTATACTGTGTAAAAATATTTTTTTTAATTTGTAAATAAAGAAAAAAAATATATTGTTCCAATAAATACATTTCTTTATGTAAATAAAAAAAGTACACATATTTAGTATCACCGCATCTGTAACGACCCGACCTATAAAACTTTCCCGCTAGTTGACCCCTTCAGTGAACATCGTAAAAAAAACAAGGCAAAAATCAATGCTTTATCATCATACCGCCAAACAAAAAAGTGGAATAACACGCAATCAAAAAGACAGATATAAATAAACATGGTACCGCTGAAAACGTCATAGTGTCCCCAAAAAACGAGCCAAACAGCGTCATCAGCGAAAAATTAAAAAAGTTATAGCTCTCAGAATAAAGTGATGCAAAAACAATTATCTTTTATATGAAATAGTTTTTATTGTATAAAAGCGTCAAAACATAAAAAAATATAAATGAGGTATCGCTGTAATCGTACTAACCCGAAGAATAAAACTGCGCACTGCGGATTACCTGTGGATTTCCTGCGGAATTACAGCGGATTTACCGCAGTTATTGTGCGGATTCCACCTGCGGTTTTATACCTGTGGATTCCTATTATGGAGCAGGTGTAACCCGCAGCGGAATCCACATTGACATGCTGCGAAATAAACAATGCAGCGTTTCCGCGTGTTTTTTTCCGCAGCATGTGCACTGCGGATTTTGTTTTCCATAGGTTTACATGGTACTGTAAACTCATGGAAAACAGCAGCGTCCAATCCCCTGCGAATCTGCAGCAAAATCCGCAGCATGTGCACATACCCTTAGAGTAAAGTTTGTGGTTAGGGTTATGGTTAGGGCTGGGATTAGGGATAGGGGTGTGTTGGGGTTAGAGTTGGAGTTAGAAATTGGGGGCTTCTACTGCTTAGGCACATCAGGGGCTTTTCAAACGCGACATGGCGTCCAATCTCAATTCCATCGAATTCTGCATTGAAAAAGTTAAACAGTGCTCCTTCCCTTCCAAGCTTTGTTGTGTGCCCAAACAGTGATTTACCCCCACATATCGGGCATCTGCATACTTGGGACAAATTGCACAACAACTTTTGGGGTACAATTTCTCCTGTTACCTTTATTAAAACAAAAAATTGGGGGTGAAAATATCATTTTTGTGAAAAAATATAATTTTTTATTTTTACGGCTCTACTTTATTAACTTCTTTGAAGCATTTTGGGGTTCAAAGTGCTCACCACACATCTAGATTAGTTCCTTAGGGGGTCTAGTTTCCAATGTGGGGTCACTTGTGGGGGTTTCCACTGTTTAGGCACATCAGGGGCTCGCCAAACGCGACATGGTGTCCGATCTCAAGTCCAGCCAGTTTTAGTTTGAAAAAGCCAAACCGCGCTCCTTCCCTTCAGAGCTCTCCCATGCACCCAAATAGTGGATCTCCCCACACATATCAGGTATGAACGTACTCAGGACAAATTGGTCAACAACTTTTGGATTCCAATTTCTCCTGTTACTCTTGGTAAAATAAAAAAAAATTGGATCTGAAGTACATTTTTTGTGAAAAAAAGTTAAATGTTAATTTTTTTTAAACATTCCAAAAATTCCTGTAAAGCACCTGAAGGGTTAATAAACTTGTTGATTAATAATACTATTAACCACCGCGCTAAACCAAAACTGGAATATCAATATCAGTTTCGGTTTAGCGCGGTGGTTAATAGTATTATTAATCAACTGGTTTAATTTTTAACAGAGTTTTGCACAGAACCTGTTTTAACCACCTGCAGCTTCCGTGGCTTCCTACCTCATCCTTCCACGTTGGTGATACAGTTTCTTTCTGGAGACCAGCCTAGCAGGAGCAGCTATCTGGTGTCAGCCACGACTGGTGATTGGACTCCAGATGCTGTTGTTATCTGCGATGGGTGCTGAAGACTACCCAGAAGGCTTCAATAATATTAATAATGAGCATCATACAGTTGTTGCTGCCCACCCATGGCTCCACAGCCTGTTCTCACCCATTGCCTATTCTGTGACTTGTGTCCTCGGACTTATTGGAAATGTGCTGGTTATACTTGTGTTTCTCATCCTTCCAGGTGAATAAGCGCCAGTGTATATACGTTTTTTATTCTTGGGTTAATAAACTTCTTGAATGTGGTTTTGAGCACCTTGAGGGGTGCAGTTTTCAGAATGGTGTAACTTTGGGGTATTTTCTGTAATATAGACCCCTCAAAGTGACTTCAAATGTGATGTGGTCCCTAACAAAATGGTGTTGTAAAAATGAGAAATCGCTGGTCATCTTTGAACCCTTATAACTTCCTAGCAAAAAAAATTTGGGTTCCAAATTCCAAATTTGTGCTGATGTGAAGTAAACATGTGGTAATGTTACTTATTAAGAATTTTATGTAACATATCTCTGCGATTTAAGGGCATGAAAATTAAAATTTGGAAAATTGCTAAATTTTCACCAAATTTCCATTTTTCACAAATAAACACAAGTATTAGCAAAGAAATGTTACCACTATCATGAAGTTAAATATGCCACTAGAAAACAGTGTCAGAATCACCAGGATCCATGGAAGCGTTCCAGAGTTGTTACCTCATAAAAGGACAGTGGTCAGAATTGAAGAAATTGGCCTCGTCATTAACATGCAAAACTACCCTTGGGGGTAAAGGGGTTAAAATGTTATCTTACATGCAAGACATTATGCAGAAAAAAAGTTTCTTAACAATTTCTCACCCATTTTGAATGTTTTGTTGTCAGTCCTTAAAGATGAGTGTGACACCATTGTTCTCAGCAGCAATCTGGGAGTCAAAGCTGCTTCCAGGGGTCTTCCCCATCGTGTTCTCATACCATTCAGAACTTTTTCCATCCATTTCAGCATTTTCATTGCCACTGAGACCTCCTTCCTTGGATTTCCCACTGACTCCCAATATCCTCCTTACTCGAAATGAGCATGCGAGTATTAGAAATTGTTCGGTTCAAGTTAAAAGCATCCAAGCATTTTAGTGCTCGCTCATTTCTAAAGATTATCTGAGCACAGGAACATTTTTCTAAACACATCCAATTGTGGAAATTATTATTATTCCAAGATGCATTGATTAAAAGCATCTTAAACATATACTTTGTGGGAAACCCCTTTAACTGACTCTGAAAAGTCAAAAATCGTTACATTTTAGAGGGATGCAACGACCTTGAAATTGCTAAGATATTGGAGCGAGATCACAGAACCATTCAAAGTTTGGTTTTGATTACTAATTGTCAACAGGATAACATGAAACATGTTGAGGAAAAAAGACACCCCAATGAATGGCAAATATTTAAGAAGAATAAAAGGTTAAGCGACCAGGTACGCATTATCCTCTAGTGCTGTCATATTCCAGAACTGCAACCGTCCTTTAGTTTCAAGAAGTACAACGTGTTCAAACCTCAGAGACATGGCAGAGGTAAGGAAGGCCGAAACCCAACCACCATTGAACAAGACACCATTATCTCTTATGTTACTAGTGGACATGTCACCCTCATGTGAGCTGACCGCAGGATCTTGAGATATGTTTTCTATTGGCGATTTCACTCCTTTGATAGTTTCTATTGGTTGGTGGGTAGTACTACCCCCTAGATGGTGTCTGACATCACTTCCGCTCCATAGTTGAGGCATCTTTCTCTGTTACATGTGCAATAATATGTCTGATTGATGACTCTTACTATAAATAATCTGGATATGCAGTGAAACATCATCCCTTGGCAAAGCTTGGTGCCAAACACGTGTCAGGTGTGGTTTTTATGGACTGGTGAGACTTTTTTCTTTTGTCACCGTGCCTTTTATACCCCATATTTATGGGTTTAAGTTTTGAGGTACTTCAGGATATCTGACTTGGATCATAACCTTTATGCCTGAACATGTTTTTTTGTGATGCCTTTTTCACATTCTATCCTTCTGCTCATAGCAAGTGAGCATTTCTGCTGCACACATACGATCTGTTCATCGCCTGTGTGTAGCAGAGAAGATGAAAGTACTGCAGCTTCTAGTCTCCCATGGAGACTATTGAAGCATGCAAAAAGTAAAAAAAAAATAAAAAAAAAAATATAAAAGTTCAAATCACCCCCCTTTCGCCCCATTTAAAATGAAACAATAAAAAATAAATAAAATATACACAGATTTGGTATCGCTGTGTACAGAATCGCCCAATCTATCAATATAAAACAATAATTAACCCAATCGCTAAATGGCGCAATAAGTAAACAAAGTCAAAATGCCAGAATTACGTTTTTTTTTGTCGCCGCAACATTGTATTATAATGCAATAATGAGCGACGAAAAGATCGTATATGCACCAAAATAGTTTAATTAAAAATGTCAGCTCGGCACGCAAAAAAAGCCCTCACCAAACCCCAGATCACGAAAAATGGAGACACTACGGGTATCAGAAAATGGCGCAATTTTTTTTTTTTTAAATCAAATTTTGGAATTATTTTTCACCTCTTAGATAAAAAACCCCCAGACATGTTTTGTGTCTATGAACTCATAATGATCTGAAGAATCATAACGGCAGGTCAGTTTTAGTATTTAGTAAACATGGAAAAAAAAGCTGTGGAATTTCACTTTTTTGTAATTTCACCACACTTGGAATTTTTTTCTGTTTTTCAGTGCATGACATGTTAAAACTAGTGTTGAGCATTCCGAGGAATTTAGGACCTGAGAATGACGTCGCGGCTTGTGATTGGTCGCGTGGCGGTCACATGAGCGGCACGCGACCAATCAGAAGCCGTGACGTCAGGGAAGGCCCTAAACGCGCTCATTTTAAGCAAAGAAGGCTGCCGGTTAACAGCGGTAAGGTGCAGGGGCCTCCGGAGAGGTGAGTATATCAATATTTTTTATTTTAATTCTTTATTTTACACATTAATATGGATCCCAGGGCCTGAAGGAGAGTTTCCTCTCCTTCAGACCCTGGGAACCATCAGGATACCTTCCGATACTTGGTGTCCCATTGACTTGTATTGGTATCGGGTATCGGTATCGGCGATATCCGATACTTTTCGGGTATCAGCCGATACTATCCGATACCGATACTTTCAAGTATCGGACGGTATCGCTCAACACTAGTTAAAACCAATAGTGTCTTTCAAAGTACAACTTGTCCTGCAAAAAATCAAGCCCTCACATGGCCATATTGACTGCAAAATAAACAAGTTATGGCTCTGGTGAACAAGGGGAGCAAAAAACAAAAATACAAAAACTGAAATACCCCTGGTTGTTAAGGTGTTAAATATTAAACACTGTTTGACAAGCGTGACTAACCTGTCAATCAGTTTTCCAAGCGATGCTACAGATCGTTTGGAAAATGCTAGCATTCTGCAAGCTAATTATGCTTGCAAAACGCTAGGAATATGCATGCCAATTCCGCATGCGATATACCCACGGCAGGAGTTGCAGAATTGCCGCGGAAATTTCCACGGCAATTCTGCGACGTGTGCACTTAGCCTTAAAGGTATCAAAATCCTGTATCATACTCATCCTTTGATAACAAATGTACATCACCAGTGGCTAGACTCTGATGGGCCCCAGTGCAAGATTTGGACCGCCTCTCCCATCCTGGTATATATGTAGATAAATAGATAGATATATAAGTAGATAGAAAGTAGATAAATAAACAAATTGAAATCTGTGACATATATAATTTGAGCTTTGCGTGTGTAGCTTATTGTAAATGTATTAAACTACTTAATAAATTGAAAAAATGAAGTGGGGTCCCCCCATTATTGGCAGCTACCAAAGGTAAATCAGACAGCTGATATCAGGCTGGGAAGGTCCCTGATATTGGGCCCTCCCCAGCCTAAAAATACCAGCCCTAAGTCACCCTAAGGGTATGTGCACACGTCCGGATTTCTTGCAGAAATTTCCTGAAGAAAACCGGAAATTTTCTGCAAGAAATCCGCATTTTTTTTTTTGCGTTTTTTTTCCATTTTTTTCGCGTTTTTTTAGCATTCTGCAAGCGTAATTAGCTTGCAGAATGCTAAAGTTTTCCAAGCGATCTGTAGCATCGCTTGGAAAACTGACTGACAGGTTGGTCACACTTGTCAAACATACTGTTTGACAAGTGTGACCAACTTTTTACTATAGATGCAGCCAATGCAGCATCTATAGTAAAAGATAGAATGTTTAAAAATAATAAAAAAAATAAAAAAAATGCTTATACTCACCCAGACATCTCCTCAGCGGCGTCCGTTCCTCTTCCTATAGCTGCTGTGCGCGCAGGACCTTCCATGACGTCGCGGTCATGTGAGCGGTCAAGTGAGTGGTCACATGACCGCTCACGACCAATCACAAGACAGTGACGTCATCACAGGTCCTTCACCGCACAGCAGCTATAGGAACCGAAGCGGCAGCATGCAGCGGTGAGGCGGGAAGACATCGAGGGTGAGTATAGGACTATTTTTTATTTTAATTCTTTTATTTTTGACCAATTATATGGTGCCCAGTGCGTGCAAGAGAGTCTCCTCTCCTCCACCCTGGGTACCAACCGCACATAATCTGCTTACTTCCCGCATGGTGTGCACAGCCCCGTGCGGGAAGTAAGCAGATCATTGGACTCCTAGGTGTGCGGAATCCCCGCAATTCCGCATTTTTAATGAACATGTTGCTTTTTTTTCCGCGATGCGATTTTTTCGCGGAAAAAATCGCAACATTTGCACAAAAAATGCGGAATACACTGTAAATAATGGGAGGCATATGTTAGCGTTTTTTTCGCGTTTTTATCACGTTTTTATAGCGAAAAAAACGCGAAAAAAACGCGAAAAATCCTGAAAGTGTGCACATGGCCTAAAAGTGGAGCATCACATGAGGTGCGCCAATTCTGGTGCTTCATCTTCGCTATTTACGATGCCCTGCTGTGTTATCAATAAGGGTAGCAGAGCTTGAGTTTGATGTCAGCTGTGAATTGTCTAAAATCACAGCTGGCATCAAGCCCTGGTGATAGTAGTGGAGAGGTATCTATCAGACACCCCCATTACTAACCCAGGAAAAAAGAAGAAACAAACACAAAAAAATCCTTTAAATAACCACTTCCTGACACTTTCCATGGTTCACCACTTTATTGGGAAAAAAAAAGTTCCCACGCATGTCTGACACATTCCAAGCAATTCCAGTGAAGTCCATCGAATTCTTCATTCAAAGCCTATGGAGCCTTGATCTGACACTCCATAGTCTTTGCAAACAGCCACTTTTGGGTCACGCTGCGCTACATGACCTGGATGCTTCCCTTCCGGGATGACTGTGGGCTGCTATTTTAAGGCTGGAATGGGCACAATAACATGAACCTTCCCAGCCTGATAATATCAGTTCTCAGCTGTCTGCTTAATCTTTTCTGGTTACCAATAATGAAGGGCACTACAGGTCATTTTTTAAATGCTTTTATTAGATTAATACATATAGAGTAAGCTACACATGCAAGACATAAATTATATATGTCATGGGCAGGGACAGAACTAGCATGGTTGCCAGCAAATACTTCGGGGAGGGGCCTGCCGACGCCAGCAAATACTTCAACTGGATGTGCATCCTTGGGTGCACATTCAGCTAAAATGTATTACAGCGCAGAGCCGTGCACGACTGTACACACTGCCGGCCAATCAGAGGCCAGCAGCTGATGTTGGCGTGCAGGGGACTGGGGTCACATGGCAGTGACATCCTACGCACCTGTAGCTTGCACATTGAAGTTAGCTGCCAGCTGCAGAAGAGGACACCACATGGTGGGGGAGTGGAGGGAATGTATAATGGTTTATTTATTCTTTACATTAAAGAACATCGGTAAAATGTGGGACGTATACCAGGATGGAGATATATATACCAGGATGGAGTCCAGAATAAGGGACAAATACCAGAATGAGGGTTACATACCAGAATGGGGCCCAGGATACGACATATATGTACCAGTATGGGGATACATATACTGGGATGATGCCCAAGATAAGGGACATATACCAGGATGGGGGACAAATATATCTGGATTGGGTCCAGGATAAGGGAAATATACCAGGATGGGGCCCAGGATAAAGGACATTCATACCATGATGTGGCATGTATCTACCAGGATGGGGTCAGGATGAGGGACATATACCAGAAAGATGGATATTTATGCCAGGATGGAGAGCATATATACAGTGGCTATCTATCTATCTATCTATCTATCTATCTATCTATCTATCTATCTATCTATCTATCTATCTGTTTGCAGACCTTTAACACATAAAATCTGTAATTTATATTCTGCATTCTATTCCAGCATGTGTCACATGGATAGCGCACGGATGTCATCCATGTGTGCATGTGGTACGCATTGTCATACGTGCTGCCAGAAATAAATAAAAAAATAAAATATGTCTACATGTGAGTCACATGGACACACGGTCCATGTGAAAACACATACATGTGTGCAGCCCCATAGATTATATTGGGTGTGCATGTGCACATGTTTCCAGTATGTATAAAAAAAAGGCCACACGTACCAGAAACACAGATGTGTGAAGGGGGCTTTAGGTTATGTTCACATGTTGCATTTTTGCTTTGTCTCTTTGCTGCCTTTTTTATGCAAATTTTAAGCTCCGTTTTATAGTACCAGCGAAAGTTATGAGATTTCAGAAATCTCATGCACACGCATTGTTTTTTTTCCTGAATGTATTGGAAATCCGCTGCATTTTTGAAAACGGCAACATGTGACTTTTTTCAACTTATTTGCAATGTTTTGGCAGCAAAAATGCAGCATAAAATGCAGGTATCAAGATTTTTCTGCGTTTTTGGTGCAAACAATTTGAGAAGTTGCATTGTGTTGTTTTTTTTTAAGCACTAAACTTTATCAGCGTGTACAAGAGACAAATGTACCTGATAAAAATGCAGCAAAAACACAACAAAAACACAGCAAATTTGCAGCAAAACCTGCTTTTTTTAAGCAGCTTCTTTCTCCCGAAGCTGATTTTCTCTAGGTCTAGCTGACTACACTGATTTTGAACAGTCGGTCTTTTGTTGTATTTCTCTGCATTATTTTCCAATTGGATATCAGATTGACTGCCAAGTGGGATATAAGTAAAATATAAACAGTTTGATTTATGACTTGGACAGTATTTTAGTATAACTGTTCCATTAAAGGTAATTTGTACTGTAGTAAGATTTTCCCAGAAGATAAATGTTTCACTGCTAAAAAAATATTTTCCTCCCTAAAGATTAACTTCAATAATGATAAAACCAATTGTCAACATCAAAAGCTTGTTCTTTTCTCTTCAGAAGTTTGAAGTACTACTTCTGACAATTCTATAAAACTAGAGTTAAACAATATTAATCAACAATTGCTTCAAACAGTTTCGAGAGTAAGACAAACAGTTCTACTGGTAATGGGTCTTTCTTTAAAGATAAAAAAGTAGCTACATTTTATTAAGATCCCTGGAGAGTAAATCTCTTGGTTATTATGTTTCCATTATGAATGGTTGATACTAGTGATGAGCTAATATACTCGTTACTCGAGATTTCTCGAGCACGCTCGGGTGTCCTCCGAATATTTTTTAGTGCTCAGAGATTTAGTTTTTATTGCGGCAGCTGAATGATTTACATCTGTTAGCCAGCATAAGTACATGTGGGGATTCCCTAGCAACCAGGCAACCCCCACATGTACTTACACTGGCTAACAGATGTAAATCATTCCGCTGCGGCAATAAAAACTAAATCTCCGAGCACTAAAAAATATTTTGAGGACACCCGAGCGTGCACGGGAAATCTCAAGTAACGAGTATATTCGATCATCACTAGTTGATACCAATATTTGGCTTGTGTTTTAGTTGTGGTTAAAACTAAGCAGTCAAAAAAGTCATTGAAGTTGAAAATGTTTACTTCACAAATAGGGCAACACATACGATAATGTATAAAAAAGTATTTATTGCTTTTTTTTACATAACAATATACAGAAAAATATATTTGTGTGAGATGTAGATATTTACAATGAACTTGAAAGAGATTTTAAGGAGATACGCCATATTTCCAGATGGATGAGACACACTATAAACAGAGAACTAAAAAACAGAAAAAGTTAGTAATGAAGGAGCCGAAAAGAACTTGTCGTGAACACAGGAACATTATCGTTGGTTGACAGTTGAGTAGTGAGCAGGATGAGGCAAGCTGGAGGATGAGATGGAGCTATAGTTAAAAAGAGAGGCCAATAAATACAAGAAGTAAAAAGAAATAAAAAATAAATCAAAATAATGAGACAAGAGAATAATCCTAGAACAAGGCTAAGGTCAATATTGGAAAAAGAGTCAATATAATAAGCAAAACCTTTAGCCTACTTTGATCTTCGGCTAAGCGATCTATGGTAAACGCAATCAAAACAATTGCAAAAATTCAAATAGTTTATTTCTTATATTTTAAATATATTTACTGCATTGCATGGCCACAATTTATAATAAATATACAACAGACTTAGACAATAAAAACATCTATATAACAGCTAAAATACAAGTCACTGATGTGAGATACATTTAATAACATGACACAAAATTATACAAAATGTTATCATATCACAGTTGCTGTATGTAAATAAAAAATAAGCTTTGTAGATTTGGAAAACGGTCAATGTTGAAAATCCACTGAAAGTAAGACATAGAAAAAAAGGAGCCTCTCTGCTTAAAAGGAACGGACATACTCAGAAGTCACAGACCTTATTACAGCTTAGGAGTTATCAAATTTTATGATTCAAAAGACAGGGGGAAGGGTATTTTTGGATCTTTTGTTATAAAAAATGTTAATAACCATGAGTTGAAGAAGAGAGAAATGGATGATATTGGGATTCCATAGAGAAGGAAGCAGCTTCAGGGAAAAGGTACTTAGTTTAATTGTTTAAAGGGAATCTCTCACCACATTTGACCTACCTAAACTATTAATATGGGCATACAGGTTACAGATTGATGAAAAAGTCCTATCTCTGTGTCTCATGTCAGATGCCTTGTTGTTGAGAAATCATCTTTTATCACTTTATGTAAATGACCACTTCCAGACTACGGAGAAGATGATGCCTGGAAGATTACTCCGCCTCCAGAGATTATTTTGCATGAACATTTATCCTGCGCTCTACACTGAGCGCTTACATCGAAATTTCCATGTAAATCTCTGAAATACTTCATTCAGACAAAACCCTCGGTGCAAGTTTCCCTATAATGAAGCAGATAGAGACACCGTTGATGGTATCTGGCCTATGATCTGTCTTTTTAAAGTGCATAAAAGCACAGTGAGCCACAGTTTTCTGAACTTCTGAAAAGATGTTCCCAATAAAACCTTCAACTCAATCCACAAAATAAGCAAGTCCCCACTCAGGTCCGTCATTTGTCAATGGATATATAGGAGTCTAACATATTACTGGTAGCACAAAGACTGTGAAAAAGCACTATGGCTGCTTGCCCCCCAAAAGAAATCCAGCAAATTCTGCACTCCCAAGTCCAAATGCCACCCTCATCTCTGAGTGTGCCTAAACTATATTTAGCATCCACATATTTTGGCATTTCTGTAGTGATGATAGCCTGGTTAGTATCCTGGTTAGGTCCATGTCTGCAGAAGCGTGAGCTACAATGTATGGGCTGCGCACAATATATAGGCACTACAATGTATGGGCACTACAATGGCAGATTTGCATTTTTCACTAAGGAAGATCCACTACTGACCCATGACGTCAAATTGTCACTACACCTGTAGATAAATTCTCAAAAGGGTATATTTCCAAAATTGGGTCACTTGAGGAGGGATTCTGCTGTTCTCGTAAAATCTGACAGCAAATATGGTGCTCCTTTCCCTTCTGAGCATCATCCTGTGCCTAAAAAGTAGTTTTTGACCACATATCAGTTATTGGAATATAGGACAAATTACATAACAAATTGTATGGTCCATTTTCTCCTATTAACCCTTTTAAAAATTGAAAACTTGGAGCGAAAGCAACATTTAAGTGGAAAAAAACATTAATTTTCCATAGACACAGCCCAATGTTACACAATTCTGTGAATCACCTGAGGGTTAAAAATGCTCACTACACCCATAGATGAATTCCTCATGAGTAGTGTTGAGCGATACCTTCCGATACTTGAAAGTATCGGTATCGGATAGTATCGGCCGATATCCGAAAAATATCGGATATCGCCGATACCGATACCAAATACCAATACAAGTCAATGGGACACAAGTATCGGAAGCTATCCTCGATGGTTCCCAGGGTCTGAAGGAGAGGCCCTGGGATCCATATTCATGTAAAAAATAAAGAATAAAAATAAAAAATATGGATATACTCACCCCTCCGGCGGACCCTGGACCTAGCGGTGTTAACTGGCAGCCTCCGTTCCTAAGAATGAGCGAGTGAAGGACCTTCGATGACGCGGCGGCTTGTGATTGGTCGTGTGACCGCTCATGTGACCGCTCACGTGACCAATCACAAGACCGCGACGTCATTGCAGGTCCTTCACTCGCTCAACGGAGGCTGCCGGTTGCAGCGGTTACAACCAGGGCACGTCAGAGGGTGAGTATATCCCTATTTTTTATTTTTATTCTTTATTTTACACATGAATATGCATTCCGATCCCGATTCCCGATATCGCAAAAGTATCGGAACTCAGTATCGGAATTCCGATACCGCAAATATCGGCCGATAACCGATACTTGCGGTATCGGAATGCTCAACACTACTCATGAGGTGTGGTTTCCAAAATGGGGTCACTTGGGGGGATTCTGCTGCTTTGGCATGTCAAAAGCTCTTCATATGTGACATGGCATCTGCAAATCTATACCAGAAAAAACTACGCTTCTGAATTCAATTTGCGCTCCTTCTCTTCCGAGCCCGGTTATGTGCCCAAACAGTAGTTTTCCTCCACATCTGGGGTATCTGCATACTCAGGAGAAATCGCACAACTGATTTTGGGGTCCATTTTCTCCTGTCACTCTTGTGAAAAGGAAAACTTTGAGGCTAAAACAACATTTTTGAGGCAAAAATGTATTTTTTTTCATTTTCACTGTTGAACATTATAAAATTTTGTGAAGCACTTGTGGGTTCAAGGTTCTCACCACACATCTAGATATTTTGTTTGAGGGGTGTACTTGCCAAAATGGGGTCATTTGTGGGGGGTTTCCAATGTTTAGACACTTCAGGGGCTCGCCAAACACGACATTGTGTCTGCTATCTTTTCCAGCCATTTTTGCACTCCAAAAGTCAAATTGTCACTAAGCTAAGAATCTCCATTTTTTTCTTATTATCTAGAGTAGTAATTCAGATTTCATATATTTCATGTTTACATGCTATAGCACTACAGAGTTCAACTTTACCTTTAGTTTGCACCTGTACACACCAGTTTTCTGTCTTCTATTTCCACATTTGAATCAAGGACGATATCTTTCTGATTACTTCAATGACCATTTATTTAAAACAATAAATGGTTAAAACACTTGTTCAAACAATGCGTTTTGACAGCTTACAGCCTTCCTGGTGTATAATAAAAGTGTATACTTGTCCATCCTTATATACTCCACTGCTAGGAAGTGGGAGGAATGCAAAGACACTACACACATGCAGAAGCTGTGGCGTTGTCTTCCATGCTAGTTGATAAAGTTGCCGATGCACTACAAACTGTATTTTCTCATGTGGGGTTCTCCAGGGAGATGTTGACTGATTAGGGAACCCAATTTATTTCTCATTTGATGCAAAGTCTCTATGAGAAAATACAAGTGTGACCTCCTGTAGCCAGATCCTATCATCCTGAGACCAACACACTATGTTAATGTTTTATTGGAACTATAAAGCAAATGCTCAAGATGCTGGTGGAGACTGATGGGAGAGATTGGGAATATCACCTCACTCATCTCTTGTTTGCATACAGAGAGGTACCCCAGTCCTCAACTTAATTCTCCCCCTTTGAACTTGTTTATGGAAGAAAAGTCAAGGGGCCTCCTAATCTGATAAAGGACTGTTGGGAGGATGACCCCAAAACTCCAGGAGTCTCTGTAGTAGAATATGTACTGAGGCTCAGGGAGCAAAGACAAAATTTAAGCAACCTGGCTCATTAGAATGTGACCCAGGCCCAAATTAGTAGAAGGTCTGGGATGACTGTAATGCCAAACTGAGGGCCTATGAGGAGGGACAGAAGGTGTGGGTGTTGGTTCCTATGTTTCAGGTCACGGGCTGCATGGGAGGCACCGTACACTGTATCTAAGCATTTAAATTATGTTAACTATGTTGTTACCCTTGATGGACTTACAAAACGTCAAAAAATTGTCATGTCATTATGCTGAAAGCTCATCAGAACAGGGAGACATGTGTCTTGCCTGTCTGCAGTATGCCTGAGGCGGGGTAAGGTCACCTGCTGTCAGATTTGATGGCTGGGACTCACTCTTCACTGGGAAGACTGGGAGGTTTCATTTAGCAAGTAATCATGTAGACACTGGTATTCATTCCCTTGTGAGATAATCTAAATGCTGGATACTTGCAGAGGTGAAAACAAACATGAAGGGACAGATAGAGGAGATGCTGGGCCGTGGTGTAATACAAAAATCCCTGAGTGCTTGGACCTCACCTATGGTTCTTTTCCTGAAGGAGGACTGTTCCACATGGATTTGCATAGACTACAGGAAACAGCATTTTATTTATCTGGCCAAGGGAGGTTAGAGTGTCATGCACAGTGTGGGAAGACTAAGTGCAACACGAGGGGAAGTAGGGAAGGAAGCCCAAACTCTAGGGAAAGGGGGAGATGAGACCCTTAGGCAGATCTAATAGCACCCTGCCTCCCCTTCCATCCCTATATTGGTTCCACACCAATTGCTGGCAGCAGCCTCAGCCCTGTATATCCCTAGAGCTAGGCCCTGAATAGGGAAGGGGGATGGGCACTGATCCATCCCCACTGCACACTAAAGACAAGAAGGGAGACAAACAAGGGGGAAGCAACTTAATTTGAGCAGACTCAGAGATGTAACAACAAACATCCTCCAACAACACCAGAGAAAAAGTAAGTCGACTGCTATAGCTCCAAGCCTACTCAAGGGAAAATTATGAATATCACTGGCGACTCCCTCAAGCAGACTGAGAGTCTATAAACACCCAGGTCCAGGTGTATCAATTTGAGCAGGAGGGAGGTTGCCACTAGGTCCACAAGTCAGAAGGATTAAGAAGGCATCTGCCATGCCAAAACGCAGAGATATTCTGCAGCCAGATGCAGAGCGACTGAATAAGACATTGGATTTCAGATATCAAGATATCATTTTATTCAGCTTCCTATGACAAACTGCCCATAAAAACAGATTAGGAGGGTTGATCTTACTAACAGACTATATACAAATAATTACTGATAACTGTGTCATGCAGTGTTATTAGAATATCCCTATTTATTTATTATAATCATGGCTGGATCATAAGCGAAAAGTACTTTTTAACTTTTGTGTCCCCCTCATTTCCTGATAGAGTATAAGCTTCTGAGCAGGCCCCTCACGCCTCCTGGTAATTGTTAAATTATGTATTGCTGTGCAATGTGTAATGCTGGCATTCTTGCATGCCTCTGCTCCTCCCTCCCAGCAGGGACATAGACTTACTACTTAGGCCACCCTGTTATGTTCCCTGCTGTGGCTCCCAAGTCCCAGTCTCACCCCAGTCTCTTAAAGAGACAGCATACACAATCCTATGTGTCCCCAGCCATTAGCTGGGAGGCACTTAGTACTTAAGTCACTTCCACCTGCAGGGAGGTGCCTGAGCAACAATTGAGTTTTATAGTCTTCTAGCTGCAAGACCGTTGTCAGGTCCCTGGACCTGCATCTGTTCTAGTATCTGTTACAGTCTGATCTGTATCTGTACTTTGAACCTGAAATCGCTCCGGTGGTACATGAGGCTCAAACCACTCTAATGGTACGTGATATATAAACCAATCTGGTGGTAACCCGAAACCGCTCAGTTGGTAAGTTAACCAGTAGTTGTGCTTGCTACCCTGTCCCGTCTGTACTAGAACTGCTATCCATTCCATGAGCGTCCAGTCCCACCTTTGATTCTGAGTCTGTCTCTGTTGTTCTGAAACTTGGGATCTGCTGTCACACTAGTGGGATCTGTCCTGGAGTAGTACCTGGCATCCACCTGTGGCCCAACCCTAACACACCATCTTAGACTCTAGTGAAAGCTCATGTGGTCACCTAGTTATGCCCCTCCAGGCTCTCCCAGGACCCTGCACAGTGGGTCCATGATCTATGTGTGTTACACAATGTCTTATATTGTCTGCATGTTTTACTTATGAATTGAAAAGTGCAGCTGAAAATGTTGGCGCTAAATTTAAATTATTATTATTATTATTATTATTATTATTACATGTAGGCACAGAAGGGGTAAGTGGTTAGTGTTGGTATGGCATTTGAGCAACAAAAATGTGTGGGGCCCAGATCATAATGTTGTAATTTGGTCCATACTTCTACACCTCTGATGCCCAAAGTAATGGTTGTGTCAGGACTCAGGAGTTGATACCCAATGCATGATACCCATGTTACATGATCATGAGTATAGAGTATAGGTTTAAAGCTTCTGTTCAAAGTAACGATCAGACAGTTTGGAGAGAAGACAGCAAAGTTTTTCAGTCACCTGAAAGACAAATTAGGAAAATTGCATATGACGAATATACATTTTAGCTAATAAGTGGCTATAATGCAGCTGTGTGTACCAGGTCTAAACAGCTTTTTCTATTTAATTCATTTAATATACTTTATAGAACAATATTTTTCCAAATATTCATTTTATGTGCTGTATTGCTATCAATTAGTATTGGAAATTGGCATGACTGATATAACACAACAAATCTGAATAAGCAATTTTCAAGCATGAATGGTAGCAAACAGTAAAAATGTTAAGTAAACTGCTAGATCTGTCAACCATGAAGTACGATAGATTAAGGTCATAGATATGGCCAGTAGGCACAGTGTGTCAGATACAACACTGAGCTCCATGCATTATCATACTGTATGTACAATTTATATATACTTTATTAAGTTTCTTAAAATAAACATTGTATGGGCTGAAAGGGATCAAAAGTTTTTACTATCAGAGGAGACGGCGGTGACAATATTGTAAGTGCCATAAGGAATCTCTCTACTCACTACTGATGGGGCGAAAATTGAAAGTAACTTACGGTATATTGCCAGGTTCGCACATCTGCAGCTGCAGTGCAGACTCAGTTGTAAAGGGAGTTGTTGGGTCTTGTTTATCCAGATTTATTGTAGATTGTAACCACATTGGTCCCAGTTCATCAAAGTTTTTGCTCCATGAAAAATGTGTGACTTTTGGTGTTTTCATGGCCGTTTGATTGATAGTCTGATTGCTGTATGTGGGGTCGGGAAGGAATTTTTTTCCCCATGGTGGAGCTTACTCTTACCACATGGGTTTTTTTGCCTTCCTCTGGATCAACATGTTAGGGCATGTTAGGTTAGGCTATGGGTTGAACTAAATGGACTTAAAGTCTTCCTTCAACCTTAATAACTATGTAACTATGTAACTATGTAACTATGTTTTGGTCAGCTTCACCAAAATGGGTGAGGATGAGGCAGGATGAGTCGTAATGAAGGCCACTTGTCTAATTCATGATGAGCTGTGGAATACCTTTAGGCCGAGGTCACACTTGCGAGTGCAATGCGAGAAAATCGTGCGAGTCTCTTGCATCAATACCCGGCACTGCCGCAGGCACACAGGACCGGAGCATTTAGCTGCATAGAAATGCATGCAGCCGCATGCTTCGGTCCTGAGTGCCGGTGGTTGTGCTGAGTATTGATGCGAGTTTCTCGCATTGCACTTGCAAGTGTGACCCCGGCCTTAAAGAGTATTCCCATCTCCAAGATCCAATCCCAATATGTAGTAGGGGGAATAATAATTGTTATAACTGCACATTCACATGAGTAGCAAGCAAACCAGGGGGACAAAAACCTGAACCTGACTGAACCATGTTCAGACTGGTCAAAGTCCTACGTTGTCCCTGGTCTGTCCTTACCTCACCTTCAAGTAGAAAATTAAATATACAGTATATACTCGAGTATAAGCCAAGAATTTCAGCCCATATTTTTAGGCTGAAATTGCCCCTCTCGGCTTATACTCGAGTCATTCCCTGGGGCCGGCAGGGAAGGGGGAGCGGCAGCTGTCTAATAATACGCACCTGCTCCTGGCGCGGTCCTTGCAGGTCCCTGGTTCTCCGGGCGCTGACAGCTTCTTCCTGTATTGAGCGGTCACATTGTACCGCTCTTTACAGTAATGAATATGGACCCAACTCCACTCCCATAGTTGTGGAGCCGCATATTCATTACTGTAATGAGCGGTACCATGTGACCGCTCAATACAGGAAGAAGCTGTCAGCGCCCAGAGAACCAGGGACCGCGCCAGGAGCAGGTGAGTATAACGGGGCATATTCACCTGTCCCACGTTCCACCATCAGCACCGCTGTATCTTCTGCTTCCTCTGCAGTGACGCTCAGGTCAGAGGGCGCGATGACGTGATTAGTGTGCGCGCCGCCCTTTGCTGAACTTCAGTGCAGAGGACGCGAAAGACACAGCGGCGCTCGGCGGTGGAATGGGGGACAGGTGAATATAGCAAGTGCCGTGGGCCTGAGCGATGAGAGGTGAGTATGTGATTTTTTTTTTTACATAAGTTCTAAGAGAAAAAGGTAGGCCTTATAGATGGGAGTCACCACTTTCAAATATAGATAAATAACACAGCTTTATTAAACGTATATGCGAGAGACAAGACACATTAAAAACATTAAAAACAGAGGGATATACAATACCCCCAATTTTACACAAAGCCTATAATAAGGCAAAAAACCGCACCTCCAACAACAGAGTATAATTCACATGTCAAATGGTATAATAGCACTTAAATAGCACAAACCAATAATTACAACCTGGCCAGTCCCGTGAGATGATCTCAATAAACACCGTGTAGATAAGGTATATATATATACCCTCACTGCTACGGAAAACGTGATGGCATATCAAGCAATTAATAGCCCCTGTAGACCATGAAGGACAGACATGCAGGTTAAGAGAGACTATCACAGAATTGAATATACTGACCCATGTCCACCTAGCTTAGATCTGTCTGCCGCAAAGCCAATAACTGTAATGTCCATCAGGTGCCTGTGCAAGGCAGGGACAGGCCAGGTCAAAAGGACATGTGTACCCTGCTGAAAGAAGGAAGTGCGGACCGAGGCACCCAACGCGTGTCGCCACTGAGATGTGGCTTCGTCAGGGGTAGTGCCCCACTATCCTGCCTCCTGCTTAAGTATCAAATGAGCGGTGCACTTACCGAAAACAGCTGTGAGGCTGTTAGGGGCGCCGCATGGAGTCTCAAAAGATGGCGTGTAGGAGTGCCGGGCCCGGCGTGTCAACACTGCGCATGCGCCGGCTCCACAGAGCGGATGTGTACAGTCCGCTCTGAGTTACCAAGGAAGCACGCACACTGTGGGGAATGCGCTTGCGCAGGGGAACTGTCACCCTGGGATAGATGCAGGCGAATAAAGGCCTTAAAGGACCACTAAATATTGCGGCCCAAAAGACTGGTAAAGCAAACTATTGAGTTCAGTGGCTATGTTGAAGTATGAACCAACCATATAACGAGCAATACAGATAAAGAATGAGCAATACGAGATGAACAAAAAATAAATACAAAAGAGCCAAAAAATGATAAAGAATGATAAACTACAAAACAAAATAAAATGTAACAAGTGAAAATTAAATAGAAAGCCTATACAAATTAAATGAAGAGTACTAATTAGCCAAAAATGAAAAAATGCAAAAAATGAAAAAATGAAAAAATGAAACAATGAAAAAAATGGGCAACAAGAAAGATCCACACGTAAGTGCGTTACATGCACTATATGTAAAACAGTGTGCACGTTTATGCACTATATATAAGAGCAAAGTGCGCATATACGCTGTGGGCGTAAATACTTACTAAGTAGTAGCATATAAAGAACCTACAGAACCTTAAAGAGGATAAAAAACACACTACCACCCAAAAAGATAAAATAAAAAAAAAATAAAAAAAAAAAAAAAGGAAAAAATATATTTTCAAAAAAATATTTAAGTGACACCCCTGGCGGGGTAACCTGTAAAGTAATACAAATAAAATACAAACAACCATAGACCAGAGAATGATGTCAGAAGATAGAATTAATTGTTTATAAAAACCGGTAAATAATAAATCCTCGTTTATGCCCATGGGTATAACACAGTTTAAGTCAAAAATCCACTTAGATTCCCGTTTTAACAGTTCAAGTGAAACATTTCCTCCCCTGATATTCATCTGTACTGCTTCAAGTCCAAGCACCTTCGTACCAACCCATTGCGAGTTGTGTTCAGCCAGATAATGCGCAGCAACAGAGGTGAGTGTCTTTCCTTTTGACTTGTCTTTTTGCGCTGTTGTAATAGTCGAGAGGTGTTGCTGTATACGTCTCCTAAGTTCTTGTGTGGTTTGCCCCACATATACTTTTGGGCACGGACACACCAATGCATAGACCAAATTCCGGGACCTGCAATTGAAGTAGGCCTTGGTGGGAGTCTGTGAAAACAAAGAGGGCACCGTAATTCTTTCATTGCCACTAGTAAAAGGACAGATGCTGCAGTTTCCACATGGGAAAGTACCCATCAGTCTACCTCCCCTGCGAATTTTTGTGACAGGTCGCTGGAAATGGCTGTGGCTTAAACAGTCCCTAAAACTTCTGGCCCTTCTGGCGACTAGATTAGGATGAGGGGCAATATGGGGAAGCAATTTGGATTCGCTTTGTAGAATACCCCAATATTTCGATAGGATGCCCCGCAAATCTTGCCACTGGTTATTAAACATTGTAATAATTCCAAGTGGTTTCTCCGCAGTTTTAGCTTGACTCTGTAGGAGATCCCCCCTATTGCTATGATTAGCGGCCGAAAAAGCACGGGAAATAACCCGTTTGGGATAGCCACGTTCTCGAAAGCGCGCTGTAAGATCACGGGAGTGTGCAGTGAAATCCTTGTGATCACTGCAATTTCTCCTAATCCTAAAAAATTGTCCCTTTGGAATACCTGTTTTGAGGTGCAGCGGATGGAAACTGTTGAAATGTAACAGGCTATTTGTGGCCGTAGGCTTCCGATATAGAGTTGTAGATACTTGTGATCCCTTGATTTGCAGTCTTAAATCCAAAAACTCAATATCCGTCTGGGAGTATTGTGAAGTGAGCCGTATGTTCCAGGGGTTATCATTCAGTGTGCCCACAAATTCTTTGCATTGATCAAGAGAACCTGTCCAGATAAACACAACATCGTCAATATAACGAAACCACTTTATGACATATTCAGAAAAGTGCTCCAGACAGAAAACCCTTGTAACCTCCCACCACCCCAAAAAGAGGTTGGCGTACGCGGGGGCACAACGTGCCCCCATGGCAGTGCCCCTTATTTGCCTATAGTAGACCCGGTCAAAGATAAAATAGTTCTGATCCAGAACAAACAGCAACAAATCAAGAATAAAGGAGTCATGTCCTCTGTCCCCAGTGGTGTTAGAATCCAAAAAGAAAGCCACAGCACGTATACCTAATTCATGTGAAATGCACGTGTACAGTGACTCCACATCAAGGGTGACAAGCCACGCCCCCGCTGGTATCACCAGATCTTGAAGTTGTAAAATAAGCGAGGTGGAGTCCTTGACATGTGACTTGAGGGACATAACTAAGGGTTGAAGAAAAAAATCAATATAAATACAAGGCCGCTCAAGTAACCCACCAATCCCAGAGACTATCGGCCTACCCGGAGGGGCCTGTAAGGATTTGTGCACCTTCGGAAGAATGTAGAAGGTGGGAGTCCTGGGATGGTGGTTACTAAGGAAATCCTGTTCTCGTTTATTGATGATGTTCCGTGTGTACGCTGCCTCCAATAGACGTTTACGTTTGCCCTGAAAGACACATGTGGGGTCAGAGGGAAGTACTTGATAGCACTCTTTATCCCCTAATTGGCGCAAGGCTTCTTGTGTGTAGAGGTTAACAGGCCAAATCACCAGATTGCCCCCCTTATCTGCCTCACGGATGACAAAATCCCTATTCGAGCCCAACTTCGCCAAAGTGATTTGATCTCTTTGACTCAGGTTTTTCCCTCTAATGGGGTCAAGTTTAAGGTCGTGTACCTCTCTACATACAGCGTTGAAGAAGCTCTGTACCGCCGGGCACAGCGTAAATGGAGGTGTAGCTTGTGAGGGAAGCCTTCCAGTGAATTTCCTTCTGGGTTGGCACTCATCCCCCTCTTCCAGTAGGTCCAGGAGATCTCTCAAAACCAGTCTATCAGCCAAGGGCAATTCATCTAGGGTGGAAGGGCGATGATAAAGCAATTTGAACGTTAACTGTCTGCAAAACAGATAGACATCTTTTATAAATGTAAATTTGTCCAGCCCACTGGTGGGACAAAACGAAAGACCTTTCTCCAAAAGCTTGGTTTCACTCAATGATAAGGCATAACTGGATAAATTAATGATCTGTAACTTACCAGTGGTTGGTGATGGTTCTAGTATTGTCGTCTCCTGTTCTGACGTGTCTCCCGTGGGTACCGGGGCGACCAAACTTTGCGGTTCCGGGTACGCCTCTTTGGGGCCGTATCTCCTCCTGCGACCCTCCTCCTACGCCTTCGGTGTCGCTCATTTCGGAGGGTAAAAAACCGTCACTAGAGCGTGTATCCGACTGCGAGGCAGTGCCAATCTCAGCCTGATCCACCCTATTTCCAGGCCTCCTGTTACCCCTATGTGACCACTTAAAGGCCTGACCATGGAGTTTTGAGGTCCGTGAAGGACAAACTCCAGGTCTGTGAGGGTAAACTAAGTGGGTTTGACTATAAAACTTTGGTAGAACCATTTCAGGGCCAGCTTAAAACGACCCTTGACATTTTTGAAAAAGAAATTACCAGCAAAAAAAGACAGAAGTTCAAAAGAGACCAGATGGACTTTAAAAATGGTCAGGCCTTTAAGTGGTCACATAGGGGTAACAGGAGGCCTGGAAATAGGGTGGATCAGGCTGAGATTGGCACTGCCTCGCAGTCGGATACACGCTCTAGTGACGGTTTTTTATCCTCCGAAATGAGCGACACCGAAGGCGTAGGAGGAGGGGCCGCAGGAGGAGATATGTCATGATTCTCAATGGCGAGAGAACATAGCCCAGCATATATAAGAACTAGCTCTTGGAAGATGGAATCTAAACTGACCATGAACTAAACCTGCCGCACAATTAACAGTGGCCGGGTAGCGTGCCTACGTTTTATCCCTAGACGCCCAGCGCCAGCCGGAGGACTAACTAATCCTAGCAGAGGAAAATACAGTCCTGGCTCACCTCTAGAGAAATTTCCCCAAAAGGCAGACAGAGGCCCCCACATATATTGGCGGTGATTTTAGATGAAATGACAAACGTAGCATGAAAATAGGTTTAGCAAAATCGAGGTCCGCTTACTAGATAGCAGGAAGACAGAAAGGGCACTTTCATGGTCAGCTGAAAACCCTATCAAAACACCATCCAGAAATTACTTTAAGACTCTAGTATTAACTCATAACACCAGAGTGGCAATTTCAGATCACAAGAGCTTTCCAGACACAGTAACGAAACAGCAGCTGTGAACTGGAACAAAATGCAAAAAACAAACAAGGACGAAAGTCCAACTTAGCTGGGAGTTGTCTAGTAGCAGGAACATGCAAAGAAAGGCTTCTGATTACATTGTTGACCGGCATGAAACTGACAGAGGAGCAAGGTTATATAGAGACTCCCACATCCTGATGGGAACAGATGAACAGAGAGGATGATGCACACAAGTTCAATTCCACCAGTGGCCACCGGGGGAGCCCAGAATCCAATTTCACAACAGTACCCCCCCTCAAGGAGGGGGCACCGAACCCTCACCAGAACCACCAGGGCGATCAGGATGAGCCCTATGAAAGGCACGGACAAGATCGGAGGCATGAACATCAGAGGCAGTCACCCAAGAATTATCCTCCTGACCGTATCCCTTCCATTTGACCAGATACTGGAGTTTCCGTCTGGAAACACGGGAGTCTAAGATCTTTTCCACAACGTACTCCAACTCACCCTCAACCAACACCGGAGCAGGAGGCTCAACGGAAGGCACAACCGGTACCTCATACCTGCGCAATAATGACCGATGAAAAACATTATGAATAGAAAAAGATGCAGGGAGGTCCAAACGGAAGGACACAGGGTTAAGAATCTCCAATATCTTGTACGGGCCGATGAACCGAGGCTTAAACTTAGGAGAAGAAACCCTCATAGGGACAAAACGAGAAGACAACCACACCAAGTCCCCAACACAAAACCGAGGACCAACACGACGACGGCGGTTGGCAAAAAGCTGAGTCTTCTCCTGGGACAACTTCAAATTGTCCACTACCTGCCCCCAAATCTGATGCAACCTCTCCACCACAGCATCCACTCCAGGACAATCCGAAGATTCCACCTGACCGGAGGAAAATCGAGGATGAAACCCCGAATTACAGAAAAACGGGGACACCAAGGTGGCAGAGCTGGCCCGATTATTGAGGGCGAACTCCGCCAATGGCAAAAAAGCAACCCAATCATCCTGATCCGCAGACACAAAACACCTCAAATATGTCTCCAAGGTCTGATTAGTCCGCTCGGTCTGGCCATTAGTCTGAGGATGGAGAGCAGACGAAAAAGACAAATCTATGCCCATCCTAGCACAGAATGCCCGCCAAAATCTAGACACGAATTGGGTCCCTCTGTCAGAAACGATATTCTCCGGAATACCATGCAAACGAACAACATTTTGAAAAAACAGAGGAACCAACTCGGAAGAAGAAGGCAACTTAGGCAAGGGAACCAAATGGACCATCTTAGAGAAACGGTCACACACCACCCAGATGACAGACATCTTCTGAGAAACAGGCAGATCCGAAATAAAATCGATCGAGATGTGCGTCCAAGGCCTCTTCGGAATAGGCAAGGGCAACAACAATCCACTAGCCCGAGAACAACAAGGCTTGGCCCGAGCACAAACGTCACAAGACTGCACAAAGCCTCGCACATCTCGTGACAGGGAAGGCCACCAGAAGGACCTTGCCACCAAATCCCTGGTACCAAAGATTCCAGGATGACCTGCCAACGCAGAAGAATGAACCTCAGAGATGACTCTACTGGTCCAATCATCAGGAACAAACAGTCTACCAGGTGGGCAACGATCCGGTCTATCCGCCTGAAACTCCTGCAAGGCCCGCCGCAGGTCTGGAGAAACGGCAGACAATATCACTCCATCCTTAAGGATACCTGTGGGCTCAGAATTACCAGGGGAGTCAGGCTCAAAACTCCTAGAAAGGGCATCCGCCTTAACATTCTTAGAACCCGGTAGGTATGACACCACAAAATTAAACCGAGAGAAAAACAACGACCAGCGCGCCTGTCTAGGATTCAGGCGCCTGGCAGACTCAAGGTAAATTAAATTTTTGTGGTCAGTCAATACCACCACCTGATGTCTGGCCCCCTCAAGCCAGTGACGCCACTCCTCAAAAGCCCACTTCATGGCCAAAAGCTCCCGATTCCCAATATCATAATTCCGCTCGGCGGGCGAAAATTTACGGGAAAAAAAAGCACAAGGTCTCATCACGGGGCAGTCGGAACTTCTCTGCGACAACACCGCCCCAGCTCCGATTTCAGAAGCGTCGACCTCAACCTGAAAAGGAAGAGCAACATCAGGCTGACGCAACACAGGGGCGGAAGAAAAGCGGCGCTTAAGCTCCCGAAAGGCCTCCACAGCATCAGGGGACCAATCAGCAACATCAGCACCCTTCTTAGTCAAATCACTCAATGGTTTAACAACATCAGAAAAACCAGCAATAAATCGACGATAAAAGTTAGCAAAGCCCAAAAATTTCTGAAGACTCTTAAGAGAAGAGGGTTGCGTCCAATCACAAATAGCCTGAACCTTGACAGGATCCATCTCGATGGAAGATGGGGAAAAAATGTATCCCAAGAAGGAAATCTTTTGAACCCCAAAAACGCACTTAGAACCCTTCACACACAAGGAATTAGACCGCAAAACCTGAAAAACCCTCCTGACCTGCTGGACATGAGAGTCCCAGTCATCCGAAAAAATCAGAATATCATCCAGATACACAATCATAAATTTATCCAAATAATCGCGGAAAATGTCATGCATAAAGGACTGGAAGACTGAAGGGGCATTTGAAAGACCAAAAGGCATCACCAAATACTCAAAGTGGCCCTCGGGCGTATTAAATGCGGTTTTCCACTCATCCCCCTGCTTGATTCGCACCAAATTATACGCCCCACGGAGATCAATCTTAGAGAACCACTTGGCCCCCTTTATACGAGCAAACAAATCAGTCAGCAGTGGTAACGGATATTGATATTTAACCGTGATTTTATTCAAAAGCCGATAATCAATACACGACCTCAAAGAGCCATCTTTCTTAGACACAAAGAAAAAACCGGCTCCTAAGGGAGATGACGAAGGACGAATATGTCCCTTTTCCAAGGACTCCTTTATATATTCTTGCATAGCAGCGTGTTCAGGCACAGACAGATTAAATAAACGACCCTTAGGGTATTTACTACCCGGGATCAAATCTATGGCACAATCGCACTCCCGGTGCGGAGGTAGTGAACCAAGCTTGGGTTCTTCAAAAACGTCACGATAGTCAGACAAGAATTCAGGAATCTCAGAGGGAATAGATGATGAAATGGAAACCAAAGGTACGTCCCCATGAGTCCCTTTACATCCCCAGCTTAACACAGACATAGCTTTCCAGTCGAGGACTGGGTTATGAGATTGCAGCCATGGCAATCCTAGCACCAAAACATCATGTAGATTATACAGCACCAGAAAGCGAATAATCTCCTGGTGATACGGATTAATACGCATAGTTACTTGTGTCCAGTATTGTGGTTTATTACTAGCCAATGGGGTGGAGTCAATCCCCTTCAGAGGTATAGGAGCTTCCAAAGGCTCCAAATCATACCCACAGCGTTTGGCAAAGGACCAATCCATAAGACTCAAAGCGGCGCCAGAGTCGACATAGGCGTTCGCGGTAATAGATGATAAAGAACAAATCAGGGTCACAGATAGAATAAACTTAGACTGTAAAGTGCTAATTGAAACAGACTTGTCAAGCTTCTTAGTACGCTTAGAGCATGCTGATATAACATGAGTTGAATCACCACAATAGAAGCACAACCCATTTTTTCGTCTAAAATTCTGCCGCTCGCTTCTGGACAGAATTCTATCACATTGCATATTTTCTGGCGTCTTCTCAGTAGACACCGCCAAATGGTGCACAGGTTTGCGCTCCCGCAGACGCCTATCGATCTGAATAGCCATTGTCATGGACTCATTCAGACCCGCAGGCACAGGGAACCCCACCATAACATCCTTAATGGCATCAGAGAGACCTTCTCTGAAAATCGCCGCCAGGGCGCACTCATTCCACTGAGTAAGCACAGACCATTTACGGAATTTTTGGCAGTATATTTCAGCTTCATCTTGCCCCTGAGATAGGGACATCAAAGCTTTTTCCGCCTGAAGCTCTAAATGAGGTTCCTCATAAAGCAACCCCAAGGCCAGAAAAAACGCATCCACATTGAGCAACGCAGGATCCCCTGGTGTCAATGCAAAAGCCCAATCTTGAGGGTCGCCCCGGAGCAAGGAAATTACAATCCTGACCTGCTGTGCAGGATCTCCGGCAGAGCGAGACTTCAGGGACAAAAACAATTTGCAATTATTTTTAAAATTTTGAAAGCAAGATCTATTCCCTGAAAAAAATTCAGGCAAAGGAATTCTAGGTTCAGACATAGGTGCATGAACAACAAAATCTTGCAAATTTTGTACCTTCGTGGCGAGATTATTCAAACCTGTAGCTACACTCTGAAGATCCATTTCAAACAGGTGAACACAGAGCCATTCAAGGATTAGAAGGAGAGAAAGAGAGGAAGGCTGCAGTATAGGCAGACTAGCAAGTGATTCAATTATGAGCACACTCAGAACTAGAGAAAAAAAAAAAAAATTTTCAGCAGACTTCTTTTTTCTCTCCTTTCTCAGCCAATAATTTAACCCTTTTTGGCCGGTCAAACTGTCATGATTCTCAATGGCGAGAGAACATAGCCCAGCATATATAAGAACTAGCTCTTGGAAGATGGAATCTAAACTGACCATGAACTAAACCTGCCGCACAATTAACAGTGGCCGGGTAGCGTGCCTACGTTTTATCCCTAGACGCCCAGCGCCAGCCGGAGGACTAACTAATCCTAGCAGAGGAAAATACAGTCCTGGCTCACCTCTAGAGAAATTTCCCCAAAAGGCAGACAGAGGCCCCCACATATATTGGTGGTGATTTTAGATGAAATGACAAACGTAGTATGAAAATAGGTTTAGCAAAATCGAGGTCCGCTTACTAGATAGCAGGAAGACAGAAAGGGCACTTTCATGGTCAGCTGAAAACCCTATCAAAACACCATCCAGAAATTACTTTAAGACTCTAGTATTAACTCATAACACCAGAGTGGCAATTTCAGATCACAAGAGCTTTCCAGACACAGTAACGAAACAGCAGCTGTGAACTGGAACAAAATGCAAAAAACAAACAAGGACGAAAGTCCAACTTAGCTGGGAGTTGTCTAGTAGCAGGAACATGCAAAGAAAGGCTTCTGATTACATTGTTGACCGGCATGAAACCGACAGAGGAGCAAGGTTATATAGAGACTCCCACATCCTGATGGGAACAGGTGAACAGAGAGGATGATGCACACAAGTTCAATTCCACCAGTGGCCACCGGGGGAGCCCAGAATCCAATTTCACAACAGAGATACGGCCCCAAAGAGGCGTACCCGGAACCGCAAAGTTTGGTCGCCCCGGTATCCACGGGAGACACGTCAGAACAGGAGACGACAATACTAGAACCATCACCAACCACTGGTAAGTTACAGATCATTAATTTATCCAGTAATGCCTTATCATTGAGTGAAACCAAGCTTTTGGAGAAAGGTCTTTCGTTTTGTCCCACCAGTGGGCTGGACAAATTTACATTTATAAAAGATGTCTATCTGTTTTGCAGACAGTTAACGTTCAAATTGCTTTATCATCGCCCTTCCACCCTAGATGAATTGCCCTTGGCTGATAGACTGGTTTTGAGAGATCTCCTGGACCTACTGGAAGAGGGGGATGAGTGCCAACCCAGAAGGAAATTCACTGGAAGGCTTCCCTCACAAGCTACACCTCCATTTACGCTGTGCCCGGCGGTACAGAGCTTCTTCAACGCTGTATGTAGAGAGGTACACGACCTTAAACTTGACCCCATTAGAGGGAAAAACCTGAGTCAAAGAGATCAAATCACTTTGGCGAAGTTGGGCTCGAATAGGGATTTTGTCATCCGTGAGGCAGATAAGGGGGGCAATCTGGTGATTTGGCCTGTTAACCTCTACACACAAGAAGCCTTGCACCAATTAGGGGATAAAGAGTGCTATCAAGTACTTCCCTCTGACCCCACATGTGTCTTTCAGGGCAAACTTAAACGTCTATTGGAGGCAGCGTACACACGGAACATCATCAATAAACGAGAACAGGATTTCCTTGGTAACCACCATCCCAGGACTCCCACCATCTACATGCTTCCAAAGGTGCACAAATCCTTACAGGCCCCTCCGGGTAGGCCGATAGTCTCTGGGATTGGTGGGTTACTTGAGCGGCCTTGTATTTATATTGATTTTTTTCTTCAACCCTTAGTTATGTCCCTCAAGTCACATGTCAAGGACTCCACCTCGCTTATTTTACAACTTCAAGATCTGGTGATACCAGCGGGGGCGTGGCTTGTCACCCTTGATGTGGAGTCACTGTACACGTGCATTTCACATGAATTAGGTATACGTGCTGTGGCTTTCTTTTTGGATTCTAACACCACTGGGGACAGAGGACATGACTCCTTTATTCTTGATTTGTTTCTGTTTGTTCTGGATCAGAACTATTTTATCTTTGACCGGGTCTACTATAGGCAAATAAGGGGCACTGCCATGGGGGCACGTTGTGCCCCCGCGTACGCCAACCTCTTTTTGGGGTGGTGGGAGGTTACAAGGGTTTTCTGTCTGGAGCACTTTTCTGAATATGTCATAAAGTGGTTTCGTTATATTGACGATGTTGTGTTTATCTGGACAGGTTCTCTTGATCAATGCAAAGAATTTGTGGGCACACTGAATGATAACCCCTGGAACATACGGCTCACTTCACAATACTCCCAGACGGATATTGAGTTTTTGGATTTAAGACTGCAAATCAAGGGATCACAAGTATCTACAACTCTATATCGGAAGCCTACGGCCACAAATAGCCTGTTACATTTCAACAGTTTCCATCCACTGCACCTCAAAACAGGTATTCCAAAGGGACAATTTTTTAGGATTAGGAGAAATTGCAGTGATCACAAGGATTTCACTGCACACTCCCGTGATCTTACAGCGCGCTTTCGAGAACGTGGCTATCCCAAACGGGTTATTTCCCGTGCTTTTTCGGCCGCTAATCATAGCAATAGGGGGGATCTCCTACAGAGTCAAGCTAAAACTGCGGAGAAACCACTTGGAATTATTACAATGTTTAATAACCAGTGGCAAGATTTGCGGGGCATCCTATCGAAATATTGGGGTATTCTACAAAGCGAATCCAAATTGCTTCCCCATATTGCCCCTCATCCTAATCTAGTCGCCAGAAGGGCCAGAAGTTTTAGGGACTGTTTAAGCCACAGCCATTTCCAGCGACCTGTCACAAAAATTCGCAGGGGAGGTAGACTGATGGGTACTTTCCCATGTGGAAACTGCAGCATCTGTCCTTTTACTAGTGGCAATGAAAGAATTACGGTGCCCTCTTTGTTTTCACAGACTCCCACCAAGGCCTACTTCAATTGCAGGTCCCGGAATTTGGTCTATGCATTGGTGTGTCCGTGCCCAAAAGTATACGTGGGGCAAACCACACAAGAACTTAGGAGACGTATACAGCAACACCTCTCAACTATTACAACAGCGCAAAAAGACAAGTCAAAAGTAAAGACACTCACCTCTGTTGCTGCGCATTATCTGGCTGAACACAACTCGCAATGGGTTGGTACGAAGGTGCTTGGACTTGAAGCAGTACAGATGAATATCAGGGGAGGAAATGTTTCACTTGAACTGTTAAAACGGGAATCTAAGTGGATTTTTGACTTAAACTGTGTTATACCCATGGGCATAAACGAGGATTTATTATTTACCGGTTTTTATAAACAATGAATTCTATCTTCTGACATCATTCTCTGGTCTATGGTTGTTTGTATTTTATTTGTATTACTTTACAGGTTACCCCGCCAGGGGTGTCACTTAAATATTTTTTTCAAAAAATATTTTTTTTCCTTTTTTTTATTTTTTTTATTTTTTTTTTATTTTATCTTTTTGGGTGGTAGTGTGTTTTTTATCCTCTTTACGGTTCTGTAGGTTCTTTATATGCTACTACTTAGTAAGTATTTACGCCCACAGCGTATATGCGCACTTTGCTCTTATATATAGTGCATAAACGTGCACACTGTTTTACATATAGTGCATGTAACGCACTTACGTGTGGATCTTTCTTGTTGCCCATTTTTTTCATTGTTTCATTTTTTCATTTTTTCATTTTTTCATTTTTTGCATTTTTTCATTTTTGGCTAATTAGTACTCTTCATTTAATTTGTATAGGCTTTCTATTTAATTTTCACTTGTTACATTTTATTTTGTTTTGTAGTTTATCATTCTTTTATCATTTTTTGGCTCTTTTGTATTTATTTTTTGTTCATCTCGTATTGCTCATTCTTTATCTGTATTGCTCGTTATATGGTTGGTTCATACTTCAACATAGCCACTGAACTCAATAGTTTGCTTTACCAGTCTTTTGGGCCGCAATATTTAGTGGTCCTTTAAGGCCTTTATTCGCCTGCATCTATCCCAGGGTGACAGTTCCCCTGCGCAAGCGCATTCCCCACAGTGTGCGTGCTGCCTTGGTAACTCAGAGCGGACTGTACACATCCGCTCTGTGGAGCCGGCGCATGCGCAGTGTTGACACGCCGGGCCCGGCACTCCTACACGCCATCTTTTGAGACTCCATGCGGCGCCCCTAACAGCCTCACAGCTGTTTTCGGTAAGTGCCCTGCTCATTTGATATTTAAGCAGGAGGCAGGATAGTGGGGCACTACCCCTGACGAAGCCATATCTCAGTGGCGACACGCGTTGGGTGCCTCGGTCCGCACTTCCTTCTTTCAGCAGGGTACACATGTCCTTTTGACCTGGCCTGTCCCTGCCTTGCACAGGCACCTGATGGACATTACAGTTATTGGCTTTGCGGCAGACAGATCTAAGCTAGGTGGACATGGGTCAGTATATTCAATTCTGTGATAGTCTCTCTTAACCTGCATGTCTGTCCTTCATGGTCTACAGGGGCTATTAATTGCTTGATATGCCATCACGTTTTCCGTAGCAGTGAGGGTATATATATATACCTTATCTACACGGTGTTTATTGAGATCATCTCACGGGACTGGCCAGGTTGTAATTATTGGTTTGTGCTATTTAAGTGCTATTATACCATTTGACATGTGAATTATACTCTGTTGTGGGAGGTGCGGTTTTTTGCCTTATTATAGGCTTTGTGTAAAATTGGGGGTATTGTATATCCCTCTGTTTTTAATGTTTTTAATGTGTCTTGTCTCTCGCATATACGTTTAATAAAGCTGTGTTATTTATCTATATTTGAAAGTGGTGACTCCCGTCTATAAGGCCTACCTTTTTCTCTTAGAACTTATGTGGCACTTTTTCAGGCCTTGGTTTGAGTCCCAGTGACTGTGGTGCCCCCATTTGTCTCTGTTTGGTGATTTTTTTTTTTTATCGCAGCAACAGCATATGGGGCAAATATCTCTGTGGAGCATCTTATGGGGCCAGGTGCAGTGTTATATGGGGCAAATATTTCTATGGAGCATCTTATGGGGCCATGTGCAGCATTATATGGGGAAAATATCTCTGTGGAGCATCTTATGGGGCCATAATCAGCATTTGAGCAGCATTATATGGGGCAAATGTGTCTATGGAGCATCTTATGGGGTCATAATCAGCATTTGTGCAGCATTATATGGGGTATATTTTAATATGGAGCATCTTATGGGGCCATAATCAACATTTGTGCAGCATTGTATGGGGCAAATGTCTCTATAGAGCATCTTATGGGGTCATAATCAACATTTGTGCAGCATTATATGGGGTCTATTTTAATATGGAGCATCTTGTGGGGAGATAATCAACATTTGTGCAGCATTATATGGGGCAAATGTCAGTATGAAGCATCTTATGGGGCCATAATCAGCATTTGTGCAGCATTGTATGGGGCAAATGTCTGTATGGAGCATCTTATGGGGTCATAATCAACATTTGTGCAGCATTATATGGGGCATATTTTAATATGGAGCATCTTATGGGGCATTATGTGGGGCGTATTTTGTATGGAGCATTATATGGGGCCATCATGAACTGTATGGAGCATTATATGGGGCTCCTGATTGAATATTCAAAAACACTTAACCTACTGATGTCTCAATTAATTTTACTTTTATTGGTACCTATATTTATTTTTGACATTTACCAGTAGCTGCTGCATTTTCCACCCTAAGCTTATACTCGAGTCATTAAGTTTTCCCAGTTTTTTGTGGCAAACTTAGGGGTCTCAGCTTATACTCGGGTCGGCTTATACTCGAGTATATA
This sequence comes from Ranitomeya variabilis, assembly GCF_051348905.1. Lineage (NCBI taxonomy): Eukaryota > Metazoa > Chordata > Amphibia > Anura > Dendrobatidae > Ranitomeya > Ranitomeya variabilis. Next base: position 698,355,701 of record NC_135234.1, on the reverse strand, counting down.
CGGTAGTTCTTCCGATTCGCTATGTCACTAACTCCTTGTGCAGGTCATTGCAGTAGCTTAGGTATTCATGGTTAAGAAGACCAATCATATGACTCCTCATACAAAAATCACGAGACCTCACATTCTAATGAAGAACCTTTCTACACTCTCAGATTCATTGTAAAACATTCAAAAAGATATAATTTCCTTCAGACACAGTCTGGCTAATTATGAAGATTTTAAAAGGAATAACAAGGTGAAGATTAGAGGGATTCCAAAATCGGTCCAGACCTTCCAATTAAAAGACTATATCTTTTCATTGATTTCTCATCTAATACCTAACACCAAAGGGAGAAACCTGATTGAAAAGGCTTTTAGGATCCGTAGGCCATTTCCTCTTCCTCCTGATGCAGCTAGAGATGTTATTGCCTCATTTTACCCCAACTGGGTAAGAAACACACTTCTTGTTATATCAAAAGAGTCAAAATTCCTTTCTTCTCCGTACAATCATTTAACCTTTTTTAACCCCTTACTGACATCGGATGGGATAGTACGTCCGAGGTCAGATACTGCGCTTTGATGCAGGGCTCCGGCGGTGAGCCCGCATCAAAGCTGAGACATGTCAGCTGTTTTGAACAGCTGACATGTGCCCGCAATAGCGACGGGTGAAATCGCGATTCACCCGCCGCTATTAACTAGTTAAATGCCGCTGTCAAACGCAGACAGCGGCATTTAACCAGCGCTTCCGGCCGGGCGGCCGGAAATGGTCGCATCGCCGACCCCGTCACATGATCGGAGGTCGGCGATGCTTCTGAATAGTAACCATAGAGGTCCTTGAGACCTCTATGGTTACTGATCCCCGGCAGCTGTGAGCGCCACCCTGTGGTCGGCGCTCACAGCACACCTGCATTTCTGCTACACAGCAGCGAACATCAGATCGCTGCTATGTAGCAGAGCCGATCGTGTTGTGCCTGCTTCTAGCCTCGCATGGAGGCTATTGAAGCATGGCAAAAGTAAAAAAAAAGTAAAAAAAAATGTGAAAAAAAAAAAAAAGTTTAAATCACCCCCCCTTTCGCTCCATTCAAAATAAATCAATAAAAAAATAATCAAATGTACACATATTTGGTATTGCCGCGTTCAGAATCGCCCGATCTATCAATAAAAAACCATTAACCCGATCGCTAAATGGCGCAATGAGAAAAAAAATTGAAACGCCAGAATTAAGTTTATTTGGTCGCCGCGACATTGCATTAAAATGCAATAACGGGCGATCAAAAGAACGTATCTGCACTGAAATGGTATTGTTAAAAACGCCAGCTCGGCATGCAAAAAATAAGCCCTCAAATGACCCCAGATCATGAAAAATGGAGACGCTACGAGTATCGGAATATGGCGCAATTTTTTTTTTTAGCAAAGTTTGGAATTTTTTTTCACCACTTAGATAAAAAATAACCTAGTAATATTAGGTGTCTATGAACTCGTACTGACCTGGAGAATCATAATGGCAGGTCAGTTTTAGCATTTAGTGAACCTAGCAAAAAAGCCAAACAAGAAACAAGTGTGGGACTGCACTTTTTTTGCAATTTCACCACACTTGGAAATTTTTTTCCCGTTTTCTAGTACACGACATGGTAAAACCAATGATGTCGTTCAAAAGTATAACTCGTCCTGCAAAAAATAAGCCCTCACATGGCCAAAGTGACAGAAAAATAAAAAAGTTATGGCTCTGGGAAGGAGGGGAGCGAAAAACGAACACGGAAAAACAGAAAATCCCAAGGTCATGAAGGGGTTAAGGACTTGTCTAGAGATACTTTGCAAAAACGGAAATTGTTTCACTTTACTACTCGTGAGCTCCTGCATGCCAGAATACCCTACAATTGGACTCAGTTTTCTACTCTACAAGTGAAATTCGCATCAAAACTAATTGTTATTTCTTCTTCAGAGAAGGGGCTGGCTTCCTGAAACGTGACGGAATAATTCCCTCCATGGGCTCTCCCGGACTCATTTCTATGCCTAAATCAAACCTTTGTCCCAAGTGAAAAAGTACTACATTTATACTCTATTGGATAAAGTTACTTAATTATATATTGTCTTTATTATCTAAGTGTCCAGGAGAGTTGTATTCCACAATTATAGTTTTTCAATGAACCAAACTTTCCCACCACTCAGTCTTAGGGTCACCTGAAGGTGATCCCAGAGGCGACAGGCTCTCACATATTTCATACGCTAATGTGTATTTTTACTGATTTTTATTTTCATGCTGATATTAAGCAACATTTCCCATACATTTCATATGCAATTGTCTATTTCACATACTATTTGAGATAAAATACGTGTACTGATTTTTATTTTTAGGTGCTGATATTAAGCAACAGTTGTCTTGGGTAAACCTATGGAAATGTTTGTATGTATGCCTGCCCTCTCTCCTCCCCCATCCTCCCTATTCCCCCCGCTGTTCCTTACCCTTACCTATCCCCTTCATAAAATTTAGAAAATCAATAAAGATTGTTGGAAAAACAAGACCAATTGTAAAGTGACAGTTAAATAGTTAGCTATTAAAGGTTGTAACGTTTACCTAAGCTACGGCAATGCCGTGCACAAGGGGTAAGGGACATAGCTACTCAAAAGAACTATACTACATTTCTAATTGGAGGTATTTGCTTATATTATTGCCATACCCCTGGATTTGATCCCTTGAATTTGTGTTCCGTGGTCAGCTTCTCTTTCTGCCGAGCCACAGGAGACACACCTTTATTCCGGGTGATAAGGTTCTGCTTTGGCTGCAGTCTGTGTAGTTTAACGCAGGTGTTTTCATTTCTCATCATATCTTCTTTTGGGTGCAACTTTATATTCAGTCCCCTTACTCGCGTTTCCTGCTGGTGATAGATTCAGTTGGATGTTCTGAAATTCTGTTGGTGTTCGGAGTCAGTCTGTGAAATTACAGCTAGGTTACAACCTTTAACAGCTAACTAACTAACCGTCACTACATGACTTTTCTTCTTAACCATGGATACCTAAGCTACTGCAGTGCCCTGCATATGGGGTAAGCGACAGTGAGTCAGAAATACTATACCACACTTCTAATTGGAGCTATTTGCAAATATTATTATTACAAAAACTGAAAGAAATTAATTGGAATATAAGTTGGTATGCATGCAGAGTGTTAAGTCTGGCTACTAAACAAACTGAAGCACAAATAATATCAAAATCAGCAAATACCCTCAGTAAGTAACTAAATAAATAGTAATTGTGCATGAAAATAATATAAGATACTTGGTTAATATAATTTTGATTACAAAAATGTAAAAGCCATCACACCATTGTCACAGTGACCCTTCTCACGGTGATCCTATTAGGATCATCCCTGATAGAGTCACCGTGACGTGCTGGGATGGCTTTTAAGCTTTTTGATCAAAATTATGTGAACCAAGTACATTATAATATTTTAATGCACTATTGCTATTTATTTACTGCAGGGTATTTGCTCATTTTGTTTTTATTTTAGGTATTATTATTATTATTATTACACCTGTTACATATTGGAATAGGATCTTGGAGATGGGGATGCCCCTTTAAGCCACAAATCCTACTTCGGTTTCGGACTGGAGTCAGATTTGTGCCAAGGAGCACAGTGTCAAGCCTTAAGATGCTTCTACCTCTGACTCCACCTCGGACCCTCATCAGGTCCCTCATCAAGACATCCGCGAACAACGTCAGTCTTGAGGAATCGAAGGCACTGTGTCTCAAAGTTAGCTTTTTTATAAAATAAATTAACCCAAGTTTGACAAACTTTCTGAGCATTTTAATTCACTCAATTCTGTCATTATTAAATCACCTCCCCTGAATTTGCCCTAACTCTATCACATTTGCCCCAAAAGTTTTCACATTGGGCAGTATTACTAAAATAACAAAATTTAATGTTTACACAGTGCAAGTTCGCAGTAGACAAAATGTATTACATTTATCTAACTCTGGCTCATGCTGTTTGATACTTCTGGTGGATCTTTAGAAGGTTCAGGGGCCAATTCTTCAAACAGTTTTGGTCAGAATTGTGGTAGAAAACTGTTTACAATGTTGTAAAATTTTTGCAAATTGTGCAATAACTTTGTGTCTTTTGGGGTTTTACACTGGTCTAGATAACTTCTCCAGCTTTTTGAAAGCCAACAGATAGAAATGTATGCTTATCATGCTTGGGGTACATTTCAAGAGGTGACGCACTACTTTTGAAAGATGCATGAAGTTTTTTAGAAATATGTAAAAAATTGAACATGAATATGTTTTTTGTATCCTGAAGAGGAAATGGGATACACTTCGAAACGTGTAGAAAAAATTTTAAAAAAACTTTTCTTTACATTATCTCTGGCATTTGATGTTTCTTCATCATCTGACAGTGCGGATACAGACCACAAACTTTCTACTTGTTACATACTTCTCTGATGAAGTCACCCATGGATCTGCTGCAGCCATACAACCTGGAATCAGGTCAAGCATATATTAATACCATTTAGTAATTACTATCACATATGACCCTATAAACCCTCAGCCGTTTATACATTTTTTAGAAAGGAACTTGTCTCTTAAACCCTTAACCCCTTTGCGACATTCGCCATGCTAGTACTGCTCTGCAGGAGGTGCATTCGTTCCCAGAGCAGTACTAGTACAGCGCCGCGATCTTGCGGCCTCACGCTGAGCGTCGCAGCGATCGTGTGTGGGTGTCAGCTGTATGCAACAGCACTGACTGTGGGCATTTAACTCCTCTGGTGCCGGTGTCAGTAGTGACAGCGGCATAGAGAAGCATCGCGCAGGGAGGGGGCTCCCTACATGCTTCCCTCAGAACAACGCAATGCGATGGCATTGTTCTGACGGTCTCCATGGAGATCCCCGGCACCAAGATGGCCGCGGGGTCCTTCCGGGTCCTGCAGGGAGGTGGCTTATGAGCTCCTGCTGAGAGCAGTCACTGGTATGCCTCCTTCCCTGCCTGTCAGATCACTGATCTGATACTCACATCAGTAAGGTCCAGGGGCTGCCGGAGAGGTGAGTATATCAGTTAAAATAAAAAATATGGATATACTCACCTCTCCGGCGGGCCCTGGACCTTAACGATGTAACCGGGAGCCTCCGTTCCTAAGAATGAGCCCGTGAAGGACCTGCGATGACGTCACGGCTTCTGATTGGTCGCGTGAGCAGTCACATGAGCGGTCACGCGACCAATCAGAAGTCACGACGTCATCGAAGGCCCTTCACGCGCTCATTCTTAGGAACGGAGACTCCCGGTTACATCGGTAAGGTCCAGGGGCCGCCGGAGAGGTGAGTATATCCATATTTTTTATTTTAATTCTTTATTTTACACATGAATATGGATCCCAGGGCCTGAAGGAGAGTTTCCTCTCCTTCAGACCCTGGGAACCATTCCGATACATTGCATCCCATTGAAATGCATTGGTATCGGGTATCGGTATCGGCGACATCCGATATTTTGCTGGTATCGGCCGATACTATCCGATACCGATACCAATGCATATCGGAAGGTATCGCTCAACACTACCCACTAGTTAACATCTTCAGTAAACACCTTTAAAAAAAAAACGAGGCAAAAAACAATGCTTTATCATCATACCGCTGAACAATTAGTCCAATAAAGCGCGATGAAAAATATGGATGTAAATAAAAATTATACAGCTGAAAACATAATTTTATTAAAAAAAAAAACAATTCTTTTTGTTCATTCTGTCTCCCAAAAATCGAAATAGAAAGCGATCAAAAAATGTCATGCGCCTGAAAATGGTACCAATAAGCATGTCAGCTCGTCCCACAAAAAACAAGCCCTCACATGACTCTGTTGGCCGAAATCTTAAAAAATTATAGCTCTCAAAATGTGGTGATGCAAAAAACAGTTTTTGCATTAAAAAGCATCTTTTAGTGTGTGATAGCATAAAAACCCGATATAAATCTGGTATCGCTGTAATCGCACCCACCCTAAGAATAAAGTCGTCTAATCACTTACACGAGGAATGGTGCAAAAATAAATAAAACCAATTCTTCACATGCTGTTGATTTTTTCATTCTGCCTCCCAAAGATTGCAGTAAGGCGCGGTGCACATTTATCCTGCACTCTGCACTGAGTGCTTACACTGGGGTTTCCATGTAAATCTCTGAAATACGTGATTCACACGGAACCTCTGGCAGAAGATTCCCTTTAATGAGGCAGATGGAAGCACTGTGGGTGCCATAGGACCTGTGATCCGGCGGTGTCCATCTTTTTAGGATTGAATAAAAGTGCCGTCGGCCACAGTTTTGTGCACTTCTGAAAAAAAGAACACAGAGGCCAGACGGAGTGCAGAGTAACTCTGCTGCCTCACTATAGTGAATGGATTCATCGGGGGTTTCATCTTAATCATGTCACTCAGAGATTTAGATGGAAACCCCAAAGTAAGTGGTCAAGCGTATAGCGCTGAATAGCTGTGATCTCAAACGTTGTGTAAAATGTTCTCAATAAAAGCTTCCACTCAATCCACAAAAAAGCAAGTCCTCACTCAGGTCTGTTAATGGAAATAAAGGAGGCTTCCATGTTACAGGTAGCACAAGGGCTCTAGAAAAGCAAAATGGCTCCTCACCCGCCAAAGAAATTCAGCAAATTCTCCGCTCCAAAATCCAAATGCTCCCTCCCTCCCTTCTGAACTCAGTGTGCCTAAACAACATTTAGTGCACACATGTTTGGCATTTCTGTAGTGATGAAAGCTCGCCTAATTTACAGGTGCATGTCTCCAGAAGCATGAGCTGAGCATAATGTACTGGTCACTACAGCATACTGGTATAATTTCAAAAATGGGATCAATTTAGGGGGGATTCTACTTTTCTAGCACTTAGGGGCTCTTTACATGGAATCCACAAACTAGTCTAGGAAAATCTGCACTCCAGGAGGCAAATAGCGCTCCGTCCCTCCCGAGAAACTCTGTATGGCAAAATAGAACTGTACATCCATATATGGGGTACTTCTACATTCAGTGTTTCCAAGTGTGAAAATGTAAAACTTGGGGCTAACACACAATCTTGGTTGTAAAAATGTACAGTAAATGTTCTTTTCTTCACGTCCCAATGGTATAAAAGTTTGTGACACACTTGTGGTGTCAGTATAATCACTGCACCCCTAGATGAATTCATTAAGAGTTTTAATAGGTAAAATGTGGTCACTTATGGGGGTTCTGCTGTTCTGGCACCTCAGGAGCTCTGTCAATGTAACATGGCAACCTCAAACAAGTGCAGCCAAATCTGTACTGTAATATGGCGCTACTTCCCTTCTGATCTTTGCACTGTGGCCTAAAGTAGTTTTTGACCACATATGGGGTATCGGTGAACTCAGGAGAAATTGCACAACAAATGCTGGGGTCCATTTTCTTGCCCTTGTGAAAATACAAAATTTGTAGCTAAAAAGGATTTTTGTGGGAATTTTTTATTTTTTTATTTTCACAGCTTAACGTTATAAACTTCTGTGAAGCACCTGGGGGTTCAAGGTGCTCAATACACATTTAGATAAGGTCCCAAAGTAGTCCAGTTTCTAAAATGGTGTCACTTGTTGGGGGTTTCCACTGTTTAGGCACATGAGGGGCTCTCCAAACGTGACATGGCGTCCGCTAATTATTCCATCAATTTTTGCATTCAAAAAGTCAAATGGCGCTCCTTCCCTTCCAAGCCCTGCTGTGTGCCCAAACAGAAGCATTCCCCCACATATGGGGTACTGGCATGCTCAGGAGTAATTGCACAAAAAATTGTATGGAGTATTTTCTCCTGTTACCCTTATGAAAATGCAAAATATGGAGCTAGAAAAGATTTATTTGTGAAAAATGTGATTTTTTTTATTTCCACGGCTCTACACTATAAATGCCTGTGAAGAATCTGTGGGTTCAAGGTGCTGAATACACATCTAAATAAGTTCCATTAGGGGTCTAGTTCTAAAATGGGGTCACTTGTGGAGGGTTTCCACTATTTAAGCACATAAGGGGCTCTTCAAACGCAACATGGCGTCGGTTAATTATTCCATCAAATTTTACATTCAAAAATGTAACCAAACAGTAGATTTCCCCCACATATGAGGTATCGGCATGCTCAGGAGAAATTGCACAACAAATTATATTGTTCATTTTGTCCTGTTACTAGTGTTGAGCGATACCGTCTGATACTTGATAGTATCGGTATCGGATAGTATCGGCCGATACCCGAAAAGTATCGGATATCGCCGATACCGATACCCGATACCAATACAAGTCAATGGGACACCAAGTATCGGAAGGTATCCTGTATGGTTCCCAGGGTCTGAAGGAGAGGAAACTCTCCTTTAGGCCCTGGGATCCATATTAATGTGTAAAATAAAGAATAAAAATAAAAAATATTGATATACTCACCTCTCCGACGCAGCCTGGACCTTACCGATGTAACCGGCAGCTTCCGTTCCTAAGAATGAGCGCTTGAAAGACCTTAGATGACGTCGCGGCTTGTGATTGGTCACGTGGCGGTCACGTGACCGCTCACGTGACCAATCACAAGCCGCGATGTCATCTAAGGTCTTTGAAGCGCTCATTCTTAGGAACGGAAGCTGCCGGTTACATCGGTAAGGTCCAGGCTGTGTCGGAGAGGTGAGTATATCAATATTTTTTATTTTTATTCTTTATTTTACACATTAATATCGATCCCGATACCGATTCCCAATATCACAAAAGTATCGGATCTCGGTATCGGAATTCCGATACCGCAAATATCGGCCGATACCCGATACTTGCGGTATCGGAATGCTCAACACTACCTGTTACCATTGTGAAAGTAAAAAAAAATTAGGTCTAAAGGAAAATTTTTGCAAAAGAAAAGTAAATGTTTATTTTTTTCTTCCACATTCCAAAAATTCTTGTGAAGCACCTGAAGGGTTAATAAACTTCGTGAATGTGATTTTGAGTACCTTGAGGGTTGCAGTTTTTAGAATGGTGTCATGTTTGGGTATTTTCTGTCATATAGGCTCCTTCAAGTGTGAGGTAGTCACTAAAAGAAATGGTTTTGCAAATTTTGCTGTAAAAATGAGAAATCGCTGGTCAACTTTTAACCCTTATGGCTATGTTCACACACTTTGCGGTTTTTGCTGCGGATCCGCAGCAGTTTTCCATGCAGGGTACAGTACAATGTTACCCTATGGAAAACAAAAACCGCTGTGCCCACATTGCGGAAAATCCCGGAACAAAACGCGCGGAATTGCTGCGGAAAAAAAGAAGGAGCATGTCACTTCTTTCTGTGGATTCCGCAGCGGTTTTCAACATGCACCAATAGGAAAGTGCTGTTGAAAACCCGCAGAGGAATCCGCAGAAGAAACCGCAGGAAAATCCGCAGTGAAAACCGCAGCGGTTTTGCACTGCGGTTTTTCCAAATCCGCTGCGGAAAAATCCGCAGCAAAATCTGCAAAGTGTGAACAAGCCCTATAACTTCCTAGCAAAAAAATTATGTTGCCAAAATTGTGCTGATGTAAAGTAGACATGTGGGAAATGTTATTTATTAACTATATTGTGCGATATGACTCTCTGGTTTAATAGCATTAAAATGAAAAGTTTGAAAATTGGGAAATTTTCAAAATTTTTGCCAAATTTTATTTTTTTTCACAAATAAACGCAAGTCATATTGAAGACATTTTACTGCTATTATAAAGTACAACATGTCCTGTGAAGATAAACTCTGTTGAAGCATTCCAGAGTTATTACCTCATAAAGTGACAGTGGTTAGAATTGTAAAAAGTGGCCTGGTCATTAAGGTGAAAGCGGGCTTCGTCTCAGCGGGGGTTAAAGGGACTCTGTCACCTGAATTTGGAGGGAACAATTTTCAGCCATAGAGGCGGGGTTTTCGGGTGTTTGATTCACCCCTTCCTTACCCGCTGGCTGCAATATTAGATTGAAGTTCATTCTCTGTCCTCCGCAGTACATGCCTGCACAAGGCAATCTTGCCTTACGCAGGCGTGTACTATGGAGGACAGAGAATGAACTTCAATCCAATATTGCAGCCAGCTGCTAAGGAAAGGGTGAATCAAACACCCGAAAACCCCGCCCCTATGGCTGAAAATTGTTCCCTCCAAATTCAGGTGACAGAGTCCCTTTAAGTATGCACTAAATTTCCATTTTTGTGCTTTCACTGGCTCCCATGAATTTTGGGCTTCTAAATGTATGACTGGTGAATCAATCACCAATCTTAATGAATTAAACACATAATAAATGTTGTGTTTTTTGGTGCTAATCGATCCAGAATTCTGGTGCATTTAGTGTTAGGTGTCGAGTTCCTGCCACTGCACAGGGGGAATCTCGAACCATCTCTGCTGCGGTCTCCCATTCTTCTTCAGCCGCAGTTGAGCCTGCTCAGCAGAGATGTCGGTCCCAGCGTTTGGCTCAGGCAGATACTGTGTGCTTGGTTACTGCTGATATTTCAGGCTCAGCCATTGTAGCCAGCACTGTTCTGCAGTGAGCAGACGCTCCTGGGACTAAGTCCTGCTTTTCCTCTACTGAGCATGCCCAAGGGATGACCTCTCATTGGAGGTCAGGGGTCACATGCTCAGGTCCTGTAGCAGTACCTATTGGACCACTAGAAAGGTCCTGGAGAGCTTCCTCTATAAAAGGTTTGCATGGCCGCATGGCCATTCACTAGTATCAACTTATGTTCATGAGTGTATGAGCTTTGCTACTTTGTGGTCTTTGTCAGCATGTGCTCAGGGTCAGCTGCAAGCCGTTAGAATTTCGGCACCTCTGGAGAGGAGTTTGTGTGTGTGAATTTAGGGCTGGCGTATAGCCACTAGAATTCCAGCACCTCCGGAGAGGAGTTTGTGTGAATTCAGGGCAGGCGTATAGCCACTAGAATTCCGGCACCTCCGGAGAGGAGTTGTTTGAGTGCTGTTGCTGACTGTATGACCACTGTATGCTACCTGCTCCATTAGTGAGCTTCTATCCTCTGTGAGGTTAACAGAGCACAGCGTTACCTTTAATTCTGGCGACTCTGTGAAGCAACAGAGTTCACTCCTATGCAGACCGGGTGACGGAACCCGTGTCTATTCAGGCGTAGTACCACCATATAGTGCCACCATTTAATAGCAGCAGATTCCACTCCTGCATGGTGGACCCCGGGCTGCAAACGCACCTATACCATCTCAATATTTACTCGGTGCGTTCCACCAGCCTTAACAGTATACTAGCGCCAGGGTCTGGCTAGTAATGGTGGACAATCAACGTCTACAATGGTACATCCAGCAGGAGGGTAGGTTGGCGGCTCTAGAACGCACAATCTCAGCTGTGGATGTCACCGCAGTCACTGTTCATGCTGCTAGCATAGCTGCAGCCAGTTTGTCCACTGCCACCCCTGCTCCGACTTTATCCCATCTCCCGTTACCAGACAAGTTTGCTGGTGACAGTAAGCTGTGTCGGGGATTCATGAGCCAATGTGCTATACATCTAGAGCTCCTGGCTGCACGTTTTCCCACAGAATGGGCTAAAGTGGGATTTATTTTATTCCTTTTGTCAAGCAGGGAGTTGGAGTGAGCAACGCCTCTGTGGGAGCGCGATGCTCATGTGGTGCAGAGTGCTCCTCGCTTCTTGGACTCTCTGAAACAGGTCTTTATGGGACCTCATGTCACCCGTGATACAGCGCTCCAACTGCTGGCATTGACACAGGGCTCGTCCATGGTCAGTCAATTCGCCGTCCACTTCCGGACTTTGGTTTCTGATCTGGAGTGGTCGGATGAAGTCCTTATCCCGGTGTTTTGAAGGGGACTGGCTGACCATGTGAAGAATGCCTTGGCCACCAGGGAGATCCCTGCCACACTGGAAGAGCTTATAACTATTTTCACGAGCATCGACCTTCGTTTTAACGAACGAGGGTTGGAGCAAACCCAGTGTAGGCAGAGGTTCCGGTTGGCTACTACCTTTGCCACTCCTCTGGACTCTCCTTTTCAGGCGTCCGAGTCCCATGAGCCCATGGAGGTATCTCGAGCAGGACCTAAGTCCTGGGCGGATCGAATACCCATGGTCTGTAATGTCTGCCAGCAGAAAAGAAATTATGCCAAGAAATCTCCCCAGAGGTTGGGAAACGACTGCATCTAGTAACCGTAGGAGGAGGTTTACTAGACACAGCGGCATTTTCCTCCAAGCTATCCTTTAAGGGGACAATCACCTTTGGCCCTTCCACTCTTGCAGTTGAGCTTTGTGTGGATTCTGGGGCAGAGGGGAATTTTATGTCCTCTCCTCAGCCTTCGCCCAACGCCACGCAATATCCCTGGTGCTGCTCGCCAAGCCGGTGACTGTACGAGTGGTGAATGGGTCAACACTAGGGTTGAGCGACTTTCATTTTTTTAAGATCGAGTAGGGTTTTGGGAAACCCGATTTTGTCCAGAGTCGAGTCGAGTGCAGTCGGCCGATTATCGCTAAAAGTCGGGGATCGACCGAAACACGAAACCCAATGCAAGTCAATGGGGAAGCATAGTCGGCAGTGAGTGGAGGCCAGGAAAACACCTACAGTGCCCATTTTAATGCCAAAAACATCCATTCTTGTTTCTGAAGCTTGCCAATCTTAATTAACTGTATAATAGTAGTTGGGCATAGGGAATTGGGGGAAAGTTGTGGGGGGAGTAGGGCTGGCTCAAGTTTTTCGTGGGCCCAGGAAATGCGGACTACGTCACGGCGGTGTTGCAGGGAAAGGTAAGTATTTAAAAGTTGCAAGTGCTGTGATCCTGAGCAAGCAGGGGGGGGGCCCACTCGTTCGCATTGCCACTGGCACAGGGCCCCTCAAAGTACGGCGGTGTGTTTGCATGGCGGGGGCGCCTCCCACCAGCAGCGACACTTTTGCGTACTCTGAGGGGCCCTGTGCCAGTGACGTCGCCAACGAGTATGCCCCCCCACCTGATGAAGGAACCTGCACTTTCATCTGCACCTTCCTCTTTGTCCCTGTGTAAGGTGGTATAACATGCGGGAAGGGGAACCTTACTTTCAGCAGGGACAGATTCTGGCTGTGTAGAGTACAAGGGGAATGTAGTGGTCTAGGTCAATGTACCAGCAGACTCATTTAGCAGTGGCTGGGCAATGGGCAGGATGAGGAGGAAACAGATATAGGGCCAAAGAATAAAGTAGGCTACATGCAGTTCAAAATTGGTAACAGGACTAAACAGGCGGCATTGCTTTGTTCAGTGGAGTAGCAAACCCAAGAGCAGCAGACACTGTTTCAAGGGCCTAACCACACTAGTAGGCCAAATGCAGTTTAATATCTGATAGTATAGGGCGAAAGCCAGAATGTGGAAGCTCAGCTTTGTTCAGTTGAGGACAACACCAGGGAGGGGCAGACACCTTTAGTAGGCCGGAAAAGCCTATTGCATTTTTTAAAATGGTAATTTGGAGCAGAAGGTTGAAGCTCAGCTTTATTTAGTTGAGGGCAACACCAGGCAGGGGCACACAGACAGACACCTTTAGTAGGCCGGAAAAGCCTATTGCATTTTTCAAAATGGTAATTTGGAGCAGAAGGTTGAAGCTCAGCTTTATTTAGTTGAGGGCAACACCAGGGAGGGGCAGAAGCCGTTAGTAGGCCCTAACCACCATTTTTTTTTTTAAAACCACATAATGAGAGCCGGAAGGTTGAAGCTCAGCTTTATTTAGTTGAGGACAACACCAGGGAGGGGCAGAAGCCGTTAGTAGGCCCTAACCACCATTTTTTTTTTTTTAAAACCACTTAATGAGAGCCGGAAGGTTGAAGCTCAGCTTTATTTAGTTGAGGACAACACCAGGGAGGGGCAGAAGCCGTTAGTAGGCCCTAACCACCATTTTTTTTTTTAAAACCACATAATGAGAGCCGGAAGGTTGAAGCTCAGCTTTATTTAGTTGAGGACAACACCAGGGAGGGGCAGAAGCCGTTAGTAGGCCCTAACCACCATTTTTTTTTTTAAAACCACATAATGAGAGCCGGAAGGTTGAAGCTCAGCTTTATTTAGTTGAGGACAACACCAGGGAGGGGCAGAAGCCGTTAGTAGGCCCTAACCACCATTTTTTTTTTTAAAACCACATAATGAGAGCCGGAAGGTTGAAGCTCAGCTTTATTTAGTTGAGGACAACACCAGGGAGGGGCACACAGACAGACACCTTTTGTAGGCCTGAAAAGCCTATTGCATTTTTCAAAATGGTAATTTGGAGCAGAAGGTTGAAGCTCAGCTTTATTTAGTTGAGGGCAACACCAGGGAGGGGCAGAAGCCGTTAGTAGGCCCTAACCACCATTTTTTTTTTTAAAACCACATAATGAGAGCCGGAAGGTTGAAGCTCAGCTTTATTTAGTTGAGGACAACACCAGGGAGGGGCAGAAGCCGTTAGTAGGCCCTAACCACCATTTTTTTTTTTTTAAAACCACTTAATGAGAGCCGGAAGGTTGAAGCTCAGCTTTATTTAGTTGAGGACAACACCAGGGAGGGGCAGAAGCCGTTAGTAGGCCCTAACCACCATTTTTTTTTTTAAAACCACATAATGAGAGCCGGAAGGTTGAAGCTCAGCTTTATTTAGTTGAGGACAACACCAGGGAGGGGCAGAAGCCGTTAGTAGGCCCTAACCACCATTTTTTTTTTAAAACCACATAATGAGAGCCGGAAGGTTGAAGCTCAGCTTTATTTAGTTGAGGACAACACCAGGGAGGGGCAGAAGCCGTTAGTAGGCCCTAACCACCATTTTTTTTTTTAAAACCACATAATGAGAGCCGGAAGGTTGAAGCTCAGCTTTATTTAGTTGAGGACAACACCAGGGAGGGGCACACAGACAGACACCTTTTGTAGGCCTGAAAAGCCTATTGCATTTTTCAAAATGGTAATTTGGAGCAGAAGGTTGAAGCTCAGCTTTATTTAGTTGAGGGCAACACCAGGGAGGGGCAGAAGCCGTTAGTAGGCCCTAACCACCATTTTTTTTTTTAAAACCACATAATGAGAGCCGGAAGGTTGAAGCTCAGCTTTATTTAGTTGAGGACAACACCAGGGAGGGGCAGAAGCCGTTAGTAGGCCCTAACCACCATTTTTTTTTTTTTAAAACCACTTAATGAGAGCCGGAAGGTTGAAGCTCAGCTTTATTTAGTTGAGGACAACACCAGGGAGGGGCAGAAGCCGTTAGTAGGCCCTAACCACCATTTTTTTTTTTAAAACCACATAATGAGAGCCGGAAGGTTGAAGCTCAGCTTTATTTAGTTGAGGACAACACCAGGGAGGGGCAGAAGCCGTTAGTAGGCCCTAACCACCATTTTTTTTTTTAAAACCACATAATGAGAGCCGGAAGGTTGAAGCTCAGCTTTATTTAGTTGAGGACAACACCAGGGAGGGGCAGAAGCCGTTAGTAGGCCCTAACCACCATTTTTTTTTTTAAAACCACATAATGAGAGCCGGAAGGTTGAAGCTCAGCTTTATTTAGTTGAGGACAACACCAGGGAGGGGCAGAAGCCGTTAGTAGGCCCTAACCACCATTTTTTTTTTTAAAACCACATAATGAGAGCCGGAAGGTTGAAGCTCAGCTTTATTTAGTTGAGGACAACACCAGGGAGGGGCACACAGACAGACACCTTTTGTAGGCCTGAAAAGCCTATTGCATTTTTCAAAATGGTAATTTGGAGCAGAAGGTTGAAGCTCAGCTTTATTTAGTTGAGGGCAACACCAGGGAGGGGCAGAAGCCGTTAGTAGGCCCTAACCACCATTTTTTTTTTTAAAACCACATAATGAGAGCCGGAAGGTTGAAGCTCAGCTTTATTTAGTTGAGGACAACACCAGGGAGGGGCAGAAGCCGTTAGTAGGCCCTAACCACCATTTTTTTTTTTTTAAAACCACTTAATGAGAGCCGGAAGGTTGAAGCTCAGCTTTATTTAGTTGAGGACAACACCAGGGAGGGGCAGAAGCCGTTAGTAGGCCCTAACCACCATTTTTTTTTTTAAAACCACATAATGAGAGCCGGAAGGTTGAAGCTCAGCTTTATTTAGTTGAGGACAACACCAGGGAGGGGCAGAAGCCGTTAGTAGGCCCTAACCACCATTTTTTTTTTAAAACCACTTAATGAGAGCCGGAAGGTTGAAGCTCAGCTTTATTTAGTTGAGGACAACACCAGGGAGGGGCAGAAGCCGTTAGTAGGCCCTAACCACCATTTTTTTTTTTTTAAAACCACTTAATGAGAGCCGGAAGGTTGAAGCTCAGCTTTATTTAGTTGAGGACAACACCAGGGAGGGGCAGAAGCCGTTAGTAGGCCCTAACCACCATTTTTTTTTTTAAAACCACATAATGAGAGCCGGAAGGTTGAAGCTCAGCTTTATTTAGTTGAGGACAACACCAGGGAGGGGCAGAAGCCGTTAGTAGGCCCTAACCACCATTTTTTTTTTTAAAACCACATAATGAGAGCCGGAAGGTTGAAGCTCAGCTTTATTTAGTTGAGGACAACACCAGGGAGGGGCACACAGACAGACACCTTTAGTAGGCCGGAAAAGCCTATTGCATTTTTCAAAATGGTAATTTGGAGCAGAAGGTTGAAGCTCAGCTTTATTTAGTTGAGGGCAACACCAGGGAGGGGCAGAAGCCGTTAGTAGGCCCTAACCACCATTTTTTTTTTTAAAACCACATAATGAGAGCCGGAAGGTTGAAGCTCAGCTTTATTTAGTTGAGGACAACACCAGGCAGGGGCACACAGACAGACACCTTTAGTAGGCCTGAAAAGCCTATTGCATTTTTCAAAATGGTAATTTGGAGCAGAAGGTTGAAGCTCAGCTTTATTTAGTTGAGGGCAACACCAGGGAGGGGCAGAAGCCGTTAGTAGGCCCTAACCAAAGTTGAAGGCCAAATGCAGTTTAATTTCTGATACTATAGGCCGAAAGCCAGAAGGTGGAAGTTCCGATTTAGACAGTGGAGGACAATTTGAATTAGGGACTGCAGACAGACTTAGTAGGCTGTCCCCTGTGGACCATGCATCCACCACATTAACCCATTGCGCCGTAATGGACACGTAATCTTCCGTGGCCATGCCTACAGGTCCATGCGTCTGATGTCGGGTGCACCTTTGTACTCACAGATTGCCAGAGTGCATGGACAATGCGGTCTTTTACATGCTGGTGGAGGGTTGGGATGGCTTTTCTCGCAAAAGAAGTGTCGACTGGTTAGCTTGTAGCGTGGTACAGCGTAGTCCATCATGGCCTTATTAATAGTAAATAAAATATATAACTAGGCTCTATGAACTTTTAAATAGGTTCCAGGGGTACACGGGCAGCATTGGTGTGGTCAGTGGAGGAGTATTGCAAGTAGGGGCTGCAGACAGGCTATCAAAGGCCTAAAATAACAAACAGTAGGCAGTCATGGAAGTTTTACATCGGTTACATGGATACACAGGCAGGCACTCCAGGCAGCATTGTGGTCAGTGGAGGAGTATTGCAAGTAGGGGCCGCAGACAGGCTATCAAAGGCCTAAAATAACAAACAATAGGCTCATGGCAGTTTTACAGCGGTTACATGGATACACGGGCAGGCAGCTTGGTGGTCAGTGGAGGAGTATTTAAAGTAGGGACCGCAGACAGGCTATCAAAGGCCTAAAATAACAAACAATAGGCTCATGGCAGTTTCACAGCGGTTACATGGATACACGGGCAGGCAGCTTGGTGGTGGTGAGTGGAGGAGTATTTAAAGTAGGGACCGCAGACAGGCTTCAAAGGCCTAACATAAGAAAATGGGCTGGCTGTAGGCACTTTATAATTGGTTCCAGGGGTACACGGGCAGCAGTGGTCTGGTCAGTGGAGGAGTATTTAAAGTAGGGACCGCAGACAGGCTATCAAAGGCCTAACATAACAAACAATAGGCTCATGGCAGTTTCACAGCGGTTACATGGATACACGGGCAGGCAGCTTGGTGGTGGTGAGTGGAGGAGTATTTAAAGTAGGGACCGCAGACAGGCTTCAAAGGCCTAACATAAGAAAATGGGCTGGCTGTAGGCACTTTATAATTGGTTCCAGGGGTACACGGGCAGCAGTGGTCTGGTCAGTGGAGGAGTATTTAAAGTAGGGACCGCAGACAGGCTATCAAAGGCCTAACATAACAAACAATAGGCTCATGGCAGTTTCACAGCGGTTACATGGATACACGGGCAGGCAGCTTGGTGGTCAGTGGAGGAGTATTTAAAGTAGGGACCGCAGACAGGCTATCAAAGGCCTAAAATAACAAACAATAGGCTCATGGCAGTTTTACAGCGGTTACATGGATACACAGGCAGCTTGGTGGTGAGTGGAGGAGTATTTAAAGTAGGGACCGCAGACAGGCTATCAAAGGCCTAAAATAACAAACAATAGGCTCATGGCAGTTTCACAGCGGTTACATGGATACACGGGCAGGCAGCTTGGTGGTGGTGAGTGGAGGAGTATTTAAAGTAGGGACCGCAGACAGGCTTCAAAGGCCTAACATAAGAAAATGGGCTGGCTGTAGGCACTTTATAATTGGTTCCAGGGGTACACGGGCAGCAGTGGTCTGGTCAGTGGAGGAGTATTTAAAGTAGGGACCGCAGACAGGCTATCAAAGGCCTAACATAACAAACAATAGGCTCATGGCAGTTTCACAGCGGTTACATGGATACACGGGCAGGCAGCTTGGTGGTGGTGAGTGGAGGAGTATTTAAAGTAGGGACCGCAGACAGGCTTCAAAGGCCTAACATAAGAAAATGGGCTGGCTGTAGGCACTTTATAATTGGTTCCAGGGGTACACGGGCAGCAGTGGTCTGGTCAGTGGAGGAGTATTTAAAGTAGGGACCGCAGACAGGCTATCAAAGGCCTAACATAACAAACAATAGGCTCATGGCAGTTTCACAGCGGTTACATGGATACACGGGCAGGC
The DNA here is from genome assembly GCF_051348905.1 of Ranitomeya variabilis. Lineage (NCBI taxonomy): Eukaryota > Metazoa > Chordata > Amphibia > Anura > Dendrobatidae > Ranitomeya > Ranitomeya variabilis. Next base: position 698,336,855 of record NC_135234.1, on the reverse strand, counting down.
AGCTTGGTGGTGGTGAGTGGAGGAGTATTTAAAGTAGGGACCGCAGACAGGCTTCAAAGGCCTAACATAAGAAAATGGGCTGGCTGTAGGCACTTTATAATTGGTTCCAGGGGTACACGGGCAGCAGTGGTCTGGTCAGTGGAGGAGTATTTAAAGTAGGGACCGCAGACAGGCTTCAAAGGCCTAACATAAGAAAATGGGCTGGCTGTAGGCACTTTATAATTGGTTCCAGGGGTACACGGGCAGCAGTGGTCTGGTCAGTGGAGGAGTATTTAAAGTAGGGACCGCAGACAGGCTATCAAAGGCCTAACATAACAAACAATAGGCTCATGGCAGTTTCACAGCGGTTACATGGATACACGGGCAGGCAGCTTGGTGGTCAGTGGAGGAGTATTTAAAGTAGGGACCGCAGACAGGCTATCAAAGGCCTAAAATAACAAACAATAGGCTCATGGCAGTTTTACAGCGGTTACATGGATACACAGGCAGCTTGGTGGTGAGTGGAGGAGTATTTAAAGTAGGGACCGCAGACAGGCTATCAAAGGCCTAAAATAACAAACAATAGGCTCATGGCAGTTTTACAGCGGTTACATGGATACACAGGCAGCTTGGTGGTGAGTGGAGGAGTATTTAAAGTAGGGACCGCAGACAGGCTTCAAAGGCCTAACATAAGAAAATGGGCTGGCTGTAGGCACTTTATAATTGGTTCCAGGGGTACACGGGCAGCAGTGGTCTGGTCAGTGGAGGAGTATTTAAAGTAGGGACCGCAGACAGGCTTCAAAGGCCTAACATAAGAAAATGGGCTGGCTGTAGGCACTTTATAATTGGTTCCAGGGGTACACGGGCAGCAGTGGTCTGGTCAGTGGAGGAGTATTTAAAGTAGGGACCGCAGACAGGCTATCAAAGGCCTAAAATAACAAACAATAGGCTCATGGCAGTTTTACAGCGGTTACATGGATACACAGGCAGCTTGGTGGTGGTGAGTGGAGGAGTATTTAAAGTAGGGACCGCAGACAGGCTTCAAAGGCCTAACATAAGAAAATGGGCTGGCTGTAGGCACTTTATAATTGGTTCCAGGGGTACACGGGCAGCAGTGGTCTGGTCAGTGGAGGAGTATTTAAAGTAGGGACCGCAGACAGGCTATCAAAGGCCTAACATAACAAACAATAGGCTCATGGCAGTTTTACAGCGGTTACATGGATACACAGGCAGCTTGGTGGTGAGTGGAGGAGTATTTAAAGTAGGGACCGCAGACAGGCTATCAAAGGCCTAAAATAACAAACAATAGGCTCATGGCAGTTTCACAGCGGTTACATGGATACACAGGCAGCTTGGTGGTGAGTGGAGGAGTAGTGCAAGGAGTGTCTGTCCCAGTACTCCCAAAATATAAATAGATGTTAATGTCTCGCAAAACAACCAAAACAAAAAAAAAAGGTGGCATACTTAGGTACAGGGGTGGGCTCATCTACTGAGTTTCTGACATACTAATTTGGCAGTAACTATTTAATGGTGCCAATATAGGACACAGACACAGACTACTTTAAGTTGCATCATAGATGTCTACAAATTTGTATTGTCAGTGCCAGACATTGAATGATGTCAGCGAATAGACTAAAGATTGGTGGAGCTGTGCGACATAATTTTGCACGTGGTAGAGCACATTTTGAGCTGGGGTAGGGGGGAACTCTCTTGAGGCCGGCGGGACCGCCCCAGGGCCCCTCATGTTACAACGGTGTGTCTGACGTTGGGTGCGCACCACCACCGCCAGAGACACTACATTGTACTATGAGGGACCCAGTAGCAATGCCGTCAACCAAAAGCGAGCACACCCACCTCTTCAGACAAACAGCAGTCTCACGGGTGCTTGCGCCAAGTCGCGATACCACGGCCCCGTGTGGGGAGTTTTGCCATTTAGGGAGGTGTAAACATGTCGTATGCTGTACAATCAGCTGCAGCAAATTAGACATTAGAAAAGTAATTCACAGGCAAGAGCTTTTCATAGGAAAGCTAGGTGTCGGCCGGGCAAGGTGGGGCAAAAGATTTCGAAATCCAGTTGTGGTTCATTTTAATGAATGTTAGATCGTCAACATTTTGGGTAGCCAGACGAGTCCTTTTTTCGGTTAATATTGAACCTGCAGCACTGAATACTCTTTCTGATAGGACACTTGCTGCCGGGCAAGCAAGCTCCTGCAATGCATATTCTGCCAATTCTGGCCAGGTGTCTAATTTGGAGGCCCAGTAATCAAATGGGAATGACGGTTGAGGGAGAACATCGATAAGGGATGAAAAATAGTTAGTAACCATACTGGACAAATGTTGTCTCCTGTCACTTTCAATTGATGCAGCAGTACCTGTCCTGTCTGCGGTCATAGCAAAATCACTCCACAACCTGGTCAGAAAACCCCTCTGTCCAACGCCACTTCTGATGTGTGCACCCCTAACACTCCTAGTCTGCTGCCCCCTGGAGCTCGTGTGAGAACGATCACGTGCGCTGTGTGCTGGGAATGCCTGAAGCAAACGGTCAACAAGAGTTGATTGTTTGGTTGCTAATATTAGTTCCAAGTTCTCATGTGGCATAATATTTTGCAATTTGCCTTTATAGCGTGGATCAAGGAGGCAGGCCAACCAGTAATCGTCATCGTTCATCATTTTCGTAATGCGTGTGTCCCTTTTTAGGATACGTAAGGCATAATCCGCCATGTGGGCCAAAGTTCCACTTGTCAAATCTCCGGTTGTGATTGGTTGAGGGGCAGTTGCAGGCAAATCTACGTCACTTGTGTCCCTCAAAAAACCAGAACCCGGCCGTGACACGCAACCAATTTCCTGTGCCCCCGTGAAAGTTTCCGCATTAAAAATATACTCATCCCCATCATCCTCCTCATCCTCCACCTCCTCTTCGCCCGCTACCTCGTCCTGTACACTGCCCTGACCAGACAATGGCTGACTGTCATCAAGGCTTCCCTCTTCCTCTGGTGCAGACGCCTGCTCCTTTATGTGCGTCAAACTTTGCATCAGCAGACGCATTAGGGGGATGCTCATGCTTATTACGGCGTTGTCTGCACTAACCAGCCGTGTGCATTCCTCAAAACACTGAAGGACTTGACACATGTCTTGTATCTTCGACCACTGCACACCTGACAACTCCATGTCTGCCATCCTACTGCCTGCCCGTGTATCCTCCCACAAATAAATAACAGCACGCCTCTGTTCGCACAGTCTCTGAAGCATGTGCAGTGTTGAGTTCCACCTTGTTGCAACGTCTATGATTAGGCGATGCTGGGGAAGGTTCAAAGACCGCTGATAGGTCTGCATACGGCTGGCGTGTACATGCGAACGTCGGATATGTGAGCAAAGTGCACGCACTTTGAGGAGCAGGTCGGAGAACCCAGGATAAGTTTTCAATAAGCACTGCACCACCAGGTTTAAGGTGTGAGCCAGGCAAGGAATGTGTTTCAGTTGGGAAAGGGAGATGGCAGCCATGAAATTCCTTCCGTTATCACTCACTACCTTGCCTGCCTCAAGATCTACTGTGCCCAGCCACGACTGCGTTTCTTGTTGCAAGAACTCGGACAGAACTTCCGCGGTGTGTCTGTTGTCGCCCAAACACTTCATAGCCAATACAGCCTGCTGACGCTTGGCAGTAGCTGGCCCATAATGGGACAACTGGTGTGCAACAGTGTCATCTGCCGATGGAGTGGTTGGCCGACTGCGTTCTGTGGAAGAGCTGTAGCTTCTGCAGGAGGACGAGGAGGAGGAGGAGGGGGTGCGAACGCCTACAGCCAACTGTTTCCTAGACCGTGGGCTAGGCACAACTGTCCCTAAATTGATGTCGCCTGTGGACCCTGCATCCACCACATTCACCCAGTGTGCCGTGATGGACACATAACGTCCCTGGCCATGCCTACTGGTCCATGCATCTGTAGTCAGGTGCACCTTTGTACTCACAGATTGCCTGAGTGCATGGACGATGCGCTGTTTAACATGCTGGTGCAGGGCTGGGATGGCTTTTCTGGAAAAAAAGTGTCGACTGGGTAGCTCGTATCGTGGTTCAGCGTACTCCATCAGGGCTTTGAAAGCTTCGCTTTCAACTAACCGGTAGGGCATCATCTCTAACGAGATTAGTCTAGCTATGTGGGCGTTAAAACCCTGTGTACGCGGATGCGAGGATAAGTACTTCCTTTTTCTAACCAGAGTCTCATGTAGGGTGAGCTGGACTGGAGAGCTGGAGATCGTGGAACTTTCGGGTGTGCCGGTGTACATGGCAGACTGAGAGACGGTTGGAGACGGTATTGTTTCCGCCGGTGCCCTAGATGCAATATTTCCTCCTACAAAACTGGTGATTCCCTGACCCTGACTGCTTTTGGCTGGCAAAGAAACCTGCACAGATACTGCCGGTGGTGCGGAAAATGGTGGCCTTACAGTGACGGAAGGGATGTTGCGTTGCTGACTAGCTTCATTGGCCGAGGGTGCTACAACCTTGAGGGACGTTTGGTAGTTAGTCCAGGCTTGAAAATGCATGGTGGTTAAGTGTCTATGCATGCAACTAGTATTTAGACTTTTCAGATTCTGACCTCTGCTTAAGCTAGTTGAACATTTTTGACAGATGACTTTGCGCTGATCAGTTGGATGTTGTTTAAAAAAATGCCAGACTGCACTCTTCCTAGACTCGGATCCCTTTTCAGGGATTGCAGACTGAGCTTTAACCGGATGGCAACGCTGTGCTCCAACAGGTTTTGGCTTTGACACGCGTTTTGGTCCAGATACGGGCCCGGCAGATGGAACCTGTTGCGATGTTGATGCCTGCTGCGGCCCCTCCTCCACCTCCGCTTCTGAACTACTGCCGCCTGCACCCTGTTCCCCCAATGGCTGCCAATCGGGGTCAATAACTGGGTCATCTATTACCTCCTCTTCGAGCTCGTGTGCAACTTCGTCTGTGTCACTGTGTCGGTCGGTGGTATAGCGTTCGTGGCGGGGCAACATAGTCTCATCAGGGTCTGATTGTGGATCTGTACCCTGAGAGGGCAATGTGGTGGTCTGAGTCAAAGGAGCAGCATAGTACTCTGGCTGTGGCTGTGCATCAGTGCACTCCATGTCAGAATATACTTGTAATGGGCATGGCCTGTTAAATGTTTCACTTTCTAAGCCAGGGACGGTATGTGTAAAGAGCTCCATGGAGTGACCCGTTGTGTCGCCTGCTGCATCCTTCTCTCTTGTTGTAGTTTTTGCTGAGGAGGACAAGGAAGCGACTTGTCCCTGACCGTGAACATCCACAAGCGACGCGCTGCTTTTACATTTACCAGTTTCGGAAGAGGAGGCAAAAGAGCTAGAGGCTGAGTCTGCAATGTAAGCCAAAACTTGCTGTTGCTGCTCCGCCTTTAAAAGCGGTTTTCCTACTCCCAGAAAAGAGAGCGTTCGAGGCCTTGTGTAGCCTGACGACGAAACTGGCTCCACAGCTCCAGACTTAGGTGGAATATTTTTATCCCCACGACCACCTGATGCTCCACTACCACTACCATCATTACCAGCTGACAATGAACGCCCACGACGACCTCTTGCACCAGACTTCCTCATTGTTTTAAAATCTTAACCAAAGTAACTTTATTTGTTGCTGTCAAACAACTTACACGGTGAGCTATAACTTCAGTATGATTTCAATATCCCTTAACAGGTTGGTGAGACCACAAGGAAAATCAGGCACAATGTTACACACTCTGTTTTCTGTGGCACAAAATCACAGAGATGACACACACGCAGGACTGTCACTCAAGCACTAATGTCAATATTAATCTCCCACCTAATTTATTTTTTTTTTTTCTCAGGGAGACTTTAGAAACCAAATAATATTAAAAAAAAAAAAAAAAAAAGGCTTTCTATGGCCCACAATTAGAGAGAGAGAGGTGGCACAACCAGGAGTCAAGACTGGCGCACAAGCTGAAAGGGCAATATTACTCTCCCACTGTTTTTTATGTTTTTTTTGTTTTTTTCAGGGAGACTTTAGAAACCAAATAATATTAAAAAAACCAAAAAAAAAAAAGGCTTTCTATGGCCCACTGAATGAGAGGGAGAGAGGTGGCACACCCAGGAGTCAAGACTGGCACACAAGCTGAAAGGGCAATATTACTCTCCCACTGTTTTTTTAGGTTTTTTTTTTTTTTTCAGGGAGACTTTAGAAACCAAATAATATTAAAAAAAAAAAAAAAAAAAAAAAAAAAAATAGGCTTGCTATAGCCCACTGAATGAGAGATAGCACACACAGCAGTGGCACACAAGCCCTGACTGAGGCCAATATTTTTCTCCCACTGATTGATGTAGTGTTTTTGTGTTGAGGTAGAATTTAGAACACAAATCACGGAAAAAATAAATAGGCTTTCTATGGCCCACTGAATGAAAGGGAGAGAGGTGGCACACCCAGGAGTCAAGACTGGCACACAAGCTGAAAGGGCAATATTACTCTCCCACTGTTTTTTTATGTATTTTTTGTTTTTTCAGGGAGACTTTAGAAACCCAATAATATTTAAAAAAAAAAATAAATAGGCTTTCTATGGCCCACTGAATGAGAGGGAGAGAGGTGGCACACCCAGGAGTCAAGACTGGCACACAAGCTGAAAGGGCAATATTATTCTCCCACTGTTTTTTTAGGTTTTTTTTTTTTTTTTCAGGGAGAATTAGAAACCAAATAATATTAAAAAAAAAAAATAAATAGGCTTTCTATGGCCCACTGAATGAGAGGGAGAGAGGTGGCACACCCAGGAGTCAAGACTGGCACACAAGCTGAAAGGGCAATATTACTCTCCCACTGTTTTTTTAGGTTTTTTTTTTTTTTCAGGGAGACTTTAGAAACCAAATAATATTAAAAAAAAAAAAAAAAAAAAAATAGGCTTGCTATAGCCCACTGAATGAGAGATAGCACACACAGCAGTGGCACACAAGCCCTGACTGAGGCCAATATTTTTCTCCCACTGATTGATGTAGTGTTTTTGTGTTGAGGTAGAATTTAGAACACAAATCACGGAAAAAATAAATAGGCTTTCTATGGCCCACTGAATGAAAGGGAGAGAGGTGGCACACCCAGGAGTCAAGACTGGCACACAAGCTGAAAGGGCAATATTACTCTCCCACTGTTTTTTTATGTATTTTTTGTTTTTTCAGGGAGACTTTAGAAACCCAATAATATTTTAAAAAAAAAATAAATAGGCTTTCTATGGCCCACTGAATGAGAGGGAGAGAGGTGGCACACCCAGGAGTCAAGACTGGCACACAAGCTGAAAGGGCAATATTATTCTCCCACTGTTTTTTTAGGTTTTTTTTTTTTTTTTCAGGGAGAATTAGAAACCAAATAATATTAAAAAAAAAAAATAAATAGGCTTTCTATGGCCCACTGAATGAGAGGGAGAGAGGTGGCACACCCAGGAGTCAAGACTGGCACACAAGCTGAAAGGGCAATATTACTCTCCCACTGTTTTTTTAGGTTTTTTTTTTTTTTCAGGGAGACTTTAGAAACCAAATAATATTAAAAAAAAAAATAAAAAATAAAAAATAGGCTTGCTATAGCCCACTGAATGAGAGATAGCACACACAGCAGTGGCACACAAGCCCTGACTGAGGCCAATATTTTTCTCCCACTGATTGATGTAGTGTTTTTGTGTTGAGGTAGAATTTAGAACACAAATCACGGAAAAAATAAATAGGCTTTCTATGGCCCACTGAATGAAAGGGAGAGAGGTGGCACACCCAGGAGTCAAGACTGGCACACAAGCTGAAAGGGCAATATTATTCTCCCACTGTTTTTTTAGGTTTTTTTTTTTTTTTTCAGGGAGAATTAGAAACCAAATAATATTAAAAAAAATAAATAAATAGGCTTTCTATGGCCCACTGAATGAGAGGGAGAGAGGTGGCACACCCAGGAGTCAAGACTGGCACACAAGCTGAAAGGGCAATATTACTCTCCCACTGTTTTTTTAGGTTTTTTTTTTTTTTCAGGGAGACTTTAGAAACCAAATAATATTAAAAAAAAAAAAAAAAAAAAAAATAGGCTTGCTATAGCCCACTGAATGAGAGATAGCACACACAGCAGTGGCACACAAGCCCTGACTGAGGCCAATATTTTTCTCCCACTGATTGATGTAGTGTTTTTGTGTTGAGGTAGAATTTAGAACACAAATCACGGAAAAAATAAATAGGCTTTCTATGGCCCACTGAATGAAAGGGAGAGAGGTGGCACACCCAGGAGTCAAGACTGGCACACAAGCTGAAAGGGCAATATTATTCTCCCACTGTTTTTTTAGGTTTTTTTTTTTTTTTTCAGGGAGAATTAGAAACCAAATAATATTAAAAAAAATAAATAAATAGGCTTTCTATGGCCCACTGAATGAGAGGGAGAGAGGTGGCACACCCAGGAGTCAAGACTGGCACACAAGCTGAAAGGGCAATATTACTCTCCCACTGTTTTTTTAGGTTTTTTTTTTTTTTCAGGGAGACTTTAGAAACCAAATAATATTAAAAAAAAAAAAAAAAAAAAATAGGCTTGCTATAGCCCACTGAATGAGAGATAGCACACACAGCAGTGGCACACAAGCCCTGACTGAGGCCAATATTTTTCTCCCACTGATTGATGTAGTGTTTTTGTGTTGAGGTAGAATTTAGAACACAAATCACGGAAAAAATAAATAGGCTTTCTATGGCCCACTGAATGAAAGGGAGAGAGGTGGCACACCCAGGAGTCAAGACTGGCACACAAGCTGAAAGGGCAATATTACTCTCCCACTGTTTTTTTATGTATTTTTTGTTTTTTCAGGGAGACTTTAGAAACCCAATAATATTTAAAAAAAAAAATAAATAGGCTTTCTATGGCCCACTGAATGAGAGGGAGAGAGGTGGCACACCCAGGAGTCAAGACTGGCACACAAGCTGAAAGGGCAATATTATTCTCCCACTGTTTTTTTAGGTTTTTTTTTTTTTTTTCAGGGAGAATTAGAAACCAAATAATATTAAAAAAAAAAAATAAATAGGCTTTCTATGGCCCACTGAATGAGAGGGAGAGAGGTGGCACACCCAGGAGTCAAGACTGGCACACAAGCTGAAAGGGCAATATTACTCTCCCACTGTTTTTTTAGGTTTTTTTTTTTTTTCAGGGAGACTTTAGAAACCAAATAATATTAAAAAAAAAAAAAAAAAAAATAGGCTTGCTATAGCCCACTGAATGAGAGATAGCACACACAGCAGTGGCACACAAGCCCTGACTGAGGCCAATATTTTTCTCCCACTGATTGATGTAGTGTTTTTGTGTTGAGGTAGAATTTAGAACACAAATCACGGAAAAAATAAATAGGCTTTCTATGGCCCACTGAATGAAAGGGAGAGAGGTGGCACACCCAGGAGTCAAGACTGGCACACAAGCTGAAAGGGCAATATTATTCTCCCACTGTTTTTTTAGGTTTTTTTTTTTTTTTTCAGGGAGAATTAGAAACCAAATAATATTAAAAAAAATAAATAAATAGGCTTTCTATGGCCCACTGAATGAGAGGGAGAGAGGTGGCACACCCAGAAGTCAAGACTGGCACACAAGCTGAAAGGGCAATATTACTCTCCCACTGTTTTTTTAGGTTTTTTTTTTTTTTCAGGGAGACTTTAGAAACCAAATAATATTAAAAAAAAAAAAAAAAAAAAATAGGCTTGCTATAGCCCACTGAATGAGAGATAGCACACACAGCAGTGGCACACAAGCCCTGACTGAGGCCAATATTTTTCTCCCACTGATTGATGTAGTGTTTTTGTGTTGAGGTAGATTTTAGAACACAAATCACGGAAAAAATAAATAGGCTTTCTATGGCCCACTGAATGAAAGGGAGAGAGGTGGCACACCCAGGAGTCAAGACTGGCACACAAGCTGAAAGGGCAATATTATTCTCCCACTGTTTTTTTAGGTTTTTTTTTTTTTTTTCAGGGAGAATTAGAAACCAAATAATATTAAAAAAAATAAATAAATAGGCTTTCTATGGCCCACTGAATGAGAGGGAGAGAGGTGGCACACCCAGGAGTCAAGACTGGCACACAAGCTGAAAGGGCAATATTACTCTCCCACTGTTTTTTTAGGTTTTTTTTTTTTTTCAGGGAGACTTTAGAAACCAAATAATATTAAAAAAAAAAAAAAAAAAAAAATAGGCTTGCTATAGCCCACTGAATGAGAGATAGCACACACAGCAGTGGCACACAAGCCCTGACTGAGGCCAATATTTTTCTCCCACTGATTGATGTAGTGTTTTTGTGTTGAGGTAGAATTTAGAACACAAATCACGGAAAAAATAAATAGGCTTTCTATGGCCCACTGAATGAAAGGGAGAGAGGTGGCACACCCAGGAGTCAAGACTGGCACACAAGCTGAAAGGGCAATATTACTCTCCCACTGTTTTTTTATGTATTTTTTGTTTTTTCAGGGAGACTTTAGAAACCCAATAATATTTAAAAAAAAAAATAAATAGGCTTTCTATGGCCCACTGAATGAGAGGGAGAGAGGTGGCACACCCAGGAGTCAAGACTGGCACACAAGCTGAAAGGGCAATATTATTCTCCCACTGTTTTTTTAGGTTTTTTTTTTTTTTTTCAGGGAGAATTAGAAACCAAATAATATTAAAAAAAAAAAATAAATAGGCTTTCTATGGCCCACTGAATGAGAGGGAGAGAGGTGGCACACCCAGGAGTCAAGACTGGCACACAAGCTGAAAGGGCAATATTACTCTCCCACTGTTTTTTTAGGTTTTTTTTTTTTTTCAGGGAGACTTTAGAAACCAAATAATATTAAAAAAAAAAAAAAAAAAATAGGCTTGCTATAGCCCACTGAATGAGAGATAGCACACACAGCAGTGGCACACAAGCCCTGACTGAGGCCAATATTTTTCTCCCACTGATTGATGTAGTGTTTTTGTGTTGAGGTAGAATTTAGAACACAAATCACGGAAAAAATAAATAGGCTTTCTATGGCCCACTGAATGAAAGGGAGAGAGGTGGCACACCCAGGAGTCAAGACTGGCACACAAGCTGAAAGGGCAATATTATTCTCCCACTGTTTTTTTAGGTTTTTTTTTTTTTTTTCAGGGAGAATTAGAAACCAAATAATATTAAAAAAAAAAAATAAATAGGCTTTCTATGGCCCACTGAATGAGAGGGAGAGAGGTGGCACACCCAGAAGTCAAGACTGGCACACAAGCTGAAAGGGCAATATTACTCTCCCACTGTTTTTTTAGGTTTTTTTTTTTTTTCAGGGAGACTTTAGAAACCAAATAATATTAAAAAAAAAAAAAAATAAAAATAGGCTTGCTATAGCCCACTGAATGAGAGATAGCACACACAGCAGTGGCACACAAGCCCTGACTGAGGCCAATATTTTTCTCCCACTGATTGATGTAGTGTTTTTGTGTTGAGGTAGATTTTAGAACACAAATCACGGAAAAAATAAATAGGCTTTCTATGGCCCACTCAGTGAGAGATGGCACACACAGGGATGGCACTGTAGCAGAAATGCCAATCTTAATCTCCCACAAAAAAAAAACAAAAAAAAAAAAAAAACTGTCCTACAATTACTATCTCCCTGCAGTAATGTAAGCCAGGTATGGCAGGCAGCAATAGGAGTGGACTGATGCACAAATTAAATAAAAAGTGTGGACAAACAAAAAAGATAGCTGTGCAGAAAGGAAGGAACAAGAGGATATGTGCTTTGAAAAAAGCAGTTGGTTTCCACAGTGGCGTACACACAGCAATACAGCTATCACGGAGCCTTCTAGGGCAGCCCAATGAGCTACAGCGCTGAGGGGAAAAAAAAAAAAAAATAGCTTCCACAGTCCCTGCACACCGAAGGTGGTGTTGGACAGTGGAAATCGCTGCAGCACAAGCGGTTTGGTGGTTAGTGGACCCTGCCTAACGCTCTCCCTGCTTCTGACGAAGCGGCAGCAACCTGTCCCTAAGCTCAGATCAGCAGCAGTAAGATGGCGGTCGGCGGGAACGCCCCTTTATAGCCCCTGTGACGCCGCAGACAGCAAGCCAATCACTGCAATGCCCTTCTCTAAGATGGTGGGGACCAGGATCTATGTCATCACGCTGCCCACACTCTGCGTTCACCTTCATTGGCTGAGAAATGGCGCTTTTCGCGTCATTGAAACGCGACTTTGGCGCGAAAGTCGCGTACCGCATGGCCGACAAGCACAGGGGTCGGATCGGGTTTCATGAGACGCCGACTTAGCCAAAAGTCGGCGACTTTTGAAAATGATCGACCCGTTTCGCTCAACCCTAGTCAACACTGCACTCACAAATTACACACCAAACCATCTAATTTACATTATCTATGTCTCCATCCCATCAGGAGATTATTTCCCTCCTTGTCATCGCCGAGGGAATAGATGAGATACTGCTAGGGATACCCTGGTTACGTTGTCACTCCCCTTATATAGAGTCGTCCTCATGGAGAATTTTAGGATGGAGTGAATCTTGTGAGGACAGATGTCTGAGGGAGTGCGTTCAGGTTTCTACTACTGAAGTACCCGCAGATCTTTCCTCTCTCCCCAAGCACTATTGGCCCTATGCAGATGTATTCTCTTGAGGGCTGCGGAGACCCTTCCGCCCGACCGCCCCTATGACTGTCCTATTGACCTTTTGCCTGGTGCAGAGCCTTCCCAGGGTTGAGTCTATCCCCTGTCTCTCCCGGAGATGGAAGCGATGTTCCAATACATCCAGGAGAATCTGGCAAGAGGATTCATTAGGAAGTCAGTGTCACCTGCAGGGGCTGGGTTCTTTTTCATGCAGAAGAAGAATGGAGAACTACGTCCTTGCACTGATTACAGGGGTCTTAACTGCATCGCCATTAAGAACAAATACCCTCTGCCTCTGATATCAGAGCTATTTGATAGGTTGCGGGGAGCAAGGGTATTTACTAAACTAGATCTGTGTGGTGCTTACAACCTGATTCGCATCCGTTAGGGGGATAAATGGAAGATGGCATTTAACACCAGGGACAGGCACTATGAATACTGTTGTGAATTCCGTTCTCGGACTCCATCCTGTGGTCATGGATGGTACTTTGGTGAGTTCTGTTTTTGGACTCCCTTTGGTGGCTTTGAGTGGAACTGCTGGTCCTTGAGGTTGGCTTTCTCAGCTGCCCTCGTTTAATGCTAGGCTGGCTTCCCTATTTAACTCCACACAGATCGTTACTTCATGCCAGCTGTCAATGTCTCAGTATTGGTTCAGATCTCTCTTGGACTTCTCTGATGACCTGTCTACTCCAGCAGAAGCTAAGTCCCTGCAAGTTTATTTGTTGTTACTGCTGCCTAAATATATTTCTTAGTACTGCTAAATTCTAGTCCAGCTTGCTATCATGATATTTCCTTGCTAGCTGGAAGCTCTGGGGGTGCAGAGTTGCACCTCCACACTGTGAGTCAGTGTGGAGGTCTTTTTGCATACTCTGCGTGGTTTTTGTAGTTTTTTGTGCTGACCGCATAGTTCCCTTTTCTATCCTCTGACTATTTAGTGAAGACTGGCCTCCTTTGCTAAAACCTGTTTCATTCCTGTGTTTGTGACTTTCCTCTTAACTCACAGTCAATATATGTGGGGGCTGCCTTTTCCTTTGGGGAATTTCTCTGAGGCAAGGTAAGGCTTCTGTTTCTATCTTTAGGGGTAGTTAGCTCTTAGGCTGTGAAGAGGCGTCTAGGGAGAGTTAGGTACGCTCCACGGCTATTTCTAGTGTGTGTGATAGGAGTAGGGTTTGCGGTCAGCAGAGTTCCCACTTCCCCAGAGCTTGTCCTTATTTCTAGCTTAACCATCAGGTCATTCCGGGTGCTCCTAACCACCAGGTCCATAACAGTACAGCTGGCCAACAAAGTGTTAATGCATCTCAAAAGAGGGATAAGAGAAGTTCTGAACCCTGTCATGGTTCCCAATGGCAAGGGAACGTCAGAGAACTTAAATAACAGACTAGCTCTTGGGTGATGGAATCTCGAGCTGACCGTGAGCTAAACCTACCACACAACTAACAGTGGCCGGGTGACGTACCTACGTTTTATCCCTAGACGCCCAGCGCCAGCCGGAGAACTAACTAACCCTAATAGAGGAAAAAACAGACCTGGCTTACCTCTAGGGAAATTCCCCCAAAAAGGAGACAGAAGCCCCCCACATATATTGACGGTGAGTTCAGAGGAAAAGACATACGCAGTATGAAGGTAGGTTCAGCAAAGCGAGGTCCGCTTACTAGATAGTAAGAAGATACAATAGGGAACTTCACGGTCAGCTGAAAACCCTATTAAAATACCATCCAGAAATTACTTTAAGACTCATGTGTCAACTCATGACACCGGAGTGGTAATTTCGGCCCACAAGAGCTTCCAGCTACAGAAACATAACATAACTGTGAACTGGAACAAGAATGCAAACAAACTTAGGACTAAGAGTCCAACTTAGCTGATAGTAGTCTAGAAGCAGGAACATGCAACAGAAAGGCTCTGGTTACATTGATGGCCGGCACTAGAATAACTGAGCAGCAAGGCTAAATAGGATACTCCCACATCCTGATGGAAACAGGTGAACAGAAAAAGTGAAGCACACAAGACCAGTACCACCAGCGACCACCGGGGGAGCCCAAAAACCAAATTCACAACAGTACCCCCCCCCTCAAGGAGGGGGCACCGAACCCTCACAAGAACCACCAGGGCGATCAGGATGAGCCCTATGAAAGGCACGGACCAAATCAGAGGCATGAACATCAGAGGCTGTCACCCAAGAATTATCCTCCTGACCGTAGCCCTTCCACTTGACCAGATACTGAAGTTTCCGTCTGGAAACACGGGAGTCCAAGATCTTCTCCACAACGTACTCCAATTCACCCTCAACCAACACCGGAGCGGGAGGCTCAACGGAAGGCACAACCGGTACCTCATACCTGCGCAATAATGACCGATGGAAGACATTATGGATAGAAAAAGATGCCGGGAGGTCCAATCGAAAGGACACAGGGTTAAGAATCTCCAAAATCTTATACGGGCCGATGAACCGAGGCTTAAACTTAGGAGAAGAAACCCTCATAGGGACAAAACGAGAAGACAACCACACCAAGTCCCCAACACGAAGACGAGGACCAACACGACGACGGCGGTTAGCAAAATGCCGAGTCTTCTCCTGGGACAACTCCAAATTGTCCACCACCTGTCCCCAAATCCGATGCAACCTATCCACCACAGTATCCACTCCAGGACAATCCGAAGACTCCACCTGACCAGAAGAAAAGCGAGGATGAAACCCCGAATTGCAAAAGAAAGGAGAAACCAAAGTGGCAGAACTAGCCCGATTATTGAGGGCAAACTCCGCCAACGGCAAAAAGGCAACCCAGTCATCCTGATCCGCAGACACAAAACACCTCAAATAAGTCTCCAAGGTCTGATTAGTTCGCTCAGTCTGGCCATTAGTCTGAGGATGGAACGCAGACGAAAAAGACAAATCAATGCCCATCCTAGCACAGAACGCCCGCTAAAATCTAGACACGAACTGGGTCCCCCTGTCAGAAACGATATTCTCCGGAATACCATGCAAGCGAACCACATTTTGAAAAAACAGAGGAACCAACTCGGAAGAGGACGGCAACTTAGGCAAGGGCACCAAATGAACCATCTTTGAAAAACGGTCACACACCACCCAGATGACAGACATTTTCTGAGAAACAGGGAGATTAGAAATAAAATCCATAGAGATGTGAGTCCAAGGCCTCTTTGGAATAGGCAAAGATAACAACAATCCGCTAGCCCGAGAACAACAAGGTTTGGCCCGAGCACAAACATCACAAGACTGCACAAAAACTCGTACATCTCGAGACAGAGAAGGCCACCAGAAGGACCTAGCCACCAAATCCCTGGTACCAAAGATTCCGGGATGACCTGCCAATGCAGAAGAATGAACCTCCGAGATGACTCTACTGGTCCAATCGAAATCTCTGTGAGGAGGTAGTGAACCAAGCTTAGGCTCCTCAAAAACATCACGATAATCAGATAAAAATTCCGGAATCTCAGAGGGAATAGATGACGAAATGGAAACCAAAGGTACGTCCCCATGAGCCCCCTGACATCCCCAGCTTAACACAGACATTGCTTTCCAGTCAAGAACTGGGTTATGAGATTGTAACCATGGCAATCCGAGCACCAAAACATCATGTAGATTGTACAACACAAGGAAGCGAATCGTCTCCTGATGGTCTGGATTCATACGCATAGTCACTTGTGTCCAGTATTGTGGTTTATTACTAGCCAATGGTGTAGAGTCAATACCCTTCAGAGGTATAGGAACTTCCAGAGGCTCTAGATCAAACCCACAGCGCCTGGCAAAGGACCAATCCATGAGACTCAAAGCGGCGCCAGAGTCGACATAGGCATCCGCGGTAATTGACGATAATGAACAAATCAAGGTCACAGACAAAATAAACTTAGACTGTAAAGTGCCAATTGAAATAGACTTATCAACCTTTTTTGTACGTTTAGAGCATGCTGATATAACATGAGTTGAATCACCACAATAGAAGCACAACCCATTTTTTCGCCTAAAATTCTGCCGTTCGCTTCTGGACAGAATTCTATCACATTGCATATTTTCTGGAGCCTTCTCAGAAGACACCGCCAAATGGTGCACAGGTTTGCGCTCCCGCAAACGCCGATCAATCTGAATAGCCATTGTCATGGACTCATTCAGACCTGTAGGTGCAGGGAACACCACCATAACATCTTTAATGGCATCAGAGAGACCCTCTCTGAAATTCGCCGCCAGGGCGCACTCATTCCACTGAGTAAGCACAGACCATTTACGAAATTTTTGGCAGTATATTTCAGCTTCATCTTGCCCTTGAGATAGGGCCATCAAGGTTTTTTCAGCCTGAATCTCTAAATTAGGTTCCTCATAAAGCAACCCCAAAGCCAGAAAAAACGCATCCACATTGAGCAACGCAGGATCCCCGGGTGCCAATGCAAATGCCCAGTCTTGAGGGTCACCCCGCAGCAAGGAAATTACTATCCTAACCTGCTGTGCGGGATCTCCAGCGGAGCGAGATCTCAGGGAAAGAAATAATTTACAATTATATTTGAAATTCAGGAAACGAGATCTATCCCCGGAGAAAAATTCTGGTATAGGAATTCTAGGTTCAGATATAGGAGCATGAATAACAAAATCCTGTAAATTTTTAACCTTCGTAGCAAGATTATTCAAACCTGTAGCCAAACTCTGAGGATCCATTTTAATCAGGTGAGATCAGAGCCATTCAAGGATTAGAAGGAGAGAGAGAGGCAAAGGCTGCAATTAGAGCAGAAATGCAACTGAGTCAACAATAGAGCAAGCTCAGAAGGAAAAAAAAAAAATAAAAAATCTGCAGACTTCTTTTTCTCTCCTTTCTTCTGCCAACGGTTTTAACCCTTGGCCGGCCATACTGTCATGGTTCCCAATGGCAAGGGAACGTCAGAGAACTTAAATAACAGACTAGCTCTTGGGTGATGGAATCTCGAGCTGACCGTGAGCTAAACCTACCACACAACTAACAGTGGCCGGGTGACGTACCTACGTTTTATCCCTAGACGCCCAGCGCCAGCCGGAGAACTAACTAACCCTAATAGAGGAAAAAACAGACCTGGCTTACCTCTAGGGAAATTCCCCCAAAAAGGAGACAGAAGCCCCCCACATATATTGACGGTGAGTTCAGAGGAAAAGACATACGCAGTATGAAGGTAGGTTCAGCAAAGCGAGGTCCGCTTACTAGATAGTAAGAAGATACAATAGGGAACTTCACGGTCAGCTGAAAACCCTATTAAAATACCATCCAGAAATTACTTTAAGACTCATGTGTCAACTCATGACACCGGAGTGGTAATTTCGGCCCACAAGAGCTTCCAGCTACAGAAACATAACATAACTGTGAACTGGAACAAGAATGCAAACAAACTTAGGACTAAGAGTCCAACTTAGCTGATAGTAGTCTAGAAGCAGGAACATGCAACAGAAAGGCTCTGGTTACATTGATGGCCGGCACTAGAATAACTGAGCAGCAAGGCTAAATAGGATACTCCCACATCCTGATGGAAACAGGTGAACAGAAAAAGTGAAGCACACAAGACCAGTACCACCAGCGACCACCGGGGGAGCCCAAAAACCAAATTCACAACATAACCCATTTTTTTTTCTTTGCAGTGTGTTTTGTTTCTCTTTTCCCCTTAACCTCTGGGTGGTTCAGGACTCAGGTGTAGATATGGATATTCAAGATCTGTCCTCTTGTGTGGATCAACTCACTGCAAGGGTACAAAGCATTCAAGATTATGTAGTTCGGAATCCGATGTTAGAACCTAGAATTCCAATTCCTGATTTGTTTTCTGGGGATAGATCTAAGTTTCTGAATTTCAAAAATAATTGTAGACTGTTTCTTGCTTTGAAACCCCGCTCCTCTGGTGACCCCATTCAGCAAGTAAAAATTATTATTTCTTTGTTGCGTGGCGACCCTCAAGACTGGGCATTCTCCGTTGCGCCAGGAGATCCTGCATTGCTTAATGTAGATGCGTTTTTTCTGGCGCTTGGATTGCTTTATGACGAACCGAATTCAGTGGACCAAGCAGAGAAAATCTTGCTGGCTTTGTGTCAGGGTCAGGATGAAGCGGAGGTATATTGCCACAAGTTTAGAAAATGTTCTGTGCTTACTCAATGGAATGAGTGTGCCCTGGCAGCAATTTTTAGAAAGGGTCTTTCTGAAGCCCTTAAGGATGTTATGGTGGGGTTCCCTATGCCTGCTGGTCTGAATGAATCAATGTCCTTGGCCATTCAAATTGATCGGCGTTTGCGCGAGCGCAAAGTTGTGCACCATTTGGCGGTGTCCTCTGAGCAGAGGCCTGAGCTTATGCAATGTGATAGGACTTTGACCAGAACTGAACGGCAAGAACACAGACGTCAGAATGGGCTGTGTTTCTACTGTGGTGACTCCACTCATGCTATCTCTGATTGTCCTAAGCGCACTAAGCGGTTCGCTAGGTCTGTCACCATTGGTACTGTACAGCCTAAATTTCTTTTGTCTGTTACTCTGATTTGCTCTTTGTCCTCCTACTCTGTTATGGCATTTGTGGACTCAGGCGCTGCCCTGAATTTGATGGACTTGGAGTTTGCCAGGCACTGTGGTTTTTCCTTGGAGCCTTTGCAGTATCCTATTCCATTAAGGGGAATTGATGCTACGCCTTTGGCCAAGAATAAACCTCAGTACTGGACTCAGTTGACCATGTGCATGGCTCCTGCACATCAGGAAGATATTCGCTTTTTGGTGTTGCATAATTTGCATGATGTGGTCGTATTGGGTTTGCCATGGCTACAGGTTCATAATCCAGTATTGGATTGGAAATCAAGGTCTGTGTCAAGTTGGGGTTGTCAAGGGGTACATGGCGATGTTCCGTTTATGTCAATTTCTTCTTCCACTCCTTCTGAAGTCCCTGAGTTTTTGTCGGATTACCGGGATGTATTTGATGAACCCAAATTTAGTGTTCTACCTCCTCATAGGGATTGTGATTGTGCTATTAATTTGATTCCTGGTAGTAAGTTTGATAAGGGCCGACTTTTCAATTTATCTGTGCCAGAACACGCCGCTATGCGGAGTTATATAAAGGAGTCCTTGGAGAAAGGGCATATTCGCCCGTCTTCGTCACCGTTGGGAGCAGGGTTCTTTTTTGTGGCCAAGAAGGATGGTTCTCTGAGACCCTGTATAGATTACCGCCTTCTTAATAAAATCACGGTCAAATTTCAGTACCCTTTGCCTCTGCTGTCTGATTTGTTTGCTCGGATTAAGGGGGCTAGTTGGTTCACCAAGATTGATCTTCGAGGGGCGTATAATCTTGTGCGTATTAAACAGGGCGATGAATGGAAAACAGCATTTAATACGCCCGAGGGCCATTTTGAGTATCTGGTGATGCCATTCGGGCTTTCTAATGCTCCATCTGTGTTTCAATCCTTTATGCATGACATCTTCCGAAAGTATCTGGATAGATTCATGATTGTATATTTGGATGATATTTTGGTCTTTTCGGATGATTGGGAGTCTCATGTGAAGCAGGGCAGAATGGTATTCCAGGTCCTTCGTGCTAATTCCTTGTTTGTGAAGGGGTCTAAATGTCTCTTCGGAGTTCAGAAGGTTTCCTTTTTGGGCTTCATTTTTTCCCCTTCTACTATTGAGATGGATCCTGTTAAAGTTCAGGCCATTTATGATTGGACTCAACCTACATCTGTGAAGAGCCTTCAGAAATTCCTGGGCTTTGCTAATTTTTACCGTCGCTTCATCGCTAATTTTTCTAGTGTGGTTAAACCTATGACTGATTTGACAAAGAAAGGTGCTGATGTGGTGAATTGGTCCTCTGCAGCTGTTGAGGCTTTTCAGGAGCTGAAACGTCGTTTTCTTCGGCCCCTGTGCTGCGTCAGCCAGATGTTTCGCTCCCGTTTCAGGTCGAGGTGGATGCTTCTGAGATTGGAGCAGGGGCTGTTTTGTCTCAAAGAAGTTCTGATGGCTCTGTGATGAAGCCATGTGCTTTCTTTTCTAGAAAGTTTTCACCTGCTGAGCGTAATTATGATGTTGGCAATCGGGAGTTGCTGGCTATGAAGTGGGCATTCGAGGAGTGGCGACATTGGCTTGAGGGAGCCAAGCACCGCGTGGTGGTCTTGACGGATCACAAGAATCTGACTTATCTCGAGTCTGCCAAGCGGTTGAATCCTAGACAGGCTCGATGGTTGCTGTTTTTCTCCCGTTTCGATTTTGTGGTCTCATACCTTCCTGGTTCTAAGAATGTGAAGGCTGATGCCCTTTCTAGGAGTTTTGTGCCTGATTCTCCGGGAGTCCCTGAGCCGGCTGGTATTCTCAAAGAGGGGGTAATTCTGTCTGCCATCTCCCCTGATTTGCGGCGGGTGCTGCAGGAGTTTCAGGCTGATAGACCTGACCGTTGTCCAGCGGAGAGACTGTTTGTCCCCGATAGATGGACTAGTAGAGTTATTTCTGAGGTTCATTGTTCGGTGTTGGCTGGTCATCCTGGGATTTTTGGTACCAGAGATTTGTTGGCTAGGTCCTTTTGGTGTCCTTCCTTGTCACGGGATGTGCGTTCTTTTGTGCAGTCCTGTGGGACTTGTGCTCGGGCCAAGCCCTGCTGTTCTCGTGCCAGTGGGTTACTTTTGCCCTTGCTGGTCCCAAAAAGGCCCTGGACGCATGTTTCCATGGATTTTATTTCAGATCTTCCTGTCTCTCAAAGGATGTCTGTCATCTGGGTGGTTTGTGATCGCTTTTCTAAGATGGTCCATTTGGTACCCTTACCTAAATTACCTTCCTCCTCTGATTTGGTTCCACTATTTTTCCAGCATGTGGTTCATTTGCATGGCATTCCGGAGAACATTGTGTCTGACAGAGGTTCCCAGTTTGTCTCTTTTGGCGGTCCTTTTGTGCTAAGATGGGCAATGATTTGTCTTTTTCTTCGGCTTTCCATCCTCAGACAAATGGCCAAACCAAACGAACCAATCAGACTTTGGAAACCTATCTGAGATGCTTTGTTTCTGCCAATCAGGATGATTGGGTGACCTTCTTGCCATTGGCTGAGTTCGCCCTTAATAATCGGGCTAGTTCGGCTACTTTGGTTTCGCCTTTTTTTTGCAATTCTGGTTTTCATCCTCGTTTTTCTTCGGGGCAGGTTGAGCCTTCTGACTGTCCTGGTGTGGATTCTGTGGTGGACAGATTGCAGCAAATTTGAACTCACGTACTGGACAATTTGACATTGTCCCAGGAGAAGGCTCAACGTTTCGCTAACCGCCGTCGCTGTGTTGGTCCCCGACTTCGTGTTGGGGATTTGGTTTGGTTGTCTTCTCGTTATGTTCCTATGAAGGTTTCTTCTCCTAAGTTTAAGCCTCGTTTGATTGGTCCTTATAGGATTTCTGAAATTCTCAATCCTGTGTCATTTCGTTTGGACCTTCCAGCCTCTTTTGCCATCCATAATGTGTTCCATAGGTCGTTGTTGCGGAGATATGTGGCGCCTATGGTTCCTTCCGTTGATCCTCCTGCTCCGGGGTTGGTCGAGGGGGAGTTGGAGTATGTTTTGGAAAAAATTTTGGATTCTCGTATTTCGAGACGGAAGCTTCAGTACCTGGTTAAGTGGAAGGGCTATGGTCAGGAGGATAATTCCTGGGTTGTTGCCTCCGATGTCCATGCTGCCGATTTAGTTTGTGCCTTTCATTTGGCTCGTCCTGATCAGCCTGGGGGCCCTGGTGAGGGTTCGGTGACCCCTCCTCAAGGGGGGGGTACTGTTGTGAATTCCGTTCTCAGACTCCCTCCTGTGGTCATGGATGGTACTTTGGTGAGTTCTGTTTTTGGACTCCCTCTGGTGGCTTTGAGTGGAACTGCTGGTCCTTGAGGTTGGCTTTCTCAGCTGCCCTCGTTTATTGCTAGGCTGGCTTCCCTATTTAACTCCACTCAGATCGTTACTTCATGCCAGCTGTCAATGTCTCAGTATTGGTTCAGATCTCTCTTGGACTTCTCTGATGACCTGTCTACTCCAGCAGAAGCTAAGTCCCTGCGAGTTTATTTGTTGTTACTGCTGCCTGAATATATTTCTTAGTACTGCTAAATTCTAGTCCAGCTTGCTATCATGATATTTCCTTGCTAGCTGGAAGCTCTGGGGGTGCAGAGTTGCACCTCCACACCGTGAGTCGGTGTGGAGGTCTTTTTGCATACTCTGCGTGGTTTTTGTAGTTTTTTGTGCTGACTGCATAGTTCCCTTTTCTATCCTCTGACTATTTAGTGAAGACTGGCCTCCTTTGCTAAAACCTGTTTCATTCCTGTGTTTGTGACTTTCCTCTTAACTCACAGTCAATATATGTGGGGGCTGCCTTTTCGTTTGGGGAATTTCTCTGAGGCAAGGTAAGGCTTCTGTTTCTATCTTTAGGGGTAGTTAGCTCTTAGGCTGTGAAGAGGCGTCTAGGGAGAGTTAGGTACGCTCCACGGCTATTTCTAGTGTGTGTGATAGGAGTAGGGTTTGCGGTCAGCAGAGTTCCCACTTCCCCAGAGCTTGTCCTTATTTCTAGCTTAACCATCAGGTCATTCCGGGTACTCCTAACCACCAGGTCCATAACAGAATACCTGGTTATGCCCTTCAGGCTCTGTAATGATCCTGCCATTTTCCAAGACTTTGTGAAATATATTTTCCGGGATATGCTCTCCACCTCAGTTGTAGTCTATCTGGATGATATTCTCATCTACTCTCCAGATATAGACTCCCACCGGAGAGATGTTTGCAAAGTCTTTGACCTCCTACGGGCAAACTCCCTCTACGTCAAGTTGGAGAAGTGTGTGTTTGAGCAAGAGTCTTTGCCTTTCCTTGGCTATATCATCTCCACCCAGGGTTTGGCTATGGATCCTTCCAAGCTACAGGCTGTCATGGACTGGCAGGAACCCCATTCTCTCAAAGCAGTGCAGCGCTTTATGGGGTTCATTAATTACTATCGCCAGTTCATTCCCCCCTTCTCAACTTTGGTAGCGCCCTTGGTTGCCCTCATCAAAAAGGGAGCCAAACCTAAATTGTGGTTGGAGGAGGTTTCCAAAGCCTTTCTCTCAATTAAGTCACACTTTGCTAGCCCTCCCATTTTACAATGCCCCGATGTTGATAAACCTTTCATTATGGAAGTGGATGCCTCTTCTGTTGGTGCTGGAGCAGTTCCCTTCCAGAAGGATGCTCAAGGTCGGAAGCATCCTTGCTTCTTCTTCTCCAAGACCTTCACACCAGCGGAGAGGAATTATTCCATTGGGGACAAGGAGTTGCTAGCCATGAAATTGGCTTTCTCGGACTGGAGACACCTCCTGGAAGGGGCTCGCTTTCCCTTCCAAGTATTCAGCAACCACAAAAATTTGGTCTATATACAGACTGCCCAGCGGATAAATTCTCGCCAGGCTAGATGGTTCTTGTTCTTCTCCCGATTCCATTTCACCCTCCATTTTCTCTCTCTGGGGAGAAGAACATTCATGTCGACCCTTCTCCTGCTCTGTAGTGTCATCAGTGGAGGAGGAGGAGGAACCTCGGCTTATTGTCCCTTCTGAGAGCCTGAGGACCGTGGCCCCGGTTTTGCTAGAGTCTGTGCCCCCGGGCAAGACTTTTGTGCCATCAAATTTGCGACCGGAGGTTATCTCTTGGGCTCACTCGTCCAGGGTGGGTGGACACTTTGAGACCAAAAGGATAACTGAGCTTCTGGTGAGGATGTACTGGTGACCGCATATGGCCCATGACATTGTAGACTATATTCAGGCGTGTACAAAGGGTAGTTAACCAACAGCACTCAGGTATTCAAAGTGCACGCTCCAAAGTCCATGAATCCAACTGGACCAATACTCACAGAAATGTTGAAAAAAGGAACAGCATCCGTATCCAGGTGAAAAAATACAAAGTCTTTATTCTGCCATTACATGATGCAACGTTTCGGCCGGCAACCAGCCTTTGTCAAGCATACAATAAAACCTCAGTGGCCATCTTAAATAGTGTGATGCCCAAATCTGGGCCAATCACCACATAAGGGCGGCCTTTAATACATATATCAAATAACACACAAAATGTACATCCATTAAAAATCAGTACCATAGCGGCAGTTCAACGTACTAATAATGCAAATATTCATTAAAAACTAGACAAATTACATAAAGGCATAAAGGCAAAAGATTAAAAAGGACATCACACAGGACGGCATCCACCAATCACCTCTTGGCTACATCGTTGTCATGGTGATCCCCATATTTTATGCATAAATAGCCTCCAATCCCCGTTTGCTGATGGTGTGCGCGCCAAACTATTCAGGCGTGTGTCTCCTGCACCAACAATAAGTCTCCTTGACAACTGCCAGCTGGATTGCTTTACCCCCCGCAGGTAGCGGACAGGCCCTGGGAGATGGTTGGGATGGACTTTGTGGTGGGCTTACCCAAGTCCCGTGTCTGCACCATCATTTGGGTAATCACTAGTGATGGGCAAGCACTAAAATGCTCGGGTGCTTGTTGCTCGGGTCGAGCAAATTGGAATACTCGGGTACTCGGCCAGAACAAAGAGCCCAATGTAAGTCTATGGGAGACCCGAGTATTTTTACCGTGATGCACCCCATGGATCCTTTTAAGGTCTGAAAACATCTGAAAATGATGGAAACACTACCCAAATGACACAGGGACATCATGGGGATCACCTCTGGAAGCATTCCTGACTCCTAGTTCACAGCTTTAATCATTTTTTTCCAAGATTCATGCAATTTTTCCCAGTGCCACAAAAAACACATGAAAACGAAACTAAAATGGGTTTTGCTTGGAAATATGTCAAGGTACATCCTTTGCAGGTTAATGACTTGCCTGTAAGGCCAAATATTTCACCCCAGACCGAAAATTTCCTCTCCCACTTAGGCTTAGTTCAGACGCTGCGTTTTTGAAGCGTTTTTCAACTTTAACATCGCTTTCAACCACTACAAATGCATTCACTTGGAAATGTCACTGTAACATTTAACAACCCTAGCTGGCCATGTGGTGTGTGACACATAAGCAGACCCATCTTGTTTCATTTACAAAGGAGGGACTCTTAAAGTCACAGAGCCTATTTTTACTGGTGCATCAGGCGGCATTAATCTTCTTAAAGGGCTATTATGAAACAGTGGGTCTCCTAAGGTGTTGTAGCCTATGCTGTGAGTGGATGGGCTGCAAAGAATTACCACGCACCGCAATACCCCTGTCATAAGATATCCAGGGGGACTCCTGAAAAAGTGTTGCATTGAATTCAAGGCCTGCCCTGCTACCAATTCATATGCACCCCAATAAGCCTTTGAACCCACATACTACATGGGCCCAGGAAAATCCACTTCACAATATGCATTTTGTGCTCCATACTCCTTTGTCAACCCTTTAACGAGTTGTGCAAAATGACTTAGGATAAAAGCCAAATCAGTATCTCAATTCGCAGACACGGTGTTTCGGGCTGTTGGCCCTCGTCAGTGCGAAGCATGAGAACTGATTTGGCTAGGTGACACTATGGTGACACTATGTAGTAACTCTTGTTTTACCCACTCCTTCAAGTGGCCACTTTTCAAGGTTGAATGAAACTGAGATATCATGGAGTCATCAGATGAGGGGCCATAAACCCCTAGAAAATAAAAGCCACAAGGATTTAGATCAAACCACCACCGGCATAGTTTCAGTAAACCTTAATGTTTTACAATGACAAACAGCAAACATATAGAAGCTTAGAACTGTTTGTGAAGTGAATAAACAAACATTTATCAAGATTGTGTCACTATGAGCATTGTCTGTCACATCTCTGAATGTTGTACAAGAAATGCAGCTATGTGAATGTCTGAATGCATTCGCTACACAGTATTTCAATCTTGTTTACAAATCGCCATTTGTATATTCTCCATTTGTACATTTGAGGCAGACAAAGTTAAGGCTCGCAAGGAGAGAAACAAATATAGTGGACAAAGCTATAATTTTAATGAACTACTGAGGCAAAGTAACAGCATTGCTTTATCAAATTTATATGAAGTGCATTGTGTACAATGTTAGCAACCAGGCAACACAAAAGGAGCTTTTCAAGTGAGCTCTTTAAGGTACACAAATGTTATGATTCTGAAGTGTTTTCCAACAAGGATGTGGTTTCACCAATAGCGGGTACCTTTTGTAAAAATAGACTAGTGCCATCACAGCCCCCCTTGACCAAACTTCACCGGCCTATAACAGCACAAAACACGTTCACCCTGGTAATCTAGTGGCAGATAAACAAGAGACATTGCAGGAGACAGAGTTAATAAGTAGGCCCAATGGAATGCCAAGCCCAATTCCCCAATGTGGGGTCCTTTTTGGACTGATTAAAATAGTGCCATCACGGCCCCTAGACCTAAATGCCCCATACAGACCACATTCATCCTGGTCATCTAGTGACAGTTAAAGGACACATTGCAGGAGAGAGACTTAAGAAGTAGACCCAATGTAATGTAATGCCCAATTCCCCAATGTGGGGTCCTGTTATTACAAAATGAAATAGTGCCTTCACAGCCCCCGTGCCCAAAAATCACCGGCCTATGACAGTACTGAGCAAGTGCACCCAGATCATCTAGTGGCACATTGCTGGAGACAGACTTAAGAAGTAGGCCCAATGTAATGTCATGCCCAATTCCCCAATGTAAAATCCAATTTTTTTTTTAAATAAAAGAGTGGCATCACAGGCCCCTTGGCCAACATGCACCGTAGAGAGCATGTTCACCCTGGTGATCTACTAGCTGGGACAGGACAGATCGCAGGAGACAGAGTTAAGAAGTAGGCCCAACGTAATGTCATGTCCAATTCCCCAATGTAAAATCCTTTTTTTTTAAAATAAAAGAGTGGCATCACAGGCCCATGGGCCAACATGCACCGAACAGAGCATGTTCACCCTGGTCATCTACTGGCAGGTACAGGACAGATTGCAGGAGACAGAGTTAAGAAGTAGGCCCAATGTAATGTCATGCACAATTCCCCAATGTAAAATCCTTTAAAAAAAAAAAAAATAGTGCCATCACAGGCCCCTTGGCCAACATGCACTGTACAAAGCACGTTCACCCTGGTGATCTACTGGCAGGAACAGGGCAGATTGCAGGAGACTGAGTTAAGAAGTCGGCCCAATGTAATGCCATGCCCAATTTCCCAATGTGTTGTCCTTTTTTAAAAAAATAAGAAGTGCCATCACAGCATCCTTGGCCAAAATGCACCGTACAGACCATGTTCACCCTGGTGATATAGTAGTTCTGGATGAGGAGGATGAGGATAAGGAGGAGGATAAAAACAAACAGACCAAATCTGGAAGCGTATACCCATGTGTGGTTATGAAGAGGTGCACAAAAATACACCTCCCCACAAGAGAGATTGTATTTGAGGTTATGTTTCGCTGTTTTCACTTGGTGGTGTACAGAAGTCTTTCCCAATCCAGGCCTTGTTCATTTTTAGCATGTCAGCATTTTCAGTTGACAGGCGGATGTGCTTATCTGTGATAATTCCACCAGTGGCACTAAAAACCCTCTCTGACAGAACGCTAGCAGCAGGGCAGGCCAGGACCTCCAAGGCATAGAGAGCCAGTTCATGCCACGTGTCCAGCTTTAATGCCCAATAATTAAAAGGCACAGAGGAATCACCAAGGATGTTTGTACAATCGGCAGGGTACTCCCTCACCATCTTCCCAAACATTGCACTTCTTGTGACAGCACCCCTTGCCTCTGTGCTGCCACGATGGGAGGGTCTGAGAAAACTGTCCTAGAACTTGGCCATTGTTCCCCTGCATGAGCTGAATTGGACTTCTTTTTCTCTCGCTTGGAGTCCTAGGTTGTATAACAAACTTTGATGTCTGCTGCCAGCTTTCTCACATGGGAATTTTCTAAGTAATTCCGCTACAAAGGCCCAGTGGTACTGCAACATTTTAGTACACCTCTCTGCCGCAGGCAGAAAAGATTGAAAGTTCTCCTTGTAGGGTGGGTCTAGAAGTGTCACCAACCAGTAATGAGTGTCACCCAAAATTTTGATAATCCGAGGTTCACGTGAAATGCAGTGCAACATAAATTCAGCCATGCGTGCCACACTGCTAACAGGCAAGACTTCCGTGTCCTCACCAACTGGACGACTGACCATGCTGTCCTCCTCCTCCTCATCATCCTCCTCCTCCCTGCCCTCAGGCCTTCCCCGCTGAACAGAAGCTAATACAGATGTGTTTGTAGTACTATCTATAGCGCATGAAAGTAGCTCCTGTTCTTCCTCCTCCTCCTCATTGCCTACCAATCCACGATGAGAAGACATGAGGCTGGGCTAAGTGTAATCCCCCTGTATGTTTCCTTGCTCCATGTGCTCGTGCTCCGCCTGCAATGCATCCTCTTTGATTGTGAGCAGAAAGTTTTTCAGAATGCTGAGAAGCGGGATGGTGATGCTAATTATGGCATCATCACAGCTCGCCATCTTGGTGCAGTCCTCAAAGGTTTGGAGGATGTTACATATGTCTGACATCCATGTCCACTCCTGAGGTCTTATGTGTAGAGTCTGACCTGAAATTCGATGGCCTTGTTGATGTTGGTAATCAGCATCGGCCCTCTTCAGTTCAAAAATCCTTTCCAACATATGCAGCATAGAGTTCCAGCGCGTGGGGACATCATACAACAGTAGGTGAGTTGGAAGCTGAAACTGCTGCTAAAGCATGGCAAGGGCGGCTGAAGCTATAGCTGACTTTCTGTAATGGGCAGACAGACGGCGTACTTTCACTAGCAGATCCGGCAGCTCCAGGTAGCTTTTCAGAAAATGCTGAACCACGAGGTTAAGCACATGGGCCAAGCAAGGTATGTGTGTGAGCTCACCTTGCCTCAGAGCCGCCACCAGGTTACGGCCATTGTCACACACGACCATGCCTGGCTGTAGATTCAGAGGTGTCATCCAAACATCTGACTGCTCTTTCAGTGCTGTCCACAACTCTTCTGCAGTGTGCGGTTTGTCATCTATCGAGATTAGCTTCAGCACAGCCTGTTGCCGCTTGGCTGAGGCAGTGCTGCAGTGCTTCCAGTTTCTGACTGATGTGTTGATTTTAGACATGGAGGATGAAGAGGAGAAGAAGGAGGTGCAGGAGCTGTAGACTGTGGGGGCAATCCTGATTGACGTAGGGCCAGCAATCCTCAGTGTGGGGAGGATGTGTTGCATCCCAAAGTCCGACTGGGTCCCGGCTTCCACTATGTTAACCCAGTGTGCCGTCATTGAGATGTACCAGCCCTGCCCACAAGCACTTGTCCACGTGTCCGTGGTTAGGTGGACTTTCCTGGTAACAGCATTGTTGAGGGCACAGCTAATGTTGTGGGACACATGCTGGTGTAATGCCGGTGCGGCACACCGGGAGAAATAGTGGTGACTGGGGACCGAGTACCTTGGGACGGCCACCGCCATCAGGTTGCAGAAAGCTTCAGTCTCAAGAAGCCTAAAAGGCAGCATTTCTAGCACAAGCAGAAGAGAAATATTTGAATTGAGGACTGTGGCCTGTGGGGCGTTGGCTGGGTATTTCCGCTTGCGTTCCATAGACTGGGTTATAGACAACTGAATGCTTTTCTTGGACAAGGACGTGGGCATGCTTGCTGATGGTGCTGCTCGACTGTGGGCCACAACAGGTGCAGGGCTAGAGGCATCTTCACATGCACGGTGTACTGGGGATTGGCTTCTATGCAAAACAGTGGAAGAAGCAGAGATGTGACCAGCAGGCAGCGGTCCTGGAGCCTAGGGTTTGGCCCACAAAATCGGTGCTTTGCTTGCATGTGCCTGATCATGCTGGTGATGGTCAGGCTGGTTGTTTTGCTACCCCTGCTGATGCGGGCATGGCAGGTGCTGCAAATGGCCTTTTTGGGGTTATCGGCAGAGTCTTTAAAAATTAGCCAGACTTGGGAAGATCTCACAGGTGGAATGGCAACTTCACTCATGCTGGTGTTACGGGGAATGGAAGCACACTTTCTGTCTTTGGCCACCACACTGCTTCTTCCTGCCTGTCGGGGGGATATAACTCCTTCCCAATGTGTGCTGCTGTCCTCACTATGCATATCCTCCTGCCAGGTTGGGTCAGTCACTATGTGATCCACCAACTCGTCTTCCACATCCGCACCCTGCTCCTCCTCCTGACTTTCTGTGTCTCGTCATCGTCCACCTCTTGTGACACTTTCCCACCATCGCCTTCATGTGACCAGGGCTGGTCATAGCTTTGGGCAGCTCTACATGCGATCTCATCTTTCCCCACTTCAAGTTGACTGGCAGAGATTTCTGAATCTTGAAATGGAAAACTGAAGAGCTCTTCAGAGTGTCCAAGTGTGGGATCAGTTGTCTCAGGGCACTTGGCATGGTGGGAGGAAGGAGGATCAGGGTGAGGAATATCCCGGCCACACTCACCGCTACTCAGACTTGACCATGTGGAAGACAAGGTGGTGGTGGTGGTTAAGTGACAGGAAGCATTTTCCGCTATCCAACCAACAACCGTTTCACACTGCTCTGGCTTCAATAATGGTGTGCTGCGGTCCCCTAGAAGCTGGGACAGGATGGTCGAGTGAGAAGATGTGGGTCTTTGTTGTTGCCCACTTTCACCTTGCAGCATCATATCCACTTCCCCATCCCTTGCCCCTTGCCTTGCCCATTTTAAATGGACTACTGCACTATTTCAAATACTCAACACAAATGGCTTTATTACTAGCGAAATAATATGTGATCAGTATGCCTGCAAATCTATGATTTTTCAAACCCAAACACCAGGCAGGCCACAGCCTGACCTAACAGACTGTATTCAATTTTTTTTTTCTTTTTTTTTAAAGTTAATTTATGCGAAATAGCGCTGTATAGGATTTGAGCTCAGCACCACCCTACATCTCCTCTCTGGTCTCAGTCTACCACCCTACCCGTGATCTCCGCTCCGCTAATGACCTCAGGTTAGCTTCCTCAATAATCAGCACCTCCCACTCCCGTCTCCAAGACTTTACACGTGCTGCGCCGATTCTTTGGAATGCACTACCTAGGTTAATACGATTAATCCCCAATCCCCACAGTTTTAAGCGTGCCCTAAAAACTCATTTGTTCAGACTGCCCTACCGCCTCAACGCATTAACCTAACTATCCCTGTGTGGCCCATTAAAAAAAAAAAAAAACATAATCAGGTTCCTCTCATCATGTTCTCATACACTTTATGCAGTTGATAGCAATCTATGCCTGTACTGCTACATACTTAGGCAGTTAATTGGTTCGTGCAGCTTTACATGAACATCCGAGCCTTACACTAAGGCTGGTCCAAATAACTAAAGCAATTGTTACCATCCACCTTTCGTGTCTCCCCTTTTCCTCATAGTCTGTAAGCTTGCGAGCAGGGCCCTCATTCCTACTGGTATCTGTTTTGAACTGTGATTTCTATTATGCTGTAATGTTTATTGTCTGTACAAGTCCCCTCTATAATTTGTAAAGCGCTGCGGAATATGTTCGTGCTATATAACTAAAAATTATTATTATTTTTATTTGAGTATCTCACAGCCCAAAAATAAGTACACTGGCCTTCAATGCCAAAACTTGGAGCAGAGATATATGATGGCTGTAGCAGAAATACCACACTGGCAAATCTGTGGCCTTTAAATTTCTTTTTAGGCTAAATAACGCTGTATAGAATTTGAGTATCTCACAGCCCAAAAATAAGTACACCGGCCTCCAATGCCAAAACATGGAGTAGAGATATATGACGGCTGTAACAGAAATACCACACTGGCAAATCTGTGGCCTTTCAATTTTTTTTTAGGCTAAATAGTGCTGTATAGAATTTGACTATCAGACAGCCAAAAAAAAAATACACCGGCCTCCAATAACCAAACTTGGAGCACGCAGATATATGAAGCCTTTTTCGGTGAATTTAAAACACCAAAAAAAAAAGGGGCACAACAGTAGCACACACAACTATGCTACATATGCCTGACAAACTATAATTTTTCAACAGGTCTCAGTCTCACAGAAAAGGCTGAATATTTTTTTTTTTTTTGGGGGGGGGGGATTTTTTGGAAAAAAAAAAGGTACAGTATGTAGACAATAAATAAGCTGCAGAAGCAGCAGGCAGTTATGGCTACTTTCACACTAGCGTCGGGCACTGCGCGTCGCAATGCGACGTGCCGACGCAACGACGCTAGCGTTGAAAGCGCCGCACAATGGGGGCAGCGGATGCAGTTTTTCAACGCATCCGCTGCCCCATTGTAAGGTCCGGGGAGGAGGGGGCGGACACGTCACACAAAAAAACATTACATGTAGCGTTTTTTTGTGCCGACGGTCTGCCAAAACCGTGGCAATCCGTCGCAATGCGTCGGTAATGCAAGTCAATGGAGAAAAAACACATCCTGCAAGCACTTTTGCAGGATGCGTTTTTTCTCCAAAACGACGCATTGCGACAGAGGCCAAACGACGCGAGTGTGAAAGTAGCCTATGGAGCTTTGGGAAGGATGCAGTGGGACCAATGAATGCACATACAGTACATGCGGGCCTTGCACTGATGTGGATATGCTGTGCCCTGTCTGCCTAGCGCTGCAATATCGGGACCCACGAATTAGCCCTAAAAAGGGCTGCTGGTTTCTCAGGAGTTGTGGATGTAAGAGTTGCAAACCTACACTACCTCTAAAAACCATGATTCTGACTCTATTTCGGCAGCAGCTCTCTCTACTCTCACTGAAACAGGAACAGAATTCAGCAAGCAGGGCGGCGCCTGATCTCTTATACTCGGGATGATGCTGTGCGGCCCAGCCAATCACTGCACGACCACAACAAAGATGGCTGTGGCATTTCATGGCCTGGCAGACAATCCCTGCACCATGATTGGGTCTCTAAAGTCCGCCAAAACTGCTGGGTGGAGACTGTTACCGCCGAATAATCCTGGAAATGCTCGCTGCTCTGCGAGTACCACGAGTACCCCGATACTCAGGCGAGTAACGAATAGTGGCGAACACATTCAGTCATCACTAGTAATCACCGACCACTTTTCCAAAATGGTGCACTTGGTGCCTCTTCCACAGCTAACTTCTGCACGGGCATTGGCAACATTGCTTATTAAACACATTTTACGCCTACACGGTATGCCGGAAAAAAATTATCAGTGACCGGGGTCCCCAATTTGTGTCTCGGTTCTGGAGAGAGCTCTGTCGTCTACTCAGCATCGAGCTCAATCTCTCTTCAGCATACCATCCCGAGATGAATGGGGTGGTAGAGAGGGCCAACCAGACCCTGGTCACATATCTGCGACATTTTGTTTCTGCTAGGCAGGATGACTGGGAACCCTTGCTACTGTGGGCAGAGTTTGCGCTAAACAACGCTGAAGCTGACTCCACTGGACAGACTCCATTCCTCCTTAACTACGGCCAGAATCCGCAGGTTCCTGTGGTTCCGCCGATAACAGGGTGGCGGAGGCACGTGACATTTAGGACCGCACTCAGGATGCCATCCAGGCTTCCAAGGAGAGAATGAGGTCCTCCGCCGATGCACATCGGTGCCTCACTCCGACCTTTTTGCTCCTGGCGATTTAGCGTGGCTCTCTGCCTGTAACATCAGGCTGTGAGTTGAGTCCACTAAGTTTGCACCTTGCTACTTGGGTTCCTTCAAGGTCCTGGAACAGGTTAACCCTGTGGTCTACCATCTGGCCCTTCCTCCAGGACTAGGTATCACCAACATCTTTCATGTGTCTCTTCTAAAGCACGTTGACATGTCCCGGTTTTCTGAGTCATCTGCCGGGACATCGGATTCATCTACGTATGTTTATGAGGTGAATGTTATCTTGTGGTGTTAGGTGGTATGTGGCAAAAAATCTTATTTGATGGATTGGAAGGACTATGGCCCAGAGGGCAGGTCCTGGGAGCCTGATGAGCACATTCGGGCTCCGCAACTCATTGCTGCCTTTGAGTGTAGCGAGGCCCAAGGAGGGGGGGTAAGTTTAGGTGTCAAGTTCCCGCCACTGCACAGGGGGAATCTCGAACCATCTCTGCTGCGGTCTCCCATTCTTCTTCAGCCACGGTGGAGCTTGCTCAGCGGAGACCTTGGTCCCAGCGTTTGGCTCAGGCAGATACTGTGCGCTTGCTTATTGCTGATATTCCAGGCTCAGCCATTGTAGCCAGCACTGTTCTGCAGCGAGCAGACGCTCCTGGGACTAAGTCCTGCTTTTCCTCTACTGAGCATGCCCAAGGGACAAACTCTCATTGGAGGTCGGAAGTCACATGCTCAGGTCCTGTAGCAGTTCCTATTGGACCACTAGGAAGGTCTTGGAGAGCTTCCTCTATAAAAGGTTCACATGGCCGCACGGCCATGTGCTAGTATCAACTTATGTTCATGAGTGTATGAGCTTTACTACTTTGTGGTCTGTGTCAGCATGTGCTCAGGGTCGGCTGTAAGCTGTTAGAATTCTGGCACCTCCGGAGAGGAGTTTGTGTGTGTGAATTTATGGCTGGCGTATAACCACTAGAATTACGGCATCTCCGGAGAGGAGTTGTTTGAGTGCTGTTGCTGACTGTATGACCACTGTATGCTACCTGCTCTGTTAGTGAGCTGTTATGATCCCAGTGGTAGAGGATCTCTGATATTCCGGCAAGATAGCAAAAAAGTAAATACTGCTCTAGGGAGGTGGAAACTGGGCTAACCGCATACCTGATCCTAACACACACAACTAAAAGCAGCCGGTGAACGTGCCTACGTTGGTTCTAGACGTCTCGAGCCAGCCGGAGAACTGACTACCCCTAGAGGGAAAATAAGACCTCACTTGCCTCCAGAGAAATTGAACCCCAAAGAGATAGAAAGCCCCCAACAAATAATAACGGTGAGGCAAGAGGAAAACACAAACGTAGAGATTAACTAGATTCAGCAAAGTGAGGCCCACTAGTCTAGATAGGCAGAAAATAGATAGTGGACTATGCGGTCAGCAGAAAACCCTACAAAAACATCCACACTGAATATTCAAGAACCCCCACATCGACTGACGGTGCGGGGGGAGAATATCAGCCCCCTAGAGCTTCCAGCGAGTCAGAAAATCAAATATAAGCAAGCTGGACAAAAACACTGGAAAATGCAAATGATCAAAAATACAAAACGGACTTAGCTTTTCTTGCATGAGACAGACTGAAAGGAATCCGGAGGAGACCATATAGGTCTGGATACAACGATGCCAGGCAAGAGACTGAGTCCAGAAGAGACTTAAATAGGGAACACCCGCTGCTTAACGACACAGCTGGAGCTCAGGCCTGCAACAAGACATGCCTAACACAATACCGTTAGTGACCACCAGAGGGAGCCCAGAAACACAGTTCACAACAGTGAGCTTCTATCCTCTGTGAGGTTAACAGTGCACAGCGTTACCTTTAATACCGGCGACTCCGTGAAGCAACAAAGTTCGCTCCTATACAGACCGGGTGACAAAACCCGTGTCTATTCAGGCGTAGTACCACCATATGGTGCCGCCATTTACTAGCAGCAGGTTCTACCCCTGCACTGTGGTCCCCGGGCTGCGAACGCACCTATACCATCTCAATATTTACTCAGTGTGTTCCGCCAGCCTTAACAATTTAGCTTATTTTTTTTTTTAAATGCATAAACTCATCAGCTGTTCTAAATCTCTTTTTCTGAGCAGAATGCTGCTTTCTGTGTACAATTACCACTACTGCAATTCGAAATCTCCCTCGTGTTGGTGTAGTAATGGATGAACCTAAAGTATAAACTATACTATGTCATGTTAAACATATAAACTTCTGGCCTCACATTGATATTCGGGCTTCAAGATATCCAGCACTCCCTCTTCCCTTGTATATAACTTTTATTGAACTTTCAGATCCCCTGAAAATAATTTATTTATTGGTCTTCCGGCATATGAAAGCTAGGATTCTCTTATGTGTTTGTACTTTTGAGTTGTGGTTAAACATAAAAAATATTCTTGCTGTGAGACTTTGAATAACCTTCTCACTGCACAACACACCGATTCATCTCCACCGACACCCCACAGTTACATACTGATACAACATCCATAACTAGAATGCATTGTAGGAAAAATAAATCAATAATGATACACACGGTCACACTTTTAAGTGCAGACCATTAGGTTGCGGATTATTTGAGGTTAGAATCCTAAAGAATTCTTCTTGTATTAACTTCACTTTCTGAGTGGTTAACATTTTCAATGCTGTAAAAAAAATATAATGTATTTTTCACACGCTCCTGATTTTGGCTGAGAAAGACTGATGTAAAATATTGACCAAATACTGAATGTGTGAACTGAGAAAGATTTTCCTGGCAGATATATTTTGTGTCTTGTTGAGTTTGAGAGAGCTGTGTGGAGTGGAGTGAGCATTGCAATCACAAAACTCCATAGGTTACTGTACAGAATCTCTGAACATCATGGGATCCCCAATGGCTTACCCCGGAGCTGCGGGGACTTTTATTTAATAATAAAATGTTGAATTAGGTAGTGTTTCTTGTCTTCATTTATGTAATTCTTTATTCTTCTGCTTTTCATTTTTGGACTACTTCTACTTCACTGGATAATATTGGATCTACATGTTTTTTTTTTCTTTTTCTGGTTATCAAAAATAGGGCGGGAGTCCATGTTATCTATCTATCTATCTATCTATCTATCTATCTATCTATCTAACAAGATGATTAGAGTAACAGCACAATTAAGGCTACTTTCGCACTAGCGTCGTACGACGCACGTCGCAATGCGACGTTGCGACGTACCGAGGCAAACTGTGAGTAGAAAACACAACGGTGGCAGCGGATGCAGTTTTACAACGCATCCGCTGCCCCATTGTGATGTCCAGGGAGGAGGGGGCGGAGTTCCGGCCGCGCATGCGCGATCAGAAATGGCGGACACGACTCACCAAAAAAGTTAAATGTTTTTTTGTGCCGACGCAACACGACGCAACCGTCGCATGACGGTTGCGACGTGTGGCAATCCGTCGCACTGCGTCGCTAATGCAAGTCTATGGAGAAAAAACGCATTCTGTAAGCAATTTTGCAGGATGGGTTTTTTCTACAAAACGACGCATAGCGATGTGCAGTGCACGACGCTAGTGTGAAAGTAGCCTAAAATAGGGTGCCAAGCCTCACAGGTACACATACCAGTCCTTGTTAATAATATCGAAAATAAATTGAGGCAGCACACCATAATAAAGTAGAAAAAAGGTGCTCCTTAATGGCCCATATGGCGACGTTTCGATCCTAAGTGTGGATCTTTCTCAGGCCTTTATTTTCTACTTTAGTATGGTGTGCTGCCTCAATTTATTTTTGCTATCTATCTATCTATCTATCTATCTATCTATCTATCATCTCATATTTATCTATATTTTACAAATTTGCATGCTTCAAAAACATATGCATTTTTTGCCACATTCAAAAATGCAAGTCAGCACAGGTGCGGAATTCATGCATAAATTCACCTGCATTAAAGCCTGAACAAACACTGATTATTTACAAATGCCCTGAGAAGATATATTGTGTTGCACTTGTGGGGTTTGGCATCGTTATGGATGTATATTTTGCTGCTTTGTTATGTTTTTATGGCAGTGCTGGGCAGATATGTTTTGTTGCTTTATCTTATTTAGCACGCTGCATTGTGATATTTGATTAATTGTGATGGGTCTAATATGGGTACATAAGGCCACACTCCCACGTTGAGTATTTGGTCAGTTTTTTACATCAGTATTTGTAAGCCCAAATCAGGAGTGGAACAATCAGAGGAAAGTATAATATGAACATTTCACCACTTCTGTATTTTTCACCCACTCCTGGTTTTGGCTTACAAGTACTGATGTAAAATACTGACTAAATACTGAATGTGTGAATGTGACCTAATAATGTTTCTTTAGCACTGTGATTAAGGTAATATGGGCTTTGTACCGTAGTACTTGAAATCAGGTGAGGCCTAGACATTGTATTGTGGCACCTAATTAGTTGAGAATTGAATATTCTTAGTTATGCTTTGGGTTGTCTCCAGATCTCAAAACATCTCACCATTCCCGCTGGTCCCCCCCTCCGCTCCTTTTTACCTTGTCTGTTGTGGGGATCCTCTTCGGTCTTCTTTGTCCAGGCCAGTATTTCTGACACAACTGAGCCTCTGATATTGCTGCACAAAGTGCCATCATGTTGAAGACTTCAGGTGCTTAGTTTTGGCAGAAGTCCAGGCCTGGTATGAAGAGTCTGAAAATGCGCTACATGATGGGATAAACGAATAAAAAAGAAGCTGCTGGGAGCAACAGTGGGCTGCAGGGGTGGCTGTTGAGAGATTAGGCGAGTATTACCGATTTTTTTTAACCATTTGCCTAGCCCTCTGTAGAGCAGCAAAATGACAGCTGCAATTGCTGAATTTGCATTAAATGAATTTAAAAATATATATATATTTTGGAGATGATAATTTTAAGTAAAATTGTTAGAGAATTCAATTTTTCTAGAATAAATTCGCTCATCTTTACTAAGTAAGCCCTAACTCATTACATTACTGGCTCAGGCAGCTGCTTTCTGCTACCTGCAACTTTTCAACAACTTCAGATTGACAGCTTTGTACAACACAAGTGGAGTGCCCACTAGGGCCGTGGGGTACTCGGGCCGGGTCTGACGGTTCTTCAGGGAGATTATCACGGCAGCAGTGACCCGGTCTGTGGCCCTGGGCGTTCAATAAAAATTGATGAGGGAAAGTTTGTAAGGGATTCAATGTGATGCCACCTGTGGTGTTCGGCAATAAGTGACTGACGCTGCTTAAGGAGGCCGATGGGGCCGATGGTGACGCAGCTGGGATGGTTCTGCTCCCCACAGGTGGAGCAGGGCCTCAGGACTACCGGTATAGTTTTGTAAGGAATCGTGAACGTTGGGGTGCAGGACTGAGGGTGCGGAAATGACTGGAGGACACAAGGATTGCAGGTGGTAGAAGGTGTAGTCCAGGGCATGGGTAACAGGTAATGATGGAGGGTCCGGGCAGCCTGGAAGCAATTTAGGATCCACCTAGCCAGGTGGGTTTTGAGGCCTTCCTTCTGCGCTGTTCTCTTAGGTTCTTGCTGCCTGAAGCTCTGCACAAGTCCCTCTCACTGTCTGTCAGTTTGTGTAAAACGTTACCCGCATGGCAGGCTGCTTGAGCCTATTCCAGGTGTCGCTTCTTGATGGCGGCTCCTGGCTCTGATATGCTGCTGTGCCGCTGGGTGTCAGATGCGCCAGTAGACCTGCAGTATCCTGCCCTCTGGATTTAGCTGCCAGGACTTCTGTACCCTTGCAACCATGGACTCCGGTTTCTGGAGCTCAGCTCTGGGGTGAGCTTGGTCACAGCACCACTCCCCAGGCTCTCCTCAACTTTCCCTCTCTCTTCTCAGACTCAGACTACTGACTAACTCCGCCTCCAAGTCAGAACTTATAAGAAAGCTCCCCTAAAACTTGGTGTTAGAGCTCTCCCTTCCAGTCTGGAGTAAGAAAGGGTTGGATGCTGGTTTTACCTGGTAAGGGGACCCCTCCTTGCTTCCAGGTATGACATCACACCCTGTGAGGAAGGCAATGCCACTGTGGCAACCGGACTCCTGGAGTGCCACACAAGTATGTCACAGGGTCCTCAGTGCATGGAGGACTGATTTAGAATATAGCATGGGAAAAATTATTTAAAAATACATGCTACTAAACCTCCTGTAAAAAGATGAACTGATAGGGTTGGCAGATTGCACTAACCCGGGATCCACCATGCAGACATGTAAAACTGCTGCTAGTGTGAACAATGACGGAACAAAACATCGAGCATTACCTTAAAATACTGTGTAAACAACACACAGTATGAACAGAATGCAGAATACCTACCTCTGTTTACAGGTAGAGATCCGAGTTTGCTAAGTATTGTACCATGTTAAATGTCACAGGGAAGGTAGGACGTAAAGAGAGCTTGCTCTGCAACTAAATTGTGCTAACCGCACACATGAATGAAGCAGACCGGCACCCAAAGCATGTAGCAGACAAGAGACTCGGGTGTTGAGCCATAGGTACGAAACCGCATAAATGTGCAACCTGTCTGTCAACAGACTGTGCGTAGTCGGACACACACAAACATGGAGACAGAGTGGTAGAGTATCCACCCACACACACCAAAAATGAACGATACTAGCGCTCCTGTGTGCACCACTGAGAACATTTTAAACCCTATGCTCCACCCCAAACACTCATGCCCAGCTGGCTGTGACATCGCCCATGAACCAATCCGGAGCCACCACATCACCAGAGCAGTTGACCACAAATGAGAAGACGCCACTTCACGGACATGCTCAGTAAGGTGATCTCTGGACTTAGACTCCATAGCGCAAGGCTGCACATGAATATCACTAGTTACCATAGACTTGACTGGAGAGCTAGCAGTAGCAGTAGTAACCAAATGTATACCACGAGCCTGAGCAAGATGCTGGGACTTACGTCTGTACTGAGCAGCAATCCCAGTGGCTGGACCAGAATGGGGGTCCACAGCACCAGATGATGCTTGGAATCTAGAAGTAGAATCCCGACGCCTAATATTACCCCCTATCTATCATCCCCCGGCGAGATTTACCACGCTTGAAAGCTGCCACAATCTGGGGGGCATGAATGTGCTCTTGCTCATTGGCCGAAGCTCCCCTTCACTCCAACCGCTTAGTGGTCCCTTTAGTACTAGAGTGACCACCCCGTTTGGAGGTATGTGCCCCAGAGTGACCCTCCGACTGAAGATTAGATGGTACATAGATCTTGCCTGGGGTACCTGGGCCTTAAGAAACAAACTCTCTCAGAAACTACCCCATTTCTGTATGCTACCTATTGCCCAATCAATCTGGGGAGAGAGAAGGCACAGCCAAGGCATTCTCAGAAGTACCTCATCCATACCCTCAGAGATAACAAGAAAAGAGACTATCTCCTGATGTTTTGGAGACATAGTGAGATTAAGAGGTACAGTGTGATGAGAAATCGGGGTTAGTAAAAGGGACCCATTAGTTACCCGAATGGACCTCGGCTTTGGAAGCATCACTAATAGAATTGCTTGCCGTTGGGCAAAGATAGCAGACATGAAATTGACCTTGCCCCGGAGTCCATGCAAGCCTCAGCATTGAGAGTTGTCAACCCAAATGTCAAAGAAACCCCAAAGGCCAGTTTGGAAGAGATATCAACTGGAACTAGTGAGCCTCTCCCTAAAATCACTAGATGCTGTGACTCCTTCTGGCGCTTGGGACATTTATTGGCACAATTGCCGACTTGCCTGCAAGCAAAACAAGTCGGTTGTGGATGTACAGAGCAGGCAATTTATTCTGCTCAAGAGACATCCATGGGCTCTACATGGTCATAAACCTGAGTTGGAGGACTCATATGATTGGCAAAGTTCGAAGCCAACCAAATCCCAGATTCACTCTGAGCTCGCTCCAATCTCCCCTCAGCATGCTGAAGATCTATGCGAGTGGACATGGATATTAATTCCTGCAGAGTAGTGGAAATCTGCCTAGTGGCCAAAGCATCCCTGACATGATCAGCTAAACCCCTCCAAAAGATAGGTATCAGGCCACTCCAACTCGGAAGCCAGAGTATGAAATTGGATGGCAAATTGACTAACCATCGACGAACCCTGAGTTAATGAAAGGAGTTGGAATGCAGTATCATGGGTTTCTTGTGGCCCCAAAAAGACTTCTTTCGGAGTGCCCAAAAAACGAGAGGTGTTAAGAACCAGTTGATCATCTCGCTCCCATTATGTCATAGCCCACTCCAAGGATCTGCCTGACAAGAGGGAATTAGTGAATCGCACCTTGGTTCACTCAATTGGAAATCGTGAAGGCAGTAACACTAGATGAATTGAGCACTGATTCTTGAAACACAAACGTGCAAAATAGTAGAGTATCCACCCATGCACACTAATCCGGAGCCACCACATCACCAGAGCAGTTAACGTCTGACCACCAATGAGAAGACGCCACATCACGGACATGCTCAGTAAGGTGATCTCTCGACTTAGACTCCATAGCGCAAGGCTCCACCTGAATATCAGTAGTTAACATAGACATGACTGGAGAGCTAGCAGTAACCAAATGTATACCACAAGCCTAAGCAAGACACTGGGACCGATGTCTGTGCTGAGCAGCAATCCAAGTGTCCTGACCAGAATGGGGGACCACAGTGCCAGATGATGCTTGGGATCTATCACATGCAGCAGGAGAATCCAAACACTGACAATAAATAATTTTTACGCATATACTAGATCATACTAAAGCAAATGAGCCTACAGCTTTGGAAAAAATTAAGAGACCACTGCAAAATATTCAGTTTGTGTAATTTTTGTCTTTATAGGTATATTTTTGAGTAAAATGTAAATTGTTCTTTTATTCTATAAACTTCTGACAACATGTCTCCGAATTTCCAAGCAATACATTATGGGTTTTTTTCTGACAAAGAAAAATGGTCAAAATTAAAAAAAAACCTGTGCTTTCAGAGTCACACCTCAAATAATGCAAAGAAAACAAGTTCATAATCTTTTAAAAACAACAATACTAATGTTTTAACTCAGGAAGAGTTCAGAAATCAATATTTTGTGGAATTACCATGATTATTAATCCCAGCTTTCATGCGTCTTGGCATGCTTTCCACCAGTCTTTCACACTGCTTCTTGCACAAAAATGTAAGCAGTTCTTCTTTGTTTGATGGCTTGTGACTATCCATCATCCTCTTAATTACATTCCAGAGGTTTTCAATGGAGTTCAGGTCTGGAAATTGGGCTGCCCATGACAGGGTTTTGATGTGGTGGTCTCTTAATTTTTGCCAGAGCTGTGTGATCTAGTTCAGTTCTTGGAATGCTGAGCTCTGATTGGCTGCTTTTTGTGTACAATGTGCATAGGCAGAAAGCTGACAATTACTGATGAAAGTGTGGTTGAACTACATGGCGGCAGGCCAAATATTCCTCTAGTGATAATCTCCTGGAGATAAAATTATAATTTTATAAAATGTACTCTAAGAAGACCAGTGACACATCAATGGAA
Source organism: Ranitomeya variabilis (assembly GCF_051348905.1). Lineage (NCBI taxonomy): Eukaryota > Metazoa > Chordata > Amphibia > Anura > Dendrobatidae > Ranitomeya > Ranitomeya variabilis. The sequence continues at coordinate 698,293,313 of NC_135234.1, read as the reverse complement.
TTAGGGTATCTGCCCCTATACTATTCTGCTCTCAGAGTAGGTAGCAAATAACTGGGCAGATTCCCTTTAAATTAAGTCTTATAAAAAGCAAAGAAATGTAATATATCCTCTATGTAGAATTATCTCTATGGTCACCTCTTGAGATGAGAGGATCTTTTTAGATTTGAATTCACCAGATTTGCCAAATTTGATTGCTGCAAGGTATTATGGAGAAGCCCATACGGCCGCACCAGTTGTCGAGATCTAGTCTCTGGCCGATTCATTCTTTAGCAAAGTGAAAAAGTAGTGGCCTTTTTTTTAACCCTACCAAATCGAATCAGCAAATTTGTCCCAAAGCCGATTTGTAGCAGTTTGATCAGATCATCTATAGTAGTAAGCTTTAGAAAAAAACATAAGTCCTTATTTAAGCCGAAATATTCACAGTATGAAAATAAGTAAATCTTTGTCCTGAAAAAATACAAATAAATGAGGGAAAGATGGGGACTGGTAAAGCAAAAAATATATAAATTTGGTATCTTTGTAATTGTACCGATTCATTGAATAAAGGTAACATGATAGTATGTTAGTATGCTGCACAGTGAATGGCATAAAAAATAAACTAAAGACAATTGCCAAATTGCTGTTTTTCATATTTTGTTCTGCAAAAAGCAAGCCATAGTATAGTTTGGCAACAGAAAAATCAATAGGATAAAGTTCTTAGAATGTTTTGATGAAAAAACGAGAAAAAAAAATGCTTGATCCTCATGGATCAAAAGAACTTTTCTTTAAGATACACCATTTTTCTCTTCCTGAGTCAGAAGCTCATACTACCAAAATCTCTGTCATCTGAAATTTTCAATTACTCTCTTCTGTTATTACAATTAATTCCATTAAAATCATAAAACTCTATGTGCCATCCATCTTCTGATCCCCGGCTGGTTGTGTATCTTCTTATATTTCTTAACTGGATGATCAGCGCCTGGTTCATGTTTATCTTCATGTTTATTAGGTATATTATGGATGATAACAAGAACCTCATTATATCATAATTATAAGCTCTTCAGAGATGCATAAAGTATATTAATTTTGTTGCTATAACTGCCAGACTATATTAGCTGTGCTCAAATGAATCATTGTGCAGCTGACAAATTACCTGATGTGACACATGTAACAGCAAATATGCCACATTTAAGAAGATTCTTAACATATTAGGGCTGCAACAAAAACACGTTCTCCCCCTGGATAACTTGGCTCATACATACAATACAGTACATTGATGGCCATACAGTTGAATGGCCGGGGTGCAAGTCTACAATACATTTCCATGGTGCACGGCCTTCACATTCAAACTTCAGTTAAAATCTTAAAATCTTAATAAATTAATAAAAAAACAAAATATGGATGAGAAAATGACCAGGGTCTTTAATTAAAGAGCTTACACAGTCTATTAAAAACTAACGTTCTGCTAATCCTGTTATTCAAGATGTTTTAGCTTCATGCAGCAAATGAATATGTATAACAAGTTATTTATGTACATAAAACCTGAATGTACTGAATGTGTGTGTGTATGTGTGTGTGTATGTGTGTATGTCCGGGATTGGCATCTGCACCGTTGCAGTTACAGCCACAAAATTTTGCAGTCACACGTTTGGACCCCGAGAGCGTCATAGGCTATGTTGTGAGGCAAAATTTTAACCCCGAGTGTTCCAATTCACCAAACAATTTTGCCCCTATCTACATAATGGGGAAAAAGTGAAAGGAAAAGTGTTGGAGGCAAATTGACAGCCAGGAGGAGATGGCATACAGGTATATACTATATACAGGGGAGATGATATACACGTATATACTGTATACAGGAGGAGATGACATACAGGTATATACTATATATAGGGGAGATGACATACACGTATATACTATATACAGGAGGAGATAACATACAGCTATATATTATATACAGGAGGAGATGACATACAGGTATATACTATATACAGGGGAGATGAAATACAGGTATATACTATATACAGGGGAGATGACTTACAGGTATATACTGTATACAGGAGATGACATACAGGTATATACTATATACAGGAGATGACATACATGTATATACTATATACAGGGAAGATGACATACAGGTATATACTATATAGAGGAGATGACATACAGGTATATACTCTATACAGGAGATGACATACAGGTATATTCTATATACAGGATAGATGACATACAGGTATATACTATATACAGGAGGTGACATACAGGTATATACTATATACAGGAGATGACATACAGGTATATACTATATACAGGAGATGACATACAGGTATATACTATATACAGGGGAGATGACGTACAGGTATATACAGGAGATGACATACAGGTATATGCTATATACAGGATAGATGACATACAGGTATATACTATATACAGGAGATGACATACAGGTATATACTATATACAGGGGAGATAATATACACGTATATACTATATACAGGAGGAGATGGCATACAGCTATATATTATATACAGGAGGAGATGACATACAGGTATATACTATATACAGGGAAAATGACATACAGGTATATACTATATACAGGTGAGATGACGTACAGGTATATACAGGAGATGACATACAGGTATATGCTATATACAGGATAGATGACATACAGGTATATACTATATACAGGAGATGACATACAGGTATATACTATATACAGGGGAGATAATATACACATATATACTATATACAGGAGGAGATGGCATACAGCTATATATTATATACAGGAGGAGATGACATACAGGTATATACTATATACAGGGGAGATGACATACAGGTATATACTATATACAGGGGAGATGACATACAGGTATATACTATATACAGGGAAGATGACATATAGGTATATACTATATACAGGGAAGATGACATACAGGTATATACTCTATACAGGAGATGACATACAGGTATATTCTATATACAGGATAATGACATACAGGTATATACTATATACAGGAGATGACAAACAGGTATATACTATATACAGGGGAGATGACATACAGGTATATACTCTATACAGGAGGAGATGACATAGTTATATACTATATACAGGGGAAATGACATACAGGTATATACTATATGTTAGGGCTAGCGGAACGCACCGAGGAAAATAGTTTTTATTGTTATTGGTGCGTTCGCAGCCCGGGGTCCACCGTGCAGGAGAACCTGCTGCTAGACAAATGGCAGCACTATATGGCGGTATTAGCTAGCTCGGTTAACTCACAGAGCAGCCGTGAAAGCAAAGCTCTGCTCCCTGTTAACTTCATAGGAGCACAGGCTAACTACCCAAGAGAGAGCAGTCAGTGGTCATGCATGCACACAAAACTCCTCGCAGGAGGTGCCAGCATTCTAGGGGCTTATTAGAGCCTTATTCTAGAGCCTTTTATAGCTGCAGCCCGAACAGGACCTTCCAAGAAGGACCAATGAGAAGCTGCCGCAAAGCCTGAGCACCTTCAGGACCTTCCTGGAGGACCAATGGGCTTTGCTGCAGTATCCAAGCATGTGACCCTCGATCTCCAATGAGAGATCTTACCCTGGGCATGCTCAGAAGGAGAAAAGCAAGACTTATTCCCAAAAGCATCTGCTCGCCGCTGCCCAGCACTGACTACAATAGCAGAAGCTGGAAGAGCAGCAGTAATCCTCCTCACAGTGTCAGATTGAGCGAGACGCTGAGACCGACATCTCCGCTGAGCAGCCTCCACTGTGGCAGGAGAAGAATGGGAGACCGCAGCGGAGATGGCCCGAGATTCCCCCTGTGCAAAGGCGGGAACTCGACCCCTAACATTACCCCCCCTCCTAGGGTTCCCCCCCTTGGGCCTCGCTACGCTCAAAGGCAGCAATGAGCTGCGGAGCCCTAATGTGCTTAGCAGGCTCCCAAGACCTGTCCTCAGGACCATAACCCTTCCAGTCCACCAAATAAAGTTTTTTGCCACGTACCACCTTGCACCCCAAAATAGCGTTCACCTTGTAATCGTCCGTAGACGAACCCGATGTCCCAGCAGATGACTCAGAAAAGCAGGACATGTGTACGGGTTTCAAGAGGGACACATGAAAGGTGTCGGTGATACCCAGGTGTGGCGGAAGGGCTAAACAATAGACCACAGGGTTGACCTTGAAAGGACCCAAATAGCGAAGTGCAAACTTAGTGGACTCAACTCACAGCCTGATGTTACGGGCGGAGAGCCACACCAAGTCACCAGGAGCAAAGGTCGGAGAGGGGCACCGATGTGCATCGGCGGAAGACCTCATTCTCTCCTTGGAGGCCCGAATGGCATCCTGAGTGCGGTCCCAAATATCCCATGCCTCCACAGCACAGTCTGCCACCCTGGAGTAGGCAGAAGACACGGGCATAGGCACAGGTACCCGCGGATGCTGACCACAGTTGAGGAGGAAAGGGGTTTGTCCAGTGGAGTCGGCTACAGCATTGTTCAGCGCAAACTCCGCCCACGGTAGCAAGGATGCCCAGTCATCCTGCCTGGCTGAGACAAAATGTCGCAGATATGTGACCAAGGTCTGGTTGGCCCTCTCTACCAACCCATTCGTCTCGGGATGATATGCGGAAGAGAGATTTAACTCAATGCTGAGAAGACGACAAAGCTCTCTCCAGAACCGAGACACAAACTGGGGACCCCGGTCACTGACAATTTTGTCTGGCATACCGTGTAGGCGGAAGATATGTTTTATGAACAACGCTGCCAAGACCCGTGCAGAAGGTAACCGTGGAAGCGGCACCAAATGCACCATTTTGGAAAAATGATCAGTGATAACCCAAATGATGGTACAGCCATGAGACTTTGGCAAACCCACCACAATGTCCATCCCGACCATTTCCCAGGGCCTGTCTGCCACCAGCAAGGGATAGAGTAACCCAGCTGGCCATTGTCGAGGAGACTTATTTTTGGCGCAGGAGACACTTGCCTGAATATAATCTCTGACATCACGGACCATATGTGGCCACCAGTACGTTCTAGCCAACAGCTCAGACGTCCTCTTTGTCCCAAAGTGTCCACCCACCCTGGACGAATGAGCCCAAGAGAGAACCTCTGGTCGCAAATTAATGGGCACAAAAGTCTTGCCCGGAGGCACAGACTCTAGCGAAACCGGAGCTACGGTTCTCAGACTCTCAGAAGGGACAATAAGCCGAGGCTCTCCTTCCTCCTCCTCAGATGACACAACAGAGCAAGAAAGGGCATCAGCACGAATGTTCTTCTCCCCAGCGAGATAATGGAGTGTGAAATGGAACCGGGAGAAGAACAAGGACCATCTGGCCTGGCGAGAATTTAGCCGCTGAGCTGTTTGCAAATATAATAAATTTTTGTGGTCCGTGAAGACTTGAAAGGGAAAACGAGCTCCCTCCAAGAGATGTCTCCACTCAGAGAAAGCCAACTTCATCGCTAGCAACTCCCTGTCCCCGATAGAATAATTCTTCTCCACTGGTGTAAAGGTCTTGGAGAAAAAGAAGCAAGGATGCTTCCGACCTTGAGCATCCTTTTGGAAAAGGACTACTCCTGCACCAACGGATGAGGCATCCACCTCCATGATAAACGGCTTATCTACATCGGGACGATGTAGAATGGGAGCGCTAGCAAAATGAGACTTGATAGAAGAGAAGGCCCTGGAGACCTCTTCTGACCACAATTTGGGATTTGCTCCCATCTTGGTGAGGGCTACCAAGGGAGCTACCAAAGTTGAGAAGTGGGGAATGAACTGGCGGTAATAATTAATGAACCCCATAAAGCGCTGCACCGCTTTAAGAGAATGAGGTTCTTGCCAGTCCATCACAGCTTGTAGTTTGGCAGGATCCATAGCCAATCCCTGGGCTGAGATGATATAGCCCAGGAAAGGTAAAGACTCCTGCTCAAACATACACTTCTCCAACTTAGCATACAGGGAATTTGCCCGTAAGAGGTCAAAGACTCTGCCAAGATCTCTCCGGTGGGAGTCAATATCAGGAGAAAAGATGAGAATATCATCCAGATAGACTACAACCGAGGTGGAGAGCATATCCCGGAAAATGTCATTGACAAAGTCTTGGAAGACGGCTGGGGCATTACAGAGCCCGAAGGGCATCACTAGATATTCATAGTGCCCATCTCTGGTGTTAAACGCCGTCTTGCATTCGTCCCCCTCACGGATGCGAATCAGGTTATACGCACCCCGCAGATCTAATTTGGTAAATACCCTTGCTCCCCATAGCCTATCAAAAAGCTCAGAAATCAAGGGCAGCGGGTATTTATTCTTAACGGTGATGGCGTTAAGACCCCTGTAGTCTATGCAAGGACGTAACTCTCCGTTCTTCTTCTGGATGAAAAAGAACCCCACCCCTACCGGTGACACTGAGTTCCTAATGAACCCTCTTGCCAAGTTCTCCTGGATGTATAGGGACATAGCCTCAGTCTCCGGGAGAGAGAGGGGATAGACACGTCCCCTAGGAGGTTCTGCTCCAGGCAAGAGATCTATAGGACAGTCATAGGGACGGTGAGGCGGAAGGGTCTCAGCAGCCGTCTTAGAGAAAACGTCTGCATAGGACCGATAGCACTTGGGAAGAGAAGACAGATCTGCGGGTATCTCAGTGGTGGAAACCTGAACGCACTCTTTCACACATCTGCCCTTACAAGACTCACTCCAGCCCAATATCCTCGCAGAGGACCACTCAATATGTGGAGAGTGAAAACGGAGCCAGGGTATTCCCAGCAAATCTCATCCATTCCCTCGGGAAGAACAAGAAGGGAAATAATCTCCTGGTGGGATGGGGACATGGCTAATGTGAAAGGGACAGTCTGGTGTGTGATTTGTAATGGAAGTGTCGACCCATTCACCACTCTAACAGTTACTGGTTTAGTGAGCATCACCAGAGGTACATTGTGGTGCAGAGCAAAAGTAGAGGACATGAAATTTCCCTCAGCTCCTGAATCCACACAAAGCTCAACTGCAAGAGTAAATGAGTCCAACAGAATTGTTCCTTTAAAGGACAACTTGGAGGAAAAGGCCGCTGTGTCCAGTGAACCTCCTCCTATAGTCACTAGACGCGATCGTTTACCCGACCGCTGTGGACACTTGTTAGCATAATGTCCCAGTTGCTGACAATTTCTACACACCACAGGTAATCGAACGGTCAGAGACTTAGGTCCCGCTCGAGAAACCTCCATGGCCTCATGGGAGTCGGACACCAGGACAGGAGATTCTAGAGGTTTGGCAAAGGTGGGAGCCAGCCGAAACCTCTGCCTACACTGGGTCCGCTCCAACCTCCGCTCGTTAAAACGGAGGTCGATGCGGGTAGAAATTGTAATGAGCTCCTCCAGTGTGGCGGGAATCTCCCTTGTGGCCAAGGCGTCCTTTACATGATCAGCCAGTCCTTTCCAGTACACTGGAATAAGGACTTTATCCGGCCATTCTAACTCAGAGGCTAGAGTCCGGAATTGAACGGCAAACTGGCTGACCATGGACGAACCCTGAGTAATTGCCAACAATTGGAGCGCGGTATCGTGAGTGACACGAGGTCCTAAAAAGACCTGCCTCAGAGCATCCAGGAAGAGAGGAGCACTCTGCACTACACAATCATTGCGCTCCCAAAGCGGCGTTGCCCACTCCAATGCCCTGCCCGACAAAAGAGACAAAATGAATCCCACTCTCGCCCGTTCCGAAGGAAAACGTGCAGCCAGGAGCTCGAGATGTATGGAGCACTGGCTCATTAATCCGTGACATAGTTTACTGTCACCAGGAAACTTGTCTGGAAGCGGGAGATGGGATATAGTCGAAGCAGGGGTGGTTGCGGACAAACTGGCTGCAGCTGGACTTGCAGCCTGAACAGCGACAGCAGTGACGTCCACAGCTGAGGTTGTACGCTCTAGAGCCGCTAACCTTCCCTCCAGCTGCTGGACGTACCACTGTAAACGCTGATCGTCTGCCATTCACTAGCCAGACCCTGGCGCTAGTGTACTGTTAGGGCTAGCGGAACGCACCAAGGAAAATAGTTTTTATTGTTATTGGTGCGTTCGCAGCTCGGGGTCCACTGTGCAGGAGAACCTGCTGCTAGACAAATGGCAGCACTATATGTTGGTATTCGGTAGCTCAGATAACTCACAGAGCAGCCGTGAAAGCAAAGCTCTGAGCCCTGTTAACTTCACAGGAGCACAGGCTAACTACCCAAGAGAGAGCAGTCAGTGGTCATGCATGCACACAAAACTCCTCGCCGGAGGTGCCAGCATTCTACCGGCTTATTTCAGCCAGGTCCCTGAACACAATCACACATGACCACACTGGCATAAAGCACATAATTTAGAAAGACACTAGCGCATGGCCGTGCGGCCATGCGAGCCTTTTATAGCTGCAGCCCGAACAGGACCTTCCAAGAAGGACCAATAAGAAGCTGCCGCAAAGCCTGAGCACCTTCAGGACCTTCCTGGAGGACCAATGGGCTTTGCTGCAGTATCCAAGCATGTGACCCTCGATCTCCAATGAGAGATCTTACCCTGGGCATGCTCAGAAGGAGAAAAGCAAGACTTATTCCCAAAAGCGTCTGCTCGCCGCTGCCCAGCACTGACTACAATAGCAGAAGCTGGAAGAGCAGCAGTAATCCTCCTCACAGAGTTAGATTGAGCGAGACGCTGAGACCGACGTCTCCGCTGAGCAGCCTCCACTGCGGCTGGAGAAGAATGGGAGACCGCAGCGGAGATGGCCCGAGATTCCCCCTGTGCAGAGGCGGGAACTCGACCACTAACACTATATACAGGAGGTGACATACAGGTATATACTATATACAGGGGGATGACATACAGGTATATACTATATACGGGGAGAAGACACACAGGTATATACTATATACAGGATAGATGACATACAGGTATATACTATATACAGGAGGTGACATACAGGTATATACAGGGGGATGACATACAGGTATATACTATATACAGGAGGGAATGACTTACAGGTATATACTCTATACAGGAGGAGATGACATACAATTATATATATATTATATACAGGGGAAATGACATGCAGGTATATACAGGAGCAGATGAAATTCAGGTATATACTGAAGGGAAAATAAGAGGTGTGAGGTGAAAACGAAGAGGTGTGAGTGCAAAAGGAGAGGAGTGAGGGGAAAATAGTGGAGTGATTGGAAAAAGACAGGTGTGAGGTCAAAATGACAGGTGTTAGGGGGGGAAATGAGAGGTGTGTGGGGGAAAATGAGAGATGTGAGGGGGAAAATGAGAGGTGTGATGGGAAAATGAGAGAAGTGAGGTGCTATAACTAACAGTTAGTTACTATGCCTGGGCAATGCCGGGCTCTTCAGCTAGTACTGTATATAGAATAAAAAATATCTGTTTATTATATATGAAAAATATAACAAAAAACATAACATTAACATGTTGCAGGGTGAGTAGTGCATTCTACGTGATATTATCTTATATGGTTTCAATGGCATTCTATCATTCACATTCTAACTGATCATGCTCATTTTGATTGCCTTTTGAGTTACGCTCTTCTGATTAACCCCTGTAATCAATCTACTATGCGCATCATTTGTTTTTCTGTTAAATATTGTGTGGACAAGGATATATATTTCATATAATATATTTTGCTTCCTTACCTTTTTTTGTGTAGGTATTTTGTACATTTGGAATCTGCTGCTATTGGACAGTGATTTTAGGTTGTAATTTGCTTATGAATTACTGTTACTTATGAAAAACTTTATTTCAATAAAAAAACAATTTTTCAAAAAGAAGAAATAGCTATGAAACATGTAGTCATAAAATAAATTAATATAACTATGAGATAAATCTTTTTAACCACTTGATTAGATCAAACTGTTCACCGAGTGAAGCAACCCCACATCCTACCAAAAGACTAAGGGAGGGAGTCCAGAGACCTACACCTCTTCTGACGCCCATCATGACAGGCAGCAGTCATACTTCGAACTCATGGATCTCAAATTTTCAGTAGTACCTCCTTTAATCTTCTACCAGAAGACACTTCAGCAAATCAATGACTACTACAATAGTTTCACCAGGAGATAGATACCAAGAACCAAAGCATGCAATTGGACACCTCTGACATTAACTTTATTCCCAGGTTTATACCAAGGCATGTGTTATATTCACAAGAGGAGAGAGGCAGGGAAAAAGGCATCAACATTACTAACAAAATGCACTCCATGACATCCATCATGGGGGAATGTTTGCTCATATGGTGTGTATTCGCCACCCCCTTTCATTACAATAAAGTCCTATAGGAGGTGAAACAGGATAGCAGATGATCTAGTGATAACAGACAATTTGCTTGTATCTGGTGATATCAGATGGTTGATTTTTCTGTAGCCAGACCTACCGCATCACAATCAGCCTATCTGAAAAAAGGTGGTGACTGCATACACACATCAATCCATCAGCTCAAAGTTGGCTACCAGGGTTCTGGATTCTGGTTTTCAATCTAATTCGAAGAGGTTGGGTGGGATAAACTGACAAAGAGTGGTCAGGCAGTCAGAGATCAACTCAAACTGGTCACCCAGAAGAATGATCAAAGGAAAAGCTATGTCAGAACACTAATTTGATAGTCCAAAGAGTGCATCAAAATAGTCCTGGAATTCAGTGGGTAGCCCAGAGTTATAGTACTATGGGAAGTTAAATAGGGTGTCAGGAATCCTGGTTGGATGGCAAGCCCATCTAGCTATTGGTACACTGAATGGATCGTTGCTTTGCCAAATCCTGCAAATAGCCACAAATGGTGAAGTAAACAATGCCATGTGACTAAAAACTGACTAGCTGAATCCTTATAAGCTCTATGTAGAAATAGTAAGTCCTTTTTCCTTAAATGAGTCAGCATTAGAACTACAATCTTACATCACTGGCAAAAACAATAAAGAGATTAAAAAAGGGGGGTGGGAGCATGGATGAGAAGGGGAAGCGGCGGTGGAACTGGGCTTCAAGGGACTTTGCAAGCATGTAGGATTGTGGTTCTAATGATGATTCATGCAGGAAAAAGAGGATTCACATGAAATCATAGACCTAATGGAAAAGAGAAGAATTAAAAAGGTAGAAGGGCAAAATGGGGGGTGATTCTTTAACATTGCTGAAGAAGATCATAAGGCAAAGAAATGGATACAATCCTCTTTCTCAACTGAGTGAAGCATTATCTGATTCATAAATAAGAGGGGCTGCACAAACAGTGTTTCCCAAAGTTGTGAATTCTGGAAATGATAGAGTTAAAGAATACCAGACATCTCAGCGAGATACAGTATATCTGTAATTGGGCTTGCTAACCTTGTTATTAGCTGATTTAATTCTCTCCCTTCCATCTCAATCAGCTTAGGACTTTTTCTTGTTCACCAAAAACTGATCGATTTTTATCACTGCTTTGGATCAGCTCAGTATTTGGTCAGTGTGTTAGTGTATACCATCAGAATTTCATCAGTTTTTCTAGAATACAGAAAAAAAAATTGATGGAGGTTTTTGAAGCTTTTCTTATCAGTCAATGAAAAATAGCACATACTTGTAGATAGCACACAGATAGTGTCTGAATACTGTCTGAATTTTTCAGAGACTCATAGACTTGCATTGGTGAGTTTGATCCATATCTCGGATTAAAATCAGACTTGATTTGATGTGAAACACTCAGTCCACAAAAATACATGAATATGTGAACTGCCAAATAGGCTAGAAAAGGTCCAAGTTTTATCCATGAAAAACACAGAATTGATGAAAGATTGAAATCTGTATAAGAGAGAGAATACTATGTACAACTCATTTAAGGGCCACAATTAGAATCAATTTATGGATAATAAAATTGTTTCATAGACTTACATTCAGAAAATGCAAAAAAGAAAACCTCCGCTCTACACAGAAGACATTGTGTAATTTCGCAGGTTATAAATGGGGTCATAGGATGCTGGACACCGGAACACAGAAGAAAGCAGCAGAAGACAGCAATCTGTGAGTGTGTTTCTGCACTTGACTCGCCCGCCAGGGCCGTGGGGTACTCGGTACCGGGTCCGGTGCTTCAAGGGGATGTCACGTGGCTGCGATCTGATCTGTGGCCCTGGGCACCCAATAAAAGGGGAAAAGGTCTTTTAAGGGAATTTGATGAATAAAGTTTGTGTTTGTCATGCCACCTGTGGTGTTCGGTCAGTGGGAACTGACTCTGCTTAAAAGAGTCCACTGGGGTGATTTTATGGCAGCTAGATGGTATAACTTCCCACAGGTGAAGTAGCTCCCCAGGGCTCCCGGTGTACAGATGAGGATGGTGAGTGGTGCAGTAAAGAATGGAGGACACAGGTTTGCAGTTTCTTTACCTGGTTTTCGGAAGGCTTCAGGCAACCGCAGTCAAGGGCACCAGATCACAGGGCAGGCAGGGTCCAGCCGGCATGGAAGCGAATCTAGAGTCCCCTTTACCAGGTGAAGTTAAAAGCCTTCCTCATAGCGCAGTGGTGTTGTAGTCCCTTACTGCCTGTGGCATATAATAAGGTCCTCACAGTTCTCTCTGTCCTCCATAAAGTTGGGACACAAACCCGAAAGACAGGTGGCTCAAACCTTTTTACAGGGTCTCTATCACGACCCGGGCTCTATGTGCCACAGTGCCTCCTGGGTATTAGGGCAGATAGTTGATGTGTAATCCAGCTGTCCTACCGGTCTGATAAAAGAGATCTTCCTTCGCTTCCAAGAGTGACATCACTCTCCCCATGAGGAAAGTAATGCCACTGTGACAACCAGGACCCTGGGGCGTCACACACCCATTACACTTACACACCTGATTACTATTTGATTTCACTGGAGTGATCCTTGAAAGTGCACCTAACCTATCACAGAGTTAGGGCTTGTTCAGCCAAGCATGTTTTGGGTCCACATACTGTTCATGTGTACAGAGTGCCACATACAGACAGGATATTGGCCACCTTTGTTTAATATCTTAGTGCATATGGGCATTTTTCTACATAAACCCACATAGAGAAAAAAATCAAATTATGCACGATTCTCATCCATTTTACAGACCATAATAGTATATACAGTAATTTACCATAATTGGACATGCAATAAAAAGGCAGATCCTACACCCACCCACAATGTAAACAATGTCAAGGACCTGCACATGGAGCTAATTTCAGAATTGGTATGGGTTCAGACCCGGTTGTGTATTGTCAATGGCGGCAGGCATCACAGCCGCTATGGGGAATATAGCTTACCTGCCTGTCATCTCACATTCAACTGTTTTGGGTGCTGATACAGTTGGAAGTAATGATGAGAGAGGGAGCATCAGCTGATGCTCCAACTACTATCATTCCCCCTCAGCGTCTGACATCAGGCACAATGATGTCACTACACGATGCCCATTGCCCTGAGATATTTGGCACATTAGATCACACTTCAGTGATAAGAGAATTGGGGGAACAAGGAGGTGAGGTGAGTATTCTATTGTTTATTTTTAGTCAGTGAATACATTGGAGTGGCCATATTGCTGTATGGAGGAATTTGGAGAGTGCATTATACTTTATATAGGATTGTGTGGTGCATTATACTATTTGGAGGACTATGGAATGTATTATACTGTATGGAGGACTTTGGTAAGTGCATTATACTATATGGATGACTATGAGGTGCATTATACTGTATGGAGGACTATGGGAAGTGCATTTTACTATATGGAGGACTGTGGGTTCATTATACTATATGGATTACTATGGGGAGAACATTATAAAGTATGGAGAACTATGAGGAGTTTATTTTTCATGCTTCTGGATTCAAAGCCTTGATTCTGTGTTCTGTGGTTGGCGTCTCTTTCCGCTGAGCCACAATTGATACACATTTTCTTTGAGAGTTTTAGTTCTGTTATATTTGTTTCTGTCGGGTAACAGGTGTTTTTCTACTTACTCTGTTTGTCTCTTTGAATAAGAAATAACTTTTGAACTAGAGAACATCCCCTTAAAACTTAAATCTTCCTTTGCACCAGTGTGATAAATCTTCCACAATGTGTCATAAATAAGGTTTGGAATTGACATATGTGATCTTCGGTGTTCCTATTAGAATGAATGGAGAGGCATGACCAACCTCCACGCATCCTGCTTCCTGCAATCTGAGGAGGCCATGGCAGCCGGACCTTCATAATTGAAAAAAGTTATTCCCTCTCCTTGAATAGGAGATAACTTTCAAACTTGAGAACACCTCTTTAACACATACATTTTCTAATGGACCTTAGAAAAATGAGTCTCAAATTTGTTTCGGAACCTGCTCAACTTTTCATTTGCACCAGTTTTGATAAATCCACCATATTATGCCATAAATAAGGATGAGGATTCACATGTGAAAAATTGAGGATGCACTAACAAACATGTCACATTAAATTGAGTAAATAATAGATTTGCAATGCACTTGCACTCACACTGTCACTAAGGTTCTGATCTTGATGAGCAGGAATGATGAGAATTGAGTACTTCAAGTACTATATTTTCTTCTGCAGCCCACTGAACTAGTATTACATGAAATAATACTTTGTGTCTATAGTGAGAAAAAGTTGTTAAGAGATGTTAACAGCTCTATAATCACCTTAGTACAAAGCAGAAAGCTTTTATAAATGAACACGTAGACTCAGACTGATGTTTATTAGGACGCAGACAAAACAGTTTTGTTCACATTTGGAGCTATTAATGTTTAATACTCACTGAATTATTTCTCTTGATATTGCACATCACTTTTGCAAATAATGAAATTAGAGAATGTAATAATCTGTACAGTAGATACTTTTGTTAATGTAGAATGCTTTTCAAATGTAATCCCAGAAGACTTGCTATGGATATTCAAGTTGGTGGAAATCAGCAGGCACCAGAATGAGTCTCTGAACATCTCTCCTGTCAGCGTGGATTTGCAACCTGTGTAAGAGGCTTTGCTGCTTTAGGGAGGGAGTCACGCAGAAAGAAGGGCCAGAGCCACATGGCAATAGCATATTTGTCAAATTTAAGGGTTGTTGAAGATGTCATACAGAATAGTGGCTGTGGTGTGTGAAACATGTGACAACACACCTTTTTCAGACACCACCTCTTCCATGCTCCATTAATGTACAATGGGTTGCTGCTACCCCATCAGATTATAAAGCATCCATGAATCACACCCAAAAAATCAAAAAAAAGTTTCTAAGTGTCAGTTGTCATGTACACACTTCTCAGCATGTGGCATAAATTAACCCTTTCAGGTGCACTCTATCTCCTCTTACACAATCCAGCTCTCAAACTCTGTTTTAGGCTACCCCATCAGATTATAAAGCATCCATGAATTACACCCAAAAATTAAAAAAAAGAGTTTCTAAGTGTCAGTTGTCATGTACACACTTCTCAGCATTAGTGTTGAGCATTCCGATACCGCAAGTATCGGGTATCGGCCGATACTTGCGGTATCGGAATTCCGATACCGAGATCCAATATTTTAGTGATATCGGAAATCGGAAGTTCCCAGTGTATGGTTCCCCAGGGTCTGGAGGAGAGGAGACTCTCCTTCAGGCCCTGGGATCCATATTCATGTGTAAGATAAAGAATAAAAATAAAAAATAGGGATATACTCACCCTCTGGCGCGCCCTGGTTGTAACCTCCGTTCCTAAGAATGAGCGAGTGAAGGACCTTCGATGACGTCGCGGCTTGTGATTGGTCATGTGAGCGGTCACGTGACCGCTCACGCGACCAATCACAAGCCGCGACGACATCACAGGTCTTTCACTCCCTGCATTCTTATGAACGGAGGCAGATGCTTGGACCGGTGAGAGCCGGGGCCGCCGGAGGGGTGAGTATATCAATATTTTTTATTTTTATTCTTTATTTTACACATGAATATGGATCCCAGGGCCTGAAGGAGAGTTTCCTCTTTTTCAGACCCTGGGAACCATCCAGGATACCTTCCGATACTTGTGTCTCATTGACTTGCATTGGTATCAGGTATCGGTATCGGCGATATCCGATATTTTTCGGATATCGGCCGATACAATCCGATACCAATACTTTCAAGTATCGGAAGGTATCGCTCAACACTACTCAGCATGTGACATAAATTAACCCTTGCAGGTGCACTCTGTCTCCTCTTACACAATCCAGCTCTCAAACTCTGTTTTAGGCTATAAAGAAAACATAAATCAAACCCTGACACATTCACTCACACAGCGATTTCATAACATGCTGCCACCACTCATCAAACACATGGGGTGATAAGTCCCCAAAATGTGTTACTGTCTCTCTGAAAGGCTGTGGATTCTTTAGAGCATACAAGAGTCAAACTTATTAAAGATTTTGAGCTTGAATAAAAAATTTACAGTGCTTACAATAAATATAGTATATATAAAAGGTAAAAATAAAACTACACACAAACAGTTATAAAATAAAAAGGGAGAAATAACCAAAATACCTAAATGTTTCTGACTACAATTATCTTCTGTTTTCCTTGAGGGAAGGAGAAGTGAATTGTGCATCGCATCAGCCTTCCAGGCCACCCTCAGATGTCAACATCTTTTCTTTGTGTCATCCAGCTTTTTATAATTCTGACCTTAGGCTTATATTTCCAGATTGACATGGATTGGACTCTTTAAAAGATGCGGTTTGTGAAGGGACGATGGGCTAAATAATGACATTTCAAATATTCTGGGTCTCTCTCCCTTTTTCCATACAGACAATAGGAAATAGTCTTTCCTAGTTACAAACCATCTGCTATCTATTTGAAGCTCTCATGCTTGACACTTCTAGCATTCTCCTAGAAAACCCCTCCTGTGGCTCAGTTCTAGCAATAAGAGCAGACAGATGTTATCTCCTTTGGGCAGAGATCATATATAACTGTATTTCTACTGTCATTATAGTCTACCTTACAATTATATTCTTGCTTCACTCTTCCACCCTTTTGAACATGCATGGGAGTTTGATTCACTTGTCAGTTCCCTAGCATGTCTCCAGTTCTGGCCCCACTTGACGAGATAAACCATCAGTATTGCCATGGTCAATTTCTTTGTTATGTTGAATTGTAAAATCATATTGCTGCAAAATCAGGCACCATCTGAGCAATTCCCTACTACTCTGTTGAGCCAACTCAGAGGGTTATGATCTGTGATTACGGTGAAGTTGCGCACATAGACGTATGGCTGCAGTTTCTGCAGAACCCACACAATTGGTAAATATTCCTTTTCAATTGTGGCATAAGCAACCTCTGTGGGCAGGAGTTTCCTGCTTAGGCCTCTTTCACACTTCCATTTTTTACAATCAGTCACAATCTGTCAAAATGTTGAAAAGACGGATCCTGTACAGATTGTAAAAAACGGATGCACTGGGTACGTTTTTTAGACTGATCCATCGAGGCTTCGTGCACATGTTGTGTAAGCATCTTTGCCATGTTTTTTCCACATGGATATGCATACACAACAAAACCCAGGTTAAAAATAATAAAAAAAATAAAAAATCATGATATTCTTACCTTCTGGCGTCCCCCGCAATCACGAGACCGCTACATCATCGGGTCATTTTGCAAGGCATTACTGGGAACGGGAGCTGCCAGCAGCATCGCGAGCATCGGGAAGGCAGCAGGGGACACCGGAAGGTAAGAATATCATGATTTTTTATTTTTTTTATTATTTTTAACATTATATCTTTTTACTATTGATGCTGCATAGGCAGCATCAATAGAAAAAAGATAGAGAGAGAGCGGGAGAGAATTTCCCTGACGGGAAATTCTTCCGCGCATGCTCAGTTTCAAAAGACGGCATCCGTCGCTGGATTCCTGCTTTTGACAGTCAGCGACGGATCCTGCATCCATAGGCTTCCATTATAGCCAACAATGGACAGTGCAGGATCCGTCGCTGAGCGATTTTCCGACGTACAGAAAAAACGTTCTTCTGTGTGTTGTCTCCGCCCGACAGACAGCAATTTTATGACAGATCCAGCACGCGACAGATGAAACGAAAGGCCATCCATCACAATCTGCCGCTAATACAAGTCTATGAAAAAAAAAAGGATCCAGCAGAAACATTTGCTGGATCTGTTTTTTTATAAAATGACGCATTGTGACGGAAAAAGAAAGATGGAAGTGTGAAAGAGGCCTTAGGTAGATAATTGGGTGCTCTACAACTTGCTGGTTCCCTTGGCTGTGAGTGAAATCTGGGGCCTGAAGAATGGGTGAACTAGCCAATGCTGATTTTAGGGCACCAAAGGATTCATCACATTGACAAGTACAGGAAATAGTTTATGGAAGCTTCTTCTTCGACAGATTAGTTAACAGTTTAGCTAGAGCACAGCAGTTTAGCACCAACATCCTATAATAGCCGGCCGTACCCAGGAAAGACATTACCTGCCTCTAAGTTTGTGAGGTAGGCTAGGCCATGATGGCTTCTATCTTCCCTTGTTCAGGTTTTAGTACCCCTCCCCCCACATGGTGTCCAAGGTATTTTATTTCCAGCATGGCTATCTGACACTTCCCTAGCTTAACTGCCAGATCTGCTGTGTTAAGTCTCTGCATCACCTGAGACAGATGCACAAGGTGTTCCTCCAAGTAATTACTGAAAATGGCTATATCAACCAGATAAGCAACTGCAAAACCATCAAATCCCTTCAGTAGCTGATTAATCAACCACTGGCAGGTGACAGGGGCATTTTTCATACCAAAGGACATCACCAGAAACGCAAACCGACCAAATGGTGTTATAAAGACAGACCTCTCTTGTGCCTCTTTTGCCCAGGGTATTTTCCAGTGTCCCCTACTTAAGTCCATAATGGTCAGATAAGACTAGTGATTAGTGAAGAGTGAATATACTCGTTGCTCGGGTGGTCTCCAAGTATTTGTGACTGCTCAGAGATTTAGTTTTTGTTGACACAGCTACATGATTTACAGCTGCTAGCCAGCCTGAGTACATGTGGGGGTTGCCTGGTTGCTAGGGAATCCAAACATGTAATCAAGCTGTCTAATAGCCGCAAATCATGCAGCTGTGGCAAGAAAAGCTAAATCTCTGAGCAGTCACAAAAACTCGGAGACCATCCGAGTGTGCTCAGGAAAACCTGAGCAACGAGTATATTCACTCATCACTGCTAGTGATGGTTGAACCCTAACAGTAAAGTTCTGGATCCGTACCACACACCTTGTGTCCATGCACGGACTTCTCCAGGAAGTTTCCCAGCACAAGAGACACCGGCGGCTCTGATAAGCTTGTTACAATTGGTTAAAGCACTGCAGTTCCCATGTGTCAACATATTGACATGCCAAAGTTTTAAGCCCATCCAGTGTTACAACATAGTTACCATCATTTAAACAATTAGACACAGTGTACGGTCCCTCCTATGCAGCCTATAATTTGTTCTGCAACATAGGAACCAACACTCTAACCTTCTGGTTCACTTGGGCCTGGGTCACAGTCTCATGAGCCATGTTGGAGTTCCTAAAGGAGAAAAATGTGGTGCTATCTAAGCGTAGTGAGACATAATCAATTGAGTGGGTAAGTAACTATAGGAATTTGCTCACCTGATATGGTTGTGCAAAACAAGGCACAACTCCCGCTTAAAGTATGGATGTATTTGTAAGAGACTGCTGCCGACCTGGTGAGGAGGGATTGGACCCTGACAAGAGTATCCGACAAAGTAGATGCCAGACAGGAGGACCAGAGAATTCATTTTCTCCATACACCCGAAGAAGGCTGCAAACAGCCAAAACGCAGTGTATCTAGTTTTTATCAGGTTGAATAAACAAAGTTTTTACCTACAAGCAACCTGAAATTTTTGCACCTTGATTTCTCTTGGTGGCAAAGACAGCACCATTCCCTGGTCCTCCTGTCTGGCATTCTCTTGAGCTAGTTAGCTCCATTTCTGCATTCTCTCCCAGAGTCTCAGTACTTACTCAAACATGGAGACACCTGGAGTTTAGCATCACCCTCTCTATAGTTCTTAATTAAATCATGAGGCCTCCTGACTTTTTTCCCATAAATGAGTTCAAAAGGGAAGAATCCTGTCGAGGACTGAGGTACCTCACAGTATGCAAACAAGAGAAGAGATAGGTAACGTTCTGAGTCTTTCCTTTCAGTCTCTACCAGCCTCTCAGGGTATGTGCACACGTACCTTAGGGTATGTGCACACGTTGCGGATTTCTTGCAGAAATTTCCTGAAGAAAACCGGAAATTTTCTGCAAGAAATCCGCATTTTTTTTTTTTGCGTTTTTTTTCCGTTTTTTTCGCGTTTTTTTAGCATTCTGCAAGCGTAATTAGCTTGCAGAATGCTAAAGTTTTCCAAGCGATCTGTAGCATCGCTTGGAAAACTGACTGACAAGTTGGTCACACTTGTCAAACATACTGTTTGACAAGTGTGACCAACTTTTTACTATAGATGCAGCTTATGCAGCATCTATAGTAAAAGATAGAATGTTTAAAAATAATTAAAAAAAAAAAAAAAATGCTTATACTCACCCAGACATCTCATCAGCGGCGTCCGTTCGTCTTCCTATAGCTGGTCTGTGCGCACAGGACCTTCCGTGACGTCACGGTCACGTGAGCGGTCACATGACCGCTCACGACCAATCACAGGACAGTGACGTCATCGGCAAGGTCCTTCGCCGCACATCAGCTACAGGAACCGAAGCGACAGCATGCAGTGGAGGCGGGAAGACATCGAGGGTGAGTATATCGCTATTTTTTATTTTAATTCTTATTTTTTGACCACTTATATGGTGCCCAGTGCGTGGAGGAGAGTTTCCTCTCCTCCACCCTGGGTACCAACCGCACATAATCTGCTTACTTCCCGCATGGTGGGCACAGCCCCGTGCGGGAAGTAAGCAGATCAATGGACCCCTAGGTGTGCGGAATCCCCTGCAATTCCGCATTTTAATGAACATGTTGCTTTTTTTTCCGCGATGCGATTTTTTCGCGGAAAAAAAGGCTACATTTGCACAAAAAATGCGGAATACACTTAAAATAATGGGAGGCATATGTAAGCGTTTTTTTCGCGTTTTTATCACGTTTTTATAGCGAAAAAACGCGAAAAAAACGCGAAAAATACTTAACGTGTGCACATGGCCTTAAGCATTTGTTTTACAGTTGCATTAAAATGTTCGCATAGCATGTTGGTCTCAGGATGATAGGGACTGGCTGCAAGAGGTCACACTTGCATTTTCTGACAGAGATTTTGCATCAAATTAGACATGGATTGGATTCCCTGATCAGTCAACATCCTCCTTTGGAACCCAACATGAGAAAATACAGACTGCAGTGCATCAGCCACTCTACTGGCTCACATGGAAGATAACTCAACTGATTCCGCATAGTGCATAGCATAGTAAACAACTGGAATAATAGAGCATATACTAGGCCTGCTAGGTATTGCAAGTGGCCCTATGATATCCAGAGCCACTCATTTTAAAGGCTCATCAATCTTACAGCTTTTTTTTATTTCTCCACTTGGCTGCACGGTTTCTTGCTTTTTGAAGGACAAGATGATGTTTTCAGTGATACCATTTCTATTTACATTTGACTATTTGCGTTTTATTCCACTTTTCGGTCCCCGGTGTGACAGTTTTTAGTGTGACAGTTTTATAGATCTGGTCATTTTGGACAACGAAGATACCAAATATGTGTACTTTATTTGTTTATTTTTGTTTTTACATTAAAATATGTGTTTATTGATACAATATGTTTTTCATTTTTTGTGTGATTTTTTTCTAATATTAAAAAAAAAAAAAACTTTTTTAAATTGTCTCAGGATGGGACATCAACTTTCCCTGCCCTATTGCTGATCTAATACTCTGCATTACTTTTGCATTAACCAAACACAAAACAAAAATATGCATAGCAACAGATAATAATAAAAAATCAATCAAGATCAAAAGAACTATGCAAACGGACTAATATAAATATATGGGTAAGTCGCTATCGCATATAGATCCAACAAGATGTGGGTCATAAAGACCCAAAAAAAACGACCAAACACCCAATATAGAAATATATAAACTTTATTAGTACTCAAAACTACATATATAACAGTATCAGATATAAAGTATAAAAAGCCGGTGAGGTTCAGTACCACAGGGTGCACAAAGACAACACTGAAAGAGCTTGTAAAGGACGCACGGAACCCAGATCAAAGAATAACTCATACTTATAAAAGGTGGACCATAAGGTCCATACCACAATGAGTACCGCCATGCATAAACACAGGCACCCAAAGGCCAAGACTATTTAATAGTTAATACATACACATTACCTCAATGGGGCAGGCAGGTGATCCAGATCAGGGGTCCGTGCGTCCTCCCCAACGCACGTTTCGGTGAAACAACCTGTATGTCCCCCTGAGGAAGGTTGTTTCACCGAAACGTGCGTTGGGGAGGACGCACGGACCCCTGATCTGGATCACCTGCCTGCCCCATTGAGGTAATGTGTATGTATTAACTATTAAATAGTCTGGGCCTTTGGGTGCCTGTGTTTATGCATGGCGGTACTCATTGTGGTATGGACCTTATGGTCCACCTTTTATAAGTATGAGTTATTCTTTGATCTGGGTTCCGTGCGTCCTTTACAAGCTCTTTCAGTGTTGTCTTTGTGCACCCTGTGGTACTGAACCTCACCGGCTTTTTATACTTTATATCTGATACTGTTATATATGTAGTTTTGAGTACTAATAAAGTTTATATATTTCTATATTGGGTGTTTAGTTATTACTTTTGCATTGCAGGATATTTAGATCAGTCATTTGCACTGAGTCAGGAGGAGTCAGCCAGAACTAACAGGCCACCATACCTGGGGGACCCCACAACCATCTTTCAGCCTGGTCACCATGGAGAAGATTTACACAACTTGATTGCAATCCCATAGTACCCTCTGCATGCTATTCAATTTTGCTGTCACTATTGACAGCGACATCAGAAGGGTGAAATGCCCACGACTGGTGCTAGCAATTATTGTGGGTGTTTCTACAGTGTAACACCCACTGATGGCTTTGCGAGTGCATCGCACCATACATGTACGTCAGTTTGTGGAAATGCACCTTCCACGGCCGTCTACGTGTACGGTGGATGTTGTGAAGTGGTTAAAAAGGACTTATCAGTCACATCTCACTTTCTGCTAATCGGAAATTGTTTAATCTGGCCTAAATGTGCTGTTCTACTGAAGCAGAAGACATTATATTAATTCTCATGAAGATGTCCATAGAGAGGAGATGAAGATTATGCTCCCTTAGCTAACAAGACTAGATTTACATAGAAAGAAAGAGGGCCATAACTCAGGAACGCAGGTGCAGGAACAAGAAAATAAAAGCTAGACCTAGGATTGCAGCATTTAGACAGCATAAAACAATGAAATATTTATGGCACTTGACAATTCCATTATAAATCTCTCAAACTGTCAATGACATGAGGTACAATAAATAAAATGCATTCATATAGCATCATATTTAATTGAGAAAGTAAACTTGCCCTTTATGTGCCATTGTGAAAGCACTATACACCGTGTGCACAATTATTAGTCAAGTGAGTATTTTGACCATCTCATAATTTTTATGAATGAGTTTCCAACTTCAAGCTGTATAATCTTGAATGCTTATTGGATGAAGCAGATCATGTGATATGTATGTGTGTAATGAGGAGCGTGAGGCCTAAGGATACAATGCACTTTATCAAGGTGTGCAGAATTATTAGGCAGCTTGTTCTCCTCAGGCAAAATGGGCCAAAAAAAGAGATTTAACCCCTTAATAACCTTCAATACACCTTTTAAAGGCGCCAGTTAAGGTCACTTAACTTATTATTTTCAACGGCTCTGAGAAATAAGTGTATAGCGTCCCCCATCATTGGAAAATCTCATGGATCTCAGCTACTGGGGGTAGCAGAGACCCCGGAGAACATGATTCGTGTCAGTTTTTACCGTACTCTGTCTTGTGATTGCCGTTATTCACTGAATAACGGTGAACGCAAAAAAAAGGCCGATTTTCAATTAATTTCTCTCTCCTTTGATATGATCTAGTACATGAGGGGAAAGAATAATGGGGTCGCCCGAGCCCCTCCAGTACCTCCGCCATCCCCAGGCCCTCCTGCTTTGTTCTAAGACCCTCCACATCATCTTCCTAGAAGAGAATGGTGGGTGCATGCGCAGTGTGCCGTCGAGATCTACCGGCTAGATTCCGGCAACAAAAAGAGATTTTTTTCTACTGGTTTATTTTGATCACTGTGTTATCACAGTGATCAAAATAAAAAAATAGAAAATCAAACTCCCCTTTGTCACCCCCTTAGTTAGATAAAAATAATAAAATTAAAAAAAATGTATTTTTTCAATACTTTGCAGTTAGGGTTAGGGTTTGGTCTATGGTTAAGGTTGAGGTTAGAGGTAAGGTTAGGGTTGGGGCTAGGGTTGTGTTGGGGTTAGGGTTGTGTTGGGGTTACGGTTATGTTGGAGCTATGGCTGTGTTGGGGTTATGGTTGTGGTGTTGGGGTTAGAGTGGTGTTGGGGTTAGAGTGGTGTTGGGGTTAGGGTTGTGGTTGTGTTTAGGGCTGTGATTAGGGTTAGGGGAGTGTTGGGGTTAGGGATGGGGTTAGGGCTATGTTAGAGTTGGAGTTAGAATTGGATTTTTCCCCTGTTTAGGAACATCAGGGGCTCTCCAAATGCGACAGGGTGACTGCCATTGATTCCAGCCAATTTTGCGTTCAAAAAGTTAACAGTGCTCCCTCCTTCTGAACCTTGCCATGCATCAAAATAGTTGATTTCCCCTACGTACGGGGTATTGGCATACTCAGGAGAAATTGCACAACAAATTTTGTGGGGTTTTTTCTCCTGATACCCTTGTGAAAATAAAAAAATTTGGGTCTAAAGTAATTTTTTTTGTGGAAAAAAGTAAAGTGTTCATTTTTTCCTTCCACATTGCTTTAGTTCCCATGAAGCACCTGAAGGATTAATAAATTTCTTGAATGTGGTGACTCTTATAACGTCCTAACGAAAAAATTGTTTCCAAAATTGTACTTATATAAAGTTGACATATGGGAAATGTTATTTATTAACTATTTTGTGTGACGCGACTCTCTGATTTAAGGGCACGAAAAATAAAAATTTGAAAATTGAAAAATTTTTGCAAAATTTCTGGGTTTTTTTTCATAAATAAACGCAAGTCATATCGAAGAAATTTTACAACTAGCATGAAGTACAATATGCCACGAAAAAACATTCTCAGAATCAGTGGGATTCGTTGAACTAGAGCTATAACCTCATAAAATGACAGAGGTCTGAATTGTAAAAATTGGCTTGGTCATTAACGGCAACATTGGCTCTGTCACTAAGGGGTTATCTGATTCAGAAAAGTCAAAAATTCATACAAGTTTTAGAAACTGCTAAGATATTGGGGTGTGTTCACGCAACCATCAAAAAAACATATTAAGAAAAAAAGACACACATTAACTACCAAAGATTTGAGGAGAATCAAATATAAAGTGACCAGTCATTATCCTCCAGTGCTGTCATATTCCAGAACTGTACCCTCCCTGGAGTCCCAGAAATACAAGGTGTTCAGTGGTCAGAGACATAGCCGAGGTAAGAAGGCTGAAACCCACCCACCACTGACCAAGACACAGAAGTAAACGGTGTTCAGTGCTCAGAGATATGGAAAGTGAAGAAGGCTGAGACCCGACCACCACTGAGCAAGACACAGAAACATCAAGACTGGTCCAAGAAATATCTTAAGACAGATTTTTCAAAGGTATTATGGACTAATGAAGTGAGAGTGACTCTTGACGGATCAGATGGATGGACCCTTGGCTGAATCAGTGTTGAGCACAAACCTCCACTTTCACTCAGATGCCAGCAAGGTTGAGGTAGGGTGCTGGCATTGGCTGGTGTTATTAAAGATTAATTAGTTGGACCTTTTCAGGTTAAAGATAGACTCAAATTCAATATCCAATCTACTCTCAGTTTTAGAAGACCCTTTCTTCAAGCAATGGTTCAGGAAAAAGTCTACATCTTTCAAGAAAACTATGATTTTGATGCAGGACAATGCTCCGTCACAGCATTAAAGTCTCTACTGTTTGACTTTTAATAAATGCCTTATATTGTAGAAGAAACAATACTAACACTGCCCCTTCCTTACCATGCTTCAACAAGGCAACCCTATTTAGAACTCGTGAGCCCTTCTTAAATTGGAGATTTACCATGAAGGAAAACAGTCACCTCTCTAAACAGTATCTGTGAGGCTGTAGGCCGATGAGAAAATTTACATTTTTCATTTGGTGGTATAATAATTCTGCACAATAATAGTTGTTCAATAGTTTTGCACACATAGATGTCCTCCTAAGAAAGACAATACCTCACATTTACTATTGAAACAACAATAAATTAACAAATATAATTAATGTAATTATTTAATTTTAGCTATTATCTTCTATATCACATTATTGATTCTCAGTAAAGAAATGTTTATGGATCTGATTTTTAGCATGAGATTGATTCCCAAAGTATAGGTAATATAACAACATTTATTTCTGGGTTTGATCTAATCTTTTATAAGATCTCATCCCATTATTTGTTGACAAAGCATATCAAAATATTAAAAAGCTTCACAATCAAAGAACCCATATGCACTTTGCATTATGAACCCACTGAATATATAACATGATGTGGTTTAACACTACTGCCTGCCGACAAGCTACCAATATAGCAGGGGAATAAGTGTTGTACTGAGGCTGGCCGCTCACTTCCTCTTGATTACTTATAAATTTGAAGGCGGGTACAGTGGCGTCAGCACAGACTGGGAGCAGGGCTCACGTGACATAACAACCTCATGTGAGCCCCGGTAATGCGAATGCTGACACCACTGGTATGGCACCAGCACGGGAGGTGGATATAGGTGTTTTTATTTTGTTAGAGCAATCATTCAGAGTGTCAAGGGGTTGTCCTAGCAGCAAACAACCGCTTAAATGACTGGTGCCTTTGTGTAAAACATTTCATTGGCTAACACTTTTAATATGGAAAACTAGCCTTGTAACAAAGTTATGTATTTCTAAGTGCCTGATTACTCTATACTCACACTGACATATCAATCACTAGTCACAAGTTTACTTACTTTTAAAAAAATACAATCTGTTGCCCATTTTTTACCACTAAGGAGGGCGTCTCACAACAGATATCCTCACTGATCAGCTGTTACCAGCTACATCAGCAGCCAGATGTAAAGTGTAGAGAGCAAGAACAGCACAGCTCCATACACTGTTTAGTGGCCAGTGCCACCCCTTTTAATTTAGTTGTATTTTTTCACTTCTTCAAGGGGTTGCTCACTACTTGAACCACCCCTTTTCAATCCCTCCAAAGCCGACACCATTCCAGCATTTTCAGCACTGGCTCTTCCAGGTATTGCGTGACATTGTTATGTCAAGCAATGCCTGCGGTCAATTGACACTAGCTTCAATGTTCCCACCTTCAGACGAATCCGCATACATCCAGAGTAAGTAAAAGCTGCTGCTCTGTCTCTTTCTCCAGATGTATGTGATTTGCCCAAAGGCAGGGAGATTGAAGCACTGATTGGCTGCAGGAAAGAGACAGCATCAACTCTGGAGTTGAGTATAGCTGTTATTATTTTACAAGAGAGAAAGATAGGGATTGAGAAGAGGTTGTACTAGTAGTGGACAACCCCATTAAGCACCACCACTTACCACACCTGCTACCAATACCAGTATAACAGACCCCTTCAAAAATAAAAATGAAAATAAATCTATATAAGTTTGAATTTACTTTAATCGTACCGACCTGGAGAATCATTCAGAGTCATTTTTACCACAAAATATACTCTGTAAAAACAAAATCCCCAATTTTTTTTATATATTGAATATTAAAACTAATTGTGCCATTCAAAATGACAAGGTCCTATAAAAATACACACCTTGTACAGCTATGTCACCGAAAACTAAACGAGTAATGACTCTTGGAAGAAAGGGTGGAAAACATGAAAGCACAAAAATTGGTTGTGGAGGGAAGTGGTTAAAGCTTGCTGATTCATTATATTACTACAACGCAGGTAATTATTTTATTTTACCGCCTATCCAGCCATACCACTAGTTTCATTAGTAAAATCATTGCAACAAGTTTATTATTTTTATTATTACTATTTATTATTATAGCTCCATTTATTTTATAATTTGTGGCTGTGCACAGCTTCCTGTGGCAGGTTAGAAATAAAATAAGGAAGACATTAAACTTTTAAGTCTACGTTCCCACTATGAGCTTTTCATGTGTCTGTGATGCTGCGTATTTTTCAGCATCAAAAACGCAGGATCTTACAATTCCAGCAAAGTGGATGGGATTTATAGAAATCTCCTGCCCTCTCTGCTTCTATTAAACACTGAGTAAACTGACCTGCGGTGCTTTTTTCTAATCTGCAACATGTTAATTTTTTTTGTGGTACGCCACATTTTCTGCATGGATTTTTCCCCTACACCTGCATTAGATGCAGAAATTCTGCAGGAAAATATAGCACATGTGTTTTCAGTACATTTCAGCAGCTGAAACACATAAAAACACATGGAATACGCACTTAAGTATGTCAATAAAGTTTTATCAAAGCCAAATACCAGGAAGTATCAAAAACAAGCAGCTTTATTAAAAGCATGACACACCAACAAGAGACAAAAATTACAGCATTAAAAAGAAGTTAAAAATGCATGTTAAAAAATTCCACACAGAACACAATTGAAAAACACAAGCAACCTAATCTAAATAAAAGATGCAGAAATGGTGCTGAAATTCTGCAGCATCAAAAACTCAACAAAAGCTCATCGTAGGAACGTATCCTTAATAAAGGCTTCAACAGGGCATCCTCGTTACATGATACATACACATACCTCCCAACATTTCTGCGAAGGAAAAAGGGACAAAGTTTGCAGCACGTGTAGCGTGGCGTCGCAAATTTTTAGACCTCGCCCCTAACCACACCCACGTCGACGTCCGCAGCACTTTACATTTCAGAGGGACTTGTATGGACAATAAAGACATAACAGAGTCACACATAAATCAACAGATACCAAGAGGAGTGAGGGCCCTGCTTGCAAGCTTACTATTATATTCAGGTATCATGTGAATGATCATCCAAGGAGATGTAAGAATTCAGAATTGACAGAGCTTTTTTTTCGTGCCAATTTTTCTTTGCCAATTATATTGTACATTGCTCATAGAAGCAATTTGCTGGGTGTTTTAATTAAGACTAGTGTTGAGCATTCCGATGCTGCAAGTATCGGGTATCGGCCGATACTTGCTGTATCGGAATTCCGATACCGGGATTCCGATACTCTTGTGGTATCGGATATCGGGTATCGCAACAACATTAATGTTAAAATGTGTAAAAGAGAGAATTAAAATAAAAAATATCGCTATCCTCACCTCTCCGACGCAGCCGGGACTTCAGCGAGGGAACCGGCAGCGTTGTTTGTTTAAAATTCGCGCTATTACTTGGTTACGTGAATTCCCGGCTTGTGATTGGTCAGGTCGGCCATGTTGCCGGGACGCGGACCAATCACAGCAAGCCGTGACGAAATTACGTCACGGCTTGCTGTGATTGGTCCGCGTCCCGGCAATATGGCCGCCCTGACCAATCACAAGCCGTGACGTCACGGGAGGCTGGACACGCGCCCATTTTAAAATGAGCGCGTCCAGCCTCCCGGCTTGTGATTGGTTGACCGCGGCGCAACCAATCACAAGCCGTGACGTCACGGGAGGCTGGACACGCGCCCATTTTAAAATGAGCGCGTGTCCAGCCTCCCGTGACGTCACGGCTTGTGATTGGTCAGGGCGGCCATATTGCCGGGACGCGGACCAATCACAGCAAGCCGTGACGTAATTTCGTCACGGCTTGCTGTGATTGGTCCGCGTCCCGGCAACATGGCCGACCTGACCAATCACAAGCCGGGAATTCACGTAACCAAGTAATAGCGCGAATTTTAAACAAACAACGCTGCCGGTTCCCTCGCTGAAGTCCCGGCTGCGTCGGACAGGTGAGTATAGCGATATTTTTTATTTTAATTCTTTCTTTTACACATTTATATGGTTCCCAGGGCCTGAAGGAGAGTTTCCTCTCCTTCAGACCCTGAGAACCATCAGGAATACCGTCCGATACTTGAGTCCCATTGACTTGTATTGGTATCGGGTATCGGTATCGGATTAGATCCGATACTTTGCCGGTATCGGCCGATACTTTCCGATACCGATACTTTCAAGTATCGGACGGTATCGCTCAACACTAATTAAGACCCAAAAATCGAGCATCCCTTTAGGAATGCAAATGTCAGACACACTAACAGTTTATGTACGTAAAATAACACTGCACCTTTCCAGAAAACATCATTAGTTTCACAACTGTTGACTAGTTCAAACGAATACATAAAATGTCTGAATATAAATTAGGCTTCCAATTACCAATAAAACTTTAGATCAAAAATATTAAATATAAATCTGCATCTAATTAGTGAAGTACACTCACCGGCCACTTTATTAGGTACACCTGTCCAACTTCTTGTTAACACTTAATTTCTAATCAGCCAATCACATGGCGGCAACTCAGTGCATTTAGGCATGTAGACATGGTCAAGACAATCTCCTGCAGTTCAAACCGAGCATCAGTATGGGGAAGAAAGGTGATTTGAGTGCCTTTGAACGTGGCATGGTTGTTGGTGCCAGAAGGGCTGGTCTGAGTATTTCAGAAACTGCTGATCTACTGGGATTTTCACGCACAACCATCTCTAGGGTTTACAGAGAATGGTCCGAAAAAGAAAAAAAATCCAGTGAGCGGCAGTTCTGTGGGCGGAAATGCCTTGTTGATGCCAGAGGTCAGAGGAGAATGGGCAGACTGGTTCGAGCTGATAGAAAGGCAACAGTGACTCAAATCGCCACCCGTTACAACCAAGGTAGGCCTAAGAGCATCTCTGAACGCACAGTGCGTCGAACTTTGAGGCAGATGGGCTACAGCAGCAGAAGACCACACCGGGTACCACTCCTTTCAGCTAAGAACAGGAAACTGAGGCTACAATTTGTACAAGCTCATCGAAATTGGACAGTAGAAGATTGGAAAAACGTTGCTTGGTCTGATGAGTCTCGATTTCTGCTGCGACATTCGGATGGTAGGGTCAGAATTTGGTGTAAACAACATGAAAGCATGGATCCATCCTGCCTTGTATGGAGCATCTTTGGGATGTGCAGCCGACAAATCTGCGGCAACTGTGTGATGCCATCATGTCAATATGGACCAAAATCTCTGAGGAATGCTTCCAGCACCTTGTTGAATCTATGCCACGAAGAATTGAGGCAGTTCTGAAGGCAAAAGGGGGTCCAACCCGTTACTAGCATGGTGTACCTAATAAAGTGGCCGGTGAGTGTATATAGTGACTTAAAAATAACGTCTTATGAAGAATCAGTCACGTGTAAAATCCAAGTTTCTAGTTCATTACTTAGCAAAAGTTCTGTTAATGTTAAAGAAGCGCTCACAACAACCTTTTTATCTTAATATATTGCAGTCATCATATTATACAGCACTGTTTGTGGTTGCATTAAAAAAAATCTGCTTTATACATTTCAACAGATCGATAAAGTCTATCCCTCATAAAACAGCATCAGATTAAAGAAGCACTCCCACCAAAGTTTTTGTCCTCTAAATATATTACATTTATCATATTATATAGATCTGTATACTTACAATTATTTTTTTTGCCCTTCTATCCACTTAATTCCTCTGTTTTTCACTTGGTCTATGACATCATGTGATTAAAAACTGACTAGCTGAATCTATCTCTAAGCTCTATGTAGAAACAGGAGGTTAATTTTCCCTGTATGAATCATAAGTCACTGCAAAAGTCCATGGCAGTTGGAGGAGGAAGCAGCTGGGTCAGGAGTTGAAGAAGGGAATGAGTCATGCAGGGAGAAGAGACTTCCTGGTTCAACACAGAGCAGAGAAAAAAGAAGAATTAGCTGGGTAGAAAGGCAAAAAGAGCAATTGTAAGTACACAGTGCTATATAATATAATGACTGCAATATATTAAGAAGATACAAATTTTGATGGAAGGAGGGCTTCTTTAAATTCATAATCTGTTAGAATATAAAAAAAGTAATTTCTAAAAAGTCACTGGATGGTTTACCCTTTAAACGCCAAAGTAGTAAAGTATAACCTCTACGTCAGTGATGCCCAACTGGGTATCTAGAGGCTGCATTGTGTCCTTATTATTGGTGATTGAGCACTAAAATGCTCGAATGCTCGGTACTCGAATCGAGCAGGTCGGATGCTCAGACAGGTTCGATTCGAATAACGAGTATAATGGAAGTCAATAGGACACTAGTGCATTTTTCTGAGAGACCCTAACAGGAGGGCTGGGGAGGCAGGAAATCGCTGAAACAGATGGAAACAGTGCTTAAAAAATTTAATGGGAGCAGCATGGGGGAGATGCCTGGATGCATCTCTTACTCCCTCTTACTCCCTAAATTAATAAATCATTTAAAAAATGGTAAAGAAGAGAGCTGGGGTCTTACATTTTCAAGCTGGGAATGTCCCTGGTTATTAGGCCCTTCCCAGTCTAAAAATACAAGCCCGTAGCCGCATCAGAATTATTGCATCACATTAAATGCGCCAAATCCGGCACTTTGCCCCTGTGCTCTTCCTGGTACGGTGACAATTGGGTAATATTTTTTGGAGTTGATGTCAGCTGTGTAATGTCAGCACAGGGATTAGTAATGGAGAGACAATTCCATTAATAACCCAGTAAGCTTAAAAAAAAAACACAAAAAAATATTTTATTTAACCCCTTCATGACCCAGCCTATTTTGACCTTAATGACCTGGCCGTTTTTTGCAATTCTGACCAGTGTCCCTTTATGAGGTAATAACTCAGGAACTCTTTGACGGATCCTAGCGGTTCTGAGATTGTTTTTTCGTGACATATTGGGCTTCATGTTAGTGGTAAATTTAGGTTGATAATTTCTGAGTTTATTTGTGAAAAAAACGGATATTTGGCAAAAATTTTGAAAATTTCGCAATTTTCACATTTTGAATTTTTATTCTGTTAAACCAGAGAGTTATGTAACACAAAATAGTTAATAAATAACATTTCCCACATGTCTACTTTACATCAGCACAATTTTGGAAACAAAATTTTTTTTTGCTAGGAAGTTATAAGGGTTAAAATTTGACCAGTGATTTCTCATTTTTACAACAAAATTTACAAAACCATTTTTTTAGGAACCACCTCACAATTTAAGTCAGTATGAGGGTTCTATATGGCTGAAAATACCCAAAAGTGACACCATTCTAAAAACAGCACCCCTCAACGTGCTCAAAACCACATTCAAGAAGTTTATTAACCCTTCAGGTGTTTCACAGCAGCAGAAGCAACATGGAAGGAAAAAATGAACATTTAACTTTTTAGTCACAAAAATGATCTTTTAGCAACAATTTTTTTATTTTCCCTAGGGTAAAAGGAGAAACTGGACCACGAACATTGTTGTCCAATTTGTCCTGAGTACGCTGGTACCTCATATGTTGGGGTAAACCACTGTTTGGGCGCACGGCAGGGCTCGGAAGGGAAGGAGTGCCATTTGACTTTTTGAATGAAAAATTGGCTCCAATCTTTAGCGGACACCATGTCGCGTTTGGAGAGCCCCCCGTGTGCCTAAACATTGGAGCTCCCCCACAAGTGACCCCATTTTGGAAACTAGACCCCCTAAGGAACTTATCTAGAAGCATAGTGAGCACTTTAAACCCCCAGGTGCTTCACAAATTGATCCGTAAAAATGAAAAAGTACTTTTTTTCACACAAAATTTCTTTTAGCCTCAATTTTTTTATTTTCACATGGGCAACAGGATAAAATGGATCCTTTTTGACTTTTTGAATGGAAAATTAGCTCCAATCGTTAGCAGACACCATGTCGCGTTTAGAGAGCCCCTGTGTGCCTAAACATTGGAGCTCCCCTACAAGTGACCCCATTTTGGAAGCTAGACCCCCCCCAAGGAACTTATCTAGATGCATAGTGAGCACTTTACACCCCCAGATACTTCACAGAAGTTTATAACGCAGAGCCGTGAAAATAAAAAATAATTTTTCTTTCCTCAAAAATGATTTTTAGCCTGGAATTTTTTATTTTCCCAAGGGTAACAGGAGAAATTGGACCTCAAATGTTGTTTTCCAGTTTGTCCTGAGTACGATGATACCCCATATGTGGGGGTAAACCACTGTTTGGGCGCACGGAAGGGCTCGGAAGGGAAGGCACGCCATTTGGCTTTTTGAATGGAAAATTAGCTCCAATCATTAGCGAACACCATGTCAAGTTTGGAGAGCCCCTGTGTGCCTAAACATTGGATCTCCACCACAAGTGACCCCATTTTGGAAACTAGACCTCCCATGGAACTAATCTAGATGTGTGGTGAGCACTTTGAACCCCCAAGTGCTTCACAGAAGTTTATAACGCAGAGCCATGAAAATAAAAAATAATTTTTCTTTTCTCAAAAATGATTTTTTTAGCCCACAATTTTTTATTTTCCCAAGAGTAACAGGAGAAATTGGACCCTAAAAGTTGTTGTCCAGTTTCTCCTGAGTACGCTGATACCCCATATGTGTGGGTAAACCACTGATTGGGCACACGTCGGGGTTCGGAAGGGAAGTAGTGATGTTTTGAAATGCAGACTTCGATAGAATGCTCTGCGGGTGTCACGTTGCGTTTGCAGAGCCCCTGATGTGCCTAAACAGTAGAAACTCCCCACATGTGACCCAATTTTGGAAACTAGAACCCCAAGGGAACTTATCTAGATGTGTGGTGAGCACTTTGAACCCCCAAGTGCTTCACAGAAGTTTATAACGCAGAGCCTTGAAAATAATAAATGTGTTTTCTTTCCTCAAAAATATTTTTTTAGCCCAGAATTTTTTAATTTTCCCAAGAGTAACAGGAGAAGTTTGACCACAAAAGTTGTTGCCCAGTTTCTCCTGAGTACGCTGATACCCCATATGTGGGGGGAAACCACTGTGTGGGCACATGCCGGGGCTCGGAAGGGAAGTAGTGATGTTTTGGAATGCAGACTTTGTTGGAATGGTCTGCGGGCATCATGTTACGTTTGCAGAGCCCCTGATGTGCCTAAACAGTAGATACCCCCCACAAGTGACCCCATTTTGGAAACTGGACCCC
Organism: Ranitomeya variabilis; assembly: GCF_051348905.1. Taxonomy (NCBI): domain Eukaryota; kingdom Metazoa; phylum Chordata; class Amphibia; order Anura; family Dendrobatidae; genus Ranitomeya; species Ranitomeya variabilis. The sequence goes on along the minus strand of NC_135234.1, from coordinate 698,258,180 downwards.
CAAGGAACTTATCTAGATATGTGGTGAGCACTTTGAACCCCCAAGTGCTTCACAGAAGTTTACAACGCACAGCCGTGAAAATAAAAAATCATTTTTCTTTCCTCAAAAATGATGTTTTAGCAAGCAATTTTTTATTTTCACAAGGGTAACAGGAGAAATTGGACCCCAATCGTTGTTGCCCAGTTTGTCCTAAGTACACTGATACCCCATATGTGGGGGTAAACCACTGTTTGGGCACAAGTTAAGGCTCGGAAGGGAAGTAGTGACGTATTGAAATGCAGACTTTGATGGAGTGGTCTGCGGGTGTCACATTCCATTTTCAGAGCCCCTGATGTGCCTAAACAGCAGAAACCCCCCACAAGTGACCCCATTTTGGAAAATAGACCCCCCAAGGAACTTATCTAGATGTGTGTTGAGCACTTTGAACCCCCAAGTGCTTCACAGAAGTTTATAACGCAGAGCCATGAAAATAGAAAATAATTTTTCATTCCTCTAAAATTATGTTTTAGCAAGCAATTTTTTATTTTCGGGGGAACAGGAGAAATTGGACCCCAATAATTGTTGCCGAGTTTGTCCTGAGTATGCTGGTACCCCATATGTGGGGGTAAACCACTGTTTGGGGCACACATCAGGGCTCGGAAGGGAGGGAGCACCATTTGACTTTTTGAACGCAAGATTGGCTGGAATCAATGGTGGCGCCATGTTGCATTTGGAGACCCCCTGATGTGCCTAAACAGTGGAAACCCCTCATTTCTAACTCCAACACTAACCCCAACACACCCCTAACCCTATTCCCAACTCTAGCCATAACCCTAATCACAACCCTAACCCCAACACACCCCTAACCACAACCCTAACCTTAACCACAACCCTAACCCTAATCCCAACCCTAACCCTAACCCCAACCCTAACCACAACTTTAACCCCAACACACCCCTAACCCTAACCATAACCCTAACCACAAGCTTATTCTTAACCCTATTTCCAACCCTAGCCCTAATTCCAACCCTAACTCTAATTCCAACCCTAAGGCTATGTGCCCACGTTGCGGATTCGTGTGAGATTTTTCCGCACCATTTTTTAAAAATCCGCAGGTAAAAGGCACTGCGTGTTACCTGCGGATTTGCCGCGGATTTCCAGTGTTTTTTATGCGGATTTCACCTGCGGATTCCTATTGAGGAACAGGTGTAAAACGCTGCGAAATCCACACAAAGAATTGACATGCTGCAGGAAAATACAACGCAGCATTTCCGCGCTGTATTTCCCACACCATGGGCACAGCGGATTTGGTCTTCCATAGGTTTACATGGTATTGTAAACCTGATGGAACACTGCTACGAATCCGCAGTGGTCAATCCGCTGCGGATCCGCAGCCAAATCTGCACCGTGTGCACATAGCCTAATTCTAACGCTAACCCTAGTTCTAACCCTACCCCTAACCCTACCCCTAACCCTAACCCTAACCCTACCCCTAACCCTAGTTCTAACCCTAGTGGAAAAAAAAAATATTTTCTTTATTTTATTATTGTTTCTACCTATGGGGGTGATAAAGGGGGGGGGGTTTCATTTACAATTTTTTTTATTTTGATCACTGTGATAGGTTTTATCACAGTGATCAAAATGTAGCTGGAACTAATCTGCCGGCCAGCAGATTCGGCGGGCGCACTGCGCATGCACCCACCATTTTGGAAGATGGCGGCGCCCGTGGAGAAGACGGATGGACACCGGGAGGCTCGGTAATTATGAGGGGGGGGATCGGAGCACAGGGGTGATCAGAGCACGGGGGGGTGGGATTGGAGCACGGGGGGAGCGGACAGGAGGACGGGGAAGCGGACAGGATGCCGGATGGGAGCGGAGCACAGGACGGAGGACTGGGGAGGCGATCGGTGGTGGTGGGGGGGACAGATCAGGGTTTCCAGCCATGGCCGATGATATTACAGCATCGGCCATGGCTGGATTGCAATATTTCACCAGTTTTCATAGTGAAATTTTACAAATCGCTCTGATTGGCTGTTTCACTTTCAACAGCCAATCAGAGCGATCGTAGCCATGGGGGGTGAAGCCACCCCCCTGGGCTGAAGTACCACTCCCCTTGTCCCTGCAGATCGGGTGAAATTGGAGTTAACCCTTTTACCCGATCTGCAGGGACGCGATCATTCCATGACGCCACATAGGCGTCATGGGTCGGATTGGCTCTGACTTTCATGACGCCTACGTTGCGTCATGGGTCGGGAAGGGATTAAGAAGAAAAAAATACTGTTTCACCAATTTTTTACTAAAAAAAGTAATGCTGGTCTGAAGTAGTCAAAGGATTCCGATGTAGTCCACAAACTAAAAGACATAAAAAGAGAGAATTAAATAAATAAATACAAGTGACTGTCCCTCGTTCACCAATTTATTAGACCAACAGCTTCATGGCAATCCTTGGTGTTCCCATGATGTCAACCGTTACTGACATCACCGCTCTCGCCTGGTCACAAAGAGGGCAGCGCGAGACTCAGAATGTCTGACTACCTGTGACGTTCCTGTGTTTTCATCAAAAATGATCCCCTCAATGGTCCCCCCATTTTTGATAGCCATCTAAAGTAAAGCAGACAGCTAGGAGGCTGATATTACCAGGCTGGGAAGGTCCATGGATATTGGACCCTTCACAGCCTAAAAAAACAATCTTGCAGTCGCCCCAGAATTGGTGCATCACATTAGATAACTTGCTCATCACTAGTCTTTATATTTATACAATATAGGAATGAAACAAACTGAAAATATAACCATATAAGTGAGCTATAGTTATATCAAAATATATAATTTTAGATTTATTTTCTGTTCATAAGTTTTAATCTGGACTTGTCTGATGTGTAGATTTAAACGATGTTTAAATATTAGACCATTTTATTATATAAATATGATTTTTTTATTATTAATTTAATAAATGTAGTATTTAAAATAAAAACTTATTTAAAACGTTTTTTAAAATAAAATTATTCATATTAGGTATTTTTAATTATTTGTTTTTTTATATAAATAATTTATTTATTTTATTATGTATAAGTATATTTTTATTATTTAGTAATAAATCTTGTTTATGATTTTTTTAATATATGCTGTTTTTAAAAAAATATATATTATTTAAATACATATTTAAAATTAATAAAAATATATCATACCCTTTATATATTTCACCTTAATAAAATAAAAAATACCCTTTATATAGGAAAATTATGACAGGAAACATATTTTTGCCCATTGCTAATTGATGTTTATTGAATGCATTATCCATTAAGAGTTTAAGTTGAACGGAATTCTACATTATGTAGTGACAGTTTACATGAATGAAATCATCTTCTAGAGAAGAAACTTGTGAACCACATAAAATTGTTAAAAAAGCGGTTTTTGAAATTTGTTGTGGTGGACAGTGAATTGACCTGAGCTTCTTGTTTTGGAAGCACCAAAGACCTTTGTCTTCTTCTGCATCTGTAAACTGAGAAGAAAAAAAAGTAAACATTCAGTTAGGGTGATCAATGAGTGGAATGTGCTACCACGAGAGGTGGTGAGTTTTCCTTCAATGGAAGTCTTCACAGAGGCTGGACAGACATCTGTCTGGGATGATTTAGTGAATCCTGCATTGAGCAGGGGGTTGGACCAGATGACCCAGGAGGTCCCTTCCAACTCTACCATTCTATGATTCTATGAGAATTAATTCAAGACTAATGTACTAATTTGTATATTTTTGTATTCGTTTTTTCTTTTCATTTTTTGTAGACTAAGAAATCAAACAACAAACAATAAAACAACATTGGCAAAAAAGAATAAACACTAATAGAATGATATAGATTTAAGTAACATATGTCTTTTGGTTAGATACTGATAGGAACACATTTGCTGCATTTATTGTGAGCTGTGCAACAGTACTTCCTCTGTTGTTCTGACTTATATTGATCTACTCTTCCTTCATAACCATACACATGTACATGTCCATCTGAGGTGTAATGTTCTGCAGGATATTGTTGTTGCCATAAAAATATTATTATTATTCACTGTTCAATGATATTTACCATAATATTAACGTGTTCAAGCCTCATCGGCATTGAAAAAAAAATCCTCTTTTTTTTTCTTTTTACACAAACTTTTTATAACACATATGTATACAAGTATTTGTGAATTTATGAATGGTTGGCAGTCCTGGCACTGATTTTTGTTGAAAAGCCATTTACTGTATAAATTGAAAGGGGACAACACCCAGCATTCTGTTGAGAATAATTATTGGTGACCGATCATCGTTAAAAGTCTGAGTTAACAAATGGCATGAAGAATTTTCATATAGGGGAACACAATGGCTCCATTAACTTGGATTTATTTCCCAATTATTTTGCTGTTCTAATTCTATGAATTTTCCAAGAAAGCCAGAGTAATAACATTTCAATTGTTCCGTCAATGTCGCCATATGTAGACTTGTATTTATTTGGACAAGTCATAATTTTTAATAGAAGAACCGTTTTGGGGCGCATATAAATTAATTAACTTTTATTGTTTTTGAGAAAGTGTTTCCGTTGCATTGTTATTATTTGCATGGTTTTCACATTGTTCGCTTTTCAGTTTTAACAACATGCTAACTTCAAAGGGAACCTGCCACTGAAAAAAACGCTATCTACTGCAAATGTAGTGGTAATCTGCAGGTAAATAGCATTTTAATCATGTTTAGCAGTGTACTTAGCTTCAGAGAAAAAATTAAGTTCCAGTAGAAGCGCCACTGCAGTGTGAAACGGCTGTCGTCTATTCCACTCCTGGTCCCATCCTCCCGATGCCGATGTTTTAAAGTATTGGAATAAAGAAGTTTTTTTAACTGGTGAGTGTCATCCGTTCCTTTCAATTTTTGTAACCATTGTGGCTATTTCTTTGGAGTGGCACCCCGGCTCACGGAGCACTTACTGCTGTATACATGCTTGCAGCATCAGTTCATGCAGTTACCTGTGCACTGAGTGGGCTTCCCCGCTGTGCGGATTAACACTTTGTTGAAAAAATTAAGTTATATTCTCCCTGCAGCTGCTTATTGCCAGTCATCGGACTATTGCGTGGAGCTGGAACAGACAGTGTCATGAGGACCTAACAAACCCGTAACCCCCAAAACTGTTTCAGTTTTGCATTTTCATTTTTCACTCCCCTCCTTCCCAGAGCCCTAACTTTTTTATTTTTACATCAATATGGCCATGTGAGGGCTTATTTTTTGCGGGACAAGTTCTACTTTTGAACAACACCATTGATTGTACCATGTCATGTTCTAGAAAAAGGGAAAAAAAATCCAAGTGCGGTGAAATTGCAAAAAAAAGTGCAATCCCACACTTGTTTTTTGTTTCTTTTATTTGCTAGGTTCACTAAATGCTAAAACTGACCTGCCATTATGATTCTCCAGGTCATTAGAAGTTCATAGACTCCAAACATGTCTAGGTTCTTTTTTATCTAAGTGGTGAAAAAAATTTCCAAACTTCGCTAAAAAAAAAATAAATGCAACTTTCCAATACCCATAGTGTCTCAATTTTTCGTGATCTCGGGTTGGGTGAGGGCTTATTTTTTGCGTGCCGAGCTGACATTTTTAATGATACCATTTTGGTGCAGATCCATTCTTTTGATCGCCCGTTATTCCATTTTATTGCAATGTTGTGGCTACAAAAAAAAACAATTCTGGCGTTTTTCTTTTTTTTTCTCGCTACGCCGTTTAGCAATCAGGTTAGTCCTTTTTTTCTTGATAGATTCGGCGATTCTGAACACGGCAATACCAAATATGTGTAGGTTTAAATTTTTTTTACTGTTTTATTTTGAATGAGGCTAAAGGAGAGTGATTTGAACTTTTATTTTTTTTTTATTCTTTTCATATTTTTAAACACTTTTTTTTACTTTTGGCACTCTTCAATTGCATCCATGGGAGGCAAGAAGCTGCCAAAACTCGATCGCCACTCTGCTACATAGGTGTGATGCTCAGATCGCTCCTATGTAGTAGAATTACAGCATTGCTATGAGCACCAACCACAGGGTGGCGCTCACAGCAATCTGGCATCAACAACCATAGAGGTCTCCAGGAGACCTCTGGCTGTCATGCCAAAGCACTGCTTACCCTGGATCATGTGATGGGGGTCAGCAGTGGGCGTATTTCCAGCCTGATGGCCGGAAGCGCTTGTTAAATGCCGCTGTTAGAGTCTGATAACGGCATTTAACTGGTCAATAGTTGCGGGCGGATCGCGATTCCACCCACGCCTATTGTGGGCACATGTCAGCTGTTGAAAATAGCTGACATGTCGCGGCTTTGAGGTGGGCTCACCGCCGGTGCCCACCTCAAAGCAAGGGTACGGACATCAGACGTACTATTCTGTCCGACGTCAAAAAGAATTGGAACTGCCAACACAGGAGGAGAGATCTGATGTCATAGGCATCACTGAAGGTACACATGATTGTGCATACATAAACCCTTTAAAACATTAATGTTTTTTGATAATTCCGCAAAAAACACCCAACTCCCTACTGTGCAAAAGAGGTGGTGAGTAGGGTTGAGCGACTTTCATTTTTTTAAGATCGAGTAGGGTTTTGGGAAACCCGATTTTGTCCAGAGTCGAGTCGAGTGCAGTCGGCCGATTATCGCTAAAAGTCGGGGATCGACCGAAACACGAAACCCAATGCAAGTCAATGGGGAAGCATAGTCGGCAGTGAGTGGAGGCCAGGAAAACACCTACAGTGCCCATTTTAATGCCAAAAACATCCATTCTTGTTTCTGAAGCTTGCCAATCTTAATTAACTGTATAATAATAGTTGGGCATAGGGAATTGGGGGAAAGTTGTGGGGGGAGTAGGGCTGGCTCAAGTTTTTCGTGGGCCCAGGAAATGCGGACTACGTCACGGCGGTGTTGCAGGGAAAGGTAAGTATTTAAAAGTTGCAAGTGCTGTGATCCTGAGCAAGCAGGGGGGGCCCACTCGTTCGCATTGCCACTGGCACAGGGCCCCTCAAAGTACGGCGGTGTGTTTGCATGGCGGGGGCGCCTCCCACCAGCAGCGACACTTTTGCGTACTCTGAGGGGCCCTGTGCCAGTGACGTCGCCAACGAGTATGCCCCCCCACCTGATGAAGGAACCTGCACTTTCATCTGCACCTTCCTCTTTGTCCCTGTGTAAGGTGGTATAACATGCGGGAAGGGGAACCTTACTTTCAGCAGGGACAGATTCTGGCTGTGTAGAGTACAAGGGGAATGTAGTGGTCTAGGTCAATGTACCAGCAGACTCATTTAGCAGTGGCTGGGCAATGGGCAGGATGAGGAGGAAACAGATATAGGGCCAAAGAATAAAGTAGGCTACATGCAGTTCAAAATTGGTAACAGGACTAAACAGGCGGCATTGCTTTGTTCAGTGGAGTAGCAAACCCAAGAGCAGCAGACACTGTTTCAAGGGCCTAACCACACTAGTAGGCCAAATGCAGTTTAATATCTGATAGTATAGGGCGAAAGCCAGAATGTGGAAGCTCAGCTTTGTTCAGTTGAGGACAACACCAGGGAGGGGCAGACACCTTTAGTAGGCCGGAAAAGCCTATTGCATTTTTTAAAATGGTAATTTGGAGCAGAAGGTTGAAGCTCAGCTTTATTTAGTTGAGGGCAACACCAGGGAGGGGCAGAAGCCGTTAGTAGGCCCTAACCACCATTTTTTTTTTTTTTAAAACCACTTAATGAGAGCCGGAAGGTTGAAGCTCAGCTTTATTTAGTTGAGGACAACACCAGGGAGGGGCAGAAGCCGTTAGTAGGCCCTAACCACCATTTTTTTTTTAAAACCACTTAATGAGAGCCGGAAGGTTGAAGCTCAGCTTTATTTAGTTGAGGACAACACCAGGGAGGGGCAGAAGCCGTTAGTAGGCCCTAACCACCATTTTTTTTTTAAAACCACTTAATGAGAGCCGGAAGGTTGAAGCTCAGCTTTATTTAGTTGAGGACAACACCAGGGAGGGGCAGAAGCCGTTAGTAGGCCCTAACCACCATTTTTTTTTTTAAAACCACATAATGAGAGCCGGAAGGTTGAAGCTCAGCTTTATTTAGTTGAGGACAACACCAGGGAGGGGCAGAAGCCGTTAGTAGGCCCTAACCACCATTTTTTTTTTAAAACCACTTAATGAGAGCCGGAAGGTTGAAGCTCAGCTTTATTTAGTTGAGGACAACACCAGGGAGGGGCAGAAGCCGTTAGTAGGCCCTAACCACCATTTTTTTTTTTTTTAAAACCACTTAATGAGAGCCGGAAGGTTGAAGCTCAGCTTTATTTAGTTGAGGACAACACCAGGGAGGGGCAGAAGCCGTTAGTAGGCCCTAACCACCATTTTTTTTTTAAAACCACTTAATGAGAGCCGGAAGGTTGAAGCTCAGCTTTATTTAGTTGAGGACAACACCAGGGAGGGGCAGAAGCCGTTAGTAGGCCCTAACCACCATTTTTTTTTTTTAAACCACATAATGAGAGCCGGAAGGTTGAAGCTCAGCTTTATTTAGTTGAGGACAACACCAGGGAGGGGCAGAAGCCGTTAGTAGGCCCTAACCACCATTTTTTTTTTAAAACCACTTAATGAGAGCCGGAAGGTTGAAGCTCAGCTTTATTTAGTTGAGGACAACACCAGGGAGGGGCAGAAGCCGTTAGTAGGCCCTAACCACCATTTTTTTTTTTTTTAAAACCACTTAATGAGAGCCGGAAGGTTGAAGCTCAGCTTTATTTAGTTGAGGACAACACCAGGGAGGGGCAGAAGCCGTTAGTAGGCCCTAACCACCATTTTTTTTTTAAAACCACTTAATGAGAGCCGGAAGGTTGAAGCTCAGCTTTATTTAGTTGAGGACAACACCAGGGAGGGGCAGAAGCCGTTAGTAGGCCCTAACCACCATTTTTTTTTTTAAAACCACATAATGAGAGCCGGAAGGTTGAAGCTCAGCTTTATTTAGTTGAGGACAACACCAGGGAGGGGCAGAAGCCGTTAGTAGGCCCTAACCACCATTTTTTTTTTAAAACCACTTAATGAGAGCCGGAAGGTTGAAGCTCAGCTTTATTTAGTTGAGGACAACACCAGGGAGGGGCAGAAGCCGTTAGTAGGCCCTAACCACCATTTTTTTTTTTTTTAAAACCACTTAATGAGAGCCGGAAGGTTGAAGCTCAGCTTTATTTAGTTGAGGACAACACCAGGGAGGGGCAGAAGCCGTTAGTAGGCCCTAACCACCATTTTTTTTTTTTTTAAAACCACTTAATGAGAGCCGGAAGGTTGAAGCTCAGCTTTATTTAGTTGAGGACAACACCAGGGAGGGGCAGAAGCCGTTAGTAGGCCCTAACCACCATTTTTTTTTTAAAACCACTTAATGAGAGCCGGAAGGTTGAAGCTCAGCTTTATTTAGTTGAGGACAACACCAGGGAGGGGCAGAAGCCGTTAGTAGGCCCTAACCACCATTTTTTTTTTAAAACCACTTAATGAGAGCCGGAAGGTTGAAGCTCAGCTTTATTTAGTTGAGGACAACACCAGGGAGGGGCAGAAGCCGTTAGTAGGCCCTAACCACCATTTTTTTTTTTTTTAAAACCACTTAATGAGAGCCGGAAGGTTGAAGCTCAGCTTTATTTAGTTGAGGACAACACCAGGGAGGGGCAGAAGCCGTTAGTAGGCCCTAACCACCATTTTTTTTTTAAAACCACTTAATGAGAGCCGGAAGGTTGAAGCTCAGCTTTATTTAGTTGAGGACAACACCAGGGAGGGGCAGAAGCCGTTAGTAGGCCCTAACCACCATTTTTTTTTTAAAACCACTTAATGAGAGCCGGAAGGTTGAAGCTCAGCTTTATTTAGTTGAGGACAACACCAGGGAGGGGCAGAAGCCGTTAGTAGGCCCTAACCACCATTTTTTTTTTTTAAACCACATAATGAGAGCCGGAAGGTTGAAGCTCAGCTTTATTTAGTTGAGGACAACACCAGGGAGGGGCAGAAGCCGTTAGTAGGCCCTAACCACCATTTTTTTTTTTTTTAAAACCACTTAATGAGAGCCGGAAGGTTGAAGCTCAGCTTTATTTAGTTGAGGACAACACCAGGGAGGGGCAGAAGCCGTTAGTAGGCCCTAACCACCATTTTTTTTTAAAAACCACTTAATGAGAGCCGGAAGGTTGAAGCTCAGCTTTATTTAGTTGAGGACAACACCAGGGAGGGGCAGAAGCCGTTAGTAGGCCCTAACCACCATTTTTTTTTTTAAAACCACATAATGAGAGCCGGAAGGTTGAAGCTCAGCTTTATTTAGTTGAGGACAACACCAGGGAGGGGCAGAAGCCGTTAGTAGGCCCTAACCAAAGTTGAAGGCCAAATGCAGTTTAATTTCTGATACTATAGGCCGAAAGCCAGAAGGTGGAAGTTCCGATTTAGACAGTGGAGGACAATTTGAATTAGGGACTGCAGACAGACTTAGTAGGCTGTCCCCTGTGGACCATGCATCCACCACATTAACCCATTGCGCCGTAATGGACACGTAATCTTCCGTGGCCATGCCTACAGGTCCATGCGTCTGTTGTCAGGTGCACCTTTGTACTCACAGATTGCCAGAGTGCATGGACAATGCGGTCTTCTACATGCTGGTGGAGGGTTGGGATGGCTTTTCTCGCAAAAGAAGTGTCGACTGGTTAGCTGTCATGATCTCTGCAGGCAGAGATCATAGCAAGCCTATAGAGGGACAAGCTCTCGGAAGATGGAACTATACTGACCATGAACTAAGCCTGCCGCGCAACTAGAAATAGCCAGGTAGCATTTCCTATTTATCGCTAGATGCCCAGCTCTGGCCTAAGACCTAAATAGCTAGCAGAGGGAAATATAAGACCTGGCTCACCTCTAGAGAAATATTCCAAAGAAGACAGTAGCCCCCCACATATAATGACGGTGAGTTCAGATGAAACAACAAACGCAGCAGGAAAATAGTCTTAGCAAATTTGAGGTCCGCTTACTAGATAGCAGAAGACAGATAGTATACTTTCATGGTCAGCAGAAAAATACTAACAAAACACCATCCAGAGATTACCTTAAACTCTGGCATTAACTCATAACGCCAGAGTAGCAATCCCTGATCGACGAGAGCTTTCCAGACACAGTAACAAAACTTCAGCTGCGAACTGGAACAAATAGGCAAAACAAAACATGGACAAAAGTCCAACTTATCAGTAGTTGTCTAGAAGCAGGAACAAGCACTGAGAGGCATCAGATAACATTGTTGACCGGCCAGAAACCACCAGAGAAATGAGCTTAAATAGCGACACCCACTACTGATGGAATCAGGTGAAACAGGAAAGAGGATGACAAGTCCAATTCCACAAGCGGCCACCGGGGGAGCCCAGAATCCAAATTCACAACAGTACCCCCCCCTCAAGGAGGGGGCACCGAACCCTCACCAGATCCACCAGGGCGACCAGGATGAGCCCTATGGAAGGCACGAACAAGATCAGAAGCATGAACATCAGATGCATTGACCCAAGAATTATCCTCCTGGCCGTAACCCTTCCAGTTGACCAGATACTGGAGTTTCCGTCTGGAAACACGAGAGTCCAAAATTTTCTCCACAACGTACTCCAACTCACCCTCAACCAACACCGGAGCAGGAGGCTCAAGAGAAGGTACAACAGGTACCTCATACCTGCGCAATAACGACCGATGAAAAACGTTATGAATGGAAAAGGACGCAGGGAGGTCCAAACGGAAAGAAACAGGATTAAGAATCTCCAATATTCTATAAGGGCCGATGAACCGAGGTTTAAACTTAGGAGAAGAGACCCTCATAGGGACAAAACGAGAAGACAACCACACTAAATCTCCAACACAAAGCCGAGAACCAACACGACGATGACGGTTGGCAAAACGCTGAGTCTTCTCCTGTGACAACTTCAAATTGTCCATAACCTGCCCCCAGATATGATGCAATCTCTCCACCACCGCATCCACTCCAGGACAATCCGAGGATTCCACCTGACCGGAGGAAAATCGAGGGTGAAACCCCGAATTACAGAAAAACGGGGACACCAAGGTGGAAGAACTGGCCCGATTATTGAGGGCGAACTCTGCCAATGGCAAAAAAGCAACCCAATCATCCTGGTCAGCAGAGACAAAACACCTCAGATATGTCTCAAGGGTCTGATTAGTCCGCTCGGTCTGGCCATTAGTCTGAGGATGAAAAGCAGATGAAAAAGACAAATCTATGCCCATCCTAGCACAGAATGCCCGCCAAAATCTAGACACAAATTGGGTACCTCTGTCAGAAACAATATTCTCAGGAATACCGTGCAATCGGACAACATTCTGAAAAAACAGAGGAACCAACTCAGAAGAAGAAGGCAACTTGGGCAGAGGAACCAAATGGACCATTCTAGAGAAACGGTCACAGACCACCCAGATGACAGACATCTTCTGGGAAACAGGCAGATCTGAAATAAAATCCATCGAGATGTGTGTCCAAGGCCTCTTAGGAATAGGCAAGGGCAACAGCAGTCCGCTAGCCCGAGAACTACAAGACTTGGCCCGAGCACAAACGTCACATGACTGCACAAAGACTCGCACATCTCGTGACAGAGAAGGCCACCAGAAGGATCTTGCCACCAAATCCCTGGTACCAAAAATTCCGGGATGACCTGCCAATGCAGAAGAATGTACCTCAGAGATGACTCTGCTGGTCCAATCATCCGGAACAAACAGTCTATCAGGCGGACAACGATCCGGTCTATCCGCCTGAAACTCTTGCAAGGACCGCCGCAGATCAGGAGAAACGGCCGACAAAATTACTCCCTCCCTAAGGATACCTGTGGGTTCAGAATTACCAGGAGAGTCCGGGTCAAAACTCCTAGAAAGGGCATCTGCCTTAACATTCTTAGAACCCGGTAGGTATGACACCACAAAATTAAAGCGAGAAAAAAATAAAGACCAGCGCGCCTGTCTAGGATTCAGGCGTCTGGCAGTCTCAAGATAAATCAAATTTTTGTGGTCAGTCAATACCACCACCTGATGCCTAGCCCCCTCGAGCCAATGGCGCCACTCCTCAAACGCCCACTTCATGGCCAAAAGCTCCCGATTCCCAACATCATAATTCCGCTCTGCGGGCGAAAATTTGCGAGAAAAGAAGGCACAAGGCCTAATGACGGAGCAGTCGGAACCTTTCTGCGACAACACTGCCCCAGCTCCGATCTCCGAAGCGTCAACCTCAACCTGAAAAGGCAGATTCACATCAGGCTGACGCAACACAGGGGCAGAGGCAAAACGGCGCTTAAGCTCCTGAAAGGCCTCTACAGCATGAGGGGACCAATTAGCAACATCAGCGCCTTGTCTGGTCAAATCAGTCAGTGGTTTAACGACATCCGAAAAACCAGCAATAAATCGGCGGTAAAAGTTGGCAAAGCCCAAAAATCTCTGAAGACCCTTAAGAGAGGAGGGCTGAGTCCAGTCACAAATAGCTTGCACCTTGACGGGGTCCATCTCAATGGAAGAGGGAGAAAAAATATACCCCAAAAAGGAAATTTTCTGGACCCCAAAAACGCACTTAGACCCCTTCACACATAAAGAATTAGACCGCAGAACCTGAAAAACTCTCCTGACCTGCTGGACATGAGAGTCCCAGTCATCAGAAAAAATCAGAATATCATCCAGATATATTATCATAAATTTATCCAGAAAATCGCGGAAAATATCATGCATAAAAGACTGGAAAACTGAAGGGGCATTAGAAAGACCAAAAGGCATGACCAAATACTCAAAGTGGCCCTCGGGCGTATTAAATGCGGTCTTCCACTCATCCCCCTGCCTGATCCGCACCAAATTATACGCCCCACGAAGATCAATTTTAGAGAACCACTTAGCACCCTCTATACGAGCAAACAAATCAGTAAGCAATGGCAATGGGTATTGATACTTAACAGTGATCTTATTCAGAAGCCGATAATCAATACATGGTCTCAAAGAGCCGTCTTTTTTTGAGACAAAGAAAAACCCAGCTCCCAAGGGAGAAGAAGATGGACGAATATGTCCCTTTTCCAAAGACTCCTTTATATATTCCCGCATAGCAGCATGTTCCGGCACAGACAAATTAAACAAACGACCCTTTGGATATTTACAACCCGGTATCAAATCTATGGCACAATCGCACTCACGGTGCGGAGGTAACGACCCAAGCTTGGGTTCGTCAAAGACGTCTTGATAATCAGAGAGGAACTCAGGGACTTCAGAGGGAATGGACGACGAAATAGAAACCAAAGGTACGTCCCCATGAATACCCTTACATCCCCAGCTCAACACAGACATAGCTCTCCAGTCCAAGACTGGGTTGTGAGACTGCAACCATGGCAATCCCAGTACCAAATCGTCATGTAAATTATACAGCACCAGGAAACGAATAATCTCCTGGTGATCCGGATTGATACGCATGGTTACTTGTGTCCAGTATTGTGGTTTATTATTAGCCAATGGGGTGGAGTCAATCCCCTTCAGAGGAATAAGAGTCTCCAAAGGCTCTAAATCAAAACCACAACGATTGGCAAAGGACCAATCCATAAGACTCAGAGCGGCGCCAGAGTCAATATAGACGTCCGTGGCAATGGATGACAAAGAGCAAATCAGGGTTACAGACAAAATAAACTTAGACTGAATGGTGCCAATGGAAACAGACTTATCAAGCTTCTTTGTACGCCTAGAGCATGCCGATATAACATGAGTAGAATCCCCACAATAGAAACACAATCCATTCTTCCGTCTAAAATTCTGTCGCTCACTCCTGGACAGAATTCTATCACACTGCATACTTTCTGGCGTCTTTTCCATAGACACCGCCAGATGGTGCATCGGTTTGCGCTCCCGCAGACGCCTATCAATCTGAATAGCCATTGTCATGGACTCATTCAGACCTGCAGGCAAAGGGAACCCCACCATAACATCCTTAACGGCATCAGAGAGACCTTCTCTGAAAGTTGCCGCCAAGGCGCACTCATTCCACTGAGTAAGCACAGACCATTTACGGAATTTTTGGCAGAAAACTTCAGCTTCGTCTTGCCCCTGAGATAGTGCCATCAAAGTTTTTTCTGCCTGAAGTTCCAAATGAGGTTCCTCATAAAGCAAGCCCAAGGCCAGAAAAAACGCATCCACATCGCGTAACGCAGGATCCCCTGCTGGCAATGAGAAGGCCCAATCTTGAGGGTCACCCCTGAGCAAGGAAATCACAATCCTAACCTGCTGAGCAGGGTCTCCAGCTGAACGAGACTTCAGGGACAAATAAAGCTTACAATTATTTCGGAAATTCTGGAAGCTAGCTCTATTCCCTGTGAAGAACTCCGGCAAAGGAATTCTCGGCTCAGATACCGGAGCATGTACTACAAAATCTTGTAAATTTTGTACTTTCGTGATGAGATTATTCAAACCCGCAGTTACACTCTGGAGATCCACCATTGTCAGGTGCACACAGAGCACACAGAGATTAGGAGGAGAGAGAGAAAAAAGACTGCAGCAAGGCAGACTGGAGGAAAAAAAAAAAAAAAATTCCAGCAGACTTCTTATAACTCTCCTTTCTCAACCTGGGTCTTTAACACTTTACTGGCCGGTCAAACTGTCATGATCTCTGCAGGCAGAGATCATAGCAAGCCTATAGAGGGACAAGCTCTCGGAAGATGGAACTATACTGACCATGAACTAAGCCTGCCGCGCAACTAGAAATAGCCAGGTAGCATTTCCTATTTATCGCTAGATGCCCAGCTCTGGCCTAAGACCTAAATAGCTAGCAGAGGGAAATATAAGACCTGGCTCACCTCTAGAGAAATATTCCAAAGAAGACAGTAGCCCCCCACATATAATGACGGTGAGTTCAGATGAAACAACAAACGCAGCAGGAAAATAGTCTTAGCAAATTTGAGGTCCGCTTACTAGATAGCAGAAGACAGATAGTATACTTTCATGGTCAGCAGAAAAATACTAACAAAACACCATCCAGAGATTACCTTAAACTCTGGCATTAACTCATAACGCCAGAGTAGCAATCCCTGATCGACGAGAGCTTTCCAGACACAGTAACAAAACTTCAGCTGCGAACTGGAACAAATAGGCAAAACAAAACATGGACAAAAGTCCAACTTATCAGTAGTTGTCTAGAAGCAGGAACAAGCACTGAGAGGCATCAGATAACATTGTTGACCGGCCAGAAACCACCAGAGAAATGAGCTTAAATAGCGACACCCACTACTGATGGAATCAGGTGAAACAGGAAAGAGGATGACAAGTCCAATTCCACAAGCGGCCACCGGGGGAGCCCAGAATCCAAATTCACAACAGTTAGCTTGTAGCGTGGTACAGCGTAGTCCATCATGGCCTTATTAATAGTAAATAAAATATATAACTAGGCTCTATGAACTTTTAAATAGGTTCCAGGGGTACACGGGCAGCATTGGTGTGGTCAGTGGAGGAGTATTGCAAGTAGGGGCTGCAGACAGGCTATCAAAGGCCTAAAATAACAAACAGTAGGCAGTCATGGCAGTTTTACATCGGTTACATGGATACACAGGCAGGCACTCCAGGCAGCATTGTGCTCAGTGGAGGAGTATTGCAAGTAGGGGCCGCAGACAGGCTATCAAAGGCCTAAAATAACAAACAGTAGGCAGTCATGGCAGTTTTACATCGGTTACATGGATACACAGGCAGGCACTCCAGGCAGCATTGTGGTCAGTGGAGGAGTATTGCAAGTAGGGGCCGCAGACAGGCTATCAAAGGCCTAAAATAACAAACAGTAGGCAGTCATGGCAGTTTTACATCGGTTACATGGATACACAGGCAGCTAGGTGGTGAGTGGAGGAGTATTTAAAGTAAGGACCGCAGACAGGCTATCAAAGGCCTAACATAACAAACAATAGGCTCATGGCAGTTTTACAGCGGTTACATGGATACACGGGCAGGCAGCTTGGTGGTGAGTGGAGGAGTATTTAAAGTATGGACCGCAGACAGGCTTCGAAGGCCTAACACAATAAAATGGGCTGGCTGTAGGCACTTTAAAATTGGTTCCAGGGGTACACGGGCAGCAGTGGTCTGGTCAGTGGAGGCCTAGTGGAAGTATGGACCGCAGACAGGCTTCGAAGGCCTAACACAATAAAATGGGCTGGCTGTAGGCACTTTAAAATTGGTTCCAGGGGTACACGGGCAGCAGTGGTCTGGTCAGTGGAGGACTAGTGGAAGTATGGACCGCAGACAGGCTTCGAAGGCCTAACACAATAAAATGGGCTGACTGTAGGCACTTTAAAATTGGTTCCAGGGGTACACGGGCAGCAGTGGTCTGGTCAGTGGAGGACTAGTGGAAGTATGGACCGCAGACAGGCTTCGAAGGCCTAACACAATAAAATGGGCTGGCTGTAGGCACTTTAAAATTGGTTCCAGGGGTACACGGGCAGCAGTGGTCTGGTCAGTGGAGGACTAGTGGAAGGAGGGAGCGCAGAAAGGCTTCAAAGGCCTAACATAACAAACAATAGGCTCATGGCAGTTTTACAGCGGTTACATGGATACACGGGCAGGCAGCTTGGTGGTGGTGAGTGGAGGAGTATTTAAAGTAGGGACCGCAGACAGGCTATCAAAGGCCTAACATAAAAAAACAATAGGCTCATGGCAGTTTCACAGCGGTTACATGGATACACGGGCAGGCAGCTTGGTGGTGGTGAGTGGAGGAGTATTTAAAGTAGGGACCGCAGACAGGCTATCAAAGGCCTAACATAACAAACAATAGGCTCATGGCAGTTTTACAGCGGTTACATGGATACACGGGCAGGCAGCTTGGTGCTGAGTGGAGGAGTATTTAAAGTATGGACCGCAGACAGGCTTCGAAGGCCTAACACAATAAAATGGGCTGGCTGTAGGCACTTTAAAATTGGTTCCAGGGGTACACGGGCAGCAGTGGTCTGGTCAGTGGAGGCCTAGTGGAAGGAGGGACCGCAGACAGGCTTCGAAGGCCTAACACAATAAAATGGGCTGGCTGTAGGCACTTTAAAATTGGTTCCAGGGGTACACGGGCAGCAGTGGTCTGGTCAGTGGAGGCCTAGTGGAAGTATGGACCGCAGACAGGCTTCGAAGGCCTAACACAATAAAATGGGCTGGCTGTAGGCACTTTAAAATTGGTTCCAGGGGTACACGGGCAGCAGTGGTCTGGTCAGTGGAGGACTAGTGGAAGTATGGACCGCAGACAGGCTTCGAAGGCCTAACACAATAAAATGGGCTGGCTGTAGGCACTTTAAAATTGGTTCCAGGGGTACACGGGCAGCAGTGGTCTGGTCAGTGGAGGCCTAGTGGAAGGAGGGACCGCAGACAGGCTTCGAAGGCCTAACACAATAAAATGGGCTGGCTGTAGGCACTTTAAAATTGGTTCCAGGGGTACACGGGCAGCAGTGGTCTGGTCAGTGGAGGACTAGTGGAAGGAGGGAGCGCAGAAAGGCTTCAAAGGCCTAAAATAACAAACAATAGGCTCATGGCAGTTTTACACCGGTTACATGGATACACGGGCAGGCAGCTTGGTGGTCAGTGGAGGAGTAGGGACCGCAGACAGGCTATCAAAGGCCTAAAATAACAAACAATAGGCTCATGGCAGTTTTACAGCGGTTACATGGATACACGGGCAGGCAGCTTGGTGCTGAGTGGAGGAGTAGTGCAAGGAGTGTCTGTCCCAGTACTCCCAAAATATAAATAGATGTTAATGTCTCGCAAAACAACCAAAACAAAAAAAAAGATGGCATACTTAGGTACAGGGGTGGGCTCATCTGCTGTGTTTCTGACATAGTAATTTGGCAGTAACTATTTAATGGTGCCAATATAGGACACAGACACAGACTACTTTAAGTTGCATCATAGATGTCTACAAATTTGTATTGTCAGTGCCAGACATTGAATGATGTCAGCGAATAGACTAAAGATTGGTGGAGCTGTGCGACATAATTTTGCACGTAGTAGAGCCCAGTTTGAGCTGGGGTAGGGGGGAACTCTCTTGAGGCCGGCGGGACCGCCCCAGGGCCACTCATGTTACAACGGTGTGTCTGACGTTGGGTGCGCACCACCACCGCCAGAGACACTACATTGTACTATGAGGGACCCAGTAGCAATGCCGTCAACCAAAAGCGAGCACACCCACCTCTTCAGACAAACAGCAGTCTCACGGGTGCTTGCGCCAAGTCGCGATACCACGGCCCCGTGTGGGGAGTTTGGCCATTTAGGGAGGTGTAAACATGTCGTATGCTGTACAATCTGCAGCAGCAAATTAGACATTAGAAAAGTAATTCACAGGCAAGAGCTTTTCATAGGAAAGCTAGGTGTCGGCCGGGCAAGGTGGGGCAAAAGATTTTGAAATCCAGTTGTGGTTCATTTTAATGAATGTTAGATCGTCAACATTTTGGGTAGCCAGACGAGTCCTTTTTTCGGTTAATATTGACCCTGCAGCACTGAATACTCTTTCTGATAGGACACTTGCTGCCGGGCAAGCAAGCTCCTGCAATGCATATTCTGCCAATTCTGGCCAGGTGTCTAATTTGGAGGCCCAGTAATCAAATGGGAATGACGGTTGAGGGAGAACATCGATAAGGGATGAAAAATAGTTAGTAACCATACTGGACAAATGTTGTCTCCTGTCACTTTCAATTGATGCAGCAGTACCTGTCCTGTCTGCGGTCATAGCAAAATCACTCCACAACCTGGTCAGAAAACCCCTCTGTCCAACGCCACTTCTGATGTGTGCACCCCTAACACTCCTAGTCTGCTGCCCCCTGGAGCTCGTGTGAGAACGATCACGTGCGCTGTGTGCTGGGAATGCCTGAAGCAAACGGTCAACAAGAGTTGATTGTTTGGTTGCTAATATTAGTTCCAAGTTCTCATGTGGCATAATATTTTGCAATTTGCCTTTATAGCGTGGATCAAGGAGGCAGGCCAACCAGTAATCGTCATCGTTCATCATTTTCGTAATGCGTGTGTCCCTTTGTAGGATACGTAAGGCATAATCCGCCATGTGGGCCAAAGTTCCACTTGTCAAATCTCCGGTTGTGATTGGTTGAGGGGCAGTTGCAGGCAAATCTACGTCACTTGTGTCCCTCAAAAAACCAGAACCCGGCCGTGACACGCAACCAATTTCCTGTGCCCCCGTGAAAGTTTCCGCATTAAAAATATACTCATCCCCATCATCCTCCTCGTCCTCCACCTCCTCTTCGCCCGCTACCTCGTCCTGTACACTGCCCTGACCAGACAATGGCTGACTGTCATCAAGGCTTCCCTCTTCCTCTGGTGCAGACGCCTGCTCCTTTATGTGCGTCAAACTTTGCATCAGCAGACGCATTAGGGGGATGCTCATGCTTATTACGGCGTTGTCTGCACTAACCAGCCGTGTGCATTCCTCAAAACACTGAAGGACTTGACACATGTCTTGTATCTTCGACCACTGCACACCTGACAACTCCATGTCTGCCATCCTACTGCCTGCCCGTGTATCCTCCCACAAATAAATAACAGCACGCCTCTGTTCGCACAGTCTCTGAAGCATGTGCAGTGTTGAGTTCCACCTTGTTGCAACGTCTATGATTAGGCGATGCTGGGGAAGGTTCAAAGACCGCTGATAGGTCTGCATACGGCTGGCGTGTACAGGCGAACGTCGGATATGTGAGCAAAGTGCACGCACTTTGAGGAGCAGGTCGGAGAACCCAGGATAAGTTTTCAATAAGCACTGCACCACCAGGTTTAAGGTGTGAGCCAGGCAAGGAATGTGTTTCAGTTGGGAAAGGGAGATGGCAGCCATGAAATTCCTTCCGTTATCACTCACTACCTTGCCTGCCTCAAGATCTACTGTGCCCAGCCACGACTGCGTTTCTTGTTGCAAGAACTCGGACAGAACTTCCGCGGTGTGTCTGTTGTCGCCCAAACACTTCATAGCCAATACAGCCTGCTGACGCTTGGCAGTAGCTGGCCCATAATGGGACAACTGGTGTGCAACAGTGTCATCTGCCGATGGAGTGGTTGGCCGACTGCGTTCTGTGGAAGAGCTGTAGCTTCTGCAGGAGGACGAGGAGGAGGAGGAGGGGGTGCGAACGCCTACAGCCAACTGTTTCCTAGACCGTGGGCTAGGCACAACTGTCCCTAAATTGATGTCGCCTGTGGACCCTGCATCCACCACATTCACCCAGTGTGCCGTGATGGACACATAACGTCCCTGGCCATGCCTACTGGTCCATGCATCTGTAGTCAGGTGCACCTTTGTACTCACAGATTGCCTGAGTGCATGGACGATGCGCTGTTTAACATGCTGGTGCAGGGCTGGGATGGCTTTTCTGGAAAAAAAGTGTCGACTGGGTAGCTCGTATCGTGGTTCAGCGTACTCCATCAGGGCTTTGAAAGCTTCGCTTTCAACTAACCGGTAGGGCATCATCTCTAACGAGATTAGTCTAGCTATGTGGGCGTTAAAACCCTGTGTACGCGGATGCGAGGATAAGTACTTCCTTTTTCTAACCAGAGTCTCATGTAGGGTGAGCTGGACTGGAGAGCTGTAGATCGTGGAACTTTCGGGTGTGCCGGTGGACATGGCAGACTGAGAGACGGTTGGAGACGGTATTGTTTCCGCCGGTGCCCTACATGCAATATTTCCTCCTACAAAACTGGTGATTCCCTGACCCTGACTGCTTTTGGCTGGCAAAGAAACCTGCACAGATACTGCCGGTGGTGCGGAAAATGGTGGCCTTACAGTGACGGAAGGGATGTTGCGTTGCTGACTAGCTTCATTGGCCGAGGGTGCTACAACCTTGAGGGACGTTTGGTAGTTAGTCCAGGCTTGAGAATGCATGGTGGTTAAGTGTCTATGCATGCAACTAGTATTTAGACTTTTCAGATTCTGACCTCTGCTTAAGCTAGTTGAACATTTTTGACAGATGACTTTGCGCTGATCAGTTGGATGTTGTTTAAAAAAATGCCAGACTGCACTCTTCCTAGACTCTGATCCCTTTTCAGGGATTGCAGACTGAGCTTTAACCGGATGGCAACGCTGTGCTCCAACAGGTTTTGGCTTTGACACGCGTTTTGGTCCAGATACGGGCCCGGCAGATGGAACCTGTTGCGATGTTGATGCCTGCTGCGGCCCCTCCTCCACCTCCGCTTCTGAACTACTGCCGCCTGCACCCTGTTCCCCCAATGGCTGCCAATCGGGGTCAATAACTGGGTCATCTATTACCTCCTCTTCGAGCTCGTGTGCAACTTCGTCTGTGTCACTGTGTCGGTCGGTGGTATAGCGTTCGTGGCGGGGCAACATAGTCTCATCAGGGTCTGATTGTGGATCTGTACCCTGAGAGGGCAATGTGGTGGTCTGAGTCAAAGGAGCAGCATAGTACTCTGGCTGTGGCTGTGCATCAGTGCACTCCATGTCAGAATATACTTGTAATGGGCATGGCCTGTTAAATGTTTCACTTTCTAAGCCAGGGACGGTATGTGTAAAGAGCTCCATGGAGTGACCCGTTGTGTCGCCTGCTGCATCCTTCTCTCTTGTTGTAGTTTTTGCTGAGGAGGACAAGGAAGCGACTTGTCCCTGACCGTGAACATCCACAAGCGACGCGCTGCTTTTACATTTACCAGTTTCGGAAGAGGAGGCAAAAGAGCTAGAGGCTGAGTCTGCAATGTAAGCCAAAACTTGCTGTTGCTGCTCCGCCTTTAAAAGCGGTTTTCCTACTCCCAGAAAAGAGAGCGTTCGAGGCCTTGTGTAGCCTGACGACGAAACTGGCTCCACAGCTCCAGACTTAGGTGGAATATTTTTATCCCCACGACCACCTGATGCTCCACTACCACTACCATCATTACCAGCTGACAATGAACGCCCACGACGACCTCTTGCACCAGACTTCCTCATTGTTTTAAAATCTTAACCAAAGTAACTTTATTTGTTGCTATCAAACAACTTACACGGTGAGCTATAACTTCAGTATGATTTCAATATCCCTTAACAGGTTGGTGAGACCACAAGGAAAATCAGGCACAATGTTACACACTCTGTTTTCTGTGGCACAAAATCACAGAGATGACACACACGCAGGACTGTCACTCAAGCACTAATGTCAATATTAATCTCCCACCTAATTTATTTATTTTTTTTTCTCAGGGAGACTTTAGAAACCAAATAATATTAAAAAAAAAAAAAAAAAAGGCTTTCTATGGCCCACAATTAGAGAGAGAGAGGTGGCACAACCAGGAGTCAAGACTGGCGCACAAGCTGAAAGGGCAATATTACTCTCCCACTGTTTTTTATGTTTTTTTTGTTTTTTTCAGGGAGACTTTAGAAACCAAATAATATTAAAAAAACCAAAAAAAAAAAAGGCTTTCTATGGCCCACTGAATGAGAGGGAGAGAGGTGGCACACCCAGGAGTCAAGACTGGCACACAAGCTGAAAGGGCAATATTACTCTCCCACTGTTTTTTTATGTATTTTTTGTTTTTTCAGGGAGACTTTAGAAACCCAATAATATTTAAAAAAAAAAAAAAGGCTTTCTATGGCCCACAATTAGAGAGAGAGAGGTGGCACAACCAGGAGTCAAGACTGGCGCACAAGCTGAAAGGGCAATATTACTCTCCCACTGTTTTTTATGTTTTTTTTGTTTTTTTCAGGGAGACTTTAGAAACCAAATAATATTAAAAAAACCAAAAAAAAAAAAGGCTTTCTATGGCCCACTGAATGAGAGGGAGAGAGGTGGCACACCCAGGAGTCAAGACTGGCACACAAGCTGAAAGGGCAATATTACTCTCCCACTGTTTTTTTATGTATTTTTTGTTTTTTTCAGGGAGACTTTAGAAACCCAATAATATTTAAAAAAAAAAATAAATAGGCTTTCTATGGCCCACTGAATGAGAGGGAGAGAGGTGGCACACCCAGGAGTCAAGACTGGCACACAAGCTGAAAGGGCAATATTACTCTCCCACTGTTTTTTTAGGTTTTTTTTGTTTTTTCAGGGAGACTTTAGAAACCCAATAATATTTAAAAAAAAAAATAAATAGGCTTTCTATGGCCCACTGAATGAGAGGGAGAGAGGTGGCACACCCAGGAGTCAAGACTGGCACACAAGCTGAAAGGGCAATATTACTCTCCCACTGTTTTTTTAGGTTTTTTTTGTTTTTTCAGGGAGACTTTAGAAACCCAATAATATTTTAAAAAAAAAATAAATAGGCTTTCTATGGCCCACTGAATGAGAGGGAGAGAGGTGGCACACCCAGGAGTCAAGACTGGCACATAAGCTGAAAGGGCAATATTACTCTCCCACTGTTTTTTTAGGTTTTTTTTTTTTTTTCAGGGAGAATTAGAAACCAAATAATATTAAAAAAAAAAAAAATAGGCTTTCTATGGCCCACTGAATGAAAGGGAGAGAGGTGGCACACCCAGGAGTCAAGACTGGCACACAAGCTGAAAGGGCAATATTACTCTCCCACTGTTTTTTATGTTTTTTTTGTTTTTTTCAGGGAGACTTTAGAAACCAAATAATATTAAAAAAACCAAAAAAAAAAAAGGCTTTCTATGGCCCACTGAATGAGAGGGAGAGAGGTGGCACACCCAGGAGTCAAGACTGGCACACAAGCTGAAAGGGCAATATTACTCTCCCACTGTTTTTTTATGTATTTTTTGTTTTTTTCAGGGAGACTTTAGAAACCCAATAATATTTAAAAAAAAAAATAAATAGGCTTTCTATGGCCCACTGAATGAGAGGGAGAGAGGTGGCACACCCAGGAGTCAAGACTGGCACACAAGCTGAAAGGGCAATATTACTCTCCCACTGTTTTTTTAGGTTTTTTTTGTTTTTTCAGGGAGACTTTAGAAACCCAATAATATTTAAAAAAAAAAATAAATAGGCTTTCTATGGCCCACTGAATGAGAGGGAGAGAGGTGGCACACCCAGGAGTCAAGACTGGCACACAAGCTGAAAGGGCAATATTACTCTCCCACTGTTTTTTTAGGTTTTTTTTGTTTTTTCAGGGAGACTTTAGAAACCCAATAATATTTTAAAAAAAAAATAAATAGGCTTTCTATGGCCCACTGAATGAGAGGGAGAGAGGTGGCACACCCAGGAGTCAAGACTGGCACACAAGCTGAAAGGGCAATATTACTCTCCCACTGTTTTTTTAGGTTTTTTTTTTTTTTTCAGGGAGAATTAGAAACCAAATAATATTAAAAAAAAAAAAAATAGGCTTTCTATGGCCCACTGAATGAAAGGGAGAGAGGTGGCACACCCAGGAGTCAAGACTGGCACACAAGCTGAAAGGGCAATATTACTCTCCCACTGTTTTTTTATGTATTTTTTGTTTTTTCAGGGAGACTTTAGAAACCCAATAATATTTAAAAAAAAAAATAAATAGGCTTTCTATGGCCCACTGAATGAGAGGGAGAGAGGTGGCACACCCAGGAGTCAAGACTGGCACACAAGCTGAAAGGGCAATATTACTCTCCCACTGTTTTTTTAGGTTTTTTTTGTTTTTTCAGGGAGACTTTAGAAACCCAATAATATTTAAAAAAAAAAAAATAGGCTTTCTATGGCCCACTGAATGAAAGGGAGAGAGGTGGCACACCCAGGAGTCAAGACTGGCACACAAGCTGAAAGGGCAATATTACTCTCCCACTGTTTTTTTATGTATTTTTTGTTTTTTCAGGGAGACTTTAGAAACCCAATAATATTTAAAAAAAAAAATAAATAGGCTTTCTATGGCCCACTGAATGAGAGGGAGAGAGGTGGCACACCCAGGAGTCAAGACTGGCACACAAGCTGAAAGGGCAATATTACTCTCCCACTGTTTTTTTAGGTTTTTTTTGTTTTTTCAGGGAGACTTTAGAAACCCAATAATATTTAAAAAAAAAAATAAATAGGCTTTCTATGGCCCACTGAATGAAAGGGAGAGAGGTGGCACACCCAGGAGTCAAGACTGGCACACAAGCTGAAAGGGCAATATTACTCTCCCACTGTTTTTTTATGTATTTTTTGTTTTTTTCAGGGAGACTTTAGAAACCCAATAATATTTTAAAAAAAAAATAAATAGGCTTTCTATGGCCCACTGAATGAGAGGGAGAGAGGTGGCACACCCAGGAGTCAAGACTGGCACACAAGCTGAAAGGGCAATATTACTCTCCCACTGTTTTTTTAGGTTTTTTTTTTTTTTTCAGGGAGAATTAGAAACCAAATAATATTAAAAAAAAAAAAAATAGGCTTTCTATGGCCCACTGAATGAAAGGGAGAGAGGTGGCACACCCAGGAGTCAAGACTGGCACACAAGCTGAAAGGGCAATATTACTCTCCCACTGTTTTTTTATGTATTTTTTGTTTTTTCAGGGAGACTTTAGAAACCCAATAATATTTAAAAAAAAAAATAAATAGGCTTTCTATGGCCCACTGAATGAGAGGGAGAGAGGTGGCACACCCAGGAGTCAAGACTGGCACACAAGCTGAAAGGGCAATATTACTCTCCCACTGTTTTTTTAGGTTTTTTTTTTTTTTCAGGGAGACTTTTGAAACCAAATAATATTAAAAAAAAAAAAAAAAAAAAAATATAGGCTTGCTATAGCCCACTGAATGAGAGATAGCGCACACACAGCAGTGGCACACAAGCCCTGACTGAGGCCAATATTTTTCTCCCACTGATTGATGTAGTGTTTCTGTGTTGAGGTAGATTTTAGAACACAAATCACGGAAAAAATAAATAGGCTTTCTATGGCCCACTCAGTGAGAGATGGCACACACAGGGATGGCACTGTAGCAGAAATGCCAATCTTAATCTCCCACAAAAAAAAAACAAAAAAAAAAAAAAAACTGTCCTACAATTACTATCTCCCTGCAGTAATGTAAGCCAGGTATGGCAGGCAGCAATAGGAGTGGACTGATGCACAAATTAAATAAAAAGTGTGGACAAACAAAAAAGATAGCTGTGCAGAAAGGAAGGAACAAGAGGATATGTGCTTTGAAAAAAGCAGTTGGTTTCCACAGTGGCGTACACACAGCAATACAGCTATCACGGAGCCTTCTAGGGCAGCCCAATGAGCTACAGCGCTGAGGGGAAAAAAAAAAAAAAATAGCTTCCACTGTTCCTGCACACCGAAGGTGGTGTTGGACAGTGGAAATCGCTGCAGCACAAGCGGTTTGGTGGTTAGTGGACCCTGCCTAACGCTCTCCCTGCTTCTGATGAAGCGGCAGCAACCTGTCCCTAAGCTCAGATCAGCAGCAGTAAGATGGCGGTCGGCGGGAACGCCCCTTTATAGCCCCTGTGACGCCGCAGACAGCAAGCCAATCACTGCAATGCCCTTCTCTAAGATGGTGGGGACCAGGATCTATGTCATCACGCTGCCCACACTCTGCGTTCACCTTCATTGGCTGAGAAATGGCGCTTTTCGCGTCATTGAAACGCGACTTTGGCGCGAAAGTCGCGTACCGCATGGCCGACAAGCACAGGGGTCGGATCGGGTTTCATGAGACGCCGACTTAGCCAAAAGTCGGCGACTTTTGAAAATGATCGACCCGTTTCGCTCAACCCTAGTGGTGAGTTCTCCTTGAATGGAAGTCTTCAAACAAATGCTGGAAAGACATCTGTCTGAGATGGTTTAGTGAATCCTGCTTTGAGCAGGGGGTTGGACATTATGTCCCCTGAGGTCCCTTCCAACTCTAACATTCTATGATTCTATCTGTGGTTAGCAACCTCTCTGGCGAGTTCCGTCATAAACTGTGTACAAGTGAACCTAGAAGAATTGATGTTTTGATGTTGACTTGAAGGCAAAGGGTGATCACAACAAATATTGATTTAATTTAGATTTCTCTTTTGTTCATTCACTTTGCATTTTGTTAATTGTTGAAAATAAACTATTAACACATTTTCAGTTTGCAGCATTTGCTACACCTTCCTATGAGCTTTGTATAGTAATGTATATGTGGAATTTTTCCACATTTTTAAATTAATGGAAAAAAAACATAGAACTATATTGTGATTCATTTAAATTTTTTTGTTACAATAAAGGAATGCACAATTCACCATAACTGCTTGTCTGTGTAAAATTGATATGCAATCATTTAGGTCATATTTTTTCACAGCCCCCTGAGGAAGCCTACGTGAAACGATCGTTGATCTACGTGAAATCACCCTGGGACAATTAAAGGTAAGATCAAGTGTTAAAATTACTTACTGTCTGTGCCCATATGCTATAAAGTACCACTTATGGGTTACACTTAGAGTAAATGTTATGGAATTCTTTTCTTCATAGGATTATACTACTTACATGATATGGGAGACACCACATTTATATATGGCCACATATAGAGGCATTATTAACTGTACCTTGCATTTGTTTTTCACCTGCTTTCCATTTTCCTCAGACATACGTGCTGATTCCCCACCTTCTTTACCTGAGTCTTTTTTATCAAGTTCCTTGTTTGTTATCTGTAATTATCATTGCCTACATTTTTGTGAATCAATTGTATTTAATAAACTTTTCTAGTTTGTAATTGATTATCACTGGCTCCATATTACTACTGTTTAATACTGCATATTATATTTGGAGTGTTTAGTTGCATTACTCAATTCAATTTGGGTCTATGGGGCAGATAACATAATAAATCAAGACGTATGTCTACATATGGCCTATCTGTTCTAATGATATTGTCTCTACATTTTTTTATATTGTCTTATACAGGCATATAGCCATATTAGTCCTAGCGGACTTTGTTAGGCACCCATCTGCCATTGCAACCCATAGGCAGTAGCTATTGCCTAACAGTTTGCCAGTGGGGTGACTGACTCCCATTCATAGTGTTATTTGGAGGGCTACTATAACACTGGCATCCCTGCATGCCTCTGCTCCTCCCTCCCAGCAGGAACACTGACTTACACACCGCCCAGACCGCACTGCCATGTCCCCTGCTCCGACTTCTGTGCATCATTGCCTGCACATGCATTGCAGGTCCCCTGGCAGCATGCTCAGGGCTATAGCACATGTGCTCTCTGTCTCTTAAAGAGACAGTGCGCACACTCCTAATGTGTCCCCTACCAATAGTTGGGAGACACTTAGTACTTAAGACATCTCCACCTGTAGGGAGGTGCCTGTGCCACAGTTGTGTTTAGTCAGTCTTCAAGCTGCCAGCCTTTTGTCAGTTGCTTGTACCCATCCAGTTAAACCTGTTCCAATACTAGTCCTAAGTACCCAACCCATCCTAGTCTGCATCTGTACCTTGAGTTTGAAACTGCATTTGTGGTACCGGAACCTGAAACCGCTCTGGCGGTATCCGAACCTGAAACCGCTCCAGCGGTACCTAAACCTGAAGCTGCTCCATTGTACCAGAACCTGAAACTGCTCTGGCGATACCCTGAAACTACTGCGGCAGTAACTAAACCTGAAATCGCCTTGACTTTACCTGAACCAGAACCTGTGCTTGAAGCCCTATTGTAAGGATACTACAAATCTCAAAAAAGCATTTCCATCCTTTCATAAGATTGCTACCTAAAGTATCTGATTAGTGATGCTACGGCTAAATGAGTAATGTGCCACAGTGTGATAAAGTAAATGAAAAAGGAAGAAACATTGTGGATCTCACCCAATTGAAGTGCAGACTGTTCTCCGGGTCATGTACATACGGGTAGAAGCATCCGTCAAACTGCCCTGTCTGCAGTTCTTTCTGCACTAACAAGGGCAGTACCCAAGTGGAGCTATTGTCCTAAAAAGAGGTTCCCTCCCAAGTTCCAACACATTTCTTCCCCTGTTAGGAGAAATCATCAAGGGAGTGTACTTGCATTTGGGAGGCACCGACACAGAAGTTGTTGCAGTGTAGAACAATAAAGTGTCTCTGTGCTTATAAAGTGTCTTTGCTTGAACATATCTAAGCAATCACACAGTGGTGGCAATCCCCTCAGGGCACAGAGAGCTGTTACCCTGATAACAAAAAGATTGTTACTAGACATGAGCAGATACTTTTAAAACAAATATTACATTAAATTATGATTATTTTGAGTCTCTTTCTGTGAACCCAGCAAAATGGCGGCTGGTCATTTTGCTGAATTGTAAAGGCTTGGAAATGAGTGGAAAAAAATAATGCTCACCTTGCCTCACACTTCACCAGGCTTTGCAGCTCTCCATAACAGTTCTTTCTGCAGCTCATTGTGGACTTCTTTTTCACTACTGCACCATGCACAACACCCTCTTATTTTATCTTTATTCTGTGCCCCGGGTCTTTTAGTGTCATTAAGACCTTTGGTGTCATGACTTATGTCACCTAAGACACTGTCTAGGCCTTGGGAGATGCTCGTTGTGATGTCATGACGTCACAACTCGCATCATGATTTCAGACGCCTCTTCGATGACAGAAGCTTTGGCACAGAGTGACTATGGAAGAAGAGTATGTCACATGTGGTGCTTGAGTAACAGAGAGGCTGGAGGGAGCTGTGCAGAGTGGGACAAGTGAGCAGTAAATGGGACAAAAGTGAGTGGGACAAAAGTGAGTGGGACAAGTGAGCGGTAAGGTTTTTTTTTTACTTAATTTACGTTTATTATGCTCTGGGGTCAGACAGACCCCAGACCATGGTAAGGAGCATTAAATAAATTCAATGAAAACAATACATGTTGTGGGAAAATTTTAACAAACTGCTGTGTTTGAGTTTTGTCAGATTCACTCATCAATAATATCTACCATAAAGTTGCAAGTTGCTCCTTAAATTGATGAGATGACATGAAATAGTGATTAAATTATTTTCTTGGACAAGGCAGGTAAAAGATGTGGGAGATTCGATTTGATGCTGACTGTTTGGTATTAAAAAAAACATGATTTGTGTTCATCTATAGATAAAAGGATCTATCAATCTGAGAACAAAATTGCCCTCAGGGAGAAAGAAGACTGGAATAAATGTAGACTGATGATCTGTTGAATCCATTTCTTCTAACTAGAAGATAAGAGAATGTTTTGCTGATAAGTACGATTCTTTCTACATATCAAACCATCTTAGCAGTTGTACCCCATAGAGCCCGATGTGCTGGGTTTAAGTCTTCCTAATTCCATTATTCTAAAAAAATCTACAAAACTAAATTAAAACTATGTAAGAATAGTTACAGCATGATAAAGAAGCTATATACTTATTAATTCTGGTAAAGATGCTGAACAGTGGCAGTTACCATCTCTCATTACAAGTAATATTGATGTCAGTTGAAAAATGGTGAGTACGAAATAATAATTCAGGTATACTGAACTTTTCTCTGTGTTATATTACATTGTGTTTAAGAACTTTTTCTAAACATTGTACTGGTGATATTACAGTGAACTGGTCTCTGCATCTCAGGGACATTAATATGAACCCCTAACCCCTTCCCGACCAGGTGACTTTCTGTTTTTGTGTTTTCCTCTTTCCTTCCCTTATTCCAAGAGTCATAACTTTTCTATGCGCCTTTGTGTGTTTTCTGGGACCACTTAGCAAAATGAGTAAGAATTGGCAAAAACTTTTTGCCCGAATTTTAATGTTTGATGTTTTTTCCTACTCGCCTACCCAACTTCAGGACTTTTCTGCTAGTGACTCCCTCTTTTTTATTACCTGTCTGTTTTTCATTTTTATACATATATTTGTTCGTTCAATGTTTTTGTACAAATGAAGATGTTTTTTAGCCTCTAAAAGCTCGATTTGTTTCTTCATATCCCCTTTTTTATTTTTGTGTCCACATAGCCATCCATTGTATAATGTAATGCACTGGAAAGCAGGACAAAAATTCCTTATGTGTCAAATGGAGAAAAAGGGCGATCCAGCAATGGGTTTTTTGGTCTTTTATTTTCAACCGTCATTTTACAGTAAAAAATGACATGCCCATTTGATTCTCCAGGTCAGAACGAATATGCAGATACCATACATGCATGGTTTTTATTTTAATAAATGGTGAAAAAAAACTTCAGAAATGTGTAAAAAAAATATATATTATTCACTTGTGTCGCCATTTTTCGATAACTATAACGTTTTAAGTTTTTGGGGATATAGACTTGTGTCAGGGCTTGTTTTTTGCACCCCAAGTGGATGTTTTTACCGATATCACTTTAGGGTAGATGTTTTGATCGCCTCTTATTAAACATTTTTGTGCTGTTTGAGTGTTTTGATTTTTTTTCTTGCTAGTTAATTTACCGATCGAATTAATTTATTTTGCATTTTGATAGATAATAATTTTACAAGCTCAATGGTACCAAATATATGTTGCTTTTATATTTTTTTATTTCTCAATTTTTAAAGGAGAGTGATTTGAACTTTTTTTAGTTTTTTAGTTTTTTTAAAACTTGTTTACTGAATTTGTTAGTCCCCTTTTGGGACTTGAACCTGTGATCATCCGATTACTTGTGCTATATACAGCAATACTACAACATTACTGTATATAGCAAAAATCACTATCTCTTAAGAAAACCAGCCATTGGCTGGTTTTCACAGTAGTACTGTCATGATCCCTGGACTCTTGGCCGTCATGGCAACTCATCTTCACCCCAAGATCCCATCATGGGTGTGCCGATGAGCGCATAAAGTGACATACTACCCTGCCGATGCATGTTAAATGCCACAGTCAGAGATTGACTGGAACTCCACTCCACCCACGGCTGTTAGAGATAGATGATAGCTGAATAATTCAGCCATCTTTGGCAGGAAAATATGCAAGCTTGGTGTCCAAGTCTGCATTAAGATCAGGGAGCCGGCATAGTACGTACCAGTACATCCTATGTTGGAATGTTGGAAGGGGTTAAACACCATACCAGGTAATTGATTCTTACAATAACCCCATTGGCACCCCCTGGCATATCTTTGCTTCGTGGTTTGCTTTGGTTTGCCTTGCCTATAACTATAACGGGAAAGGAGCTGAGATTGGCAGCTGTACAACTGCAGTAAATGCCAGGATCACAAAACACTCAGGCAATTTAACCCTTTAGACCCTTATAACTCTTTAATTGTGCAGGGCAAAGGGAAGAAGCTTTCCTTGCTTTATCCTCACTGTCATCATTGAAATTACTTTGTGGTTAAGGCTGGAAATTCACATTACATGGTTGTCAGCTGAATGATGCTTCAGCAGACAGCCATCTCGGCTAACATTACAATCCACAGGAGCGCTAGCTCAACTGAGTGCTTCTGGGATCTCTATGAGAAAGCTGCAAGCTGACACGCAGGCTTATTATTATTATTATTTATTTATATAGCACCATTGATTCCACGGTGCTGTACATAAGAAGGGGTTACATACAAATTACAGATATCACTTACAGTAAGCAAACTAACAATCACAGACTGATACAGAGGGGCGAGGACCCTGCCCTTGCGGGCTTACATTCTACAGGATGGTGGGGAAGGAGATAATAGGTTGAGGGTTTCAGTAGCTCCGGTGTTGGTGAGGCGGTAGCTTCGGTAGTGATGAGGAGGCAGCAGGGTCAGTGCAGGCTGTAAGCTTTCCTGAAGAGATGGGTTTTCAGGTTCTATTGTCATTGTTTAGGTGTTAGGTGACTTATCTGAAGGAGAACAATGTGATTAGCAGTCTGAAATCAGACAATAAACATCAGTCGTCACTGTCCAGCGCCCCCATTCACATTAGACTGTCAACTAACCCATCTTTCAATAATCCGAACCTCTCACTCCCGTCTCCAAAACTTCTCAGGTGCTGCGCCAATTCTTTGGAATGCACTGCCCAAGACATATTGATTAATCCTCAATATCCACAGTTTTAAGCGTGCCCTAAAAATGTATTTCTTTAGACTTATTTATCTAACTATCCCTGTTTTGACCACACAAAATTTTCTTCCAAATCAGGACCCTCGTAGCATCTGTTCACACACCCTATGTGCACTTAATAGCTTTCCTAGATGGCAGCATGACTCGGTGACTCTAAAGAGCGGTATATTTACTGACATCACCGCAGTTCAGAGCCGCCTGGTCTCGTCGCTGTCCGATTTTTTCTCCCACCCATTGACTTGCATTGGCGAATGCGATCCGACTCTCGCATCCACTCGCAGCATGCTGTAATTTTCCTCAGTCTGATTAGAGCTGAGGAAAAGCTCCCAGATGAGCACTGACTCATTGAATAACATTGGTCAAAGTGCAATGCGATGACTTCTTGCATTGCACTCTTCCGATTTATACGCTCATGTGAGCAAGCCCTTATAAAAACATGTCATTATTAGAAAAAGTAAAAAAATCACAACTTCCATCAGCAGAGCTAAAAAGCGTTATGCCTTTTTAGTTTTGGTGGTAAAACTTGATGTTTTACTATTTGTAATAAAGACTAGGCATGAGCGAATATGTTCGGCTCTCTCCTTATTCGGCAAGCTATAGCGCTTACCGAAGCAGCTGAGGAACCAGGATACCTGGAGCGCTCCCGATGATCAGCTGTCCGGCGCTGGATTTTTCCATTATTATGGTATTACATCTTATGCCCCTACAAGTTCCATGCATTGGGCCTCCTTCAAGGTCGGCAACTTGAAATTTTCATTTTTTATGGACAGCTTATCAAAAAAATCATTGACGGACAATATTTTTTACAGACACATTGGAAAACTATATCAAATCATTATGATTATAAGTTATCCATGTCTACAGTCCAAAATCCTGATAGGAAGACATTAGCTGCATTCAGCGTAAACTGTAAATTCTATCTGTATAAGTTTCTTCAGTTTCAAAAAATCACGGACACCTAAACATTTTTTAACAGACAGGGCAAAATAAGTGCTGTATTTTTACGGACCGTCCTAGAATTTCTGGACGGCTGGCGATGCTGGTCTCCTAGTTAGTGAGCTGACTTTCTTATTCAAAGACATTTGTTATATTAAACAAAAATTGCAAGAAATAAAAAAAGATATTTGTTTATCTTTATAACCGTTCTTTAAAAAACGGCATTTCATTATTATAAAAAAAATCGTATACAAGTGCATCTCAATAAACTAGAATATCATAAAAAAGTTAATTTATTTATTTCAGTTCTTCAATACAAAAAGTGAAACTCGTATATTGTATAGAGTCATTAGACACAGAGTGATCTATTTCAAGTGTTTATTTGTGTTAACAAGATGGACGGCGGCACTGAGAGGGCGTGTAACAGGGTACTTACAGTATGTCTGGAGATGCCAAAAATGAACCAACGTGTTTCGGTGAAGCTCGGTTCCCCTTCATGAGGATGATGTGCTCCTGTGTATACTGGATTGCATTTTAGAATAAAGGAAAAAAAACGCACTTCTCCCAGAAAAGTTCTTTGATCCTTCGGAATTATGCTAGTTGTAGAATATCCTAAAAGGTTGCTTGATCCATACTTAGATTGTGTAAGTATACATCTGAGTATAAGCATATATCATAAAAACATATTTGTACATAAATATATATTGTGCAAGAGTACTTAAAATTATTTAAAAAATACAATTTTAATTTATTTTAAACATTGAAAATTTGAGATATATATACAGTACAGACCAAAAGTTTGGACACACCTTCTTATTTAACAACTTTACCCCCAAGGGTGGTTTGCACGTTAATGACCGGGCCAATTTTTACAATTCTGACCACTGTCCCTTTACGAGGTTATAACTCTGGAAAGCTTCAACGGATCCTAGTGATTCTGACATTGTTTTCTCGAGACATATTGTACTTCATGATAGTGGTAAAATTTCTTTGATATTACTTGCGTTTATTTGTGAAAAAAACAGAAATTTGGCGAAAATTTTGAAAATGTCGCAATTTTCCAACTTTGAATTTTTATACAATTAAATAACAGAGATATGTCACACAAAATACTTAATAAGTAACATTTCCCACATGTCTACTTTACATCAGCACAATTTTGGAACCAAAATTTTTTTTTTTTAGGGAGTTATAAGGGTTAAAAGTTGACCAGCAATTTCTCATTTTTACAACACCATTTTTTTTAGGGACCACATCTCATTTGAAGTCATTTTGAGGGGTCTATATGATAGAAAATACCCAAGTGTGACACCATTCTAAAAACTGCACCCCTCAAGGTGCTCAAAACCACATTCAAGAAGTTAATTAACCCTTCAGGTGTTTCACTGGAATTTTTGGAATGTTTAATTAAAAATGAACATTTAACTTTTTTACACAAAAAATTTACTTCAGCTCCAATTTGTTTTATTTTACCAAGGGTAACAGGAGAAAATGGACCCCAAAAGTTGTTGTACAATTTGTCCTGAGTACATCGATACCCCATATGTGGGGGTAAACCACTGTTTGGGCACATGGCAGAGCTCGGAAGTGAAGGAGCACCATTTGACTTTTCAATGCAAAATTGACTAGAATTCAGATGGGACGCCATGTTGCATTTGGAGAGCCCCTGATGTGCCTAAACATTGAAACCCCCCACAAGTGTCAACATTTTGGAAAGTAGACCCCCTAAGGAACTTATCTAGATATGTGGTGAGCACTTTGACCCATTAAGTGATTCACAGAAGTTTATAATGCAGAGTCGTAAAAATAAAAAATCATATTTTTTCACAAAAATGATCTTTTCGCCCCCAATTTTTAATTTTCCCAAGGGTGAGAGAAGAAATTTGACCGCAAAAGTTGTTTTACCATTTGTCCTGAGCACGCTGATACCCCATATGTGGGGGTAAACCACTGTTTGGGCGCAAGGGAGAGCTCAGAAGGGAAGGAGCGCCATTTGACTTTTCAATGCAAAATTGACTGGAATTGAGATGGGACGCCATGTTGTGTTTGGAGAGCCCCTGATGTGCCTAAACAATGAAACCCCCCACAAGTGACACCATTTTGGAAAGTAGACCCCCTAAGGAACTTATCTAGATATGTGGTGAGCACTTTGACCCATTAAGTGATTCACAGAAGTTTATAATGCAGAGTCGTAAAAATAAAAAATCATATTTTTTCACAAAAATGATCTTTTCGCCCCCAATTTTTAATTTTCCCAAGGGTGAGAGAAGAAATTTGACCGCAAAAGTTGTTTTACCATTTGTCCTGAGCACGCTGATACCCCATATGTGGGGGTAAACCACTGTTTGGGCGCAAGGGAGAGCTCAGAAGGGAAGGAGCGCCATTTGACTTTTCAATGCAAAATTGACTGGAATTGAGATGGGACGCCATGTTGCGTTTGGAGAGCCACTGATGTGCCTAAACATTGAAACACCCACAAATGACACCATTTTGGAAAGTAGACCCTTAAGGAACTCATCTAGATGTGTTGTGAGAGCTTTGAACCCCCAAGTGTTTCACTACAGTTTATAACGCAGAGCCGTGAAAATAAAAAATCCTTTTATTTTCACAAAAAAAATTTTAGCCCCCAGTTTTGTATTTTTCCAAGGGAAAAAGTGTAAATTGAACCACAAAAGTTGTTGTCCAATTTGTCTTGAGTACGCTGATACCCAATATGTGGGGGGGAACAACCGTTTGGGTGCATGGCAGAGCTCGGAAGGGAAGGAGCGCCATTTGGAATGCAGACTTAGATGGATTGGTCTGCAGGCGTCACGTTGCATTTGCAGAGCCCCTGATGCAACTAAACAGTAGAAAACCCCATAAGTGACCCCATATTGGAAACTAGACCCCCCAAGGAACTTATCTAGATGTGTTGTGAGAACTTTTAACCCCCAAGTATTTCACTACAGTTTATAATGCAGAGCCGTGAAAATATATATATATTTTTCACAAAAATTATTTTTTAGCCCCCAGTTTTGTATTTACCCAAGGGTAACAGGAGAAATTGGACCCCAAAAGTTGTATTCCAATGTGTCCTGAGTACGCTGATACCCCATATGTTGGGGTAAACCCCTGTTTGTGCGCACGGGAGAGCTCGGAAGGGAAGGAGCACTGCTTTACTTTTTCAAGACAGAATTGGCTGGAATTGAGATCGGAAGCAATGTCGCATTTGGAGAGCCCCTGATGTGCCTAAACAGTGGAAACCCCCCAATTATAACTGAAACCCTAATCCAAACACACCTTTAACCCTAATCTCAACTGTAACCCTAACCACACCCCTAACCATGACACACCCCTAACCCTAATCGCAACCCTATTCCCAACTGTAAATATAATCCAAACCCTAACCCTAACTTTAGCCCCAACCCTAACTTTAGCCCCAACCCTAACCCTAACCGTAGCCCTAACCCTAGCCCCAACCCTAACTTAATTTTTCGTAACTAAGTTGGTGATGAAGGGTGGTTTGATTTACTATCTATAGCGCGTTTTCCAGCGGATTTTTGATTGGCAGCCGTCACACACTAAAAGACGCTTTTTATTGCAAAAAATGTTTTTTGCGTTACCACATTTTGAGTGCTATAATTTTTCCATATTTTGGTCCACAGAGTCATGTGAGGTCTTAGTTTTTGCGGGACAAGTTGACGTTTTTACTTTTAACATTTTCGGGCACACGACATTTTGAGCGCTTTTTATTCCGATTTTTGTGAGGCAGAATGACCAAAAACCAGCTATTCATGAATTTCTTTTTTGGGGGGCGTTTATACCGTTCCGCGTTTGGTAAAATGGATGAAGCAATTTTATTCTTCGGGTCAGTACGATTACAGCGATACCTCATATATATCATTTTTTTATGTTTTGGCGCTTTTATGCGATAAAAACTATTTTATAGAAAAGAAAATTATTTTTGCATCGCTTTATTCTGAGGACTATAACTTTTTTATTTTCGCTGATGATGCTATATGGGGGCTCGTTTTTTGCGGGACAAGATGACGTTTTCAGCTGTACCATGTTTATTTATTTCCGTCTTTTTGATCGCGTGTTATTTCACTTTTTGTTCGGCGGTATGATAATAAAGCGTTTTTTGTCTCTTTTTCATGGTGTTCACTGAAGGGGTTAACTAGTGGGACAGTTTTATAGGTCGGGTCATCACAGATGCGGCGATACTAAATATGTGTACTTTTATTGCTTTTTTTTATTATTTAGCTAAAGGAATGTATTTATTGGAACAATATTTTTTTATTATTATTATTTATTTACGAATTTTTTTTAATTTTTTTTACACATGTAATTTTTTTTTACATTTTTACTTTGCCCCAGAGGGGTGCATCACAGTAAAGTGACAGATCGCCGATCTGACACTTTGCTGTGCACTGTGTCAGATCGGCGATCTGACGTGCAAAGCTCCAGGCTTCCCGGCGCCTGCTCTGAGCAGGCGCTGTGAAGCCACCTCCCTGCAGAACCCGGATGCAGCCCAGTGGCCATTTTGGATCCGGGGCTTGCAGGGAAGAGACGCTCGGTACAAGGAGAGCACATCGCCTTGTACCGATCGCCTCAGGGAAGCCTGCAGGGAGCCCCCTCCCTGCGCAATGCTTCCCTATACCGCCAGAACACTGTGATCATGTTTGATTGCAGTGTGCTAGGGGTTAATGTGCCGGGGCGGTCCGTGACATAGTACCGGATGTCAGCTGCGATAGTCAGCTGACACCCGGCCGTGATCGGCAGCGCTCCCCCCGTGAGCGCGGCTGATCGTGCTGGAGGTACTATTCCATCCTTGGGAAGTAGGGCCCATCCCACATGGATGGAATAGTACGTCCAATAACAGAAAGGGGTTAAAGCTTTTTCTGTATTTTCATGACTATGAAAATTGTACATTCACACTGAAGGCATCAAAACTAGGGTTGAGCGACTTTCATTTTTTTAAGATCGAGTAGGGTTTTGGGAAACCCGATTTTGTCCAGAGTCGAGTCGAGTGCAGTCGGCCGATTATCGCTAAAAGTCGGGGATCGACCGAAACACGAAACCCAATGCAAGTCAATGGGGAAGCATAGTCGGCAGTGAGTGGAGGCCAGGAAAACACCTACAGTGCCCAATTTAATGCCAAAAACATCCATTCTTGTTTCTGAAGCTTGCCAATCTTAATTAACTGTATAATAATAGTTGGGCATAGGGAATTGGGGGAAAGTTGTGGGGGGAGTAGGGCTGGCTCAAGTTTTTCGTGGGCCCAGGAAATGCGGACTACGTCACGGCGGTGTTGCAGGGAAAGGTAAGTATTTAAAAGTTGCAAGTGCTGTGATCCTGAGCAAGCAGGGGGGGGCCCACTCGTTCGCATTGCCACTGGCACAGGGCCCCTCAAAGTACGGCGGTGTGTTTGCATGGCGGGGGCGCCTCCCACCAGCAGCGACACTTTTGCGTACTCTGAGGGGCCCTGTGCCAGTGACGTCGCCAACGAGTATGCCCCCCCACCTGATGAAGGAACCTGCACTTTCATCTGCACCTTCCTCTTTGTCCCTGTGTAAGGTGGTATAACATGCGGGAAGGGGAACCTTACTTTCAGCAGGGACAGATTCTGGCTGTGTAGAGTACAAGGGGAATGTAGTGGTCTAGGTCAATGTACCAGCAGACTCATTTAGCAGTGGCTGGGCAATGGGCAGGATGAGGAGGAAACAGATATAGGGCCAAAGAATAAAGTAGGCTACATGCAGTTCAAAATTGGTAACAGGACTAAACAGGCGGCATTGCTTTGTTCAGTGGAGTAGCAAACCCAAGAGCAGCAGACACTGTTTCAAGGGCCTAACCACACTAGTAGGCCAAATGCAGTTTAATATCTGATAGTATAGGGCGAAAGCCAGAATGTGGAAGCTCAGCTTTGTTCAGTTGAGGACAACACCAGGGAGGGGCAGACACCTTTAGTAGGCCGGAAAAGCCTATTGCATTTTTTAAAATGGTAATTTGGAGCAGAAGGTTGAAGCTCAGCTTTATTTAGTTGAGGGCAACACCAGGGAGGGGCAGAAGCCGTTAGTAGGCCCTAACCACCATTTTTTTTTTTAAAACCACTTAATGAGAGCCGGAAGGTTGAAGCTCAGCTTTATTTAGTTGAGGGCAACACCAGGCAGGGGCACACAGACAGACACCTTTAGTAGGCCGGAAAAGCCTATTGCATTTTTTAAAATGGTAATTTGGAGCAGAAGGTTGAAGCTCAGCTTTATTTAGTTGAGGGCAACACCAGGCAGGGGCACACAGACAGACACCTTTAGTAGGCCGGAAAAGCCTATTGCATTTTTCAAAATGGTAATTTGGAGCAGAAGGTTGAAGCTCAGCTTTATTTAGTTGAGGGCAACACCAGGGAGGGGCAGAAGCCGTTAGTAGGCCCTAACCACCATTTTTTTTTTTAAAACCACTTAATGAGAGCCGGAAGGTTGAAGCTCAGCTTTATTTAGTTGAGGACAACACCAGGCAGGGGCACACAGACAGACACCTTTAGTAGGCCGGAAAAGCCTATTGCATTTTTCAAAATGGTAATTTGGAGCAGAAGGTTGAAGCTCAGCTTTATTTAGTTGAGGGCAACACCAGGGAGGGGCAGAAGCCGTTAGTAGGCCCTAACCAAAGTTGAAGGCCAAATGCAGTTTAATTTCTGATACTATAGGCCGAAAGCCAGAAGGTGGAAGCTCCGATTTAGACAGTGGAGGACAATTTGAATTAGGGACTGCAGACAGACTTAGTAGGCTGTCCCCTGTGGACCATGCATCCACCACATTAACCCATTGCGCCGTAATGGACACGTAATCTTCCGTGGCCATGCCTACAGGTCCATGCGTCTGTTGTCAGGTGCACCTTTGTACTCACAGATTGCCAGAGTGCATGGACAATGCGGTCTTCTACATGCTGGTGGAGGGTTGGGATGGCTTTTCTCGCAAAAGAAGTGTCGACTGGTTAGCTTGTAGCGTGGTACAGCGTAGTCCATCATGGCCTTATTAATAGTAAATAAAATATATAACTAGGCTCTATGAACTTTTAAATAGGTTCCAGGGGTACACGGGCAGCATTGGTGTGGTCAGTGGAGGAGTATTGCAAGTAGGGGCTGCAGACAGGCTATCAAAGGCCTAAAATAACAAACAGTAGGCAGTCATGGCAGTTTTACATCGGTTACATGGATACACAGGCAGGCACTCCAGGCAGCATTGTGGTCAGTGGAGGAGTATTGCAAGTAGGGGCCGCAGACAGGCTATCAAAGGCCTAAAATAACAAACAATAGGCTCATTGCAGTTTTACAGCGGTTACATGGATAGACGGGCAGGCAGCTTGGTGGTGAGTGGAGGAGTATTTAAAGTAGGGACCGCAGACAGGCTATCAAAGGCCTAACATAACAAACAATAGGCTCATGGCAGTTTTACAGCGGTTACATGGATACACGGGCAGGCAGCTTGGTGGTCAGTGGAGGAGTATTTAAAGTAGGGACCGCAGACAGGCTTCAAAGGCCTAACATAAGAAAATGGGCTGGCTGTAGGCACTTTATAATTGGTTCCAGGGGTACACGGGCAGCAGTGGTCTGGTCAGTGGAGGACTAGTGGAAGGAGGGACCGCAGACAGGCTTCAAAGGCCTAAAATAACAAACAATAGGCTCATGGCAGTTTTACAGCGGTTACATGGATACACGGGCAGGCAGCTTGGTGGTGGTGAGAGGAGGAGTATTTAAAGTAGGGACCGCAGACAGGCTATCAAAGGCCTAAAATAACAAACAATAGGCTCATGGCAGTTTTACAGCGGTTACATGGATACACGGGCAGGCAGCTTGGTGGTGGTGAGTGGAGGAGTATTTAAAGTAGGGACCGCAGACAGGCTATCAAAGGCCTAAAATAACAAACAATAGGCTTA
This sequence comes from Ranitomeya variabilis, assembly GCF_051348905.1. Lineage (NCBI taxonomy): Eukaryota > Metazoa > Chordata > Amphibia > Anura > Dendrobatidae > Ranitomeya > Ranitomeya variabilis. The sequence goes on along the minus strand of NC_135234.1, from coordinate 698,215,629 downwards.
TGGCAGTTTTACAGCGGTTACATGGATACACGGGCAGGCAGCTTGGTGGTGAGTGGAGGAGTATTTAAAGTAGGGACCGCAGACAGGCTATCAAAGGCCTAACATAACAAACAATAGGCTCATGGCAGTTTTACAGCGGTTACATGGATACACGGGCAGGCAGCTTGGTGGTGGTGAGTGGAGGAGTATTTAAAGTAGGGACCGCAGACAGGCTATCAAAGGCCTAAAATAACAAACAATAGGCTTATGGCAGTTTTACAGCGGTTACATGGATACACGGGCAGGCAGCTTGGTGGTGAGTGGAGGAGTATTTAAAGTAGGGACCGCAGACAGGCTATCAAAGGCCTAAAATAACAAACAATAGGCTTATGGCAGTTTTACAGCGGTTACATGGATACACGGGCAGGCAGCTTGGTGGTGAGTGGAGGAGTATTTAAAGTAGGGACCGCAGACAGGCTATCAAAGGCCTAAAATAACAAACAATAGGCTCATATCAGTTTTACAGCGGTTACATGGATACACGGGCAGGCAGCTTGGTGGTGAGTGGAGGAGTATTTAAAGTAGGGACCGCAGACAGGCTATCAAAGGCCTAAAATAACAAACAATAGGCTCATGGCAGTTTTACAGCGGTTACATGGATACACGGGCAGGCAGCTTGGTGGTCAGTGGAGGAGTATTTAAAGTAGGGACCGCAGACAGGCTTCAAAGGCCTAACATAAGAAAATGGGCTGGCTGTAGGCACTTTATAATTGGTTCCAGGGGTACACGGGCAGCAGTGGTCTGGTCAGTGGAGGACTAGTGGAAGGAGGGACCGCAGACAGGCTTCAAAGGCCTAAAATAACAAACAATAGGCTCATGGCAGTTTTACAGCGGTTACATGGATACACGGGCAGGCAGCTTGGTGGTGGTGAGTGGAGGAGTATTTAAAGTAGGGACCGCAGACAGGCTATCAAAGGCCTAAAATAACAAACAATAGGCTCATGGCAGCTTTACAGCGGTTACATGGATACACAGGCAGCTTGGTGGTGAGTGGAGGAGTAGTGCAAGGAGTGTCTGTCCCAGTACTCCCAAAATATAAATAGATGTTAATGTCTCGCAAAACAACCACAACAAAAAAAAAGGTGGCATACTTAGGTACAGGGGTGGGCTCATCTACTGAGTTTCTGACATAGTAATTTGGCAGTAACTATTTAATGGTGCCAATATAGGACACAGACACAGACTACTTTAAGTTGCATCATAGATGTCTACAAATTTGTATTGTCAGTGCCAGACATTGAATGATGTCAGCGAATAGACTAAAGATTGGTGGAGCTGTGCGACATAATTTTGGACGTGGTAGAGCACATTTTGAGCTGGGGTAGGGGGGAACTCTCTTGAGGCCGGCGGGACCGCCCCAGGGCCCCTCATGTTACAACGGTGTGTCTGACGTTGGGTGCGCACCACCACCGCCAGAGACACTACATTGTACTATGAGGGACCCAGTAGCAATGCCGTCAACCAAAAGCGAGCACACCCACCTCTTCAGACAAACAGCAGTCTCACGGGTGCTTGCGCCAAGTCGCGATACCACGGCCCCGTGTGGGGAGTTTTGCCATTTAGGGAGGTGTAAACATGTCGTATGCTGTACAATCAGCTGCAGCAAATTAGACATTAGAAAAGTAATTCACAGGCAAGAGCTTTTCATAGGAAAGCTAGGTGTCGGCCGGGCAAGGTGGGGCAAAAGATTTCGAAATCCAGTTGTGGTTCATTTTAATGAATGTTAGATCGTCAACATTTTGGGTAGCCAGACGAGTCCTTTTTTCGGTTAATATTGAACCTGCAGCACTGAATACTCTTTCTGATAGGACACTTGCTGCCGGGCAAGCAAGCTCCTGCAATGCATATTCTGCCAATTCTGGCCAGGTGTCTAATTTGGAGGCCCAGTAATCAAATGGGAATGACGGTTGAGGGAGAACATCGATAAGGGATGAAAAATAGTTAGTAACCATACTGGACAAATGTTGTCTCCTGTCACTTTCAATTGATGCAGCAGTACCTGTCCTGTCTGCGGTCATAGCAAAATCACTCCACAACCTGGTCAGAAAACCCCTCTGTCCAACGCCACTTCTGATGTGTGCACCCCTAACACTCCTAGTCTGCTGCCCCCTGGAGCTCGTGTGAGAACGATCACGTGCGCTGTGTGCTGGGAATGCCTGAAGCAAACGGTCAACAAGAGTTGATTGTTTGGTTGCTAATATTAGTTCCAAGTTCTCATGTGGCATAATATTTTGCAATTTGCCTTTATAGCGTGGATCAAGGAGGCAGGCCAACCAGTAATCGTCATCGTTCATCATTTTCGTAATGCGTGTGTCCCTTTTTAGGATACGTAAGGCATAATCCGCCATGTGGGCCAAAGTTCCAGTTGTCAAATCTCCGGTTGTGATTGGTTGAGGGGCAGTTGCAGGCAAATCTACGTCACTTGTGTCCCTCAAAAAACCAGAACCCGGCCGTGACACGCAACCAATTTCCTGTGCCCCCGGGAAAGGTTCGGCATTAAAAATATACTCATCCCCATCATCCTCCTCGTCCTCCACCTCCTCTTCGCCCGCTACCTCGTCCTGTACACTGCCCTGACCAGACAATGGCTGACTGTCATCAAGGCTTTCCTCTTCCTCTGGTGCAGACGCCTGCTCCTTTATGTGCGTCAAACTTTGCATCAGCAGACGCATTAGGGGGATGCTCATGCTTATTACGGCGTTGTCTGCACTAACCAGCCATGTGCATTCCTCAAAACACTGAAGGACTTGACACATGTCTTGTATCTTAGACCACTGCACACCTGACAACTCCATGTCTGCCATCCTACTGCCTGCCCGTGTATCCTCCCACAAATAAATAACAGCACGCCTCTGTTCGCACAGTCTCTGAAGCATGTGCAGTGTTGAGTTCCACCTTGTTGCAACGTCTATGATTAGGCGATGCTGGGGAAGGTTCAAAGACCGCTGATAGGTCTGCATACGGCTGGCGTGTACAGGCGAACGTCGGATATGTGAGCAAAGTGCACGCACTTTGAGGAGCAGGTCGGAGAACCCAGGATAAGTTTTCAATAAGCACTGCACCACCAGGTTTAAGGTGTGAGCCAGGCAAGGAATGTGTTTCAGTTGGGAAAGGGAGATGGCAGCCATGAAATTCCTTCCGTTATCACTCACTACCTTGCCTGCCTCAAGATCTACTGTGCCCAGCCACGACTGTGTTTCTTGTTGCAAGAACTCGGACAGAACTTCCGCGGTGTGTCTGTTGTCGCCCAAGCACTTCATAGCCAATACAGCCTGCTGACGCTTGGCAGTAGCTGGCCCATAATGGGACAACTGGTGTGCAACAGTGTCATCTGCCGATGGAGTGGTTGGCAGACTGCGTTCTGTGGAAGAGCTGTAGCTTCTGCAGGAGGACGAGGAGGAGGAGGAGGAGGGGGTGCGAACGCCTACAGCCAACTGTTTCCTAGACCGTGGGCTAGGCACAACTGTCCCTAAATTGATGTCGCCTGTGGACCCTGCATCCACCACATTCACCCAGTGTGCCGTGATGGACACATAACGTCCCTGGCCATGCCTACTGGTCCATGCATCTGTAGTCAGGTGCACCTTTGTACTCACAGATTGCCTGAGTGCATGGACGATGCGCTGTTTAACATGCTGGTGCAGGGCTGGGATGGCTTTTCTGGAAAAAAAGTGTCGACTGGGTAGCTCGTATCGTGGTTCAGCGTACTCCATCAGGGCTTTGAAAGCTTCGCTTTCAACTAACCGGTAGGGCATCATCTCTAACGAGATTAGTCTAGCTATGTGGGCGTTAAAACCCTGTGTACGCGGATGCGAGGATAAGTACTTCCTTTTTATAACCAGAGTCTCATGTAGGGTGAGCTGGACTGGAGAGCTGGAGATCGTGGAACTTTCGGGTGTGCCGGTGTACATGGCAGACTGAGAGACGGTTGGAGACGGTATTGTTTCCGCCGGTGCCCTAGATGCAATATTTCCTCCTACAAAACTGGTGATTCCCTGACCCTGACTGCTTTTGGCTGGCAAAGAAACCTGCACAGATACTGCCGGTGGTGCGGAAAATGGTGGCCTTACAGTGACGGAAGGGATGTTGCGTTGCTGACTAGCTTCATTGGCCGAGGGTGCTACAACCTTGAGGGACGTTTGGTAGTTAGTCCAGGCTTGAAAATGCATGGTGGTTAAGTGTCTATGCATGCAACTAGTATTTAGACTTTTCAGATTCTGACCTCTGCTTAAGCTAGTTGAACATTTTTGACAGATGACTTTGCGCTGATCAGTTGGATGTTGTTTAAAAAAATGCCAGACTGCACTCTTCCTAGACTCGGATCCCTTTTTAGGGATTGCAGACTGAGCTTTAACCGGATGGCAACGCTGTGCTCCAACAGGTTTTGGCTTTGACACGCGTTTTGGGCCAGATACGGGCCCGGCAGATGGAACCTGTTGCGATGTTGATGCCTGCTGCGGCCCCTCCTCCACCTCCGCTTCTGAACTACTGCCGCCTGCACCCTGTTCCCCCAATGGCTGCCAATCGGGGTCAATAACTGGGTCATCTATTACCTCCTCTTCGAGCTCGTGTGCAACTTCGTCTGTGTCACTGTGTCGGTCGGTGGTATAGCGTTCGTGGCGGGGCAACATAGTCTCATCAGGGTCTGATTGTGGATCTGTACCCTGAGAGGGCAATGTGGTGGTCTGAGTCAAAGGAGCAGCATAGTACTCTGGCTGTGGCTGTGCATCAGTGCACTCCATGTCAGAATATACTTGTAATGGGCATGGCCTGTTAAATGTTTCACTTTCTAAGCCAGGGACGGTATGTGTAAAGAGCTCCATGGAGTGACCCGTTGTGTCGCCTGCTGCATCCTTCTCTCTTGTTGTAGTTTTTGCTGAGGAGGACAAGGAAGCGACTTGTCCCTGACCGTGAACATCCACAAGCGACGCGCTGCTTTTACATTTACCAGTTTCGGAAGAGGAGGCAAAAGAGCTAGAGGCTGAGTCTGCAATGTAAGCCAAAACTGGCTGTTGCTGCTCCGCCTTTAAAAGCGGTTTTCCTACTCCCAGAAAAGAGAGCGTTCGAGGCCTTGTGTAGCCTGACGACGAAACTGGCTCCACAGCTCCAGACTTAGGTGGAATATTTTTATCCCCACGACCACCTGATGCTCCACTACCACTACCATCATTACCAGCTGACAATGAACGCCCACGACGACCTCTTGCACCAGACTTCCTCATTGTTTTAAAATCTTAACCAAAGTAACTTTATTTGTTGCTGTCAAACAACTTACACGGTGAGCTATAACTTCAGTATGATTTCAATATCCCTTAACAGGTTGGTGAGACCACAAGGAAAATCAGGCACAATGTTACACACTCTGTTTTCTGTGGCACAAAATCACAGAGATGACACACACGCAGGACTGTCACTCAAGCACTAATGTCAATATTAATCTCCCACCTAATTTATGTATTTTTTTTTTTCAGGGAGACTTTAGAAACCAAATAATAAGAAAATAAATAAATAAATAAATAGGCTTTCTATAGCCCACTGAATGAGAGATAGCACACACAGCAGTGGCACACAAGCCCTGACTGAGGCCAATATTTTTCTCCCACTGATTGATGTAGTGTTTTTGTGTTGAGGTAGATTTTAGAACACAAATCAAGGAAAAAAAAAAAAAAAGCTTTCTATGGCCCACTGAATGAGAGAGGTGGCACACCCAGGAGTCAAGACTGGCACACAAGCTGAAAGGGCAATATTACTCTCCCACTGTTTTTTGTATGTTTTTTTTTTTTTCAGGGAGACTTTAGAAACCAAATAATATTAAAAAAACCAAAAAAAAAATAGCCTTTCTATGGCCCACTGAATGAGAGAGAGAGGTGGCACACCCAGGAGTCAAGACTGGCACACAAGCTGAAAGGGCAAAATTACTCTCCCACTGTTTTTTGTATGTTTTTTTTTTTTTTCAGGGAGACTTTAGAAACCAAATAATATTAAAAAAAACCAAAAAAAAAATAGCCTTTCTATGGCCCACTGAATGAGAGAGAGAGGTGGCACACCCAGGAGTCAAGACTGGCACACAAGCTGAAAGGGCAAAATTACTCTCCCACTGTTTTTTTATGTATTTTTTGTTTTTTAAGGGAGACTTTAGAAACCCAATAATATTTAAAAAAAAAAATAAATAGGCTTTCTATGGCCCACTGAATGAGAGGGAGAGAGGTGGCACACCCAGGAGTCAAGACTGGCACACAAGCTGAAAGGGCAATATTACTCTCCCACTGTTTTTTGTATGTTTTTTTTTTTTTTCAGGGAGACTTTAGAAACCAAATAATATTAAAAAAAACCAAAAAAAAAATAGCCTTTCTATGGCCCACTGAATGAGAGAGAGAGGTGGCACACCCAGGAGTCAAGACTGGCACACAAGCTGAAAGGGCAAAATTACTCTCCCACTGTTTTTTTATGTATTTTTTGTTTTTTAAGGGAGACTTTAGAAACCCAATAATATTTAAAAAAAAAAATAAATAGGCTTTCTATGGCCCACTGAATGAGAGGGAGAGAGGTGGCACACCCAGGAGTCAAGACTGGCACACAAGCTGAAAGGGCAATATTACTCTCCCACTGTTTTTTTAGGTTTTTTTTGTTTTTTCCGGGAGACTTTAGAAACCAAATAATATTAAAAAAAAAAAAAAAAAATAGGCTTGCTATAGCCCACTGAATGAGAGATAGCACACACAGCAGTGGCACACAAGCCCTGACTGAGGCCAATATTTTTCTCCCACTGATTGATGTAGTGTTTTTGTGTTGAGGTAGAATTTAGAACACAAATCACGGAAAAAATAAATAGGCTTTCTATGGCCCACTGAATGAAAGGGAGAGAGGTGGCACACCCAGGAGTCAAGACTGGCACACAAGCTGAAAGGGCAATATTACTCTCCCACTGTTTTTTTATGTATTTTTTGTTTTTTAAGGGAGACTTTAGAAACCCAATAATATTTAAAAAAAAAAAAAAAATAGGCTTTCTATGGCCCACTGAATGAGAGGGAGAGAGGTGGCACACCCAGGAGTCAAGACTGGCACACAAGCTGAAAGGGCAATATTACTCTCCCACTGTTTTTTTAGGTTTTTTTTTTTTTTTCAGGGAGACTTTAGAAACCAAATAATATTAAAAAAAAAAAAAAAAAAATAGGCTTGCTATAGCCCACTGAATGAGAGATAGCACACACAGCAGTGGCACACAAGCCCTGACTGAGGCCAATATTTTTCTCCCACTGATTGATGTAGTGTTTTTGTGTTGAGGTAGATTTTAGAACACAAATCACGGAAAAAATAAATAGGCTTTCTATGGCCCACTCAGTGAGAGATGGCACACACAGGGATGGCACTGTAGCAGAAATGCCAATCTTAATCTCCCACAAAAAAAAACAAAAAAAAAAAAAAAACTGTCCTACAATTACTATCTCCCTGCAGTAATGTAAGCCAGGTATGGCAGGCAGCAATAGGAGTGGACTGATGCACAAATTAAATAAAAAGTGTGGACAAACAAAAAAGATAGCTGTGCAGAAAGGAAGGAACAAGAGGATATGTGCTTTGAAAAAAGCAGTTGGTTTCCACAGTGGCGTACACACAGCAATACAGCTATCACGGAGCCTTCTAGGGCAGCCCAATGAGCTACAGCGCTGAGGGGAAAAAAAAAAAAAATAGCTTCCACAGTCCCTGCACACCGAAGGTGGTGTTGGACAGTGGAAATCGCTGCAGCACAAGCGGTTTGGTGGTTAGTGGACCCTGCCTAACGCTCTCCCTGCTTCTGACGAAGCGGCAGCAACCTGTCCCTAAGCTCAGATCAGCAGCAGTAAGATGGCGGTCGGCGGGAACGCCCCTTTATAGCCCCTGTGACGCCGCAGACAGCAAGCCAATCACTGCAATGCCCTTCTCTAAGATGGTGGGGACCAGGATCTATGTCATCACGCTGCCCACACTCTGCGTTCACCTTCATTGGCTGAGAAATGGCGCTTTTCGCGTCATTGAAACGCGACTTTGGCGCGAAAGTCGCGTACCGCATGGCCGACAAGCACAGGGGTCGGATCGGGTTTCATGAGACGCCGACTTAGCCAAAAGTCGGCAACTTTTGAAAATGATCGACCCGTTTCGCTCAACCCTAATCAAAACTATGAATTAACACATGTGGAATTAAATGCTTAACAAAAAAGTGTGAAACAACTGAAAATATGTCTTATATTCTAGGTTTTTCAAAGTAGCTACCTTTTGCTTTTATGACTGCTTTGCACACTCTTGGCAGTCTCTTGATGAGCTTCAAGAGGTAGTCACTGGGAATGGTCTTCCAACAATCTTGAAGGAGTTCCCAGAGATGCTTAGCACTTGATGGCCCTTTTGTCTTCACTCTGCGGTCCAGCTCACCCCAAACCATCTCGATTGGGGTCAGGTCTGGCGACTGTGGAGGCCAGGTCACCTGGCGTAGCACCCCATCACTCTCCTTCTTGGTCAAATAGCCCTTACACAGCCTGGAGGTGTGTTTGGGGTCATTGTCCTGTTGAAAAATAAATGATGGTCCAACTAAACGCAAACTGGATGGAATAGCATGCTGCTGCAAGATGCTGTGGTAGCCATGCTGAATCAGTATGCCTTCAATTTTGAATAAATCCCCAACAGTGTCACCAGAAAAGCACCCCCACACCATCACACCTCCTCCTCCATGCTTCACTATGGGAACCAGGCATGTAGAGTCCATCCGTTCACCTTTTCTCACAAAGACACGGTGGTTGAACCAAAGATTTCAAATTTCGACTCATCAGACCAAAGCACAAATTTCCACTGGTCTAATATCCATTCCTTGTGTTCTTTAGCCCAAACAAGTCTCTTCTGCTTCTTGCCTGTCCTGAGCAGTGATTTCCTAGCAGCTATTTTACCATGAAGGCCTGCTGAACAAAGTCTCCTCTTAACAGTTGTTGTAGAGATGTGTCTGCTGCTTGAACTCTGTGTGGCATTGACCTGGTCTCTAATCTGACCTGCTGTTAACCTGCAATTTCTGAGGCTGGTGACTTGGATAAACTTATCCTCAGAAGCAGATGTGACTCTTGGTCTTCCTTTCCTGGGGCGGTCCTAATGTGAGCCAGTTTATTTGTAGCGCTTGATGGTTTTTGCAACTGCACTTGGGGACACTTTCAAAGTTTTCCCAATTTTTCAGACTGACTGACCTTCATTTCTTAAAGTAATGATGGCCACTCATTTTTCTTTACTTAGCTGCTTTTTTCTTGCCATAATACAAATTCTAACAATCTATTCAGTAGGACTATCAGCTGTGTATCCACCAGACTTCTGCACAACTCAACTGATGGTCTCAACACCATTTATAAGGCAAGAAATCCAACTTATTAAACCTGACAGGGCACACCTGTGAATTGAAAACCATTCCTGGTGACTACCTCTTGAAGCTCATCAATAGAATGTCAAGAGTGTGCAAAGCAGTCATCAAAGCAAAAGGTGGCTACTTTGAAGAACCTAGAATATCGTCGGCTGCCTTTGACACAGTGGACCATTCCCTATTATTACAGGCCCTCTCATCCCTAGGCATCACAGACTTGGCCCTATGCTGGATCTCATCATACCTAACAGACCGGACATTCAGCGTCTCCCACTCACATACCACCTTCTCACCTCGCCCCCTATCTGTCGGAGTCCCACAAGGTTCAGTCCTTGGGCCCCTGCTCTTCTCCATTTACACCTTTGGCCTGGGACAGCTCATAGAATCTCATGGCTTTCAGTATCACCTCCATGCTGGTGACACACAGATCTACATCTCTGGACCAGATATCACCTCCCTACTAACCAGAATCCCTCAATGTCTGTCCACTATTTCATTCTTCTCCGCTAGATTTCTGAAACTTAACATGGACAAAACAGAATTTATCATCTTTCCCCCATCTCACGTGACCCCCCCAACGAACCTAACCATTACAGTAAATGGCTGCCCACTCTCCCCAGTCCCACAAGCTCGCTGCCTCGGGGTAATCCTTGATGCTGATCTCTCCTTCAAACCACATATCCAAGCCCTTTCCACTTCCTGCCGACTTCAACTCAAAAATATTTCACGAATCCGTTCATTCCTCAACCAAGAGTCTGCAAAAACACTAGTCCATGCCCTCATCATCTCTCGCCTTGACTACTGCAACCTCCTGCTCTGTGGCCTCCCCTCGAACACTCTCGCACCCCTCCAATCTATTCTAAACTCTGCTGCCCGACTAATCCACCTGTCCCCCCGCTATTCCCCAGCCTCTCCCCTCTCTCAATCCCTTCACTGGCTCCCCATTGCCCAGAGACTCCAGTACAAAACCCTAACCGTGACGTACAAAGCCATCCACAACCTGTCTCCTCCATACATCTGTGACCTCGTCTCCCAGTACTTACCTACACGCAACCTCCGATCCTCACAAGATCTCCTTCTCTACTCCCCTCTTATCTCCTCTTCCCACGATCGTATACAAGATTTCTCTCGCTTATCACCCCTACTCTGGAACCCTCTACCACAACACATCAGACTCTCGCCTACCATCGAAATCTTCAAAAAGAACCTGAAGACCGACCTCTTCCGACAAGCCTACAACCTGCAGTAACCACCGATCGACCAAACCGCTGCATGACCAGCTCTATCCTCACCTACTGTATTCTCACCCATCCCTTGTAGATTGTGAGCCTTCGCGGGCAGGGTCCTCACTCCTCCTGTACCAGTTATGACTTGTATTGTTTAACCCCTTAGTGACAGAGCCAATTTGGTACTTAATGACCGAGCCAATTTTTACAATTCTGACCAGTGTCACTTTAAGAGGTTATAACTCTGGAACGCTTTATCGGATCCCGCTGATTCTGAGATTGTTTTTTCGTGACATGTTGTACTTCAAGTTAGTGGTAACATTTCTTCGATATTACTTGCAATTATTTATGAAAAAAATGGAAATATGGCAAAAAGTTTTAAAATTTTGCAATTTTCAAACTTTGTATTTTTATGCCCTTAAATCAGAGAGATATGTCACAAAAAATAGTTAATAAATAACATTTCTCACATGTCTACTTTACATCAGCACAATTTTGGAATCAATTTTTTTTTTTGTTAGGGAGTTATAAGGGTTAAAAGTTGACCAGCAATTTCTCATTTTTACAACACCATGTTTTTTTTAGGGACCACATCACCTTTGAAGTCATTTTGAGGGGTCTATATGATAGAAAATAACCAAGTGTGACACCATTCTAAAAACTGCACCCCTCAAGCTGCTCAAAACCACATTCAAGAAGTTTATTAACCCTTTACGTACTTCACAGGAACTAAAACAATGTGGAAGAAAAAAATGAACATTTAACTTTTGTTTGCAAACATTTTACTTCAGAACCATTTTTTTTAATTTTCACAAGTGTAAAAACAGAAATTTAACCACAAATTTTGTTGTGCAATTTTTCCTGAGTATGCCGATACCCCATATGTGGAGGTAAACCACTGTTTGGGCGCACCGCAGAGCTTGGAAGTGAAGGAGCACCGTTTGACTGTTTCAATGCAGAATTGGCTGGAATTGAGATCGGACGCCATGTCGCGTTTGGAGAGCCCCTAATGTGCCTAAACAGTGGAAACCCCCCACAAGTGACACCATTTTGGAAACTAGACCCCCCAAGGAACTTATCTAGATGTGTGGTGAGCACTTTGAACCCACAAGTGCTTCACAGAAGTTTATAACGTAGAGCCGTGAAAATAAAAAATCGCATTTGTTTTCACAAAAATGATTTTTCGCCCACAAATTCTTATTTTCACAAGGGTAACAGGAGAAATTAGACCACAAAAGTTGTTGTGCAATTTCTCCTGAGTACGTCGATACCCCATATGTGGAGGTAAACCACTGTTTGGGCGCACCGCAGAGCTTGGAAGTGAAGGAGCACCGTTTGACTTTTTAAATGCAGAATTGGCTGGAATTGAGATCGGATGCCATGTCGCGTTTGGAGAGTCCCTGATGTGCCTAAACAGTGGAAACCCCCCACAAGTGATACCATTTTGGAAACTAGACCCCTTAAGGAACTTATCTAGATGTGTGGTGAGCACTTTGAACCCCCAAGTGCTTCACAGAAGTTTATAACGTAGAGCCGTGAAAATAAAAAATCTCATTTTTTCTACAAAAATGATCTTTTTGCCCCCACATTTTTATTTTCACAAGGGTAACAGGAGAAATTAGACCACAAAAGTTGTTGTGCAATTTCTCCTGAGTACGTTGATACCCCATATATGGGGGTAAACCACTGTTTGGGCGCACCGCAGAGCTTGGAAGAGAAGGAGTGTCGTTTTACTTTTTCAATGTAGAATTGGCTGGAATTGAGATCGGACGCCATGTCACGTTTGGAGAGCCGCTGATGTGCCTAAACAGTAGAGACCCCCCACATATGACACCATTTTGGAAACTAGACCCCTTAAGGAACTTATCTAGATGTGTGGTGAGCACTTTAAACCCCCAGGTGCTTCACAGAAGTTTATAACGTAGAGCCGTGAAAATAAAAAAATTGCATTTTTTCTACAAAAATGATCTTTTTGCCTCCAAATTTTTATTTTACCAAGGGTAACAGTAGAAAATGGACCCCAGAAGTTGTTGTACAATTTGTCTTGAGTACGCCGACACCCCATATGTGGGGATAAACCACTGTTTGGGCGCATGGCTGAGCTCGGAAGCAAAGGAGCGCCATTTGACTTTTCAATGCAAAATTGACTGGAATTGAGATCGGACGCCATGTCGCGTTTGGAGAGCCCCTGATGTGCCTAAACAGTAGAAACCCCCCAAAAGTGACCCCATTTTGGAAACTAGACCCCCCATGGAACTTATATAGATGTGTAGTGAGAACTTTGAATGCCCAAGTGCATCACAGAAGTTTATAATGCAGAGTCGTGAAAATAAAAAATATATATTTTTTAACAATAAAGATTTTTTAGCCCCCAAGTTTTTATTTTCACAAGGGTAACAAGAGAAATTGGACCCCAAAATTTGTTGTCCAATTTGTCCTGAGTATGCTGGTACCCTATATGTGGGGGTAAACCACTGTTGGGCGCACGGCAGAGCTCGGAAGGGAAGGAGCGCCATTTTGGAATGCAGACTGATAGAATTGTCTGCGGGCGTTATGTTGCGTTTGCAGACCCCTAATGTACCTAAACAGTAGAAACCCCCAACAAGTGACCCCATTTTGGAAAATAGACCCCCCAAGGAACTTATCTAGATATGTGGTGAGAACTTTGAATGCCCAAGTGCTTCACAGAAGTTTATAATGCAGAGTAGTGAAAATAAAAAATATTTTTTTTCCCACAAAAAAGATTTTTTTAGCCCCCAAATTTTTATTTTCACAAGGGTAACAAGAGAAATTGGACCCCAAAAGTTGTTGTCCAATTTGTCCTGAGTATGCTGGTACCCTATATGTGGGGGTAAACCACTGTTTGGGCGCACGGCAGAGCTCGGAAGGGAAGGAGCGCCATTTTGGAATGCAGACTTTGATAGAATTGTCTGCGGGCGTTATGTTGCGTTTGCAGACCCCTAATGTACCTAAACAGTAGAAACCCCCAACAAGTGACCCCATTTTGGAAAATAGACCCCCCAAGGAACTTATCTAGATATGTGGTGAGAACTTTGAATGCCCAAGTGCTTCACAGAAGTTTATAATGCAGAGTAGTGAAAATAAAAAATATTTTTTTTTCCCACAAAAAAGATTTTTTTAGCCTCCAAATTTTTATTTTCACAAAGGTAACAAGAGAAATTGGATGCCAATATTTGTTCTCCAATTTGTCCTGAGTATTCTGGTACCCCATATGTGGGGGTAAACCACGGTTTTGGCACACGGCAGAGCTCGGAAGAGAAGGAGCGCCATTTTGGAATTCAGACTTTGATAGAATTGTCTGTGGGTGTTATGTTGCGTTTGCAGAGCCCCTGATGTACCTAAACAGTAGAAACCCCCACAAGTGACCAAATTTTGGAAACTAGACCCCCTAAGGAACTTATCTAGATATGTGGTGAGAACTCTGAAAGCTCAAGTGCTTCACAGAAGTTTATAATGCAGAGTAGTGAAAATAAAAAAATATTTTTTTTCCCAACAAAAAAGATTTTTAGCCCCCAAGTTTTTATTTTCACAAGGGTAACAGGAGAAATTGGACCCCAAAAGTTGTTGTCCAATTTATCCCAAGTACGCTGATGCCCCATATGTGGGGGTAAACCACTGTTTGGGCGCACGGCAGAGCTCAGAAGGGAGGGAGTACCATTTGACTTTTTTAGCGCAAAATTGGCTGTCGTGTTTGGAGACCCCCTGATGTACCTAAACAGTGGAAACCCCCAAATTATAACTCCAACCCTAACTCCAACACACCCCTAAACCCTAATCTCAACCCGATCCATAATCCTAATCACAACCCTAACGATAATCACAACCCTAACCCCAAAACAGCCCTAATCTCAACCCTAACCATAACCCTAATCAAAACCCTAAATCCAACACACCCCTAACCCTAATCCCAACCCTAATCCCAAACGTAACACTATTCCCAACCCTAATCCAAACCCTAACCCTAATCCCAACTCTAACCCTAACTTTAGCCCCAACCCTAACTTTAGCCCCAACCCTAACCATAACTTTAGCCCCCGTCGTCACAAAAAAAGTTCAATGTAACCTTTTTTTTGTACGTCGCGTCCGCCATTTCCGCGCATGCGTGGCCGTAACTCTGCCCCCTCCTCCCCAGGACATAGACTGGGCAGCGGATGCGTTGAAAAACTGCATCCGCTGCCCACGTTGTGCACAATTTTCACAACGTGCGTCGGTACGTCGGGCCGACGCACTGCGACCGCCCTGTACCGACGCAAGTGTGAAAGAAGCCTAAGGCTACTTTCACACTAGCGTCGTACTCGGCCCATCGCAGTGTGTCGGGCCGACGTACCGACGCTAGCGTTGTAAGCGCCGCACAACGGGTGCAGCGGATGCTGTTTTTTCAACGCATCCACTGCCCCATTGTGAGGTGCGGAGAGGCGGGGGCGGAGTTCCGGCCACGCATGCGCGGTCGGAAATGGCGGACACGTTGCACAAAAAAGTTACATGTTTTTTTTGTGTCGACGGTCCGCCAAAGCACGACGCATCCGTCGCACGACGGATGCGACATGTGGCAATCCGTCGCTAATGCAAGCCAATGGAGAAAAAACGCATCCTGCAAGCACATTTGCAGGATGCGTTTTTTCTCCAACGACGCATTGCAACGGAAGCCAAAAAACGCTAGTGTGAAAGTAGCCTAACCCTAGCCCTAACCCTAACCCTAAATTTAGCCCCAACCCTAACCCTAACTCTAACCCTAACTCTAACCCTAACCCTAACCCTAACTCTAACCCTAACCCTAACCCTAACTCTAACCCTAACTCTAACCCTAACTCTAACCCTAACCCTAACCCTAACCCTAATTTTAGCCCCAACTTGTCTTCTCCTGCCGGCCGGCAGATGGCAGCAGATGGCGGGCGCACTGCGCATGCGCCCGCCATGATGAAAAAGCCGGCTGGCAGGAGAAGACAGAAGAGGACCCAGGGACACCAGGTGAGTATGTTAGGGTCCCCGAATCCCCCTATTTCTCTGTCCTCTGATGTGCGATCACATCAGAGGACAGAGAAATAACTGATCGCTTTTTTTTTTTTTTTTTTTTTTTTTGCGGTCGCCGGTAAACTGTTAATTACCGGCGATCGCAAAGCAGGGGTCGGTGCAAACCGACCCCGATCATGTTCTTTGGGGTCTCGGCTACCCCCGGCAGCCGAGACCCCAAAGATCTTCCGGGTGCCAGGCGGTGGGCGTACTGCGCGTGCGCCCGCCATTTTTTCCCGGAAAAAAGATGGCGGCGCCCATCGGGAGCCACGAGGAGCACCGGGGGAGGTAGGTAAGTATCGGGGGGCTATTGGGGGCCATCGGGGACCACATTTCTCTTTCCTCCGATGTGCGATCACATCGGAGGACAGAGAAATTAAACGGCAAATCGCGTTTTTTTTTTTTTTTTTTTTTGCGACCGCCGGTAAACGGTTAATTACCGGCGATCGCAACTCGGGGGTCGGTAAAAACCCCCCGAATCATGTTCTCTGGGGTCTCGGCTACCCTTGGCAACAGAGACCCCAGAGAAAATCCGACTCTGGGGGGCGCTATTCACTTTTTCCACAGCGCCGTTAATTAAAGGCGCTGTGGTTTAAGTACCCTTAGCGGCCGCCGTTAAAAGGCGTATCGGCGGTCTTTAAGGGGTTAAGATTATTGTACTTGTTTTTATTATGTATACCCTCCTCACATGTAAAGCGCCATGGAATAAATGGCGCTATAACAATAAATAATAATAATAATAATAATAATATAAGACATATTTTCAGTTGTTTCACACTTTTTTGTTAAGTATTTAATTCCACATGTATTAATTCATAGTTTTGATGCCTTCAGTGTGAATTTACAATTTTCATAGTCATGAAAATACAGAAAAATCTTTAAATGAGAAGGTGTGTCCAAACTTTTGGTCTGTACTGTATATATATATATATATATATATATATATATATATATATATATATATATATATCAAATTGACAGGATAGGAGACATGGTTTAGAAACCGTAAACCATTGCAGAACAATTAGATTTATATATGTCTGTGTCTAATACTGTTAGTAGCATGTGTGTAAAAATCTTGGACCTGTATGTATTTAATAAAAGAATGTTGTCACTGAAAAAACTGGAATAGATATATACACATAGTATATATATATATATATACATACACACTTCTCAAAAGCATAAAGGGAACACTTAAACAGCAGAATATAACTCCAAGTAAATCAAACTTCTGTGAAATCAAACTGTTCACTTAGGAAGCAACACTGTAAATCAAATTCACATGCTGCTGTGCAAATGGAATAGACAAGAGATGGAAATTATTGGCAATTATCAAGACACACTCAATAAAGGCGTGTTTCTGCAGGTGGGGACCACAGACCACATCTCAATACCAATGATTTCTGGCTGATGTTTTGGTCACTTTTTAATGTTGGTTGTGCTTTCACACTTGTGGAAGCATAAGATGGACTCTCCAATCCACATAAGTGGCTCAGGTAGTGCAGCTCATCCAGGATGGCACATCAATCTGTGGCAAGAAGGTTTGCTGTGTCTGTCAGCATAGTGTCCAGAGGCTGGAGGCGCTACTAAGAGACAGGCCAGTACACCAGGAGATGCGGTGGCGGCCGCTACCTCAGCCTTTGTGCAAGGAGGAACAGGAGGGGCACTGCCAGAGCCCTGCAAAATGACCTCCAGCAGACCACAAATGTGCATGTGTCTGCACAAACGGTTAAACCGACCCCATGGTCTGAGTGCCCGACGTCCACAGATGGGGTTGTACTCATAGCCCAACACCATGCAGGACGCTTGGAATTTGCCACAGAACACCAGGATTGGCAAATTCGCCACTGGCGCCCTGTGCTCTTCACAAATGAAAACAGGTTCACACTGAGCACATGAAACAGACGTCTCAGAGACTGGAGACGCCGTGGAGAGCGATCTGCTGCCTGCAACATCCTTCAGCATGACCGGTTTGGCAGTGGGTCAGTAATGGTGTGGGGTGGCATTTCTTTGGAGGGCCATGCAACCCTCCATGTGCTCACCAGTGGTAGCCTGACTGCCATTAGTTACCGAAATGAGATCCTCAGACCCCTTGTGAGACCATATGCTGTTCCGGTTGGCCCTGGGTTCCTCCTAATGCAGGACAATGCCAGACCTCATGTGGTGAAAGTGTGTCAGCAGTTCCTGCTAGATGAAGGCATTGAAGCTATCGACTGGCCCACCCGTTCCCCAGACCTGAATCCGATTGAACACATCTGGGACATCATGTCTTGCACCATCCACAAACGTCACGCTGCACCACAGACTGTCCAGGAGTTGGCTGATGCTTTAGTCCAGGTATGGGAGGAGATCCCTCAGGAGACTATCCGCTGCCTCATCAGGATCATGCCCAGGCATTGTAGGGAGGTCATACAGGCACGTGGAGTCACACTACTGAGCATCATTATCTTGTTTTGAGGCATTTCCACAGGAGTTGGATCAGCCTGTAATTTGATTTTCAACTTTCATTTTAACCCCTTCCCGACCCATGACGCCACGTAGGCGTCATGAAAACCCGTGCCTTCCCGACCCATGACGCCTATGTGGCGTCATGGAATGATCGCGTCCCTGCAGATCGGGTGAAGGGGTTAACTCCGATTTCACACGATCTGCAGGAACAGGGGGAGTGGTGCTTCAGCCCAGGGGGGGTGGCTTCACTCCCCCGTGGCTACGATCGCTCTGATTGGCTGTTGAAAGTGAAACTGCCAATCAGAGCGATTTGTAATATTTCACCCAAAAAAACGGTGAAATATTACAATCCAGCCATGGCCGATGCTGCAATATCATCGGCCATGGCTGGAAAACCTAATCTGCCCCCACCCCACCCCACCGATCGCCCCCCCAGTGCTCCGTTACGTGGCCGCCCCCCCTAAATCGTCTTGTCCGCTCCTCCGTCCTCCTGTCCGCTCCCCCCGTGCTCCGGTGCCCGCTCCCTGTGCTCCGGTGCCCCCCCCCGTGATCCGATCACCCCCCCTACATACTTACCGGGCCTCCCAGTGTCCGTCCGGCTTCTCCATGGGTGCCGCCATCTTCCAATATGGCGGGCGCATGCGCACTGCGCCCGCAGAGTCTGCCTGCTGGCAGATTCGTTCCAGATGTATTTTGATCACTGCGATATAGCCTATCACAGTGATCAAAATGAAAAAAAAGTAAATGACCCCCCTTTATCACCCCCATAGGGACAATAATAAAAATAAATAATTTTATTTTTTTTTTTTTCTGCTAGGGTTAGGGTTAGAACTAGGGTTAGAATTAGGGTTAGAATTAGGGTTAGAATTAGGGTTAGGGTTAGGGGTAGGGTTAGGGCATGTGCACACAGTGCGGATTTGGCTGCGAATCCGCAGCGGATTGCCGCGGATCCGCAGCGGATTGGCCGCGGATCCGCAGCGGATCCGCAGCGGATTGGCCGCGGATCCGCAGCGGATTGGCCGCTGCGAATTCGTAGCAGTTTTCCATCAGGTTTACAGTACCATGTACACCTATGGAAAACCAAATCTGCTGTGCCCATGGTGCGGAAAATACCGTGCGGAAACGCTGTGTATTTTCCGCAGCATGTCAATTTTGTGCGGATTCCGCAGCGTTTTACACCTGTTCCTCAATAGGAATCCGCAGGTGAAATCCGCACAAAAAAACACTGGAAATCCGCTGTAAATCCGTAGGTAAAACGCAGTGCCTTTTACCTGCGGGTTTTTCAAAAATGGTGCGGAAAAATCTCACACGAATCCGCAAAGTGGGCACATAGCCTTAGGGTTAGGGTTGGAATTAGAGTTAGGGTACCGTCTCACAGTGGCACTTTGATCGCTACGACGGTACGATCCGTGACGTTCCAGCGATATCCATACGATATCGCTGTGTCTGACACGCAGCAGCGATCAGGGACCCTGCTGCGAATCGTACGTCGTAGCAGATCGTTTGGAACTTTCTTTCGTCGCTGGATCTCCCGCTGTCATCGCTGGATCGTTGTGTGTGACAGCGATCCAGCGATGCGTTCGCTTGTAACTAGGTTAAACATCGGGTTACTAAGCGCAGGGCCGCGATTAGTAACCCGATGTTTACCGTGGTTACCAGCGTAAAAGTAAAAAAAAAAAAAAAAAAACGTACATACTCACATTTCGGTGTCCTTCAGGTCCCTTGCCGTCTGCTTCCCGCTCTGACTGTCTGCCGGCCGGAAAGTGAGAGCACAGCACAGCAGTGACGTCACCGCTGCGCTCTGCTCTCAATGTACGGCGGCACTCAGTCAGAGCGGGAAGCAGACGGCAAGGGACCTGAAGGACACCAAAATGTGAGTATGTACGTTTTTTTTTTTCACTTTTACGCTGGTAACCACGGTAAACATCGGGTTACTAAGCGCGGCCCTGCGCTTAGTAACCCGATGTTTACCCTGGTTACCCGGGACTTTGGCATCGTTGGTCGCTGGAGAGCGGTCTGTGTGACAGCTCCCCAGTGACCACACAATGACTTTCCAACGATCACGGCCAGGTCGTATCGCTGGTCGTGATCGTTGGTAAATCGTTATGTGAGACGGTACCCTTAGGGTTGGAATTAGGGCTAGGGTTGGAAATAGGGTTAAGATTAGGCTTGTGGTTAGGGTTACGGATAGGGTTAGGGTTGTGTTGGGGTTACAGTTGTGGGTAGGGTTGGGATTAGGGTTAGGATTAGGGTTGGATTTAGGGTTACGGGTGTGTTGGGGTTAGGGTTGTGGATAGGGGTGTGTTGGGGTTAGGGTTGTGATTAGGGTTATGGCTACAGTTGGGATTAGGGTTAGGGGTGTGTTGGGGTTAGTGTTGAAGTTAGAATTGAGGGGTTTCCACTGTTTAGGCACATCAGGGGTCTCCAAACGCAACATGGCGCCACCATTGATTCCAGCCAATCTTGCGTTCAAAAAGTCAAATGGTGCGCCCTCCCTTCCAAGCCCCGACGTGCGCCCAAACAGTGGTTTACCCCCACATATGGGATACCAGCGTACTCAGGACAAACTGGGCAACAACTATTGGGGTCTAATTTCTCCTGTTACCCTTGCAAAAATAAAAAATTACTTGCTAAAACATAATTTTGAGGAAAAAACTATTTTTTTTTAATATTTTCACGGCTCTACGTTATAAACTTATGTGAAACACTTGGGGGTTGAAAGTGCTCACCACACATCTAGATAAGATCCTTTTGGGGTCTAGTTTCCAAAATGGGGTCACTTGTGGGGTGTTTCTACTGTTTAGGCACATCAGGGGCTCTGCAAATGCAACGTGACGCCCGCAGACCATTCCATCAAAGTCTGCATTTCAAATGTCACTACTTCCCTTCCGAGCCCTGACGTGCGCCCAAACAGTGGTTTACCCCCACATATGGGGTACCATCGTACTCACAACAAACTGGGCAACAAATATTGGGGTCCAATTTCTCCTGTTACCCTTGTGAAAATAAACAATTGCTTGCTAAAACATCTTTTTTGAGGAAAGAAAAATGATTTTTTATTTTCACGGCTCTGCGTTGTAAACTTCTGTGAAGCACTTGGGGGTTGAACGTGCTCACCACACATCTAGATAAGTTCCTTGGGGGGTCTAGTTTCCAAAATGGGGTCACTTGTGGGGGGTTCCTACTGTTTAGGCACATCAGGGGCTCTGCAAACATAACATGATTCCCGCAGACCATTCCATCAAAGTCTGCATTCCAAATCGTCACTACTTCCCTTCCGAGCCCCGCCATGTGCCCAAACAGTGGTTTACCCCCATATATGGGGTATCAGCGTACTCAGGAGAAACTGGACAACAACTTTTTGGGTCAAATTTTTCCTGTTACCCTTGGGAAAATTAAAAAATTCTGGGCTAAAAAAATATTTTTGAGGAAAGAAAACACATTTTTTATTTTCACGTCTCTGCGTTATAAACTTCTGTGAAGCACTTGGGGGTTCAAAGTGCTCACCACACATCTAGATAAGTTCCCTTGGGGGTCTAGTTTCCAAAGTGGGGTCAATTGTGGGGAGTTCCTACTGTTTAGGCACATCAGGGGCTCTGCAAACGCAACGTGACGCCCGCAGAGCATTCCATTAAAGTCTGCATTTCAAAACGTCACTACTTCCCTTCCGCTCCCCGACGTGTGCCAAAACAGTGGTTTACCCCCACATATGGGGTATCAGCGTACTCAGGAGAAACTTCACAACAACTTTTGGGGTCCAATTTCTCCTGCTACCCTTGGGAAAATAAAAAATTGTGGGTTAAAAAATCATTTTTGAGGAAAGAAAAATAATTTTTTTATTTTCATGGCTCTGCGTTATAAACTTCTGTGAAGCACTTGAGGGTTCAAAGTGCTCACCACACATCTAGATTAGTTCCTTGGGAGGTCTAGTTTCCAAAATGGGGTCACTTGTGTGGGAGCTCCAATGTTTAGGCACACAGGGGCTCTCCAAACGCGACATGGTGTCCGCTAATGATTGGAGCTAATTTTCCATTCAAAAAGCCAAATGGCGTGCCTTCCCTTCCGAGCCCTGCCGTGCGCCCAAACAGTGGTTTACCCCCACATATGGGGTATCATCGTACTCAGGACAAACTGGACAACAACATTTGGGGTCCAATTTCTCCTATTATCCTTGGGAAAATAAAAAACTCCGGGCTAAAAATAATTTTTGAGGAAAGAAAAACATTTTTTTATTTTCATGGCTCTGCGTTATAAACTTCTGTGAAGCACCTGGGGGTTTTAAGTGCTCACTATACATCTAGATTAGTTCCTTGGGGGGTCTAGTTTCCAAAATGGGGTCACTTGTAGGGGAGCTCCAATGTTTAGGCACACAGGGGCTCTCCGAACGCAACATGGTGTCCACTAACGATTGGAGCTAATTTTCCATTGAAAAAGTCAAATGGCGCGCCTTCCCTTCCAAGCCTTGCCGTGCACCCAAACAGTGGTTTACCCCCACATATGAGGTATCGGCGTACTCAGGAGAAATTGCCCAACAAATTTTAGGATCCATTTTATCCTGTTGCCCATGTGAAAATGAAAAAATTGAGGCTAAAAAAATTTTTTCATGAAAAAAAAGTACTTTTTCATTTTTTACGGATCAATTTGTGAAGCACCTGAGAGTTTAAAGTGCTCACTATGCATCTAGATAAGTTCCTTGGGGGGTCTAGTTTCCAAAATGGGGTCACATGTGGGGGAGCTTCAATGTTTAGGCACACAGGGTCTCTCCAAACGCGACATGGTGTCCGCTAACGATGGAGATAATTTTTCATTCAAAAAGTCAAATGGCGCGCCTTCCCTTCCGAGCCTTGCCGTGCACCCAAACAGTGGTTTACCCCCACATATGAGGTATCGGCGTACTCAGGAGAAATTGCCCAACAAATTTTAGGATCCATTTTATCCTGTTGCCCATGTGAAAATGAAAAAATTGAGGCTAAAAATTTTTTTTGTGAAAAAAAAGTACTTTTTCATTTTTACGGATCAATTTGTGAAGCACCTGGGGGATTAAAGTGCTCACTATGCATCTAGATAAGTTCCTTGGGGGGTCTAGTTTCCAAAATGGGGTCACTTGTGGGGGAGCTCCAATGTTTAGGCACACGGGGGCTCTCCAAACGCGACATGGTGTCCGCTAAAGATTGGAGCCAATTTTTCATTGAAAAAGTCAAATGGCGCTCCTTCGCTTCCGAGCCCTGCCGTGCGCCCAAACAGTGGTTTACCCCTACATATGAGGTATCAACGTACTCAGGACAAATTGGACAACAACTTTTGTGGTCCAGTTTTTCCTTTTACCCTTGGGAAAATAAAAAAATTGTTGCTAAAAGATCATTTTTGTGACTAAAAAGTTAAATGTTCACTTTTTCCTTCCATGTTGCTTCTGCTGTTGTGAAACACCTGAAGGGTTAATAAACTTCTTGAATGTGGTTTTGAGCACCTTGAGGGGTGCAGTTTTTAGAATGGTGTCACTTTTGGGTATTTTCAGCCATATAGAACCCTCAAACTGACTTCAAATGTGAGGTGGTCCCTAAAAAAAATGGTTTTGTAAATTTTGTTGTAAAAATGAGAAATCACTGGTCAAATTTTAACCCTTATAACTTCCTAGCAAAAAAAAAATTTCTTTCCAAAATTGTGCTGATGT
Organism: Ranitomeya variabilis; assembly: GCF_051348905.1. NCBI lineage: Eukaryota > Metazoa > Chordata > Amphibia > Anura > Dendrobatidae > Ranitomeya > Ranitomeya variabilis. Next base: position 698,191,844 of record NC_135234.1, on the reverse strand, counting down.
AAAGTAGACATGTGGGAAATGTTATTTATTAACTATTTTGTGTCACATAACTCTCTGGTTTAACAGAATAAAAATTCAAAATGTGAAAATTGCGAAATTTTCAAAATTTTCGCCAAATTTCCGTTTTTTTCACAAATAAACTCAGAAATTATCGACCTAAATTTACCACTAACATGAAGCCCAATATGTCACGAAAAAACAATCTCAGAACCGCAAGGATCCGTTGAAGCGTTCCTGAGTTATTACCTCATAAAGGGACACTGGTCAGAATTGCAAAAAACGGCAAGGTCATTAAGGCCAAAATAGGCTGGGTCATGAAGGGGTTAAGTATTGTTCCAAATCCAGGCCTCCGTGAGATATTAATTTTTATTTACTTTGATCATTTTTATGTATTATTGTTCTCAACACTTTCCACTATTTAGTGAATAAAGATTTACAACTGGAATATTTTATTCAGTGATATCTAGGATGTGGTAGTTTAGTGTTCCCTTTATTTTTTGAGCATTATATATATATGTATATATATATATATATATATATATATATATATATATATATATATATAGTGAAAAAATTGGAACAGCATCAAATTACTACCTTATAAGGCATGCAGAGCTCTTCCGACCAGCAATCCAATGGTCAAAAAGTAATAAACTCAAAAAAAGGAAAAGCAGCACAAAATAATTGAAAAAAAAGTGGACTTTAATGCCTGAACGGCGTGGCAACGTTTCGGATGTGTTATCCTTTGTCAAGCCTTGTTATTATTTTGTGCTGCTTTTCCTTTTTTTGAGTTTATATATATATATATATATATATATATATATATATATATATATATATATATATATATATATATATATATATATATACACACACACACACTGCGGTTCCAAAGTTTAGGGTCACCCGGACAGTTTTATGTTTTCTGTGAAAACTCATACTTTTATTAATCAAATGAGTTGCTAAATGAATTGAAAATCTAGTCCAGACATTGACAGGGTTCGAAAAAAAGATTTTTATTTGAAACTAGCTGAAGAGCCCGGCGTTGCCTGGGCATAGTAAATATCTGTGGTTAGTTATAGCACCTCACTTCTCTTATTTTCCCATCACGCTTCTCATTTTCCCCCTCACATCTCATTTTCTCCCTTACAACTCTCATTTTCCCCCTCACTCCTCTTATTTTCCCCCTCACTCCTCTCATTCCCCCCTAACACTTGTCATTTCGACCTCACATCTGTCATTTTCCGTTCACTCCACTATTTTCCCTCACTCCTCTCATTTTGCACTCACACCTTTTCATTTTCACCTCATGCCCCTCATTTTCACCTCACACCTCTCATTTTCCCCTCAGTATATACATGTTTGTCATCTCCCTTAGGCCGGAGACACACTGGTGTGAGATACGGCCGAGTCTCGCTGGTTAAAAGCAAGCTGTGGCACCTGCACTCCGGAGCGGAGCAGGCAGCTGCATAGCAATACATGGAGCCGCATGCTCCGCTCCGGAGTGCCGGTGCCACAGCTTGCTTTTAACCAGCGAGACTCGGCCGTATCTCGCACCAGTGTGTCTCCGGCCTTATACATAGTATACACCTGTATGTCATCTCCTGTATATAGTATATACCTGTATGTCATCTCATGTATATTGTATAAACCTATGTGTCATCTCCTCCTGTATATAGTATATACCTGCTGTATGTCATCTCATCCTCTATATACCTATGTGTCATCTCCTCTTTTATATAGTATATACCTGTATGTTATCTCCTCCTGTATATAGTATATATGTATGTCATCTACTCCTGTATATAGTATATATCTGTGTGTCATCTCCTCCTGTATATAGTATATACCTGTGTGTCATCTGCTCTTGTATATAGTATATATCTGTGTGTCATCTCCTCCAAGTATATAGTATATACGTGTGTCATCTCCCCTGTATATAGTATATATCTGTGTGTCATCTCCCCTGTATATAGTATGTACCTGTGTGTCATCTCCTCCTGTATATAGTATGTACCTGTATGTCATCTCCTCCTGTATATAGTATGTACCTGTGTGTCATCTCCTTCTGTATATAGTATATACCTGTGTGTCATCTCCCCTGTATATAGTATATACCTGTGTGTCATCTCCCCTGTATATAGTATATACCTGTGTGTCATCTCCCCTGTATATAGTATGTACCTGTATGTCATCTCTCCTGTATATATTATATACCAGAGTGTCATCTCCTCCTGTATATAGTATATACCTGTGTGTCATCTCCCCTGTATATAGTATATATGTGTGTGTCATCTCCTCCTGTATATAGTATATACCTGTATGTCATCTCCTCCTGTATATAGTATATACCTGTGTGTCATCTCCCCTGTATATAGTATATATGTGTGTGTTATCTCCCCTATATATAGTTTATACCTGTGTGTCATCTCCTTCTGTATATAGTATATACCTGTGTGTCATCTCCTCCTGTATATAGTATATACCTGTCTGTCATCTCCCCTGTATATAGTACATACCTGTGTGTCATATCCCCTGTATATAGTATATACCTGTGTGTCATCTCCCCTGTATATAGTATGTACTTGTATGTCATCTCCCCTGTATATAGTATATACCAGTGTGTTATCTCCTCCTGTATATAGTATATACCTGTGTGTCATCTCTTCTGTATATAGTATATATCTGTGTGTCATCTCCTCTGTATATAGTATATATCTGTATGTCATCTCCTCCTGTATTAGACCGCATTTACACGTTATTTGGTCAGTATTTTTACCTCAGTATTTGTAAGCTAAATTGGCAGCCTGATAAATCCCCAGCCAACAGGAAGCCCTCCCCCCTGGCAGTATATATTAGCTCACACATACACATAATAGACAGGTCATGTGACTGACAGCTGCCGTATTTTCTAAATGGTACATTTGTTGCTCTTGTAGTTTGTCTGCTTATTAATCAGATTTTTATTTTTAAAGGATAATACCAGACTTGTGTGTGTTTTAGGGCGAGTTTCTTGTGTCAAGTTGTGTGTGTTGAGTTGCATGTGGCTACATGCATGTAGCGACTTTTGTGAGATGAGTTTTGTGTGGCAACATGCGTGTAGCAACTTTTTGTGTGTCGAGTTGCATGTGACAGGTTAGTGTAACAAGTTGTGTGCAGCAAGTTTTGTGCATGGCGAGTTTTGCGCGTGGCGAGTTTTATGTGTGGTGCATTTTGAGTATGTGCAAGTTTTGTGTGAGGCAACTTTTGCATGTGTTGCAACTTTTGTGCATGTGGCAATTTTTCCGCGTGTGCAAGTTTTGCGTGTGGCGAGTTTTCCATGAGGTGAGTTTTGCACGTGTGGTAAGTTTTGCGTGAGCCTAGTTTTGCATGTGGCGAGTTTTGAGTGGCGACTTTTGTGTTTCAACTTTTATGTGGCGAGGTTGGTGTATGTGTGGTGAAATGTGTGCTGAGGGTGATATATGTGTTCAAGCACGTGGTAGTGTGTGGCGAATTTTGTGTGTGTGTTCATATCCCCGTGTGTGGTGAGTATCCAATGTTGGGGCCCCACCTTAGCAACTGTATGGTATATACTCTTTGGCGCGATCGCTCTCACTCTTGGAATGTGCGGGTGAAAATTTCGCCTCACAACATAGCCTATGACGTTCTCGGGGTCCAGATGTGTGACTGTGCAACATTTTTTGGCTGTAGCTGCGACGGTGCAGATGCCAATCCCGGACATACGGACATACACACATACACACATACACACACACATTCAGCTTTATATATAAGATAATTATTTTCTCCTTCAAACTTTGCTTTTGTCAAAGAATGCTCCCTTTGCAGCAATTACAGCATTGCAGACCCTTGGCATTCTAGCAGTTAATTTGCTGAGGTAATCTGGAGAAATTTCACCCCATGCTTTCTGAAGCCCCTCCCACAAGTTAGCTTGGCTTGATGGGCACCTTTTGCGTACCAAACAGTCAAGCTGCTCCCACAACAGCTCAATGGTGTTGAGAGCTGGTGACTGCGCTGGCCACTCCATTACAGATAGAATACCAGCTGCCTGCTTCTTCCCTAAATAGTTCTTGCATAATTTGGAGGTGTGCTTTGGGTCATTGTCCTGTTGTAGGATGAAATTGTCTCCAATCAATCGCTGTTCACAGGGTATGGCATGGCATTGCAAAATTGAGTGATAGCCTTCCTTATTCATATTCCCATTTACCTTGTACAAATCTCCCACTTTACCAGCACCAAAGCAACCCCAGACCATCACATTACCTCCACCATGCTTGACAGATGGTGTCAGGCACTCTTCCAGCATCTTTTCAGTTGTTCTGCATCTCACAAATGTTCTTCTGTGTGATCCAAGCTCCTCAAACTTGCATTTGTCTGTCCAGAACACTTTTTTCCAATCTTCCTCTGTTCAATGTCTGTGTTCTTTTGCCCATATTAATCTTTTCCTTTTATTAGCCAGTCTCAGATATGGCTTTTTCTTTGCCACTCTGCCCTGAAGGCCAGCATCCTGGAGTCGCCTCTTCACTGTAGACGTTGACACTGGCGTTTTGCGTGTACTATTTAATGAAGCTGCCAGTTGAGGACCTGTGAGGCGTCAATTTCTCAAACTACAGACTCTAATGTACTTGTCTTGTTGCTCAGTTGTGCAGCGGGTCCTCCCAATTCTCTTTCTACTCTGGTTAGAGCCTGTTTGTGCTCTCATCTGAAGGGAGTAGTGCACACCATTGTAGGAAATCTTCAGTTTCTTGGCAATTTCTCACAAGGAATAGCCTTCATTTCTAAGAACAAGAATAGACTGTCGAGTTTGACATGAAAGTTCTTTTTTCTGGCCATTTTGAGAGTTTAATGGAACCAATAAATGTAATGCTCCAAATTCTCAACTAGCTCAAAGGAAGGTCAGGTTTATAGGTTCTCTAATCAGCCAAACTGTTTTGAGCTGTGCTAATATACTCGCACAAGGGTTTTTAAGGGTATACTAACCATCCATTAGCCTTCTTACACAGTTAGCAAGCGCAAAGTACCATAAGAACACTGGAGTGATGGTTATTGGAAATGGGTCTTTATACACCTATGAAGATATTGCATTACAAACCAGACATTTGCATCTAGAATAGTCGTTTACCACATTAACAATGTATAGAGTGTATTTATGAATCATTTAATGTTAACTTCATTGGAAAATACTGTGCTTTTCTTTCAAAAATAAGGAAATTTTTAAGTGACCCTAAACTTTGTAACGGTAGTGTATATGCATAAATATATAGATGTACGTATATTAAAAATAACAATGAAAATAAAGGATAAAGATAAGATAAATATGGTGGTAGTTTTTGTATTCTTTAGTAAAAAAAAAATTTTTTAAGAAATAAATATATAAAAGTTGAAATCACAACATTGCACTAAAATGTAATAACAAGTCATCAAAAGATTGTATCTAAACCTAAATAATATCAATAAAAACATCAGCTTGGCACACAAAAACTAAGCTCTCACCCAGCCCCAGATCACGAAAAACTGAAACACTACGAGTCTCAGAAAAAGGCAACTTTTTTTATGTTTTTTTTTACAAACTTAGGATTTTTTCTCACCACTTAAAAAAGAACCTAGACATGTCTGGCATCTGCAAACTAGTAATGAAATGGAGAATCTTAATGACAGGTCAATTTTAGTGAGCATGGTTAAAAAAAAAAAAAAATTATGGAATTGCACTTTTTTTGCAATTTTACCACACTTTGAATTCTTTTCCACTTTCTAGTACACTATGTAGTAAAACTAATGATGTCGTTCAAAGGTACAACTCGTCTTGCCAAAACAAGCCCTCACATGGCCATATTGACAGAAAAATAAAAAAAAGTTATGGCCCTGGAAGAAGGGAGCAAAAAAGGGAAAAAAATTGGAAAAACCCAATGTGCTGGAAGGGTTAAAAAACACATTGGCGGTCTCTACAACTTTAGTTATAGACACTGTATATAGAAACTATGGTGAGTAGCCATCCCGCCCATCTCTTACAGTTACTCACGAAAAAGTCTAACCCTGTCACAGGTGATTAACCCCTCAGCAAATAAAATGCTGGGGAGAAACTTCTGGGTTTTCACATCATGGGCGACATCTTTTTGATGCATATGTCTCACAGTATATATACACAGACATGCATGTTGGAATTTCTTCTACGTACCATTGTACATATGGCACCTGATGTAGCCTGTACATAGGCACCTCCATGCTATACAGTGGATATGAAACTTGACATTCAGATATGATGAAGAAATAGAATTTTATCGGGCAGCTGCAATCCAGAATGAGAAGACGTTTTGGTCTAAAGCACCTTTTGACGCTACACTTGGGTGGATGCCGCAGATGTACCACAGCACTATTATTCTCAGTTAATCTGACTTTTCCTGGTCAATCTCTGAAGTCATGAAGGTCTATTATTTAGAGCGTAACCTCTGCTAATTCTGGATTCGTAGAATCCTTGAATGTTAGGCCGGCGTCACACTAGCGAGTTTTACGGACGTATGAGCGCATAAACTACGCTCGTAAAATACGCATTGCACACGGCCCAATGAATCTCTATGGCCCAGCTCCTATCTGCCGTATATTACGCATCCGTAATATACGGTCTTGTACGGCCGTAGAAAATCACAGCATGCTACGTTTGTCACCGTATTGCGCAAGAAAATCGCCAATGAAAGTCTATGGGAGCGAGAAAAATATGGATTACACATGGACCATGCATGTGACTTGCAAGAAATACGCACCGGTGTTAGAGAAAAGCCGGTAATTCAATTTCCGGCTTTTCATTTCTCCTTCCCAAACCCGACAGGATATGAGACATGGTTTACATACAGTAAACCATCCCTTTTTTTTTTTGCATATTCCACACTACTAATGTTAGTAGTGTGTATGTGCAAAATTTGGGTGCTGTAGCTTGTAAAATAAAGGGTTAAATGGCGGAAAAAATTGGCGTTGGCTCCCGTGCAATTTTCTCCACCAGAGTGGTAAAGCCAGTGACTGAGGGCAGATCTTAATAGCCTAGAGAGGGTCCATGGTTTTTGGCCCCCCCTGGCTACAAACATCTGCCCCCAGCCACCCCAGAAAAGGCACATCAGGAAGATGTGCCTATTCTGGCACTTGGCCACTCTCTTCCCACTCCCGTGTAGCGGTGGGATATGGGGTAATGAAGGGTTAATGTCACCTTGCTATTGTAAGGTGACATTAAGCCAGATTAATAATGGAGAGGTGTCAATTATGACACCTATCCATTATTAATCCAATAGTACGAAATGGTTAATAAAACATACACACATTATTTAAAAGTATTTTAATGAAATAAAGACACAGGGTGTTGTAATATTTTATTACACTGGTAATCCACCTGAAGACCCTCGTTCTGTAACAAAGGAAAAATAAAAAAACAACAATATCTCATACCTTCCGTTGCTCAGGTCAAGTCCCATGAAGTAAATCCATCTGAAGGGGTTAAATCATTTTACAGCCAGGAGCTCTGCTAAATCAGTGCTCGTGCCTGTAAAATCCCCGGGGAATGAATGGAAAGCAGGGTGACCTGTAGTTACCTTGAGTTGCGGTGATGCGCCCTCTGCTGGATGGTGGTCGCCGCACGGCTCCGCCAGTGGGCTTCATACAGTCTGATCAGAATGTTAAACTGAAAACCTCATGTTCAGTATATAAATTTTTGCCTAGCGGCTTTAGATCAACGTATGATTTTGGGATGTGCAGTTCATGCTCCTTTTTTTTTTTTGTACAAAGCATGTTCTTGTCTCTTTCTTGGACCAGCACTCCTCCCATTTGGCACAGGTGGTTTTAATTAGCAGGAGACTGCAAAGTAAGGGGTCTAGCCCATTTTGGCTCTCACTGAAGAGCTGGAGGAAGGTGAGTTTAAATGCTCCTTTCATTTTGGTGCTGGTGCTCTGTGGCGGCCATTGTTGCTGTGGCTTTGTGCTGGTGGGGCGGTGCGGTCTGGAGTCATGGGGGCTCAGTCTCGCAGCATGGGTGCTGTGGCGCAACAGGCCGTCCGCCCTGCTGGTGCATGGCCGCTGCGGCGGTGGTCGCCGCACGGCTCCGCTCCGTTAGGGCGGTAGGACCCACTACGAGGTTTGCCATGAAGTGGCAGTGGGCTTCATACAGTCTGATCAGAATGTTAAACTGAAAACCTCATGTTCAGTATATAAATTTTTGCCTAGCGGCTTTAGATCAACGTATGATTTTGGGATGTGCGGTTCATGCTCTTTTTTTTCTTTTTTCTTTTCTTTTTGTACAAAACACTACTAACAGTAGTGTGGAATATGCAAAAAAAAAGGGATATGAGATGGTTTACTGTATGTAAACCATGTCTCATATCATGTCGGGTTTGGGAAGGAGAAAGAAAAAGCCGGCAATTGAATTACCGGCTTTTCACATATCTCGCACTGAATTACATATAAATACAGTATATATATATATATATATATATATGTGTGTGTCTCACTGACATATACATATACATACTGTATATATGTTTTAACGAACATTTGGGCACATAAATCCATTAGATGTCGGTTTTGCAAGCCTGCGAGAAAATATCGCAGTACGGATGCCATACGGATTACATACGGAGGATGCCATGCGCAAAATATGCTGACACACCCTGCCTACGGATGACATACGGATCACTATTTTTGGAACATTTCAGTGTATTACGGCTGTAAAATACGGACCGTATTTTCATACGCTGAGTGTGACGCCGGCCTTAGAGTTGGAAGGGACCTCCAGGGTCATCGTGTCCAACCCCCTGCTCAATACAGGATTCATTAAACCATCTCAGACAGATGTCTGTCCAGCCTCTGTTTGAACACTTCCATTGAAGGAGAACTCGCCACTAGTGTTGAGCGATACCGTCCGATACTTGAAAGTATCGGTATCGGAAAGTATCGGCCGATACCGGCAAAGTATCGGATCCAATCCGATACCGATACCCGATACCAATACAAGTCAATGGGACTCAAGTATCGGACGGTATTCCTGATGGTTCCCAGGGTCTGAAGGAGAGGAAACTCTCCTTCAGGCCCTGGGATCCATATAAATGTGTAAAAGAAAGAATTAAAATAAAAAATATCGCTATACTCACCTGTCCGACGCAGCCTGGACCTCAGCGAGGGAACCGGCAGCGTTGTTTGTTTAAAATTCGCGCTTTTACTTGGTTACGTGAAGTCCCGGCTTGTGATTGGTCAGGGCGGCCATGTTGCCGGGACGCGGACCAATCACAGCAAGCCGTGACGAAATTACGTCACGGCTTGCTGTGATTGGTCCGCGTCCCGGCAACATGGCCGCCATTAACCAATCACAAGCCGTGACGTCACGGGAGGCTGGACACGCGCGCTTTTTAAAAAGCGCGCGTGTCCAGCCTCCAGTGACGTCCCGGCTTATGATTGGTCACGGCGCCATGTTGCCGGGACGCGGACCAATCACAGCAAGCCGTGACGAAATTACGTCACGGCTTGCTGTGATTGGTCCGCGTCCCGGCAACATGGCCGCCATTAACCAATCACAAGCCGTGACGTCACGGGAGGCTGGACACGCGCGCTTTTTAAAATGGGCGCGTGTCCAGCCTCCCGTGACGTCCCGGCTTGTGATTGGTTGCGCCGCGGTCAACCAATCACAAGCCGGGAGGCTTGTATAATACATCAGCTGAGAGGTGATACATGGGAATGTGAGACACATCCTGCAAATTCGACCAAACTTATTATGCAATAATTGATGTTTTGACAACATTGGCAGTTTCCCCTTGTTTGGTTTAGTTCATCCTCACTCATTTTGTGCGCCGCGGTCAACCAATCACAAGCCGGGAGGCTGGACACGCGCGCATTTTAAAATTTTAAAATGGGCGCGTGTCCAGCCTCCCGTGACGTCCCGGCTTGTGATTGGTTGCGCCGCGGTCAACCAATCACAAGCCGGGAGGCTGGACACGCGCGCATTTTAAAATTTTAAAATGCGCGCGTGTCCAGCCTCCCGGCTTGTGATTGGTTGATCGCGGCGCAACCAATCACAAGCCGGGACGTCACGGGAGGCTGGACACGCGCCCATTTTAAAATGCGCACGTGTCCAGCCTCCCGTGACGTCACGGCTTGTGATTGGTTGCGTCTCCCATGTGACTGCGACGCAACCAATCACAAAGCCGGGACGTAATTTTAAAATCCTTAAGGACCTGAAATTACGTCACGGCTTGCTGTGATTGGTTGCGTCGCCCATGTGACTGCGACGCAACCAATCACAACGCCGGAACGTAATTTTAAAATCCTGAAGGACCTGAAATTACGTCACGGCTTGCTGTGATTGGTTGCGTCCCGGTCACATGGGCGGCACGCAACCAATCACAAGCCGGGACTCACGTAAAGGAAAGAAAAGCGCGAATTTTAAACAAAGAACGCTGCCGCTTCCCTCGGTAAGGTGCAGGCTGCGTCGGAGAGGTGAGTATAGCAATATTTTTTATTTTAATTCTCTCTTTTACACATTTTTACATTAATGTTGTTTCGATACCGATACCCGATATCACAAAAATATCGGATCTCGGTATCGGAATTCCGATACAGCAAGTATCGGCCGATACCCGATACTTGCAGTATCGGAATGCTCAACACTACTCGCCACCTCTCGTGGCAGCCTGTTCCACTCATTGATTACCTTCACTGTCAAAAAGTTTTTTTACTATCTAATCTGTATCTTCTCCCTTTCAGTTTCATTCCATTGCTACTTGTGTTTCCATGTGCAAATGAGAATAAAGATTTCAGCAGTCCAATAAAATTCTATTTCTTCATCATATCTGAGTGTCAAGTTTCCTATCCACTATATTGCAGGACAGGATACCACCTGTGCGTCTACTGATCAGAAGTGCCGTCTGTATTCACTTTTGTCATCCTCCATGCTCACATGGAATATATATACACATGGCATTAATGTGTACATGAGATCAAGCTGAGTTATGCCATTTATTGCTATTAGAGTCATTTAATAACTACTGATACTTATTATTTCAAGCCCCACCACTCATTTCCAGCCTGTGAGTGGCAGATCATGAAAAGAAACACTGCTTATCAATGACTCCAAGCTCCACATTTCATAAAATTAATTAACTTTATATCCGTTAATTCCAGCAATATTGTTATTGTATCTCCTGCAGCAAAAGGAGAAGAGGAGGTGGAGATGTTTCATTACACACATTCACTAGGTGATACAAACTGTAATTGCCCATTTAAATGAAGGGGAAATCATTTCCATCTGACCTCGGATATGTCTTATGGAGGAGCATTAATTAGTAAATACATTGTGTTTATTCAAGCGCCTTCGTTACTTAGAAATACCTAGCTAAGTCATTTCATTGCTCCACATGGTTATTACCAACCACAAAACCCATTAAGATAAGAAACTCATTTTAAACATTTTTTTCTGCCACTTCTGCATTAGCTGCCTTTTACATTTGTTTTTCTCAATTATTAATAACTGGAATGAGAATGGAGGAAATGCAATAATCTTGTGTTTTCAGCCATTATGTCAAATAAGAGCTGGAACTTATATCCTCATACTACCTTAAAGACATTTTCCAAAATGTCTTTCTGAATATATATAAACAAGGGAGCCATGTCTGTTATTCGTGATTTCCTATGCTGCTGCCAATTTGACTGTTGATATGCTACTGTACATTAATTACATGGCATTCCTTTGCATTATTTGGGTGGCATTCCTCGCTATTATTTGGGTGGCATTCCTCTCTATTATTTGGGTGGCATTCCTCTGTATTATTTAGGTGGCATTCCTCTGTATTATTTGGGTGGCATTCCTCGGTATTATTTGGGTGGCATTCCTCTGTATTATTTGGGTGGCTTTCCTCGGTATTATTTGGGTGGCATTCCTCTGTATTACTTGGGTGGCATTCATCGGTATTATATGAGTGGCATTCTGTCATGCTTCACTGCAGTCATCACCAAGCTACTGCCATGCTTCACTTCAGGTAGGTTGTTCATTTCTCCCTATTCTTCATATTATATTCTTCAGACATAGTGCTGATCCATAGGCCAGAAAAGCTTCAGTTTTGCTTCATGACTTCAAAAAACATAATATCAAAACTTGTATAGTTTATTTATATGGGTTTAAGTATATTTTAGCTTACTTTTCTTGTGCTTTTGGGTCATTATATGTGACGGAACAGATGATTGGCCTCGGGGAGACCAAAACATCCAACACCGCGGAGACACCATCACGTGTTTCTCAACGCAGTGATCCAGAACACTGCCCCCATCCCTTATGGGAAATATGCAAATGCATGTAGGATAGCTGCGGAGACACTATCACGTGTTTCTCAACACAAGCAGTGAATAGCCAGACCTTTCCCCGGGAAGGAACAACCACGGGAAGGGCAGCATCCAATAAAGGAAAACATCCAATACAGGAAAACCACATATGCCAAGCATGGTATCCATCCACAGACAGCTGTTTCGGGGTGTTTGCCCCTCATCAGTGTGGAGTAGGAATCTGGCTATTAGGAGCAGTGCCTAGTAAAAGGCTGTGAAGGAACAGATGATTGGCCTCAGGGAGACCAAAACATCCAACACCGCGGAGACACCATCATGTGTTTCTCAACGCAGTGATCCAGAACACTGCCCCCATCCCTTATGGGAAATATGCAAATGCATGTAGGATAGCTGCGGAGACACCATCACGTGTTTCTCAACGCAAGCAGTGAATAGCCAGACCTTTCCCCGGGAAGGAACAGCCACAGGAAGGGCAGCATCCAATAAAGAAAAACATCCAATACAGGAAAACCACCTATGCCAAGCATGGTATCCATCCACAGACAGCTGTTTCGGGGTGTTTGCCCCTCATCAGTGTGGAGTAGGAATCTGGCTATTAGGAGCAGTGCCTAGTAAAAGGCTGTGAAGGAACAGATGATTGGCCTCGGGGAGACCAAAACATCCAACACCATCACGTGTTTCTCAATGCAGTGATCCAGAACACTGCCCCCATCCCTTATGGTAAATATGCAAATGCATGTAGGATAGCTGCGGAGACACAATCACGTGTTTCTCAACGCAAGCAGTGAATAGCCAGACCTTTCCCCGGGAAGGAACAGCCACGGGAAGGGCAGCATCCAATAAAGGAAAACATCCAACACATCCTGCTTGCGTTGAGAAACACGTGATGGTGTCTCCGCAGCTATCCTACATGCATTTGCATATTTCCCATAAGGGATGGGGCAGTGTTCTGGATCACTGCGTTGAGAAACACGTGATGGTGTCTCCGCGGTGTTGGATGTTTTGGTCTCCCCGAGGCCAATCATCTGTTCCTTCACAGCCTTTTACTAGGCACTGCTCCTAATAGCCAGATTCCTACTCCACACTGATGAGGGGCAAACACCCCGAAACAGCTGTCTGTGGATGGATACCATGCTTGGCATAGGTGGTTTTCCTGTATTGGATGTTTTCCTTTATTGGATGCTGCCCTTCTCGTGGTTGTTCCTTCCCGGGGAAAGGTCTGGCTATTCACTGCTTGGGTTGAGAAACACGTGATGGTGTCTCCGCAGCTATCCTACATGCATTTGGGTCATTATAGGCATATCTTACAGTTCTTGCATTGAGACATCCAGTGTTTAGCATGCATCTTACTGTGCAAACTGAAACCTCAATACCTATTGCCACCAAATATTCTTGAAGGCCTTTTCCAGTCACTAGAGGGTTTTTACCTCCTATCTTTTCATGAATCTGGTGGCAACTGGTCATAGCTTTGCTTTCTGTCTCATTCAGGTAGTGTAGTCAGTGTGTTCCTTAAACTTTGAGCTTGAACTATACTGTGACTCCAGAAACATCCAATGCCTTTGCTATATTTTTGTATTCTTTTGCATGTTTTTGCAAAGCACAGATCTTTTCTCTTTACTTTTTGGACCACTCTCCAGCAATATAATTAACTGGAAGCTTTTGCTTATGCAAAATGGCCGAAGATTACACAAAAACAATGACAGAGGTGTCCGACTGTGAATGTGTTCTCAACAGGTCATAACATCCAAATATTTATTTTCAAATATAATAAAGACAATTATCATAAAGGGGTTGAATAATTCTGAGACTTAAGTAGTCATTAAATCAGGCATTTTGTGCTGAAATTGGAAAAAACACTGGCTATTTTAGTTGTATAGAGATATTTAAACTGTAGAGATATTACATTTGCTTTGGGGGTTGGATAATTTGGATTACAACTGTATACTAGAGAGCTAGATGTCACATGCAGTATGGAGTGCCAGCCAAGTGTTGGCTCAGTTTTCTTTTTAATGGGAGTTAAATTTAAAAAAGCCAAATATGCCCACAAGTAATGTAGGTCAATGTATGTCATGTGAAATAAACCTCTCACAGAGTGTGAAATTTTGAAGAATTCTTGCTGCTAATATGCATGGTAAAATATTGATTCCTTAGAAGACCTCAATTGGAGTCCTCAACCAACCAATGTGTCAAATACCAAAAGTGTTGTACAATGGAATGTAATTTTTCTGGTAAAGACCGAGGAAAAATGCTATTATTTTTTGTTTCCAATGTCACTTCAGGGTCACATCACAAGATTAACACAGTTTTTTTTTCTTTAATGCATTATCCATGTCACACACAGAGACCCATTAGCTGGAAACTTGGAAAACACAATGGAATAAAAATAAAAGGCTGCTGTTATTTGTTTTGCATCTAAGGTTTAATAAGGTAAAGAAGAAGAGCAAATAAGATAAAGAATGTTCAACGTACTGCTAGAAAATATTAGTTAAGA